>NC_136067.1:1541439093-1542639093 GCF_964261635.1 Lissotriton helveticus | reverse complement strand
CCATCATCCATTGGGGACACTGTTGGATTTTTCTTAAATTACTTGCAGTTGCAAACATTATGATTCTGTTTGTACTGCTTTCATTGTCAAAAAGGATACATTTGTCTTTATTGTGTGTGATGGACATTTCTGGTGAAATAATAATTTCCTCAAAAGTAGTAGGGTTGGGTGGGGTTGTGGAAGTGCGTCTTTTAGTGTATGCAATTGTGCGTTTTAGGGAGTCAATAGAAGGTAGTTGACCTGAAGCATGGGCTGGGACTTTTAACAGTTCCTCTTTAAGGATTTGTGTTGTTGGTCTATCACTTTGTGTGCTAGCAGTCTTTATACTTTCTAAAGCATCTCTTATTTCAATTTCTGTGACATTGGGGGGATGATTGTGTTCCCTGGTAAATAGCACATTAGTTTCCTCTGTAGTAGCCCTTCCATAACATTTGTTTGAGTAATATTTGTACATTTCCAGAAAACTTTTCTACCACTTTGTCTTTCCTGGCTTTAAACATAACCCATATAACATAACAGTAATTTATTTTTCTGTGACATAACAAATTCTGCACCTTCTGTCATTTTGTTTTACTTGTTCTAGGAAAGAGTAGAAAGAAACAAAATCAAATAACATATATTTCACTTAGTGGTGCTAACATAATTAATGTTGTATTTATACTTACGTTTACTAAAAGTAGTAATCACAAATGCAGAACTGTATTTTGAAGGACTTTCTTGTATGTATTTCTTTATTTACTGTTGGTATGAAAATATAGAAATGCTAAGTTAATGTTTATACATAACAAACGTTTTTCCTAGGAAAAAGCAGTTTTTTAATTTGCTTAGTACTACATTTGATGTGAACATTACATATACTTACTTGTTTAAATAGTTGAGTTGTAGTATTTGGTGGAGTACATCAAGGTAGTAAAGTTTAGATCTGTAGAGAAGATAGAATAAATACATGTCACATATGATAAAAATTATTTTGAAGCGTTGGGAAATTGAAAATATTTAAAAGTATACTAACTTCTAAATATGCACTTTTCTTTGCTGTAGGTAGAATAGATGTATGATGTATTCACAATATCTGTAGAGGAAATATAAAATACATAACATGGTGTTGCAGGGATGCCGTTGTAGAGGGCACTGGACTACGCCAATGCCCTCTACAACGGCATCCCTGCGTACAGCCTGCGGAAGCTCCAACTGGTCCAGAACCAAGCGGCACGATTGGTGTATGGTCTTTCGCGCTCTCATCACTCCACACCCCTCCTTAAAGAGCTTCATTGGCTCCCTGTCAAGGAGCGTTCCCTTTTTAAAACTGGCTGCATGATCTTCCAGGCTCGCCAGGGGGCTGCTCCTGCCTTTATCTCCTCTCTGATCAATGAATACGCTCCGGCCAGGGAACTCCGCTCTTCGACCAAATCTCTCCTCCAAATACCGCGCTTCAAACGAAAGAAGTGGGGAGGTGCCAATTTCTCAACTCTAGCTCCCACCTTTTGGAACTCCCTCCCTGATCATTTACGTTTCGCCTCCCATTATCTTTCTTTCCGCAAAGATCTTAAAACTTTTTTGTTTAAACAAGCATTTCCCCTGTAGATCTTGCCCATGTCACCTCAGGGCCAGTCTGCCACAAATTCCCTTTTCTGCCGAGACTTTGTCTATACAGCGCCAAGAAACCGCAGGGTATATGATGCGCTTTATAAATGTGTTAAAATCAAAATCAAAATCAATGGTGTTAAGAACATAGTTCTTGTTTTTATTGGAAGTTTTAGACAAATTGAAGTATACTTACATTTTTTACAAGGGTAGTCTTGTCTTTTGGTATAGTTGATGTAGGATGTTTTTATTGGATCTGTAGGGAAGATGTAATATGCAAGATATGTTGTTTAGAAATTAGCATTTTAAATATTGGTTGTTTACTAACAAAAACATATATACTTACACGTTTAATTAGTGTAGTTCTATACATTTGTAGTGTTGAAATCGGAAAATCGCTGAATATCTGTGAATAAAATGTTTTAAATTAAGTATGAATCTTGTGAAATACTGTTTAAAAACAGCTGTTGTTGTATAACAGACCATTAATATATACTTACAATCTTATTTTGCAGGGGAAGAAATAGGAGCATGTATTAGGAATTTTTTTGTAGTACTTTCTATCAGAAAAGTAGGAGGATATAAAAATTAAATAAGTGGAAGAGTTAGGAGATATAAGTAAAATAATAGACTACTAATTTACATTGTTAAATAATGGAATGTAACTTACTTGAATGATTAGCTAGTGAGCTGGATCTTTAAAGATGTTTGTTCAGGAACAAAATCTTCAGAGTGTTGGCATCTTCTTTCTATGGAGTTAGCAGCAGCAAATGGTAGAATGCATTTATCCCTTTTATAGTATGTGTATTTTGTGTGTTTGTATTTGATTGGTTGTAGGATGAAAGGAAGGATTGTATAGGCTAGTTTGAATTTTTGTTTATGTTAATTGGTGTGTTTGTTGATGTGAGAATGGTGGTATGTGGTGCTTTCCGCATTAAAGCAGGTTAGTTGTTAAATAAAATAGATGTGTAAGTGTAAAAGTATTATGAAATTTTTAGTTACATGTAAGGATTCTTTTTAAAATGATAGAACGCATTTAATATAATGTATAGCAATGATGATAAATAGTAATGTTATAAAAGTAACAGGTATTATATGTAAAATGTTTTTTGTATAGAGCAATGACTTTTATAGACCATTAATATGGTATTTTAGACATGAAAGGGTACAAAAAATAACTCGATATTTGTTTAGAAACGATATTTTTGTACTCTATATTTTAGTAGTCGATATTTTTGTAGTGTTAGGTGTAATTTCATGAACAACCATATATTAGTAGTCGATATTTAATAAGACGATATTTATGTACTCGATATTCTAAATACTCGATATTTTTTAGTCGATATTTTTGTATTTTGTGTAATAAGTATACAAAGTCGATATTTTTGTAGTCGATAATTATTCAACGATATTATTGCTAGTCGATAATGTGACCGTCGATAATATTTCAGTGATCCGTCTAAATTCAGTGAGCTAAGATGTGCAAGATCAGACGTGCATCAGTTTCATAGTTTTTTTGTCAATATGTGCACGCTCACCTTGACACAATTCTCCTTTCAGCACTGATTGTGGTTTTAAAATCCAGGTTTGCCTCATGCAGTGTCCAATAACCGCGGCTGCTTTCACTTGCCGGCTTCTCCGAGAAATAAAGCAGCCATTTGATCCCGTCTGGAGGTCTGGAAGGGCAGGAGCGGGCACCTAAAACATGTGTATGTGAAACCCTCTGTATTCCTTTTTTTTACCATGGAAACGATGCCTCTGTTTGCCTTATTATCGCACTAAGCAGCCAGGAATAATTTAGACGGCCCGAGTGCACCACTTCTATTTTATCTTAATTTAGTTATATTTTATCTGAATTTAGTTTTAGAAAGCTTCCCTTCATCCAGCGACTGCGTGCGAGACAGGGTCAGAGGCTTCTACACCAGGAGGAGGCCACAGAGGGTCTTCAACCCCCACCAGCACCCACAGAACTGTAACTCAAGCCCTGAAAATTGTTTTATTAAAACATGTGTAGTACTTTGTTTTTTAGTATCGTAATTAAGTTTCTCTCTGTCCCCTCGAAATTGCAGGGCACACAATGGTCTCTACAACAGGTATCTTAACTCTGTAAGATATTTTAAAATGCAGCCTCTATGTAACCAATTGAGTAACCCAGAACAGATTTACTGTCACATTTGTCATCTGTTACCAATATATTTGCAGCAAATTTAAAAAAAGAAATATTATGTTGCAACCATTGTTGCAGGCCATCAGTGGCACCCTCAATTGGCAAAAGAGGGTGCCTAAGGAAGAGGTGTCCTGCCTCTCGGATCCCTAGGCAGCGGTGCCCCAACAGGGGTATATACATGGCACTAGAACATCCCAGGGATAAATACAGCTCCCTCCCACAAGGTTAGGACTGGAGTTGTGCTTCCGTAGAGCTGCAGACACTTTAAACATGTCTATTTCAAAGTGGAATACTCTGCTAAAACAGCTTCCATTGATTTCAGGCTGAAAATGAATGATTATGAGTAAAATAAAGTGCCGCAAAAATGCAGCTAAATTTTCATATTTGTGCCTCTAAATTTGCTAATCCATGCCGCAATATCCTGGGGGGTCTGTTTAACAGTGCATAGGACCTCCCCCTGTAATGTAGCTGTTGGAGAAGTTGAGGGAAGCATGTTTGGGATTGAAACTAAGGCCTGCGCAGTGGCAGTAGACTAGGGATAAGAAATTAGTCATGGAATTTTAAAAAGAATATCATACAAATATTAGGTTGTACACAGAGGACAGAGTACACAGAGAATGGTCAAAGAACACTAAAAATTAAAAATCAAAGTAACTAGCATTTAGTCAAGGGTGGATGGTAAATGTCAATAGGTATGGATAGAGAATGCATGAAATGGAAAGGATTTAGTACAGTGCTGTAGAATTGATATATGGCACAGAGTACCATTTACATGAATGTCAAAGTATGTCAAAGTATGTTAGCTCTTGTAGAAGCTTAGCCATGAAACAAAAGAAATGTGTATCTCTTGTTTGGAGAAAGGGCCTGCTGGTCTTGAATGGTTCTTGAGACAGTGGTGCAGAGAGACTGAATAAGGTCTATTTGTGAGCGTGAAATAAGTGTTCAAGATTCTGGAACAGAATCACAAATGTTCTAAGGTTGAAATGGTGAAGAGTAAGGAGGGTACAACATTGGTTAGTTGATGTCTGTGTGCTGAGAGGTTGATTGTGTGCATGTCATGTTGTGTGCGTGCCTTGGTAGGGAGAAGATGTGTGCTATATTATATTCTACTTTTTCGTTGATGTGGAAGAATGTGTGAAAGGAGGGATGAAAATCTGTCTTGTTTCCCTGGAATAAATTGTTAGGTTGTTACATAGTTTAATTGCTGTACCTTTGCTGTGAGATGTATTGACCTTATTATTCTCTCAGGAATATGGGTTTACTTTATTAATACCCTGTCTCTTGTCTTTGCACACTTGTGTAACAACTCAACAAAAACCTCATTATCCCAGACCAGGTAATAAGTAGATACAAACATCTATTTTGCATTGATAATGGTAACTGAGAAGGCAGATGGCAGTCACTCTGACAAGTGTCACTGCCACTACTAGAAGATTAGTACTAGACAATGTACAAGTTTGGATTTTGGTAAGCAGGAAAGTTCTAGTAGACTTATAAATGAGATGGCCACAACAGATCCTACCATGTTTGCTGATTATCGGCACATTTATTTACAGCTATCATTACAGTAGAAAACGAAGTTATGCAACAATATGCGCAATAGCTTAAATCACATAACATCTTACAATCTTCTCAGACAATCTTCAATTCTAGCCACTGAAGGAAATTGGCCATGATAGCTACATTAGATGCTAACAGCTGCATCTTACAGAAAAGTGTCATGGTGGCACTCATTTTATCAGATCTCTTGTCTGTATGTGACTCACTCAATCACTGTATATTTATATTGTTTATCTTATCTCAAAGCTGTGGGAAAAAGAAGGCGTTTTATACCATGGTTGGAATCAGTCTCAGTGGGATGAATGCAAGCTGATGCACTCTCGACTTACATATCTAGCTTTCTGACTAATATATATGGAGCTCCACAGCGTTCAGCCTTGTACCTTGCCTTTAATATTTATGTGGCTTCCATTTGAATTACATTTCTACTCCAATGCTACTGACACATATTATTTTCAAAATACACAGTAATTCAGTAGATATTAGAGATCATTTCAATAAATTCAATTCAGTTCAATTGAATTTAGTTCCATAAAACACATATCCTCTGTAGCCAGTAATATTCAGTAGTTAATCTGAGATAAGACTGGGGTTTTAATAATTAGTGGCTCCTCTTCTATTTAGTGAGGTGGATTGTAGCAGGAATCGTTTTCTACAGAGCCAACTGCCTATGTCTGCTATATGGAACTTGGGGTGCATCTTGATGTGGCCCTACTTATGGGATCGCCAGTTAAAAGGGTGACCTCTGATTGGTTTTTGCATCCCAAAAGTATGAAAGAAGCCATGCCACTCCTCCTTCAAACTGTTCATAAGCAAGTGGCCAGGTGATAATCTCCTTCCAATGGGAATACCACTTATTTAAGGATGATCAAAACCGTAGCTGTCTACCTTTGATTCATTCAAAACATGGAAGGTAGACTAAATTTGCATTTGAGCGGAGGTATGTTTGTATCGCCTCATCTCAAATCTTTACATTGGCTGGAGTGCCTTATCTTCAAATGCCATCATTATAATTCTAGACACATGCCTCTCTATCTATGTCTGCTGTTTCTAGAATCTGCTGATCCCACAATCAGTGCTGATCTGTTTTTTAACTACTGTTCTGTGATTGAATAAAATTACACTTGTTCTAAAGAGGCAAATGGATTTACCATGATGTCTGGTGCTTGGTGACTGCTGCATGGTCAGATGAATGGCAGGACACTGTGGGGCATATTATCAAGGACCGATGTTAAAATTATCACCGTTTTATCGGCAGGAAACTGACGATAAAACGGCGATAATGGGCTTGATATTACGACCTTGTTAATTCCCGTAGAAGCCCATGTTAACATCATAACATGGGTTTCTATTGGAATTAACAAGGGCGTATTATCAAGCCCATTATCGCCGTTTTATCGGCAGTTTCCTGCCGATAAAACGGCGATAATTTTAACACCGGTCCTTGATAATATGCCCCCAAATTTGGGAATTATAGCACTTTACAAACATGCCTCCTTCATTCATTCAGGCGATTTCCATTGCATTGTCAATTGGGCATGTGGCTGTGATGTATTGGATGAGGAACAGCTCAGCCTGAAGCACAGGAATTGGAGGAACTGAGCACTCACACAGGGAACAGACACATTCGGGAGGGTCTCAGTAGTAAGAGGGAAGGACTCAATGTGATTAATGCCTTTAAAAATAAGGAAATGGCTTCTTGCATGATTAGAGACATAGGCCCTGATTACAAGTTGAGGGCTGAATTCGGATCTGGGGGTTGGAATTCTGAATTGTGTGATATTTATCACCTCCTCACTGTTTTCCCTTTGGCACATCGAATATGCCACAAATTATCGAAGGGAAAAAGGCTTGGCAAAAAGGCAAAATATATGGAACTCAATGTGTTAAAATCCTATCCTGCATGTTATGCCTCATTTACAAGTTAAACATTCAGGATAAGTGGTATTTACCACATGCGGTAAATACCTCACCAAGAGATAATTAATGGTATCTAAAGGGAGTGGTAAATACCCCACTCCATTCTACACAGAGTGTTATCCTTGCCTTAATGTGCGTGGATGAACAACATAAATGTGGGGGGTTATGCCTCACTAGAGATCCATGTTTGGGGAACGAGGAAATGAAACCCCAAAAACTAACAAAGCTTGTGATTGGATCTTGGTGAGATCTAATGCCGGTGGGGCCTATTTTGTAATTCTGGTTCTGTGGTACTGTGTTTGACAGCTCTTAAGGGTCGTGACTACAACAGCGAGGGTCTTCTGACAGACATGCAACTGCAAGAATATTCATGGTCGTAATCTGGAGATTATAAGATTATTTGAGTGCACAACCCGGGGCTTGGTTTTATGTAAACAGCACTTATTTTACCCTGAGTAAGAATGTCTGCTACTTTTTACTGATATTTTATTTTCAGAATTCCGATAATATTACCGTGATGAGTGTCTACCTGCCTACTAATGACTCTGGGTATTACAATCAGCAAGCTGGGTGGCTAATTAGTTGGTTAGTAGTTGTTGTGGTGATTTTGTGAAAGACTAGAGAGCCGGATCACCTTGAGAAGTACATATATGGAAAATATGTAAGGAATTTAGGGATTGGGGAAAGAGGTTTGTTACACTATGATCAAGTAAACTGGGGGCATATTATCAAGAACTGCGATACAATTATCGCCGCTTTATCGGCAGAAAACTGCTGACAAAGCGGCGATAATGGGCTTGATATGCTCTATGGAATTCCAATCAAAGGCCATGTTAGATGTGAAGACATCTAACATGGGCTTCGATTGGAATTCCATAGAGCATATTATCAAGCCCATTATCGCCGCTTAATCGGCAGTTTTCTGCAGATAAAGCGGCGATAATTTTATCGCCTGGCTTGATAATATGCCCCGAAGTCTCTAGAGGTAGACAGGTCTAAGTGACTTTGCATCTCTTAGTGCATTAATATTTGAAGCTGACACCTGTAGCCTACACACTTCAGTCTTGGCCAGACCTTCGTAGCTTTCCAGGTGTAAGCTTGGAAACCTGTGTGAATTCCATTTGTTTGAAAATTTGCACCCATGCAAGGGTGGAGATTTCTATTGTTTATGGTTCCAACCCATTGTGTGCAAAGGTATCTCATGAATACCCTGAAATCTGGCTTGGACCATTATGCTACGCTTTTCAGCACCCTTGGACTAAAGTGTCCTCCAGGTCTCATGAACATCTTTCTCCACATCGTTGTACTAAAGAAAAGAACAATCACTTGCGTATTCGTATCAGGCACATGCATCAAAGGATTTTGCGATCGCAAACGGTGCGAAACGCAAAAATCAGCCGTTTGCGATCGCAAAATCCTCTTTTGAAATGCATGAAGGGTCAAGGCCTTCGCAATTTAAGAATTCACAAATATTTGCGAATTCTCACATTGCGATTGCATTTAAGGAATCGCATTTTGAGATTCCTTAATTGCAATGCGTGACACTTTAAAAAATTGCGAATTCGCAATTAGGGGGAGCAAATTACCATGAGGTTGAACCTCATGGTAATTTGCGAAAACTTTGAAAAATGCACTTTTGTGCATTTTTCAAAGTTTCGTGTTGTGCACACACATGCCCTTAGGGCAAGTATGTGCACAACATATGTGCACAGATTGATTTCAGGGGTGCAACAGGGTGTCCTTTGGACACCCCTGCATCCTTGAAATCGCATTCTCAATTTGCGATTCGCAAATTGCGAATCGCAAATTGAGAATGTCTTCCCATTCATTCCTATGGGACTCCAGGCCAATAGGAATGAGTGGGGAGGTATTCCTTAATTGCGACTCGCAATTTGCGAGTCGCAATTAGGGAATATTAGGAAATCGCAATTTATTTAGCGATTTCTTGATGCATTGCATTTTGCAATTCCTTAATTGCGATTCCTTATTTTTCGCAATTAAGGAATCGCAAAATGCAATATTGATGCATGTGCCTGATAGTGTTTGCTACCTTTGTTGTAGCATTTCATAACACTGTAAAAAGAAAGTTTACTATTATCCACCTCAGTAAACATTCAATTGACCACAGGAGGATGAAAAACTGAGCTGGTTCTAAACATTTCCAAATCCCTGCACATAGTTCAACCGGGAATTTTTTACTTAAGAAACTGTGCCCTATGAATGGACAGCCAAATCAGCTGCATCTGTATCAAAATGATGCTGCAATCTGACTGAAGCAGCCACACTGGCGATTTCATTACTGATGTGGCCCACGCCACGCCCCCCATTAAGGAACATTGCCTGTTTGCATCATGTCAAAAGATAACCTGCTTGAATCACCCAGGATATGATGGAAATAAGAGCACATTTTTTTTTACAGTGGCTCCCTGTTTCTTTTCATGTTGGTTTATGCCTGAATAAGGGCTGCAGAACATTGAAGCTATTTATCACTAACAAAGGGGTAAGATCCAATTTCCAATCGCATGAATAATTCATACCCCTCCTTCTCTTTGCCAGCATGTAAACGACGGGCAGATAGATTGGTTGCTTCAATAAAAAAGACAAACATAGCTGGCTGCAATATAGCATCAAACGAACAACACACAGCTATTTTGTTTTCGAACAAAAGGCAAGAGAGATGCTCATTACGCCAGGGTCCTTGAACTAGCCATGCTTACAAAAAACGACAGTGGGAAAATTAAAATATTCACGGTATGTGTTGAGTTAAATATGTATGTAGCAATCTGCATCTAGGGCTTAAATATTAAACTACGCAGAAATCGAGCATTGTAAGTACACAGTGGCATATGTGCATTTAAAGCAATTTATCAGTGATCAATAGATTTGATCAGAAACTCGGCGATAGTCTTTTTACAGCGGTAACTCTGAAACGCTACTTTGTACTAATGGTTAAATCAATTAATGACACATTCATTTACTTGGAACTAGGGTGCCGGTTTACCAAGGCTTTCACCAGTCGCACAGCTCCTAGATACATGGGGGGATTATTTACAACTCACTGTGCCGCCGGTGTGTCACGATTTTAGACGCATCAGCGGCACAGTGTACTTGCCCATATTTACAAGGCAACGAAGAGCTACCCTGCATGTCTTTTCATGGCCTTGTAAATATGGCCCCTTTTCACACATTACTCTGCGTGAACAGTGGCGTAACACAGGTCCCTGCAGCCCCCGCTGTGTGTGTGTGGGGGGGGGCTCGTGCCCCAGGGGTCCCCTGAGCATAGTACCGTGGCTTGAGAGCTTTTGACTGAGTCCAGAGGGGGGGCCCCCTCCATGTACTTCGCAGGGAGTCCCCTCAAGTTTTGTTGCATTACTGTGCATGAACGGTGCATTCCATGGGTGTTTCTGTGGGTATTACCACGCAACATCCAAAGTTTCGTAAACCTGGGAATGCGTCAGATTCCTATTCCTCCCCAGGGGGGTGTAAGGGAGGTGCAATGAGAAGAAATACCTTTAATTCACCTAATTTTTCCCTTTTCTATGTGTGCTGCATTCTGCAGCTCACATAGAAAGAGGAAAACATGTCTTGTGATTGTTTTTGTGCAGGAAGGTGTCCCTTCCTGCACAAAAACAATCACCCTTACACCGCAGGGTGTCTCAGTTAAACCTAAGTTTTGGTCTTAAGTGTAACTGAGAGCAAGGTCTTTTGGTCTCAGTTAAACTTAAGACCAAAACTTAAGTTTAATGGAAGCAAAAGTCAAACTTTACTACTCATAAATGCCCTTTGTGAATACCAAAAGTCGTAAAGTTAGACTTTCGTCTCAGTTTGCTTTTCTGAATCGGGTCCAATGTGTTGAGCGCTTTTCCACATGTCCCTAGTAAAGTGAACAAAATCTCTCTACTTTGTTGAGTGTCCCAAGTATTGTTCTGACCACCAACTTGTAAAGGTCTGGGATTTTCGTTCTGTTAAAGTAATAATGAGTTAGTATTTTCCATTGGAGTTCCAAGAAAGGTACCCATTTTTTAAAACTATAATTTTCCAAAACTTAAGTTTCACAGCTATCATTCTAGGAGCGAGGTCATTGAGATGTCTTATATCTGATGTTTTTTCCTTCGGTTATTTGAGTCATGGTTGACTGACATGTTTTCATAGTCTCTTAAAGTTGCTGGCAGTATCAGTGGTATTGGCTATGGTGGCTAGAGTGGACAATAATGATATGTCCAGCACTGTCATTGAGAGTGCTGTAGGTGACATGGCTTTGGTTTCTTCTGCATTCTTGTTTCTATTGGCTTCTTCCCAAAAGGATTTGCAAGCTATTGGGCCAGATGTCCCCTTCTAATCTCCACTAAACAAAGGCAACAAACTGAAAGGGACATGTCACTGGTAGCAGATGTACCTTAATAAGGAGTTACCATAATAATACTTTTCAGCTGAATATCTGTCCTGAGTTTGGCTGAAGATAGCATATATTCTGCTTTTGAGTTGGCAAAGACACTGAATGTTGGTACTGTATTAAAAAAGTGATGGCACCTGCAGTAATTAAACAATCATCTTCTTTAACATCATGCCTCTGTGTCATTACTTCAGCCTCCGAGGTAAAAAAGAAAACTACACCCTCAGATGCTAAGCGGATGGGTTTAAGAGACTGCTTAATCTGCTCTTTGGTTTAAAGTGTGTTTGGAAAGAGTATGTAGGACTCGTTTTTAGCTAGAAAAATTGATTTGTTTAAGTGCGCGAAAAACTATATTTTAACTGGCTTAGATTTGGATCTTACCTGAAGGGTAAAACAGGACCTGCAAAGTGTGGATTCAGCCTGTCTGTATCTAAGGAGATTCTGACTTCAGGAGCAGTTCCTCGCCCTCTGGCCATCAGCCTGTGCTTAAGGCCCCTTATATAAGTTTCCTACTGGTTGTTACATCTGTGCTCTGATTCGTTCCTATATCTAGGGTTTTTATTGGACTTAGGGCTTAGGGTTAGGGTTATGATTGGCTGATAGGTCTAGGTTTCTGATTGGTTCCTGGGGCTAGGGTTTCTATTGTACTTAGGGTTAAGGTTCTTATTGACTGATAGGTCTGGGATTCTGATTGTGGTCTGGGTCTAGGGTTTCTATTGAACTTAGGGTTTAGCCGTGGTTTCTAATTGGATGTTAGGTCTGTGATTGGTTGTAAGGGCGTGGTCTGCTATCGGTCCTAGGGCTTAGGGCTAGTGTTCTGATTGGTTAGGGCTAGGGTTACCATTGGCCAAAGGTGTCACCTGAACACCAGGGCTATTTAAGCTTAGAGCTAAGGGTGTCTCAGCCTGGGCGTCAAGACTAAGGGTGGAAAGGACAAGGGCAGTTGCCTATTTGGGCCTATTCAGCACTGGTCAAACCTAGGGCCAGAAATGCAGCCCTTTCCCTTTTCCCGTTTACCAACAACCACCTTAACCTATCCACATCCACAAGCATATTAACACACTCACAGCAAATGCGCTACACTCATTTACTACAAACAATCCTAACCACATTTAAATGTCCCAACAACCACTAAAAAAACCCACACACCACAGATATATGCACCCTTCTACTCCAACTACCACACAATAGCACCAACACTCTCACACAAAACAACACTATGTCCTGTACCACTAACAAATCCACACATCACCAACACAACACAAAGCCACTCAATACATAACTTAAATATATCCAGACACACCCTGTTCATACAAAACACCAGCTCTACCCTCTCCTAACAGACCCCTTTCTGTCACCACCAAATCTATACTCAGACCTTCATCATTTTCTTCACCAACACCATCCTCCTCTTTTTACGAAAAACACACAACCAAACAATTCTTACACTCAACTCCACCACACACATTACCTCTGCCGGCTATCAAATCTAACACACTCAAAACTCTTGTCTATCCCCTCTCACACACCAAACACAAATCCTTCTCAGAAAAACACTACATCATCATCTCTTCTTACTACTCCATAAAAACAAAACATAAAACTCACACCATCACAACCAAATCTCTCTCACACACACACTATTTCATAATACTTTCCATCACCAACTAGAAACATACACCCACTCCCACCCCCTGACTACACAAATAATACACATCCTAAACCATCTTTACTCCTAAGTTTTATCTCTTCCCCCACACCTAACACAAATACACCAACACAACATCAACAGCTTCTCATCCATTGCACAATTCGGAGGCTTACAACATGACCCAAATGGTCCACCACCCCTAACTCATACACCTTCCCCCTAAACAGATCCAAACAAAATAAAAGACATATGTGCATGTGCTTCTTGCAGCCTGAGACCTTCGTGAGGATTGCCCTGTGATCGGGCACACCCGAAGCTCAATTGAGTCTCAGCGGCGCTGTGTGCGTGTGCCCTGTTGCAGTCAGAGATCTTCGTTATCGCCAGCGGCCTGGAACGGCATCCCCAGCGGAGCTGTGCCACCGGCCCGCTGTTGCCAGAGTGGGACCTCGAACACACCCCGTCGGGGGAGGGTCCGAGTCCCACTGCCCAAAATCCACAAAGTCGCATTGGAGGCCCAAGTTGCGAGAAGAGGAGAGGAGAGCGAGGTTGCACACCCCCAGGTAACGTGTGTCGCTGCCTAGGGCAGGGTGGGGGCTCGGAGAGAGACGCTATTGGCCTCTCCCATTCCTGCAGCACAAGCCTATGCTTCAGCTCGCATCACAGCCCGTACTTGCCAGGGAGTGGCAGTACCGGGGCCGGAGTCCGGAACTGCACTTTGGTTTACACCATACCCGGGTTGGGGGCATCTGCTGGTGGAAGCTGACCGTGAGTCAGTACGAGTGGCGGAGAGACCGTCTAAAGCACCGTGATCGGCGCTGGAGTGTATTACACATTGCATTAGTTCTGCATTACAAACTACCTGATTGTTGCATTGCGCATTGCATTAGTTCTGCATTATTAGCTACCTGATTGTTGCATTATTCATTGTATTATTTCTGCCTTACGAAGTGCCTAATTGTTGCATTACACATTGCACTATTTTTACATAACAAACGATCTGATTGTTGCATTACGCATTGCATTAGTTTGCATAACGAACTGCCTGATTGTTGTGTTACGCATTACATTATTTTGGCATTAAGAACTGCTTGATTGTTGCATAATGAACTACATTATTTTTATATTGCGAAGTGCCTGGGTCTTGCATTACGAATTGCATAGCATTGCATTAGGACTGCAGTGGATCATCTAGAATGGCTCATTAATATCGCCAGAACCTACAAGGGCTGGCTGGCCTAATAACCAGGCAGGAGGAATATTACAAATACGCATATGTTGGATTTATATTGTGTGGTCTCATCGTAGAACTTTTTATATAAATATATACTTGTTTTTATGAAACTTGTGTGGAGTTCATTTGTGGTGTTATCATTGGGTTACTGAGAGAGTGGTTGCAAATACTTTACACACTTGACTTGAAGATAAGCCTGGCTGCTCGTGCCAAGCTACCGAGGGGGAGAGCAGGGTCTATCTGCGAAGGTGTCCATCGTTTCCCTGACGTGGAAGCTAGGGTCCCTATTTGGCCTAAGGTACCTACCTCAGCCACTCGTGACCCCCAGTTCTAACATCTTCTTTATACATGTATACCCTCCATGTACTTATGTATCTATATATTTATTACTTTACTCTTACTTCAAGATAAAAAAAATAAAAATGTAATCTCTCCAATGCACTAGCCTATGTTTCACCCTATACCTCTCTCAATATATCCTCTATCTCGACTCTCTGATTCATCCCAAACCTCATTCTGCTGCTATGATCTCCAAAATAACCTTTTCTAGACTCTTCCCTTCTCTATCCCTCCTTGGATGACCCCATACCTCATTTTACTACTATGGTCTCCCAAACAACCCTTTCCAAATTCTCTCCTAATGTAACGCTCCTTAGACTCATCCAAACACTCCTTTTACCACTATGATTTCCTAATCCATTTTTAGAGACTCTTCACTCCCCATCTCTCTTTTACTCATCCTAAACCTCCTCCTGCTACTTTGATCTCCCAATAAACACGTTCTAGGCTCTTCCCTCATCTACCCTTCCATTATCTTTTTCAATTCAACTAACAGACTCACATGTCCACCACTCAAATGAACTCATATTTCCCTATACTAGTTCACCACTAACCCTTTTTAGGTTCCAGAGTAGCATGCTACTAGAAGAAAAGCGGTTTGTTGCCTCGTCAGGGGTGGTAAGCGCTGTATCAATATGAGTACAGTTACAATTAGAAAGGTAATGTATGAGCAGTCAATTTTCTGGTTTGCAGTCTCATTGCTAATGTTTTCTTTTTATTTACATTTGATATCCAAGTTTTCTTAGATTCTACATCTGGATATTGCTTCCAGAGTCATCATCATGTTGTCCCAGAATATCTATGTCTGAATCTAGGATGAAAGTCAAAGTTAGCAACATTCACATGACTCCTGAGTGACTTTGGCAATGTACAGTTTCACTTCGGACTGAGAAAGGCCTTATTAAGTTGTAATATTGAGTATGGTGGGTAAGGAGTTCTAGAAAATGACAAATGCCAAACAGTGCTCTAAGCACAAATGTAGACCGGATCCAATGAGAGAGGCATATGCTTCCACACTTCACCATATCCACCACCAACCGAACATAGGGCCAGACCTAGAGTTTCATAGTCAGTAGGCATTCTGTTCGCCACCACAACAGACTAAAGTCCTCCAGACTTTGAGAACACAAATGGAATCAATTTTGAGAGCTGTTCACAAAACTTTTATAATTTTTTAGTTTTTCAGAAACAAAGTAAGTGTTATTGCAGAAAAATACAAATGTAATGACCCTCACACCCTGGGAGTTTTCCCTCATGTTGTGGGATTCATTATATTTTGTTATTTACTACACACCCATGCTTTTCTGACAGTGACAAACAGAAAAAAAACATCACACCATCCACTTTAAATAGAGTAGGCATAGCAGTTCTATACTCTGATGCCCCTACTCCGTAATGCCATCGGAGATTTCTTTCTTTCAACAACACCAAAGAAGGCTCTGTAGATGGGAAATTGATGGTGGGTGAATCATCAGTTTGGTGGATGGGGTTCTCCACTGTGAATACCCTCTTCGCAAAACCGGAAATAAAGTCTATACTTATAAAGGTAGTAGACCTGAGGAAAAGTGAATGGGATATGAAAGAGAGAAAACAGAGACACTGAAAAGTGTCAGTCTCACTTATTAGTTCTGCTTGTATGAACTTCAACAGGTCATAGTAGTTGTCTAAAATAGATAACACTATTAGTGCAAATAAACTATACTACATCTAATATATATATATATATATATATATATATATATATATATATATATATATATATATATATATATATATATATATATATAAATATGTACACACACATATATAATAACTTTGGCGCTGGTCAATGAATACATGCAAAATTCTCCCAGAAAATGGCCTTCTTGGCTCTGCTCCTTCCCTGAAAGTTTGGCGGTGATTCGTGAAGCGGGGGCTGAGAAAAAAGGGGGGTCCCAAAACATGTTTTCCCCATGCAATTTTCCATAGGACCTTTAGCCAGGGCTACAGCCCGAACTGCTGAACGCAAATACACCAAATTTGGCAAAAAGGTAGAGTTCGGTTCGCAGATTGTGCTTTTTGTTAAATGGTGTAAATCCGTTCAGTAGTTCCTGAGAAAATCAAAAGTAAAATTATAGTGATATCTAGCGACGAAGTACGGTACGCGTACAGTAAGTGTCCCGAAAACCGTACAATTACGAGCATGAGCTGCATGCTGATTGCTGTCAACTGTCTGTCAACACTCCAAACCAGGAAGTGTTGGCAGCCATCTTGCGCCTCGGTAGAACCGAGTCACAAGAAAACAGAGAAACAAAGGTGAAAACGAAGAAAAGAGGGCAGGGTAGAAACACCCTGACCCCCTAGGACTGCTCAGGGGGTCCCACATGGATCCCCAAGGGCAAAATAAATGTGTTTGTTTTTTTTAAATCGTGGGATACGCGTATGGTATGCGTACACTGCCGATCCCCCCAGAACAATTAAGGTACCACTCTGCAAACGCTCGTGCAGACGTATTGCAATGCCTTAAAAGCGATCATAGACTGTCATCTTGCCGTGGATTGGCTTATCTCTCCACAGTACCCAACTGTAGGGAGAGACAACACTGTCACATCAGTTTCTCAAGTTCATGTAGAAAAACATAACGTACAATCAAAATGAAATCACTCACATCTTGCCATATATTGGGAATTGTCCCCATTTCATAATACATTATTAAACAGCACTGAAGCAGCCTGGCATAATCGTTTTAGCAAAACCGTTACCTTCCAGCAGACATTATCACTAGATACAAACACCCATATGTGCTCAGGCCTCCTCACCTTATTAGTAAACAAATCCTCCCCGAATTCACATAATTACAACTCATTCTATTAGGAGACTCATCAATGCACACAAAAGAGATATACGGAACTGTAGAATTTTTTTTTAAAACAATTTCAAAATTACAAAGTTTTAAGCAGAAGTTAGAAATAAAGTTCGAAGTTCTCAGCTCAAGACCCCACAATCTTCTCCTAATTCCCAAATTTCAAGACTTAAAATATCAAATCATATAGAGATTCCTAGGAACCAAAATCCAAAACACACAGTATACATTTTACATCTTACAAGATTCATCCTATCGTGGGACACATTGGGCCTATTCAAATTCACATTCAGATCTGCTTTTCATATCCTTTGAAGAAAAGTACCATTAATTAATGATATTACATGTTGGAGCGGGTGATATTCCTGAGGAAAGGAAATTGGCATCACCTCCCCAGATTCACCGCCAGCTCTTCCCCACTGTTCAATCCCATTGGGGACTTGGTCATCAGATCAATTATATACGTGGATTCTAGGCGTCTAAGTTGTTTCAACCGGTCGCCCCCTCTGATGTTGTTGGGGATGTAATCCAGTCCAAAGTATTGGAGTTTACCCCTATCGCTCTGATGTAATTCTGCAAAGTGTCTTGCGACGGGGTAAGCAGGGTCAGCCTTATCAATTGCCCTTCAGTGCTCAAGAATCCTAATCTTCAACTGATGGATCGTGCTGCCTATATAACGTAGGCCGCAAGGGCAGACCAGACAGTAGACAGCGTAGGGTGTGCTGCATGTAATACATTTCTTAATGGCCTTCGTTCTTACTGGTTCTGGCAAACTGTATGTTAAAACCCGTTTGCTGCCTGCACACGCCTTGCACCTACTGCATGGAAAAAAGCCCTTCATGTCAGATAATGTTCCCACCCTAGGTCCAGCTTTATCTAGGTGACTCCTTACTAATGAATCCCTCAGGGACCTAGCCTTCCAGAAAGAGACCTGCGGTCGTGATGGTATATCTCCCTTAATAATCGGGTCTGTTTTAAGGATATGCCAGATTTTTTTAAGCATTCTCCTAAGATGATTAGATTCAGACGTATAAGGGGTAATCATACGAAACTTTCCTACTAAGTTCGATTCTACTTCTTTAGGTTTATCTAACAGAAGTTGGGATCTGGGTATCTTCCTGACCCTCACCAGGGTTTTTGTCGGAGAGCCTAGATCATATCCCCTTCTCACAAATCTCTTAATGCTCTCCGCGGCAGCCACCTCGAGGTCCTGTTCCCTAGAGCTAATCCTCCTTAGCCTCAACAGCTCCCCATAGGGAATGCTCAGGACTAACTTTGGAGGATGATTGCTGTTGGCCCGTAATATGGAATTGCCTGCTGTCGGCTTGCAGAAAAGGGCGGTGTGCAGTCTGCCATGTTCAACAAACACTTTCAGGTCCAAGTAGTCCACTGCCACTGGACTAACAGTACCCGAGAAGTGCAAGTTGCACCCTTTATATATCGGTGAGCCATATCCATCGTCCCTTGTCACACGATGAATAGGTCATCAATATATCAGTATATATATCGATATAATGGTCAGGGTCACGATATGGGAACAGTGGTGCGTTGGTACCGATATATTGATGGACGGATTTATCAGCCCGTTGTCCCCTGCCTTTTTGATTTATGATCGGACAGGTAAGCTGTTACATATGGGACACAATGTAGTGAACCTCCTCTTAGTCATTCCTTTTGTAAATGTTGGTCTTTCTCTTTAGTGAGTAATTATACCAGTTGGGGACACCTTTTATCAACATATAGAAGAACCTGGTTCCTTATTCTTAAGGTAAATTTTGTGCACCAATAACCCAATAACCCTTTGATGTGGTTGGGTCAGGATACACGACATATAACAATTTATAACCTCTCTATGTCATGAATATGGATCAGTGATCTGGCTGACATGGCTTGTTGTTTTTTAGCCCAAAAGTGTGGTTTTAACTGTATGTGGACTCGTTTTTCCATCGAGGTTGACATCGTTTTGCTACGTAGTCCTCTGTTCCTAGTATGTGTTTTTTAACTAACTTGTCGCAATGTGGGGTACCCACAATGTTGAGTAAGTGATCTCTATTGAGACCTCCCTTTCTTTCCTTATCCCGAGGAGGATTGCCCTACACCCCTCCCTTCCTACCTTGTTGTCCTGACGAAGACCCTTGCCGCAAGGGGTTTCTTCCCTGCATTATTTTGGGTCGAAACGTAGACTTCTACCGCACGTTACCAGCTTCTACCGCTAGCATGATTCATACAGCTGTCTGAGGAGCATGGTGTTCAAAAAAGTCTTGTGTATTGATTCATACATTGTGTGTGACCCTGAGATCATGGGATCATCCCAAAATTTTTTGTTGGGAATTTAAAATACGTGTATTTATTGTGTTCCCCTTTTTCTTATTCAGAATTGTGTAAATATCCACACTACAACCCCTCACAGCACCACCACCCCCTTCCCCTCCCACCTCCCTCCTGTTAATTATGGGCATTTATTTACAACAAATAGAAAAAAAAGGCATTTGTTCTAGTGTGTAGCCATTTAACATGGTTCTTGGTACAGTGCAAATTAAAACATTGTACATCTGATTTGTCTTGTCTCTTGTATATCTATATAAATGTGTTATCATTCGCTGTAAACCTTTTTTCTCTCTTTTTTCCCTCTCCCAGTCTGCGACCACTCTGTCTATAACGTTCATTTACCCAGGTCCCAGTGACTTATATGGGTCAACCCTGTCTTTCGTAACGTACTTCACGCAGGCAGGCGCCTGCTAGGTTTCCTTCTTTTCCTTTCGAAATTCAAATTGATTTTTCATCTACCAGAGAATGGTAGACAAAGAAATTCTCACATACACGGAGGACTACATACAGCAGCTACTTCATGATCCTGTTAACAACTTTCTCTCTCCCAACACTCCTGCCGTCAATTTTACATTGAATGACAAAGTCTCTCAATTAGAACGCTTGGAGAAAAAACTCATCAGGACCAAATGCCATGGACATTTTCTTGCACAGTGCCTACAATCTAACATCATACCTGTAGGATTACAGATAAAGTTAGAACCCGCTATTTTTGTGGACATCACTAAGTTAAGGGAGGGCTTTAGCTTTGTTGCGAATAACTGCTCCCGGCACTGGATGGTGCTGGGGATGGAGACAGCAGCGGAGCAAGTCCAAACTCTAACCAAACTAATAGCCGAACTTAAAGCAGAGATCTCAGGCGATGCTACCCTTTCCAACTCAAAGGAAGCTCTGACCAAACTGGTAGCCACGCTCCAAGACTTCGAAACAACTACCATACAAAAGAAACTAGGGAAGCTAGCACGTGATCTACGCTTCTACGACAAAAAGAAAACTTACCCATATCTCCAGGAAGACAATTATCCACAGGGTCGTTTTTCTAATCGAGGCCGTGGTGGTGGGCGAGGGAGACGAAATTTTAAAACTTTTTCTGTCTCATCGTACAGCTCTGGTGAAGAGACTGAACAAGCAGGCCCTAGTGCCTCTTACGGATATCAAGAATCCTACCGTCCACTGCATCAACAGGTTCCTTTTTTAGGACAGGGAGGATGGAAGCCCCCACGGGGACGTGGGAACAATTGGAACAGAGGAGCCAGTGGTGGCCAACAGAACCCGGGACAGGATTGGGAGAACACGAGAGGGAGAGATGTGAAACAAGTCAGGTTTCCTCCAGAGGAACATGGCGAAAGGTCAACCCGGCGCAAGAACTACAGGTGGTAAACCCAGTAATCACACCAGTGATTAACATCTCTTCTTATGAGATGAGTGAAGACGAAATTAAGGTACTGAGCAGAGGCCTTTCTTATGTTCCAACAGCATTGCCAAATGAATTTAGCACACTCGCTGAACTGCACAGATTTTTTAGCAAAATCCGATTGCGCTACTTTTTTAAAAACAAACCTACACAGATGAATGCATCAGCCACCGGTCTGCGACCTCCATCCACTTTTGTCCCTCCTACCTATGCCATGACTCAAAGGATACTGGCTTATGAAAGCATAGTAATACGCGATGTCAAGAGAATTCTCAAGGAGCGCAAGTACATAAAATTCAACATTAGCAGAAATGAGAAGATGGCCCTCTCTAAGCTTAAGGACAATAGTCAGGTCATTGTTAAACCAGCAGACAAGGGCGGCACCATAATTGTACAGGATGTATCCAACTATAAAGCAGAAATCATGAGACAACTTAATGATGGCATTAGCTATAAACAACTTGCTCGTGATCCATCCAAAGACTTGGTGATCGAAATTCAGCGAGTAACCAAAGATGGTCTTGATCAAGGTTTTTTATCAGAACAGGAGTATCAGTACTTGAATAAAAAGGACCCCCGTCTACCGGCGATATACACGCTCCCAAAAGTACACAAGGACATGCACAAACCGCCTGGCCGTCCAATAGTTTCCGGCTGCGGGTCGCTACTTGAACCATTGTACCGCTATGTTGATTTTTTCCTGAATCCATTGGCCGAACAAACTACAACATATCTGCGTGACACCACCCACACCATCAACATCATAGATGGCCATCCATTCAATCCTAGTGAACAACTCTTGGCAACTTGTGACATTGTGTCACTTTACACTAGCATTCCGCAAGACGCTGCGATAGAGGTTGCGGCAGCAGCTCTCGACCGACAGGAAGCACCTACACGTGTCCCTACCTCTTTTATCATCTTGCTACTGAAGATTGCAATGATGAGGAATTTCTTTGTGTTTCAGAACTGTTTTTATCTCCAAACAAAGGGGGTGGCGATGGGGACAGCCTTCGCCCCCGATCTGGCAATTATCTTCATGTCTACCTTTGAAGACACCTTTGTATTGAATGACTTCAATCCCTTCAGATCCAATATACAACTTTGAATGTGTTACATAGACGATATCCTTTTGGTTTGGATGGGAATAGAATCTGAAATTGCTGCCTTCCATGATTGGTTGAATGGTAGATCGCCTGACATCCAATTTACCATCCAATCAGACAAGAAAATAATAGATTTCTTTGATCTATCCATTGTGGCTGAGGATGAGATACTCCACACTACTCTCTATAGAAAACCAGCTGAACGAAATTTGTTACTTCAGTACTCCAGTCATCATCCGAGAGGCCTCAGAGATAACCTTCCTTTTGGCAAATTTCTGAGGATCCGGCGTAACTGTAGTAAAAAGGAGGACTATATGGCCGAATCCAACAATCTGTTGTCACGGTTAATTGAACGAGGATATCCCAAGCGACTTGTTAAAAAGGCGAGGACACTCGCCTCTATGACACGTCACTACATTCTACAACAACCCACTCCACTCTCTAAGACAGTCAACTCCACACTATGACACTCCACCACTCCACTCTATGACACAGCACGCTACTGTATGGCACACAACTCGACGACATGCCTCTGCACTCTATAACACTCGACGGCACTTCATTCGAAAACATGCCACTCAACTGTACCACTTGCCATGCCACTCTCCAACATACCACAACACTAAACCACTCCACTCTATGACATCCCTGTTCACTTTACGCCAGTCCACTCTAGGCCGCTCCACTCTAAGACACTGTACCACATGCCACTCTATGAGATGCTACTCCACTCTACTGTACCACATGCCTCTCCCCTGTACGACAATTCACTCATCTGTATGACACTCTATGCCACTTCAATCTACGACACACACCTCCACTCTAATAGACACCATTCCAGTGTATCACATGCCCCTCCACTCTGCAACATACCACTCCACTCTACACCACTCTACTTTAGGCTAGTTGACTCTACACACTCCACTATATGCTATTCCACTCCTTGCTACTCCACTCTATGCCGCTCCATTGTACACCACTCCACGATATGCCACTGTACTGTATTCTACTGTACAATGCAGCACTCCCCTCTATGACATTCCACTACACTGTATGACAGTCCATGCCACTCCACTTTATGACACACCACTACACAACACGTCACCCCAGTCTAACATATGCCATTATACTCTACAACATATCACTGCACTCTATGCTAATCTCTGCTATGCCACTCCACGCCACTCTACACTACACCACTCCACTCTACTCTATTCAACTGCACGCCACTCCACATCACTCCACTCTAATGTACAACGGGAAACAGCATTTACATCGCATGCGATACATCGTATGCCATTACAACGCAGTCATTACAATGACCACGTTGTTACATCGCACACCATTACAACGCAAGTTGTTACAACTACTTGGTTTAGGGGGCAGAAGGTGTTGGGTTTAAAATCCATCACCTTCCCTACTGTTGCACGCACTGGCGTTGGACTAGTAAATTATACTATTCCAACATCCAGCGCCCCTTACATCGCCATTGTAACGACTTGTGTTGTAATGGTATGCGATGTAATAACGCGGCCGGTGTAACGACCGTATTGTAATGGCATGCGATGTATTGCATGTGTTGTAACATGGACCATTCGTGTACAGCACACCACGCCACTCTACGCCACTCTACTCTATGCTATTCTACTCTACGCTATTTAGTCTATGCCATTCCACTCTACGACGCTCCACTCTACCTTTTTTCACTCTGCGCCACTCCACTCTTCGCCACTCTACTGTCCACCACTACACTCTACACCACTCCAGTCTATGCTATTCCACACTACATCACTCCACTGCCACTCTTCGGTACTCTACTCAATGGCACTCCACTTTATGCCATTCCACTCTACAGCATTAAACTCTATGCTATTCTGTTCTATGCCACTCCACTTTACGGCAATCTACTGTATGCCACTTCACTCTCCGTCTTTCCACTCTATGCCACTCAGCTGTACACCACTGTACACCACGCCACTCTACACCATTCCATTCTACACCACTCCACTCTACGCCATTCCACTCTACACCTCTCCACTCTATGCCACTCCACTGTACACCACTCCACCTGACGCCGCTCCACTCAGCGGTTTTACAGTCTGCGCCATTCCACTCTATGCCACTGTACTGAATGTCCCTCCTTTG
Source organism: Lissotriton helveticus (assembly GCF_964261635.1). Lineage (NCBI taxonomy): Eukaryota > Metazoa > Chordata > Amphibia > Caudata > Salamandridae > Lissotriton > Lissotriton helveticus. The sequence continues at coordinate 1,542,614,413 of NC_136067.1, read as the reverse complement.
TACGCCACTCAGCTCTATGCCACTCCCCTCTACACTATTCCACTCTGTGCCACTCCACTTTACACCACTCCACTCTACGACGCTCCACTCCCTGTACAACGCTACTCTGTACAACACTGTACAACACTGTTCTCTATAACACTACACTTAACAACACTCCACTCAATGACACTCCATTCTATGATTTGACACACCTTTTTATTATAAAAAAACAACATTGAAATTCAATGAAAAAAAAAAACAAAGGCTAAAGATTTGTTACAGTTAGGAAAGCTTTATTCTTTCTATGCAAACCAAACTTAAACTACACAAACATTAGAAATGTTAAAGTTATAGTCTTAACTTTAATTTACAGTTTATACACCACCTTCAAATTACTATAAGTAGTACACCGCCATACACAAAGTTGTCAACTCGCTAGCAACACTAGATTAACTATACGCATGACTCTACCATGCACAGTGTTCTTACAAAGGATGCCATTTTAGATGTCATAAGCTTTGTTATGAATGCTATAATTTCACATGATAGAAGTGATGTTATTGAAAGGGTATAAGCAGTGTCTGCATGTTGCACTGAAAGACTTTAGCAGTGTGAGACCATTTGGAATTCTGTTTTTTCTTTATCTTTCCTGGCTTCTTATGGAGCATTTGTTGTCAGCAAAGTCCTTGGAGCAGCAGTCTGTTGAAAGTATTGGCTATCACTTGTGCATTTTAGTTGGAGTATCTGCATTTATATGTTTTTTCAGAAAACTATTTAAGTCATTTGGAAAGATGGTAACTTCCGACCTGGAGTTGGCAGGGTGGAAGATGAATTTAAGCTTTGGGATGTCAATGCAGAAGTCTTTGAAGTGTCTAAACATGTGGTACCCTCTTTTGAGTTGACTTTGGTATGGTGGTGTGGCTCTGTGTAGGAAGATGGGGTTAATGAGGTTGTAGGTCAAGTTTGAGGTATATATGGTTTGCATTGGATTACTGGTGATGTTGAGAAGATGAGGGCAAGGATGTATTTTCAGATTTGTTGTTTTGCTGACCTGCTGTACCACGTAGAGTAGGTCAATGAATCAATGAATTTGATAGGGCATCTTGTTTTTCTCAAGTCTGGAAGGTTGAAGTCACACACAAGGGTAGATGTGGGGGAGTATTGGGTGAAAGACGTGGTGAGGTGATCTAAGTACTTGCAAGTGAAGTCCTTGTTTTGGCCATAAGGCCTGTAGATGAGTTAGAAGGTGGTGGGATGAATTCCAGAGAGCGGGAAGTAGCATGTGAGGAGCTCCATAGAATTGAGTCTCTCTTGCTTAGGGTGTAGGACCAAGAGTACTTAGTGATGACAGCAAGCCCACCTCCCTTCTTCACAGACCAACATTCATACAACCATTGGGGGACAGAAATCACTGGCTGGTGTGTATCAGGAGACCAAATGGGAACGTGAAACAGGTGGCACAAACTGATGTGCATTGAGGGTGCAGGGTGATGTAAAGCTGGGGACCATCAACGTGATACACAGCAGGAAGCACTAGTGATGCACCCCAAAGTAGCATTGGAGGATGTTCTAAAAGGGAGTGCTGCTGAATGTGCTTTAGGCAAGCACTGGTTGATGTGTCTAAGGGAATCACTGGGTGATGAACCTCAACAGAGAGGTAGAAGATTTGCCTCCTTGGAGCACTGAGTGATGTGGTTCAAGGGAGTACTGGAGGATGTACTTCATGAGAGCACTGTGCGCTCTGCATCTGGGGCTCGTTCAATTATGTAAATTTCACAGGCCTGAACACTTAGGGCCAGATGTAGGAAGCGAAATAGCGATCGCAAACGCAGAAAATCGCAGAATTTCAACATTTGCGACCGCAAAATAGCCCTGTGCAATGTAGAGAGTGAAAAATCCAATCACATAATAAGGAATCGCAAAAAAACAGAGAAGTCAATTTGCGATTCCTTATATTGTGAATTTAACCTACCGAGTCCCAAATTGCGTCTCGCAAATTGCGAAATCTCAAAACAAAATCGCCAAGAAATGTATGAAAAATCGCAAATAGCGATTTCACCAGAAACGGCCTTATGTGAGTCACAAATTACCACCAACTCGAAGCAGGTCGTAACCAGGTGCACTGCATATAAAGAGTCCCAGAATGCATCATTTTCAACACAATGGCACAATGTCATAGTAAGGAGGATTTGGATGCAAGCAGCAGCACAGAGGTTGAGGAGGCGACAGGAACGCCTATACAGAGTGCGCATTACCCTTTTCCAACTTACAGAAGAAGAAATACATGAGAGGTACAGCCTTCACTCCACTACCATCCTAGACCTGATACGTGACCTGCATCCAATCCTGGAGCATCAGATACGCATGGCGCACGCAATTCCACCACATGTACAGGTCCTGTGTTCCCTGCACTTACTTGCATCAGGTAGTTACCAGGGGGTGATAGCTGTAGCTGGAGGGGTTTCAAAATGTTGTCTGTCACGCTTCTTCAACACTTTCCTGGATGCCGTGCTTCAAAGAATGCACCATTACATCCGGTTTCCCACCACGCAACAGGCACTGCATAAGACCAAGATGGATTTCCATTAGATGGCTCAATTCCTACATGTCTTTGGGTGCATTGATAGGACACATAAAGCAATCTGTCCCCCCTTTGCTACTGAGTACGTATATCAGAACAGAAAATCATATCATTCAATCAACGTCCAGGTCATTTGTGATGCGTCACACATCATAACTGATATAGTAGCAAAATTCCCAGGAAGCACGCATGACTCCTACATCTTCAGGCATAGTCAAATCTATACACGTAAGACTGGGGGGGAGTTTGGAGGAGGATACCTGCTAGGTAAATGCATGTGATGCACTCTTATATATACCTTGGATGTATCTTTAGTTGCCTGTGATTGATGTTTCATCCTTTCCCATTTAGGTGACAGCACATATGCAGTGCACCGGCGTAGCTAGTGGGGGGCTGTCCGCCCCAGGCGGCACTATTCTGGGGGCGGCAGCCGCATCGCGGCACTTGGGGCCCGTTGCGGCGGACTTTGTAATTTATTTGTCCCCAAATAAATTAGAACGCCCGCCGCAACGGGCCCCAAGTACCGCGGCGCGGCCCGATTTCCGTTTGAAGCGCCCCGCCCTCCTTGCAACTAGTCTGCTTTCTATATCTTGCAGCGCACGCAGCACCACGTCGCGTAGTGGTGAGTGTAGTAGTGGTGTGGTGCGCGACTGGACCGGCGAATGGCAGATGGAGGGGGAAGGACTCCAATGAGCTCTGTCAGTTCAGGGTCGGATCCAGCCGTGGACGAGCCCTCCCCTTCGCAGGGTGCTCCGACGGCGGATGAAAATGTTGTTTTCTCTGGCCCATGCCAGAGTGCAGGTAGAATTACCTAGCTCATTTCTGCCATAGTGTGATTGCCTCTGGGGGTGAAGTGGATGAGGTGGCGTGCTTGTCTGACATGCATTGCAGTGCTACACAGGACTGCCGCTCACTACTGGTAGGAGGCTGGTGATAACTGATGATAAACGCGCAGGATTTTCAATACAAGAAACATGCTTTTTCTCGTATCAATTGTCACACATATACTAATTCAAAACAGTTATGATGATGATGACCGTGTTGCAATTTAAGTGCAAAACAACACTTATTGAAAAAATTGCGAAATATGTAACCGCTAGGCTGACTTGATCGTTAAATGCTGATCCGTCCGCTATGAAAACAATCAATCAATAATCTCTCTTCACGCTGCCCATTCATAACCGGGAGGGGCTAATTGTGATGATATGGGAGGTTGGGAATCTACTGCCATTGCATGCAAATTCACCACCATGAAATCAGTGATTATGGCTTCGTAACCGACGGAAGCTGTACAGTACACAGACCAGTACTCGAGTGAGAAAGGTTGTCAGTGGCAGTGCATAGTGTGCACAAGAGACAATTTAGAGGATTGTAGAGCTTTTTTACACTGCATGATACTTTTAAAAGGAATCAAGATATGTGTTCCCTGCACTCGCTTCCTGGTCTATCCAGACCATGCAGAGTCCCGCGTTGTCCCTAGCCATGGTGCAGTTCCTGCGCTGCGCCTCCCTTCAGGTGAAGAGAACACTGCACAGTCAGATGGGATCTGGTAAACGTACACCAAGCGCCCCCGAGAGGCTGCTGGCCCTAAGTACGAAAAAGTGCATGAGGCACATGCATGACTAGTGCGACAAGAGAAAGAGAAGAGGGATGGCTGCGGCCCGGCCACAAGAGATGTGTGGTGCAGCGGCCAGGTGAACTGACTCCAGAACTTGGGGGCTCAGGGTTTGATCCCCGGCCCCGGACGGCAGGTCAGCCCAGCACCATGTGACTCTGGGCAATAGCTAGCTTTATCTTCCCTACGGCCTCCAGCGCCTTGACACACTCGGGTATTTGTTTGCGCTTTAAAAATACTGAATTTCATTTTAGAGGTGCTACTTACATAAATAAGGCATGAAAATGAAAGAGAGACAACAACCCCACACATAGCATCTCTCACAGGGTAGTTATTGGACCTAAGGGTAGCCGCACTGGTTAACTCCACTACATGGTGGAGATTTTTTTGCCAAACTTTGCACTTCAAACGGAGTACGAAGTAGTAAAACTACTTTTCTCCCTTTGGTTCTCCTTCGCACAGACTCCTTCAGGATGATTTCCATACCTGGCTTCTTCATATTCATCCCAGGCTGCACACTCTCTACCATCCTCTCCCTTAATACACATACTAGGTTCACCTTTTAAAATTGCTAGTCATTTCAAATTACCCTACAAACCAAAGAGTCCCTCCCCCTCCCGTGGACGGACCATTTTTTGGTCCCCTTCCGCTTACCAGGGGATTTTAGGAAACCCCATAAACCCGCCACCTATACTAGGGATAGAGCATGGTCCAGACTTTCGGCTGAGGATTGGGCCAAAGCCCTGGACCAGGCAACCCCTAGTCCATCGGAGGACCCAGCCACCGCGGACAGAAAGTTCAGGGAGTGGATCTCCACCTCCCTCGACTCCATCCTCCCCATAAAAACCCGTGAGGATAAAAACGGGAAAACTGGGTCAGCTCCATGGTACAGCCCGGAACTAAGAACTCTCCGCATTGAGTGAAAAAAAACGGAGCGACTATGGAGAAGGGACTGGCTCCATACTAACAAGGACGCCTACCGTAGGTCGGTGAGATCTTACAAAGCCGCCTTGAGGTGCACCAAAGCCGCATATTATGACACCAGAATAAGGAATGCCACCAACTCAGCGAGAGAATCTTACCTCATCGCCAAAGAACTGCTGAAAATACCGGCGCCCCCTTCTTACAATTCATCTTCGCCGGACAGAAGCGATGAACTGGCAACATACTTCGACTCTAAAATCACCCGTATCCTAGTCTCCCTCCCACCTCCTAGTCTACCTAATCACATGGACTCTGACGCACTCACCAATCAGACAGGAAATATACTGCCCCCACAACTCACTGCCTTTAGGGCAGTATCATTGGACGAAGTAGGATCAGCCCTGGCCAAACTGAATAGCGGCTCCCCCCTTGACCCCGTACCTATCAGATTCCTGAAAGCAGTCGTTCCCACTATCCTCCCCACCATCACGGAACTCATCAACATCTCGCTATCCCAGGGCTCTGTTCCACCGAGCTGGAAGAGCGCTGTAGTTAAGGCTCTTCTCAAAAAGCCCCAACTAGACCCCTCCGACTTGGCTAATTATCGGCCAATCTCGCTCCTCCCCAGTATCAGCAAAATAGCCGGGAAACTGGTAAACGTCCAACTGTCCCAGTTCCTTGAATCACACAACCTTCTACGTCGGTCCCAAACTGGGTTCCGCCCTGGCCACGGTACAGACACCGCCCTCCTCGCTGTCATCGAGGAGGCTAGGTGCATTCTGGATTCAGGAGGGTCAGTGGCAGTGATCCTCCTGGACCTCAGTGCAGCCTTTGACACGGTGAATCACCGTGTCCTACTCCACCGGCTGGCCGTGGCGGGACTCGCGGACACGGCGCTTGCGTGGATAGAATCTCTCCTATCAGGCCGCTCTTTCCAGGTATGGGACGGCAATTCCCGCTCAGCCCCTTTCCCCCTCACTAGTGGAGTTCCCCAGGGGTCATCATTAAGCCCTACTTTGTTCAACGCTTATATGGCCCCCCTTGAGGATGTCGTCTCCCCTTTCGGAATCAAGATAGTGAGCTATGCGGACGACACGCAACTGGTCGTCTCACTCTCTCATCTTGACAATCACCCGGACAATCTGTTGAACTGCCTCCAGGAAATCCACCACTGGATGTGCGAGTCATCATTGAAGCTCAACGGATCGAAAACCGAAGTCATGTTCATGGGCAAGAAATGGTACACCATCCCACCTTCGGTCTGGCCAGACGCTTTCGGTGAGGTGCCCTCCCCGAAACCAGAAATCAAGACCTTGGGAGTCTGGCTTGAACCGGAGTTGTCCATGAAGACCCAGGCAGCCAAAACAGCAGGCACCTGCTTCGGACTTATGCGTTCCATCCGTAAAATCCTCCCACTACTCCCGCCCCTATCTAGGAAACTCTTGATTCAAGGTTTGATCCTTGCCCGGCTAGACTATAGCAATGCTGTCTATCTGGGAGCCCCTGAATCTACCCTGGCCAAACTCCAGCGAACTCAAAACGCGGCAGCCCGGCTCCTTATGGGCCTCCCTTCCAGAACCTCTGCCAGACCAGCGCTGAAGGCCCTACATTGGCTTCCAGTGCGGCAGAGGGTAGAATTCAAGGCGATGTGCACTGCCCACAAACTCCTCAATGGTCTTGGCCCTTCTATCCTGAGAGACATGGTCACCCCCTACAAGGCCCCTAGACTCCTACGCTCTGACAACGAACGCCTGGCCACCGTCCCGAGATTCAGGAAGGCACGCACTGGCGGTAGACGGTTCGCAGTAAAAGCGTCTGCAGGATGGAACTCACTCCCCCGCTTCCTGCGACTGGAACCCTGCCACCTCCTCTTCCGTAAAAAACTGAAAACTCTGCTTTTCCCCAAATAAGCTCCCCTTCCCCCTCTGGTCTCCACTTGTATCATTAGCGCGGGGATGCCTCCGGGTCACCAGGCGCTTTATAAATCGCTATATAAATAAATAAATAAATAAATAAATTCCGCACTTTACTATCACTCAACTGAACAGCATTGCAGAGAACTTTGATGCCTCTCATTAGTGTGTAATATTGACAAGACACAGTCACCCAACTTTAAGGGACCAGCTGTTGTCCATTGTTGTTTCGTGTGTCATTGCCAGAGGAGTGTGAGAAGCAGAAGCAGTTCATTGTGTGGTGTGCATTTTCATGTTGTTTTAGGGAATGAGACTGAATGTATAATGTTTAGGTATTCCCTCATGTAATGCCGTAGAAGAGAATGATGAAGTATTTTTCTAATTATCTGTAATCTGCATTGCTATAGTTCTCCCTTCTCATTCCAGTGGTTGCATTCATCTCGCTGAGCAGATAATTGAACGGAGGCGCCGCGCGTGAAGGGTCTGTATTGGTACAGCACCAGCAGACTTTGAATTTATTACCTTTGCTTACATACATTGCGGCAGACCCTGCACTTATAAAATCCCGGCTTCATGACATCCACTTGGGCTTCTCCTTCATGTCACTCCTAACCAGATAGTCTCGCACTGACTCAGCTTTACAGAAAGTGATGATTGGGTTCTTAGGGGCATCCTGTCCTATTACTGGGTAATTTTTAATGAGGTGTCAATATTTTCTCATTCTGTTACCAACACATAGATGTTCAGTAGTGTATGTTGTTACTAACCTAGGTTTCTGACCTTTCAGACTGATTTCAACCCTTTTTCTTCCCAATAGAATGCACTCCCTCCTTCTGTTATCAGCACTGTGAACTGCCCTATTGATCGTGCTCTTGCTATATCCTCTCGCTTTCAATCTGCCAATCATGTCTCTACTGACCTCCCGGTGCAATTCTTTTTGGCTGGTAAACGTTTCCTGTTACTCTGTGATTATAATTGCTGCCCCAACGTACCGCGTTTATTGTAGTTCCTTGTGGGTCCGTCCCAGGGCCGTCAATCTTGTTGCGCGCCAACGCTACCAATGATGGCCCTGGGCATTATTTTGGCCAGCACTCGTGATAAGAACGTAGTAGTGACGCGTCACGCGCTTCACCACTACGCGCTATCAGGAGGAGTGGAGGCTGGGACAGTGGCAGTGCTGGGCGAATTGCTGCTGCAGCAGAAGGGAACTAACCCCTGCCATAGAGACCTTGGCACTGGCTGCCACCACTGTGGAGTGCTTCTGGAGGCTGAGTGAGGTAAGAGCTAAATGCTTCTGGAGACTGAGTGAGGTAAGAGCTAAACGGTTTTCAGAGGGAAGGAACATAACTGCCAAGGTTTCAGATTGCTGTGTGTGACATTTTCATTATTTTTTTTTATTTATGAGTGATACTTCAACAACTATGGGTGAAACTTTCACACAAACAAAATGAATATGAGGCAAACATATAAATATCAGAATTTACACTCATTTGAGCAATGAAAAACTGTAGGAAGATATTGAAAGTGCTGTAAAGCATGAGAAACGGAAGTGCCTTAGTAACCTAATCATATCGTAAAACAAATATCTAGTCATGATTATGATATTAAACCTTAAATTCCGACCTCAGCAGGAACATCTATAATGTCAGCACTCAGCAGCTTTCATTTTGTACACTTACCAAGTCTGTGAGTCACAGTGCGGCAGTTAGGGATATAAAGACTGAGACTGCTGGCCTTGGGCCCCTATAGTCCCTTGGAGTGTCACCTTCCTTGGCTGTAGACAGCTGCTGACAATTGGGATACATCACGCAGAGACTGATGATGGTGAGACAAGCTGTAAAGTGGCAAAGCTGTCTTGAGAGCTGTGCCCTGTGTCTTTTAAATACACTCAGCACCTGCTCTCAGACTCACACCGACCGGAAAGAACCCACCATGATAGAGCCTGAGCATGCAGCAAGTGTTGAGGGTCTGAAGGTGACAGGCCGAACACGGGCCTCCTCCCTTAATTATTTAACTCCGCGCAGCTCAAGGGCCTGGTAGCAGGAAATTGAAATTTAAAACATAAGTGTGTCATAGGAGCTAAATACCTTTACACTAATGTACAGGACAGAGCGAGCTGGAGCACCACCACTGTATGGGCTAGAGCTGAGCCACATGGCTGCTCCCGCAGCGGCTGCTGTCTGGTAAGAATTTGTGCCGCTTTCTCAAGAGGTATAACTGCAGGCACTTTCTCACGCATCATTTCTCACCGGTGTTTTCAACAGTGTAGCCTTGGACCGTGTCATGTATGTGCATGTAACTTGCATGATCGGGTTAAACTTTTAATGGCGATACTACCTGCCTCTCGGACCTCTTTCAAGTGCTTGCTATCCTTTTTCCCCAGCACCCCTCTGCCAGGGGAGGTAATCTGAGGGATAGCCCCGGGCGCCACAAGCTCTAGCTACGCCCCTGATGCAGTGTGTGCATTCATACTCATCCCATTCCTCAACCCCTCTATCCCAAGTGAGACGAGATACAATGCTGCCCATAAGTCTACGCGGAATGTGGTGGAGCGTACATTTGGACTCCTGAAGAGGAGGTTCCGCTGCCTCCACAAAAGTGGAGGTGCACGGCAGTACCGCCCCGAGATATGCTGCAAAATCATTGTGAAGTGTGCCATGCTACAGAACCTGGCCACTAAGATGGCAACCCCAGTGGAAATCACAGATTTGGACTCAGAGGATGAGTAATGTCCATGGCCGCATCACAGAGCAGCAGGTGTTGTAGGAGCCGCAGATAGGAGACACAGACGGGCTGAGATCACACGCATCTATTTCTAAGTAAGTACTGACACAAAGCCGATACTGATATTTGTATAACTGTGTTTTATTGACCTTAAATCAGGCAGTATGTATGCACACCACCTCACAATACTGACCTCTGTGTGCCTTGAGTTGCCCATCATGGCATGTCCACACGGCATGCACATTGTCAACCACTTTCACTGGGTCTCGTGGGTTACCTCACCCATCAGCAAATTTCAGCCACAGCGTGGACTTATTTTTTGTGCCCACGCCTAGCAGTGCTTCGCTCAGTGTGCACATTTCCCTCCCTTGATGACAGTTCTGCTGATGGCCCTTCCCTTGCACTACGCTGTCTGGGCTCAGCGACAGGTGGAGTAATGCTGCTGCGGCTGGTGACCTCCTCACTGTCTCCACCATCCCAGAACCTGTGGCAGCTATGTTGGCTGTCTGGAGCAGTTCAACAGCACTAGTTACCTGCACCAACCCCCTAGCAACATCCTGGATGCAGTGCGCCATTTCCACTTGCATGGCAACTGTGCGTCTGCTCAAGACAGCTGTAGCATTGCATAGGTGGGTGACCGCCTTTGTGTATCCAAACATGCGCTGTTTTTGACGGCGCCTTACGCCACGTTCACTCTACAATTCGCTGCATAACTGCTGTACTGCCCCAGTCATGTCCCTCATGAACTCTGCATTGGCCCTATGACCCTCAGCAACAGTGCTGTTCAGTTTATTGATGCCCTCCTTTTAATGTCCCTCGTGTTCTTGTTCAGAGACACCAGCAGCCATTGCATTAATCTCATTGTCTTCGTTTGCAGCTGCTGCACCTTCACCATGGTGCCCTCAAGACCCGCAAAGACACTGTATTCCTCACCTTGGTCTGCGTCGGAGACCACTTGTGGGGCTACACTGCATGGGTGACTGTAGGTCGGGAGATGGTGCAAGCTCTTCGGGCATGGTCTGTGGAGCTTCCGGGGTCTCCTCCACTCCCCTCCATCTCCTGTGGTGTTTCCACAGTGTACCTCCTAGGTCTTGGTGGTGGTGTAGGTGTGACATCTGTGGCTGTCTGAGACTTGTCCTCCCCAATATGTTATTGCCTGGGGTCCTCATGTGTCTCCCTCTCTTCTGCCTGTGGCTCAGGTTTGCCTGTGGATACAAGATGTCCATTTACTGACTTTCCTTGGAGCATTTGTATTACATTAAATTGACATGATTTGCTATTCACACTAACAGTTCTCTGCTTGGTTATTGACTGGTGTGTGGCCCCTGCAATTGTGTTCACAAATGTCACCGCTATGCTATTTGGGTTTTGGGACTACATATCTCATGATTCATTGCTGGTTGTTATCATAGTGTGGACTGGAGTGAAATTCTAACTTGCTCATGGGGTATTGGGGATTGGGGATTGGGGATTGGGGAGGGTGAGGGTTCAGGACAGGCTGTGCATGCATCTTACCTTCTCTTGTGTTGTCTCGGGTGAGATTTCTATGTCTCCTATGCCACTTATGGTCTCAGGCTGGAGGGTGGACTCCACCAAGTCATCCAAGGGTGTTGTTGCAGGGTCTGTGGATGGTCCGCCACCTGTCTTTTTGGCTTGCTTCAGCCTGTCTGCTACCCTCTGCTTCGCCCTGGAGCGCAAATCATACCAGCACTTCTTCAGGTCGTTGATGGAGCGCTGTGTGACCCCAATGGCATTGATCTTGGATTGTATCTCCAACCAGATCTTTCTCCTGTGATTCTGGTACATGTAGTGATATCTTGCCAAATAATTGGTCATGTGTCTTCACCACTTCCTCAATCAGGACCTCCAACTCCTTTTCACTGAACTTGTGCTTCCTTTTCCTTTCTGCAGGCTCCTTTCTTTTCTCCTGTGTGTCCATCCTGTCAGTTGGTGTCTGCCTGAACACTCCTTTGCAGCTCCTGGGTGTGAGCTCCTGCTCTCTGCCTCTCCCACAGCCTCAGGCACTCAGAAACAGCATGGGTGTGGACACTTCCTGTATGTGATGTCATCAGGAAACACCTGAATCGCAGATTTGCTAATTTGTGATTTTTTAAAATTGCAATTTCGAAAATACAGAATTGGTATTTGCAATTCGGTATTGAGAATTGCGAGTTTTGGGGAATCGCAAAATATTTGCAATTTTTTTTGCTACATAGCGGTTTTGTGATTTCTTAATAACGATACCGGTAAAAATTGCTATTAAGAACTTGCTAAAATGATTTTACCTACATCTGGCCATTAGCTCCTTGAGTACTTATTTAAAAGCCCCTTGCCGCGCCGGTGTGTTATTTTTTTTATGCTCTGGTGGCGCAGTGTACTGCCCCATATTTACAAGGTCACGCAAAGCCACCCTACGTGACAAGGGTGTGCCATGGGTGTTGCTATGTATGTTCCCATGAAACACTCATGCATTGTGCTGCATTCCCAGTTTTATAACATTTCGTAAACCTGGGTCAGAATCCTACGCCTTCCCAAGGGAGGCATAAGTAGATGCAACAAGGAGAAATACTTTCATTTTTCCTCACTTTTTCCTCTTTAGAAAGAGGGAAACGCCTTTTGTGTTTTTGTGTAGGAAAGTGTCTCTTTCTGCTCAAAAGCAATCATCTCTGCAATGCAGGCACCCTTGCACCATGGTGTGGGGGTGCCTATGTAGGCGCATGGCAGCCAATTGTGTGCCAGCACAGGGGAAAGCACAGGGATGCGTCATATTGTTGTAAATATGACGCATCCCTGTGCTTTTAAAATGATGCAGCTCAGCGCAACAAAATTACTTGCGCCGTTGTGCTGTGTCATTTAGTTGTAAAAATTGCCCTTTGTTTATAGGGACGGAAAGCTGTCTATGGACTGGTCCTATATTTAAAGCAAACTTCTCTGCACAGAAATACATGCATAAAGGTCACACTCAGGGTCACACATCTAAACATGTACATTTCACATGCACATCCTAAGGCTTCATGTCATATGTGTCCTTGGTTTTTGGCCACAGGGATTTTAAGATTATACGTAAAATGGTGTAGGAAAACTACATGTCACAGAATGTAATGGGCCATGGATAAAAATACCGAATTGGCAAACAACATGCCCCACGAGATATGGGCCACTGTACACAAAGACGAGCGGTTAGAAAATAAATGAAAACATGCATTTCCTCTTTATTATGTTGAAAATGCGACTTTTTTGGATTTGCTGCTTGAAAGTGACCTTTGTCCCTATTTTGATAATTGAGATAATTTAGGCGCTGGCCAGCAGGGCACCAGGCCGCCAGCCCGCCCGGTCGGTGGAGGCCATGCCTTAGCTCAAGTACCAGCATGCCACCCTAGTTACTTTGAGGCCAGAACCTGCTGGTGTGGATCTCACTGCCTACAATGCATCCAGATGTAAACTGGATGATTTGTAGGCAGAGCAGATTGCCAAGTGGGTGCCATGATTTTTGGAAAACTATTTTTCCCCATGACAAGCAAGTGGGGACCATTGATTGATTTCCCTGCCTGGGACCGCCATGCCATGCGTGGTGGCCTCTGATGGGACAAACACAGTGACTGGATGGATATCTGTGAAGACCTGACTGATTCCACCAACACAAAGACCAAATGAAATAAGAATGATATTGGGCAGAAATGATCCTACATTCCTGACCCAAGCAGGGTCTCAATAGTGAAGTAGGTGAGTGACACTGAGGCCTGGAGTGTGAGGACCCCATTTAACCCGAATTATGATGTGTTTTCAGAACCAACTGAGAACAGGGTGCACATGTTTCTTGAATGGGGTTAAAGTCCATGACACCCTTGTTGCACCTCTTGCAGCAGGATGTTGCACCCTCAACTAATTGCATGACCAACAGTTGCACTGGTTGTCCCTTTCCCTCATTCAAAAGGATTTAGCAGAGGAACGCCTTACGATGGATACATAAAATTCAACTTAAATATTTTGTTGTATGACCCTGTCATAAATGCAAAACTGCAATAATACACAAAAAGAAACATCTGCTATATGGAGTTCATGAAATGCAATGGGTGTGTGATCTTAACATGTGACCACATGACAAATAGGAGAATTGAGATTTCAGTCTATAATTGGCTATCTCTGACGTTGATAAGACGCTCTATAAGAAAATAAACCTTTTGAAAAACTCAGAAACGTTGGGTGATACAATTGTGCTACAACTTCCAGCATTCGTGTTTTTTTTGTGAATTTAGCTTTACAAATGGAACAACAGTATTGTTTCCACATTTAAAGGTGGTGCTTCAGTGTTAAATTGTAGTGGATGGTAGGAAGTGTAGTTTTCTGGTGCCTTGGTGTGGTAGTGCTACTTTTTAAATTTGGTAATTCGATATTACTTTAAAAGTTGTTACAATTGCAGGAATTAGTTTACTGCACATTAGCATTGTGTTTTTTTTACATTGTTGAGTTACTTTTAATGACGGTTCTAAATCCCTGCTGGCCACCTTCAGAACCCCTTTAAACAGGGAGTATTCGGGCTGAGGAAAATGCAGCGTTTACATTGATTCCAAGATTCGCCAATCACAGAGAGCCATGAGGAGATGTTCTTTGTACAAAAGTTTCCCTTTTAGTTAGTAGGTCTAACACATGCTCCCATTGTGCACACGTAGATACGTGTATTTCAGAACGAGTCTCAAGAAAAACACAGAAGCTGCTGTCCTATATGGACTGGTGTAGCCCTCTCCACCTCATTGGCTGTTATATTAAAGTGAGGATTGCCATCTTAGACAGTTCTAGGTTTGCCTATTTGTCTTAAATGTGAATGAATTACACTTGCTTTGCTGAAGTGGTCAGTTTTCAGACTCAAATTATCATTGGCTGGGCAGCTACAAATTGAATAGAAGCAATGGGCAGATAGAGATAGCTTAAAAACAAACAGTACTGCTGTCACAAAACTATTTTGCAAGGGGTGTTGTGACAATACTGCAGACGCTAATTCAACATAATGAGCAGGATCCCGGAAGTGACGTTACCCAGTGATTAGCTCCCAACAGCATCACTGTGTCGATCTCTTGTCTCAGTTCCTTAATAACTTCCTGTTTGCTGATGATGAATTCGGAGAAGGACAAGCAGTTGAAACTGTAGAAGGTAAACAAAGCTAGGGTCAGGGCTATGAATCTGACCCCACACCTTTAGAGCAACTAAAGTGCATTTTGCAAAGAACGCACACGTGTGGATTTATGATTAGCACTTTCACCCTTTACATCTTTTTAAGCCATATAAAGTCTACGCCAGGGACTAGCTCGGTGCAAGGTTGCATGATCCCGCAGACACACTAATTAGTTTTTGCCTTGTAGTAATGGACAAGCATTTTGTAGAATCATTGATTCCTGCAAGCCTTCCTTTGTTCCGTGGGTGTATTGTACCCTAGCAACAGCTGATGGGTGAATAGCACAAACCCGCAGTTGCTCTCAATAAATCTAATTTCTCCTTTCCTAAAGGTCTCCAATTATGTTTTGGAAATGTACGAGCAGAAGATCAACGAACGGCTCTCTTAATGGTATATAGGAAGAAAGTGCATTGTGAGCTAGCCATAGTTTTACAAGCCCCTTGAAAGGAATGATACTTGTGGTCTGAAAGCAGAAATATCATTCGCTAAATTGATCGTGGCTGAAAGAATCCAGCCTTCCATAGAGATCGCCTGAGCCGGTCTGACTACGCAAGGTCGCTCGCGCCACCTGCGGCTGTGACCATGTACGTTTCTAAATCATGTAAGAGAGTCGTTGATTATGTTAAAGTTCTTTGTCTCTTCCACTGAATGAATGATTATTCTTTTTGCATGGTCTTAGTCTTATCTTGCCCTAACGTTTCCATTACATGCATGTGTCTCAGATTTATTCATGTTGTCCCGGAACCTGTGCTCAAGGGCCAGTGGGACCGAAACATGTTGTGTGACCTTTTACACTGCTAGCTGAGTGAGAAATGCAATTAAAACATAGAGGAGACCTTCACTTGTGAGTGTGACTTGTTCTTCCATTACAATGGTAATAGAATTTGAATACATTGCAGTGGCGAGGTCCTGCTGTGAGAGTAGGGCACCGCTGCAAAACGAGCTATGAAAGAGCACCGCATCGCCTGACAACAGGATTAGATGTTGCTATCTATACTACTATAATAAAGTAAGAACTTTCAGGCTTTGAGGCGGGTAAACTCGGGAACCACAGCGCCAATCTACACACCCGATACACCGTTGAAATCGGCAGGGTGTGTAGATGGTTATAGGCTATATAAATGACAAAATAAAACGTTATATACAATATTTATATTTTTTAAAAAAGTAGTCCCCCCCAAAGTAGCGCCGGCCGCGACATGCGTGCTCACGTCAGCACGGGGAGGAGAGGCGTCCAAGGAGCGGCGGACATGGCGTGGGGGAGGAGCGGTGACGTGAGGCCAGCGGCGGTAGGAGCAGCAGAGAGGCGGACATGGCGTGGGGGAGGAGCGGCGGCAGAGAGGCGGTGAGGAGCAGAGCGGAGAAATGAGGACCGGCGGCTGAGGCGCGGCGAAATGAGGACCTGCGGCTCTGGTAAGGCTCCGGGGACAATGTCGGGGCAGGCGGGTGTCGGGCCAGGCAGGGGACGGGAAATTGGAGCGGTGAAATCAGGACCTGCGGCTCAGGTAATGCTCCGGGGACAATGTCGGGGTAGGCGGGTGTCGGGCCAGGCAGGGGACGGGAAATTGGAGCGGTGAAATCAGGACCTGCGGCTCAGGTAATGCTCCGGGGACAATGTCGGGGCAGGCGGGTGTCAGGCCAGGCAGGGGATGGGAAATTACTAAAACAATGATCGGGGTCGGGGCAGGTGGGGGACGGGGCGGGCGGGGGCACGGGCTGCTGGCGGGGCGGGCGGGGACACGGGCTGCTGGGCAATGTCGGGGCAGGCGGGGGTAGGGGAAGCCTAAATGCTCCCGGGCAAGGTCGGGACGGGCTGCTAGTGATATATATTATATATATATATATATATATATATATATATATATATATATATATATATATATATATATATATATACACATATATATATATTCACTGAAAAAAAACCATAGGTTTCAGGCACGTTATAGTTAGAAATTAGCATTTAAAAAACCTTAGAAATTCACTGCAAAAACCATAGGTTTCAGGGGTTTTATAGTTAGCTGGACATTTCACTCGTACAGAACAATAGAAATTCCTCCGTTATAGTTAGTTCTGCTAATTTTACCTCGCACACCCGCAATGCACTGCTGATGACGTCACATATTACATCACTCATGACATGGTCAGTGACATCACTGATGACATCTCAAATGACATCACTGATGACATCACTGATGACATCATCCAGTGACTGTGTGTTTCTGTAAAGTTTAAATATGTTTATTATATATAGGGAAAGGTGTATTGAAGAATGAGTGGGACTGTAAGTGTCTGAATGGATGATTTAATAGGTGTGTGACTGACTCTATAAGTGAGTGATTAAACGTATCTTACTGAATGCATGGGTTAGTGACTAAACTGTGTGAATGTCTGTATGTGTCTGTTGTTGTGTAAGCGGTTGCATGGGTTTGTGAATAGCTACATGAGGGTCTACATGAGTTATTGATTGGTTGTCTGAGTATCTGTATGTGTGCCTTAGTGTTTGTGTGAGTGGGGTGTGTGTGACTCTGTGCATAGATGTGTGAGTGGGTGGTTCACTGTGTGCATGGTTTCAAGAGTGCATCTGTGATGGACTGTATGGGTGGGTGAGTGTGTGTATGGGTGTGTTAGTGAGTGAATGTATATCTCAGTGGTACATGTGTGAATAACTACATATGTGAAAGGCAGTATATATGTGTATTGGAGTATTTAAATGGCTATAAGTGAGAGTGTGTGATTCTGAGAGTGGATGTATTGATGAGTGTGTGCTTGTATCAGTGATTGTATAAGAACTTAAGAATGTGCTAGTGGAGGAGGAGCCAAGATGGCGATCGGGATGGTTGTGTAAACGCTTCGCTCCGTGCGCCCTCCCGCCTTACACGCATATCCTGATGCATATCCTGAGCAGCGTCTGTGATTTCGAATAAGTGAAGGGATACACTCACTTACCGTCTGCTTCTGCAACCCCTCCCTGCAGTGGAACTGGAGAAATGTCCCTTGTGGTTTGGTGGCCTCTGGGGTGTCAAGACCGGGATCCCAAGTGAGGAGAGTGTCCGACCGGAAGTGATTCGTCACCGGCCTCGGGTTCCGCTGAGACGCCGGTCGTATTGTATTGTATTGTATTGTATTGTAATTGCATTTATATAGCGCTTACTACCCCTGACGAGGCGTTGAAGCGCTTTTTCGGCGGGTAGCACGCTACTCCGGGACCCACAGAGGATTAGTGTTGAATTAGTATAGTGAAACATGCAAGTACATTTTAAGTGGTGGATAAGTTAATCAGTTATTTGGATTTGAAATGATAGCAGAAGGATAGAGTAGGACAAAGGTTCGTATTTATCTATCGCTCGCTTGTTGACGCATGCTATTCAGGGAGCCTATAGAGGATTAGTGGTGAATTAATATGGTGAAATATGAGGTAATTTCAGTGGTGGATATTAGTCTGTTACTTGGAGTGAGAAGGATAGCGGATGGATAAAAGGGGAAGAAAGATTTGCATTCATATAGCACTTGTTACCCCTGATGGGCGTTGAAGCGCTTTTCTGGCGAGTAGCACGCCACTCCGGAACCCATAAAGGATTAGTGTTGAAAATTAGTATAGTATAAATATGAAGTAATTTGAGTAGTAGATATGTTATTCAGTTATTTAGGCAGTATATTAGTATAGTTGAATATGGAATTTGAGAAGTGAAACATGTTAGTCTGTTAATTTTTATTGAAAAAAGGATAGTGGAGGGATAAAAGAGTAAAAGATTTTTTTTATATATATATTAGTAGTAGGAAGAGGCTTTTGGATGAGTAAAAAGGAGTTTTGGAGGGAAGGAGTCAGAGGGGAGAGTTTAGAAATGTTTGTTTTAGGGGATCGGTGTAGTAAAAAGGTGTCAGATGATGCATGGAGGGGTAGAGCAGGAGAGAGTCTAGAAAAGGTTATTTTGGCGATCATAGTAGTGGTATGGGGTTTGGGATAAATGAGAGATTGGATGTAGAGGATATATTGATAGATCTATAGGATGCGAGATAGGGTAGTGCATTAGAAGGAGTAGTAGAAAGAAGTTTGAGAGGAGTCTGAAGGTTGGGCTAGAAGATATATTGAGTGAAGTATAGGCTGAGAAATAGGCTAGTGCATTGGAAATGCTAAATTAGAAGAAAGAGATAAGTATATAGATCCATAAGTACATTAAAAATATATAGATACATAAAAAAGTAAGTATGTTTAGATTAAATATATTGATAGAGGCACAGGATGAGAGATAGGGTAGTGCATTGGATATGCTTTTTTTCAGGAGAAAAGTAACAGACACACAGATCCAAGTACATGGATGGTACATAGATGTACAATGGAAGTATGTACATGTAGACCAAAAATGATTTTTATTTATTGATGATTATTATTATTATTTTTTTTTTCTTCTCTTAACAACATAATTGTTTTACATGTTTTATAAAGTAATACACAAAGATAGATACATATCTATAGTGAAAACGAATGCTTATATACAGAGGGATATGCTGTAAATTTCTATTTCCGTATGCTACCTATGTGGGGAAGAGCCAGATCTTGAGTAGTTTTCTGAAGATAAGGTGGTTGTCAGTGGATCTTATGTTGGGGGGTAAAGAGTTCCATAGTTTGGCTGCTTGAACAGAGAAGGATGTGCCACCCATTGTTTTTTTCTTGTATGGTGGGATTTTGAGGCGAGATGCTCCTTTAGAGCGTAGGTTCCTTTGTTGAATGTGTTTGGTGATTTCATTCCTGATGAAGAGTGGTCCTACTCCATGTATTGCTTTGTGGGTAATACAAAGCAGCTTGAACGTGGATCTTCTGGCAACCGGTAACCAATGCAGGGCTTTCAAGGCAGGGGAGATGTGGTCTCGTGGTTTGATATGCAGGAGTAGTCTGGCAGCCGAGTTCTGAATCCGTTGTAGTCTTTTCATGGTCGTTAAAGGTGATCCGTGGTAGAGGCTATTGGCGTAATCGAGTTTGGATAGAACAAGGGAGATGGTAGCTTGGACCTTGTGTGGAAATCCCAAATGAGGGAAAATTCGTCGCAGCGTTTTTATAGTAGCAAAGCTTGATCTTGCTAGTTTATTTACTTGGACATTCATCGACAGCTTGGAGTCCATGGTCATTCCGAGGTTTCTTACTTCCTTCGATACTTTAGGCAGTGATCCCAGTTCATCAGGCCATGCGGCAAGCGGGTTGTAATTTTTCCAATCGCCACACGTGAGTATTTCAGTTTTTGAAGCATTCAATTTGAGATGGCTCCAAGTCATCCACTGATCCACGGCTCTGAGACAGCTGAAAATTGGTGATTTTCCAATGTCTTTGGGGCATTCCAGTTGAAGGAGTATTTGCGTGTCATCTGCATAGTTGTAGCACGTGAGGTGAAATTTATTGATCAGTACTGGTAAATACTTCATGTAGATGTTGAAAAAGCATGGGCGAGATGATAGAACCTTGAGGGACCCCTGCTTTTGTGGAGTACGGTTTGGACGAGAAAGGTGGGGTGTGGATGACATTAGTTCTGTTTCGAAGGTAGGACGCGATCCAGTCTAGAGCAGTTCCTTCTATGCCGGCTTCATAAAGTCTTTGTTTCAGAGTGTCATGGTCAACCGTGTCAAAGGCTGCTGCGAGGTCCAAGAGGAGTAGCGCAGCAACCCCGTTGCGGTCAACTGTATTCTTTAGGTCATCCCAGATGGCAAGGAGGGAAGATTCAGTGCCTCTTCCCGGACGGAATCCTGTTTGGAAATCTGAAAGTATGTCATTCTCTTCAATGAATTGGGACATCTGGGCGAACGCTGCTCTTTCTATCAGTTTGCCCAGGAAAGGTCCATTTGTAATGGGTCTGTAGTTTTCGGGGTTCAGCGGGTCCAAGTTTGTTTTCTTCAGTAAAGGGCGTATGTATGACTTTTTGAGTTCTTCTGGAAATATTCCAGTAGTTAAGGAATCGTTGATGATTCTTCTTACTGGAATGGCAGCAGACGTTGATAAAAGAATTGTCTTGAAAGTTTGTGGCGGACAGGGGTCAGAAGGGCTGCCGGCAGGCCTGCTTGCTTTGACCAGATCCATAAATTCATCGTGTGAGATGTGTTGGAAGGAACGGAGAGGCTTGATTAGAGCATTCTTGGATAGTTGTTTTGAACAAGGGTTAGTGCTGGTGCTTTGTTTCTGTTGTAAGTACGAGTCCAACGTGTCTGCTTTGTCCTTGTAATGATTTGCCAGTTTGTCTGTGAAATCTTGAGTAACAGGATGAGTTCCTTCTAGGCAATTTGGTTTTCGAAATTCATTGAGTATTTTATAGAATTCTTTATTTGCACATTTAGCGTTTTGAATTCTGTCTGAATAGTACCTTTTTTTAGCTTTTTTGATAGCAGACTTATATAATCTGTTAATTTTTTGTAGGTGAAGTTTGTCTTGTTTGGCGTTTGTTTTGAGCCAGGTACGTTGCAGCTTTCTAATTTGTTGTTTTATGTTTTTTATTTCTATGTTTCTCCAAGGCGCTTTTTTCCTTTTGTTCTGTTGTGTGGTTTTGAGTGGTATCAGGATGTCAAAAGCTTCCTGTAGCCACTCGTATAGATTCTGAACAGAATTTATGGTTTCCAGATTTATACTGGATGTTAGTTGTGTTTCCAAGTGTTCCAAATTGAGTTTGTTCCACGGCCGATAGGTGGATGGATGTAAGGTAGTTTTAGGTGAGTTGCTTAGTGTTGTTTTATGTTGGAAAGCAAGCAAGTGGTGGTCTGACCATGTGACTGGAGTTATAGTTTGAAAGGTAACTAGTTCAGTATTAGCAAAAATGACATCTAGGATATGTCCAGCGATGTGTGTCGGATTGGGGACAATCTGATGCAGGTTCAATGCGTCTAGGCCAGTGATTATTGTTTTCGGATGGGTCATATTGGTTTTATCAAACCAAATGTTAAGGTCACCCAGAATGCACAGGTTGGAGTGTATTGTTATCAGATTTGAAACTGTGTCTAGAAGTGCGTCTGGGAATGTTGCCTTGCTAGGTGGAGGTCTGTAAAGGAGCAGGAAGTTACAGGTGGAAGACGGTGTAGGATTGCATCTTGTTAGAAGAGCCTCACAATTCTTTATGGAGATGTTGTCAATTTTAGTGATATTTATTGTTTGCCTGAATACAACAGCTAGACCACCTCCTTTTTTGGCTATACGATTTTGGGTGATTATTTGATAGCCTAGAGGAATGGCTTCATGCAGGACTGGAGCCATATCCTCTCCCAACCATGATTCGGTTATGAATAGTATGTCTGGTCGTAGAGATTCCGAGATCCATGAACCGAAAGAGAAGAGATCCACCCACTTCCCATAGTGGGCCACCCGGCGGAAGGCGTGATATGGCTGTGCCGGAAAGAAATTTGTGAGGCCCAGCACCCCCTCGGTGAGATCCCCGGTCATATTCATAGCCCGCCCCGGGAGCCTCTGGGTGGCTCCCGAGAAGACACGGAGGCTGGTCTAGCCTTTTGGTGCCTCTCCTTTCTGCCGCCTGCCCCGACCTGAGATCCTGTTGAGAACCCTGCAGTGGCCGGGTGCAGGACCCGAATACACGGCGATATGGAGGAACGGGAAACCGAAACGGCTAAGATGGCGGATGATGCCCTCCTGTGTGCCCTTCACCTGGGCGGGGAACCCAGTACGCGAGAGACTCCCGGGGTTTGGCACTGTGAGAGACCACCCACCCCCACAGATGTCCTGGCTGCATTAACAACTTTGCACGCTACCCTGATCCGTGAGGCCCGAGACTTGGGAGAAAAATTGGATGCCGTCTTTGTTCCACCATTTTGTGATGGCACAAACTGTTCTCCTGGTGGCACCGCTGTGTCTACCTTTGATACATTGACCCCGAGTGAATCTGCTCTCGTGGAGTCGAAGACAGTTGTGG
Organism: Lissotriton helveticus; assembly: GCF_964261635.1. Lineage (NCBI taxonomy): Eukaryota > Metazoa > Chordata > Amphibia > Caudata > Salamandridae > Lissotriton > Lissotriton helveticus. The sequence continues at coordinate 1,542,591,606 of NC_136067.1, read as the reverse complement.
ATCATGAGTTGGCTGTGGTTACATCGGTTATGCCTGTGGTTGTTTCCTTGGGGCATATCTTTCAACTGCATGTGGAGGAACACCACCGGTCCATTGAGTGGGCGGCTTTGGCGTGGTATCGGCGCTTTCTGCTTCATGTGACTTTTTGTTCAGGGACGGCGGGACTGTATTCTGATTTAAAACTGCTGGCACTGTTGATATTGTCCCGTTCCGTCTCCCGCCGTGCATCATTGACGAGACTCCGGTGGCTTGTGACCTATGGCACGACGGCGTTGCCAAATCCTCCCGGTGTGATCGAACCTCTAGTGCTATTTGATATCCTATCTGAAGACTGGTTCGACGTTTGTGCTATCGACAGGAGAGGCCAAGGGTGACTTTGATTGAGACGTGGAGGACTCATGGATGGTTTATGGGGATTTAAGGGGCGCTTGCAGAGCTATAATTGATTGCGTTTTTACATGATTGCTGCCACTTGTACTTTTCGTTCGCTGCTGTTCGTATTTTTAGCATGCGAAGGTGGGAGGAGCCGGAACGTTAGATCGAGGGCCCTCCTCCTGTATATTTTCCTTTTCTTTTCTCTTTTCTTCTCTGTATTTCGGGTCTCTTATTTAGGGCGACAGGCACGCTGCTGGGGGGGGGGGAGGCCGTAGCCATCCGCAGTGGTGCAGGGTGGGGGGTTGGGGGATGGGTCTGTTGTGTTGTTTTTCTTTTGTTTCTATGGCCCTTTGCCCTTTTCCCTTTTTGATGTCGCTTTCTTTCGTGTCACCCTTAGTGTGTTTCGCCATGTAGGATGGGACTTGTTCGCCATGATTATTTAGTAATTGTCGCGTCTCTCCTTCCGTGATGCCCCCTTTCCCTCATTTGCAATTTATGTTTATCGTTGGCGTAATTTCTTGCTTCTAGACTAGCTGTAATGGGGGTGTATATGATAGTGCGACATTGATACCACTTAACTTTTTTGTTATTGTAAAATGAACCGTCATTGATTCTTTTGCTTATGTGTTACTTTAAATGTATGACATGTCCTGACTGTTGACCTGCCTTCGACCCCCGGACCGCTGAGACTTGTATATTATGTTGTTCCTTTATCCTGATGTGCGTAGCGGCCGGCCGGATTGGTTGTAGGCCCGTGACTGTCTATCGATGCTGCTACAATAAAGGTTCTTTAAAAAAAAAAAAAAAAAAAAAAAGAATGTGCTAGTATTTGTATGAGTAAGTGAGCTTGTGTGTGTATAACTGTATAGGTGAGTAAATGGGAGTGTGAGTAATTACTTGATGACTGACTAGGTGTGTGAGTACCTCTATGGATGAGTGGCAGTGTGTGAGTGTCTATATAGGGGTATGAGTGCATATGATAGTCCAGTACTGAGTGACCATAAGTATGAGTGACTGTACAGGTGAATGAGTGGATGTGTGTGTAAACCTAAGAATCAGTGAGTGTGTATGTAGTTATTGCTGTTGGAATGTCTATGGTTTTGAGAATGGCAGTCTGTCATTTAGACTGGGTGTATCAAAGGTTATATTAGAGTGTGAGAAGATGCATCAATTTATCACATGGATGATGTCATCAGTGATGTCATTTGCAGTGCATTGCAGGGCGCGAGTTATAGTTAGCAGAACTAACTATAACAGAGGAATTTCTATGGTTTTTTACGAGTGAAATGTCCAGCTTACTATAACACCCCTGAAACCTATGGTTTTTCCAGTAAATTTCTAAGGTTTTTTAAATGCTAATTTCTAAATATAACGTGCCTGAAACCTATGGTTTTTTTCAGTGAATTTCAAAGGTTTTTTAAATGCTCATTTCTAACTATAACGTGCCTGAAACCTATGGTTTTTAAAGTGTATTTAATTTTTATTTTTATTTTTATTTTTTTAAAATATTTTTATTTCGATTTTTTTTCCCCCCAATACAATTTTTCTGTTAACTCCAGTACAATTTTTACAGTACAGATTTGTTTATCAAGTTATACATATAAAGTACAATCATCTTCATATCTGGCAAAACCAAAGTTAATATAGCCCATAAAGAGCCATAAACACAAAACAAAAAGCATAACATCTCATGTACTTTTAATTCTTTCTACTCTTCCATTGCTCGATGGGTATCCAAATCTTACCCCCCAGAGCCCTTCCCCTTTTGCCTTTCCTCTCATAAATAGCTTTCTCCAGATTATATGTGGAAAGTAGTCTTGCTATCCATGTCTGAAACGTCGGTGCCGTTTTATCAATCCAGGCTTTCGCAATAATGATCCTAAAAACTGCTGTAGCCATAAACAAGAATTCTGGATGTGTGTTATTATCTCCTATACTTATGCCTAATATTATCATCTCATCCGTTAATTTAATTTTTAACCCCAGAGAGCTCTCCAAAAATTTCTCTATTGCCAATTTTAACGTATAGAGTTGTGGACATTGTGAAAACATGTGAGTAATGTTGGCTCTTGATGAGTTACAGCGTGGGCAAGTTATTCCAGTGCTTCCCCCCCATTGTGCAATTCTAGCCGGTGTATGGTATAACGAGTAGACTGTCTTGTAATGTTGAGTTTGTAGTGTTGCTGAGCACAGCACAGTTCGGGCTAGGTCTAATGAGGCTTGAAGAGCTTCAGGGTGAGCCCTTACTTGTTCCACCCATTTTTTGCCATATTTCTCTCTATCATCTATTTTGTAATCCTGTAGTTCTGCATATAATTGTCTGATTGTGCACTGTGGGCTGCTTCCCAGGTAGTCCATTATCCTACAGCTTGTCATTCCTACTGTCCCCCCCTGTTTTGTATGAAAGTAGCTCCTCACTTGTAAATATTTAAAAAAGATATTCCCAGCTATTTTAAATCTGTGTTGAATCTCTTGGAACAGTAAAAACCCTCCATTTACATCCAATAAGTCTCCTAGTTTTTTGATCCCTCTGCCATCCCACTCTTTCATAACTGTATCCCTAAAAATCTCTGCCGGAAGCTCGTTATTCGTATACAACCTTAGGTATCTATTGTACCTTCCCAGCCCTAGCTTTTTCTTAATTGTTCTCCAGATTTTATATACCGCGTTCAGGGTCTTGAACCTCGTGTGCTTGAAGTAGGCAAAATCCACAGTTGTGCCTAAGGCATTCTCTGCCGCCTTTCCCAGGAGTGCTTCATATACGTTCACTGGACATTCTCTCTCATCCTGTTGGTCACTCCCACCTAATAACCCTTTAGAATATTGGAGAGCTGCCGCCCATTAATAAAATCTAAAATCCGGTGCCCCCCAGCCTCCCTTCTCTCTTGAAAGTGTCAAAAAACGATATGCCCTACGTGTCTTCCCCTGTGCCCAGATTAATCTATTCACTGTTGATTCTATTCTATTAAACCATGTGCCATCAAAATATAAGGGTATTGCTCTAAAAAGATTTTGGGAAAGTGACCATTTTAATAAAATTAATGCGGCCCATTAGTGTCAAATGTAGATTGTTGACTCTGTCCATGTTCCTTTTAACCTTCCCTAACAAAGGTTCCATGTTAATCTCTACTAGTTTCTCTAAGTCCGCAGTCACCCTGACCCCCAGGTACATTGCTTCTGAAACCACTCTTGTGTCTACAAGTGTCGTATATCTATTCTGTACTATTTGTGTCTTCCCTCTATTTATTAGATACCCTGAGACCGCACCGAATTTCCTTGCCTCCTGTTCAATTTCAATCAGTGCTCCCTCCGGTGCTGGTGTTATAATAGCCACGTCATCCGCATAGGCGAATAGCTTGTAATCCTTCTCGTGCAATGTAACTGGGGGAATCCTAATATTATGAGTGAGTCTTCTTAAAAACGGGTCCAGATATATAGCAAAAAGTAAAGGTGAGGCTGGACATCCCTGCCTAGTCCCTCGTCTAATCTGTACCTCCTTTGAATAGGATTTATTAATTCTTATCCTGGCATTAGGTTGTTTATAAAGTGCCTGGATTGCTGTTATATACCCCTTGCCTATACCTGCCCATTCCATGGCTTTCCATAGATAAGCCCAGGAGACCCTGTCGAAGGCCTTCTCAGCATCCAAAAAAATAGCCGCGACAGGGTCTCCTGCAGCCTCCACTGCGTCTAGGATAGTGATCATCTGCCTAGTATGTTGGGTGGTCCCCTTGCCAGGTATAAATCCATGTTGCGTTGGGGATACTACCCCCTCTATCACCTTGCTCAACCTATTAGCTAACGATTTGGAGAATATCTTAGCATCGGCATTTAACAATGTAATTGGCCTATATGAACCCGGTTCTGTTGATGGTTTATCTTTTTTTAATAACACTATAATATCCGCGCCGGCCCAAGATTGTGGGACTATTCTGCCCCCCTGTGCCAAACAACAAATTACCCACATGTCCTTAGCTAACACATCCCAAAAGGTTTTGTAAAACTCTGCAGGTATTTGGTCTTGTCCTGTTGCTTTGCCAGATGGGAGGCTGAATACCGCATCTCTTACCTCCTGTACTGATAACTGCCCATCTAGCTTATCCCTCTCCTCTGTACTTAACCCTTCCTGTGGCCCTTGTAACACATATTCCATGCTTTCTGCCTCCAGATTTCCACTGTTTGTGTCTTGTTCGTATAAGATCTTGTAAAACCTTCTAAACACCTCCTGTACCTCCTCCACCTTATTGACAATCGACCCAGAGCTATCCTTAATTTCCTTTATCTCCCCTGCCGCTAAGGTTTGTCTGGTCCTGATTGCCAGCAATTGACCGACCCTCTCATTAAATTCATAACATTTCTCTTTTTTTGCTAGATAGTTCCTTGCAGTTTTCTGCGCCAGAGTAGTTCCTGCTTCTGCCTTCTGTACCTCCAAAGTTAACAGAATCTGTTCAATAGGTTCTTGTCTACTTATTGCATCCACTAGAGCCTCTTCTAATTCCACCAGAACCCTAATCCCCTCTTCCATTTTCTCCTTTTCCCTCTTACTTCTTACTAGTGTGTAACTTAGTGTCTCCCCCCTCACTCCTGCCTTAAAACTGTCCCATACCATATCCGCTGAGGCCGAATACCTATTCATGTCCCAGAATTGTGTTATCCAATCTTGCATTCTTGTAATATACTCCTTCTCCTTCAGCAGCCCTCGTTCAAATGTCCAGATAGATCTTGGTATTTCCTTAATTTTAGGCACTGCTATACTTAGTACCAGCGGATTATGGTCTGACACTATTCTGGGAAGGCGTTCTATTCTGGCTCCACCTACAAGTGAGCTAGATATGAAGAAGTAATCCAGTCTGGCTATTGTTTTGTGTGGGGCTGAGTAAAAAGTACTTCCTGTACCTATAGGGTTCATTTCCGCCCACATATCCACCAGCGCATTATGTCGAACAAGATTTTGTACGGCTTTATATATCTTTTTTTTCCTCCCTTGATATTTACCCCCATTCTTAGCTATTAGTCCATCCAAACCATTGATATTAAATTCCCCACTGCATATCACAGGTTCTGGCCACAATACTAATTCACCATCCATAAATTCCATTAATTCCGGTTCATCCTCATTTGGGCCATACAATGAGGTAAGTGTAATTCTACCTGCCATAGTTTCCATATCTAGCATTACCCATCTCCCGTCACAGTCCTCCTTTTTCTTTTTAATTTTTACAGTATTTTTCCTAGCCAGAACTGCCACTCCCTTGCTTCTCCCTTCCTGACCTGTATAAGCAAGAACCTCAAAACCCATTTGATCCAGCATAAACTTGTCTTTAGCGGCTACATGCGTTTCCTGTAAACAAATTATATCAATTCTCCAGAATCGTAACAATGCAGCGAGCTTTTGTCTTTTCTCCCCGTTATTTAGACCACAAATATTAATCGTGATTATCCTGACTGCCATAACTCATGTTTTACTTTTACCATCCCTTCAACTGAACTCTTAAGGTTATCCACGCATTTTCTCTCTTCCTCATATATTCTACGAATCTGTACTGTGTAACTACACCAACCTTCACCAGTGCCCCTACCCCTCCACCCCCCCCTTTTAGCCCCCCCTCCCACACTGCTGACCCACCCCCCCCTGTGACAGGCAAATAGGTCACTACTGACCTATGCGTGTCCACTGAGCGTTGTAGCGTCGCCCCCCTCTCCTCCCCTCAGCCCACCTTCACCCATTGATATACCTATCTACCAGGTTCATCTTTTCCCATTGCCCTTTTCCATTTTTCTCTTACCCTTCACTTTGTGATTTCTTTTTTACTTCCTTCTGGCTTCTGTAAGTTCCGCAAAAAATTCTCCTGCTTTAATCTCCGAGAAAAACATTCTTGACCGACCTGCGGAAATAACTTTTAACTTTGCTGGGAACATTAAGTAGGCCTCTACTCCTTGGTTCTGAAATGCTCCAATCAATTGTCTAAGTCTCCATCGCCTCTCCACCGTTACGTGGCAAAAGTCTGGTCTAGCAAAGAATGTTATTCCATCGACAGTCTTCCTAGAATCCGGTCTAGCTTTTTCCATCAGTTCTTGTCTTGCTAGAAAGTTTCCAAAAAATACTAGCATGGCTCTTGGAAGTACCCCTGTACCCTCTTCACGTCTTTTCTTTACCGTGAGTGGGAACCTATGGGCTCTCTGTACTTCTTGCTCCCACTGCCATGGCGCCTCCGGGAAAGCTCCTTTTAGCAGCTTGATAACGAAGCCTCTGGGATCCTGCCCCTCCACCCCTTCCTCAATTCCAAGGAGTCTGGCATTATTGCGCCTTTGGCGGTTTTCCAAATCCTCCACCTTCCATTGTAGATCCTCCACAATCTTTGTCTGCTCTTCTCTAGACGTTTGCCAGTCTGTCACTTCATCCTCTAGCCTCCCAGTTCTCTCTTCAACTCCTATAACTCTCTCCTCCACTTCCTCAAACTTCTTATTTACTTTCCTGATTGAGGCTTGGATTTTTTTGGTGTCATGCCTAGCTCTCCGACTTTCAGCTCTAGCTTCTGTTTGCATCTGTTTTAGTGTGGCAAACATTATATCCAATTTCCCTCCTTCATTTTGTCCATCTTGGCCATCCTCTTTGTACATATTAGAGGTAGCGGAGTAATCCCATAGCAGCTTCTTGTGTGTACTCTTATATGAACTCGGTGGGGAGCCTACTTTTCTTGATGCCATTTTGCGCCTTTATTGAGTGCCCCTTCCCCTGGAGCCACCACTATCACCAGAGCTTGAGCATGAGTCTGAATCTGCAGAGTCTCTTTCTTCGTTGCTACTTGCCATCGTTGATTCTGAATCCTCAGGAACTGAGAAGAATTTGTCCCCCTCAGCTCCCTCCGCAACATCAGCCTCTGCCTCTGCCTGCTCATTCTGTAGTCTGTAGCTAGCAGCGCCACCACTCTTTGAAGCGCTATCCTTTTTTTGTTGAGCTTGCTCCTCGCGCATCTCATCCTCCACCTCTTTGAGGGCTTCTAACATTTGACCCGTGTTCAGAGTCTCTGCCCCGCCAGCCCCACCAGCAGCCTCTCTCACCTCTCGCTCGACATCGCTCCGCTCATCCTGGCTCCCCTGCTCCAGCTCTCGCCCAGCGTCATCCGCCCAGCTCACCAGCGGGAGCTCCGCAGTACGCGAGAGTTCTGTGTGTCCTAGTTGCCCAGCAACGCTTCCACGTGCGTCCTCGAGGACGTTGCTGCCTGATCCCTCGGTCGGCAGGGCTACCGCGCTCGGCAAGGCTGCTGTGGCTGATCCTGATACCCCTGGAGGTGCCTTGGCGCTGAAAACTTCTGATACCGAAGGCTGGCGGTAAACAGGGTCTTTCTCGTTCTTCTTCTTTTCTGGGGGCTCCCTTGCCGCTTGATTGTTGTTACCGCTTCGGGTATTTTTGCACTGCTTGAGCTCTTTCTCCTTTTCGCTGGCTCTCTCCAACTTTCGCTGTTGGGCTTTAGTTGCTGTGGATATTGTGGGAGTCGATCGTTTGACAGGAGGAGGCATTTTAGTTTTCGGGATGGTGCCCGATCTCCCCACATCTTTCTGGCATGTGTCTGTGTTTAAACCACAAGGCAAGGGCTGCTGCATGGGCTGCTGTTTGTCTCTCCCACGAGACCCCATCTCTGCCTGAAGTGCTTTATAGACTGCAACAGATACTGACTTTACTCTTCCCAGAATACGTAAGAATCTGCAAAATCCGCCGTTATATTTCTTCAACCTCGATCTGTTATTACTCTCTTGCTGACTCCAAAAGATAAGTTGCATCCTGCATATCACGATTCCATCTGGTGCCTGGGACTAAGCATGGGTCGGAGAGGGGTCAAAATGCGACTTACTCTTACAGCGCTTCAGCGGCCATCTTGCCTCCCCTCCCTTAAAGTGTATTTCAAAGGTTTATTAAATGCTAATTTCTAAATATGCCTACAGAGGTAGGACGTGTGTAGAAAGAAGAAACAACACACAGAAAGAAGCTAAAGAAATGCAGAAAGAAGCAACAGAAGTCTACAAAGACGAAGAAAAGTGCAGGAAGAAGCAAGACATGTACAGAAAGAACCAACAGAGGAGCAGAAAGAGGCCAACTAGCCCACCAGGTACCTCCAGTAGGCACCAGGGAGCTGCGTTGCAGAGAGGTGTTCTCAGGCCACACCCCTTTTTACACCTCTTTGCAGCGCAGCTCTGTGACGCTTACTGGAGGTACCTGGTGGGCTACTTGGCCCCAAGGGACCCTCAGGACTGAAGAGGAATTAATTCCCCAACCTAAAACGCTCCACAGGACAGGTTTGCACACATGTCACCTCAGGTCCCGCCCCATCTCTTCACCACTGTGCAAACGCGCCCGTGGTGCATTTTGAGTTGGGGGATTAAGTCCCTTTGATTCCCGAGGGTCCTTGGGGTCCAACTAGCCCACCAGGTACCTCCAGTAGGAGCCACATAGCTGCGTTGCAGAGAGGTATAAAAAGGGGTGTGGCCTCTGAACACCTCTCTGCAACGCAGCTCCCTGGCGCATACAGGTGGTACCTGGTGGACTAGTTGGCCCCCAGGGTCCCTCATTATTCAACGGGAATGAATTCCCCAACTTTAAACGCGCCAGGGGGTGCGTTTGCTGAGTGTTGCAGGGAGGGGGCGTGGCCTAGCCGCGATGCCAACTTAAAAAAAAAAATGTAAGAAGGGGGTTGTGTGGCCCCCCTTCTCTTGCCTTTTTTTGTGCCCCGGGGACCCCATCCCCCAGGGCATGGCCACACATATTGACTTTTTTATAGGAAGGGGGGCAGCATGGCCCCCCTCCTAAGGCCTCTATTGGCCCCGGGGACCCCATCCCCTAGGGCTCGCCTTTATTAAATACATTATTTGTGTTGGAGGGGGCCCCCCTCCCGGGCCACTTCTGGCCTGGGGACCCCATCCTCCGGGGTCTGGCCATCTTTTTAAATTTTTATTTGTGAGGGGGGCTACCTGGCCCCCCTCCACAGGCCAAATATGGCCCTGGGGGCCCCATTCCCCGGAGCATTGTCTCTCCTTTTTTTATATACAGAGGAGGGGGGCCGCACAGCTCCTGTCCTATCATAATAAATAGCCGTGCCCCAGGGGTAGGCACCCTGGGACACTGCAGGAGCCGGCCCTCGGGGGTGGCAGTCCCCAGGGCCATCAAGGGCTCCAGGAGGGGGCTGCATGGCCCCCTCCCAACATTGGCAAAGCCCCAGGGAGGTGGTGGTCTACGGGGGTCAGGGGTCCATAATGGACCCCCAAATTTGCATAGTTAGTGCCCCAGGGAGGTTGCGCTCCCCGAGGCGTGTGGGGGGGGGGTTTGAGCACCCCACACAGGTTGTTTATTTAAAAAAAAAACAATCCCTGGGGGTGGCGGTCCCTGGGGCTGTGGGGGGGCCATGTGCCCCTGCAAATATTTTATAAAAATGCACTGAGGGGTGGCGGTCCCCGGGGCTTGGGGGGCCTTTGAGCCCTCCACCCATTTAAAACACAAGCCCCGGGAAGTGGCGCTTCCCGGGGCTGGGGGGGGGCCATGAGCCCCCGCAAATATTTATGAAAAGCCCTGGGGCGGCGGTCCCCTGGGCTGGGGGGGCCTCTTTAGGCCCCCATTACAATATAAACATTGCCCCTGGGACTTGGCCCACCCGGGGGCTAAATAATAATGAAGCGGGGGAGCACTCGTTTTTTTTCTTTGCGCAGGATCCGCGGACCCACCACGCATTGCGCCGCTTTTTTTAAAAAAAATGCTTTTTTGGGCCCTGGGGGTCCTTGTGGGACCCCCTGAGCAGGCCTAGAGGTCAGGGCGTTTCTACCCTGCCCCCTTTTCTCATTTTGCGCATTTCTTTCACTGCTTTCTTGTGCCTCGGTTTACCGAGGCACAAGATGGCTGCCAACACTTCCTGGTTTGAAGTGTTGACAGCCAATTAGAATGCAGCTCGTGGTCGGCAGGGTGGGCGGATCCACCGCGCCTCTATATATCGATATTTTAATTTTTTGATTTTCTCAGCAACTACTGAATGGATTTACACCATTTAACAAAAGGAGTTCTTTCTGAACCAAGGGCTAACTTTTTGCCAAATTTGGTGTAATTCCGTTCAGCAGTTCGGGCTGTAGCCGTGTCTAAAGTTTCCTATGGGAATGAACATGGAGAAAACAGGTTTTGGGACCCCACTTTTTTCTCGATCCCTCGTTGCCAAATCACCCCGAAATTTTAAAGATATGAGCAGACCGGAGCGCCCCACTAGTTTTGAAAATTTCGCGAATATTCGTCAACCGGCGCCAAAGTTATTGAGAAAAGAAAAAACGCTTTTTGAATAGAAACAAGGTCCTAACTATAACTACCTACTGCTGGTTTCAGGGACGTTATAGTTAGGAATTAGCATTTAAAAAACCTTAGAAATTCATTGAAAAAAAACATAGGTTTCAGACATGTTATAGTTAGTTGGACATTTCACTCATCCAAAACCATTGAAATTCCCCCGTTATAGTTAGTTCAGCTAACTATAACTCGCGCGCCCACAATGCACTGCTGATGACGTCACATATTACATCACTCATGACATGGTCAGTGACATCACTCATGACATCACGGTGGTCCCAGGGGCTGGGGGGTCCGTCACGGACCACCCACTTTAAAAATGTAGAGCCCCGGGGAGGCGGCGGTCCCCGGGGCATGTGGGGGGGCTAGAGCCCCCACACATGTTTTTTTATTTTATTTAAAAAAAAGAAGCCCCAGGTGGTGGCAGTCCTCGGGCAGCGGGGCACCTCTCGGTTCTACAGAGACACAAGATGGCTGCCAACACTTCCTGGTTTGGAGTGTTGACAGACAGTTGACAGCCAATTAGCATGTAGCTCGTCCTTGTAAAGCTACGCGCATGCTCCTCGGAGGATACGCGTACCCTACTTCGTCCATAGATATATCTATGATTTTACTTTTGATTTTCTCAGGAACTACTGCACGAATTTACACCATTTAACAAAAAGCGTGATCTGTGAACCAAACTACACCTTTTTGCCAATTTTGGTGTAATTCCGTGCAGCAGGTCGGGCTGTAGCCGTGTCTAAAGGTCGCTATGGAAAATTACATGGGGAAAACACGTTTTGGGACCTCCCTTTTTTCTCGCCCCCCCGCTTGACGTATCACCCCGAAACTTTCAGGATAGGAGCGGAGCGGAGCACCCCATCTTCTTGGAGAATTTTGCGAAGATTCGTCGACCGGCGCCAAAGTTATTTTAATAGAATGTTGCGGATTTCCTATGGAAACTAGGTCCTAACTATAACTACCTACTGGCGGTCGCCAGTAGGTATATATAGTTAGGATTTTTTCTCTATGGGATTTTTGAAAATTCTATGTCTAATAACTTTGGCGTTTGTGGACGGAATTGGCTGAAATTTTCAGGAAAATTGAACATTTTGTTTCTGAGCAGCCCCTGAAAATTTGGGGGGGGGTTCGTCAAGGGGGGGCCGAGAAAAAAGGGGGGTCCCAAAACGTGTTTTTAACATTGAGTTTTCCATAGGGCGGTTGGCCTCACTTTTAGCCCGAACAGCTGAATGGATTTGCACGAAACTTGGCAAAATTGTAGGGACTGGTAGCCCGATGTGCCTTTGCTAGGTCTCAATATATGTGCTCCAGTGGATTTTGAGAAATTAACGTTCAAAAAAAGATATATATCTGTAACAGCGGACCAGGCAGCGCTCCGGTTCGCGGACTTTACGCGTTACGGAGCTTTGTGAAGCGAAGCTGATTGGTTCTCCGGCGTCTGTAAACATTCCAAACAGTCCGTAGCGGCCGCCATCTTGTCTCTCGGTAGGATCGAGAGACAAGAGGAGGCCAAAGCGAAGGGGCAAATGACCATAAGGGGGCATAGTAGATCCTCCCTGACCCTCTAGGTTTGATGTGGAGGTTTTAAAAGGGCCCCGCGGGGCAAAAAAAAAAAATATAATAATAATCGAACGGCTGAATGGATTTGCACGAAACTTGGCAAAATTGTAGGGACTGGTAGCCCGATGTGCCTTTGCTAGGTCTCAATATATGTGCTCCAGTGGATTTTGAGAAATTAACGTTAAAAAAAAGATATATATCTGTAACAGCGCTCCGCTTCGCGTACTTTTCGCGTAACGGAGCTTTGCGAAGCTGATTGGTTCTCCGGCGTCTGTAAACATTCCAAACAGTCCATAGCGGCCGCCATCTTGTCTCTCGGTAGGATCGAGAGACAAGAGGAGGCCAAAGCGAAGGGGCAAATGACCATAAGGGGGCATAGTAGATCCTCCCTGACCCCCTAGGTTTGATGTGGAGGTTTTAAAAGGGCCCCGCGGGGCAAAAAAAATAATAATAATAATAATCGAACGGCTGAATGGATTTGCACGAAACTTGGCAAAATTGTAGGGACTGGTAGCTCGATGTGCCTTTGCTAGGTCTCAATATATGTGCTTCAGTGGATTTTGAGAAATTAATGTTCAAAAAAGATATATATCTGTAACAGAGCTCCGCTTCGCGGAGATAAAATTATCTCTGTATTACCTAGCTGTTGCTAACACCAGTTAGCGACCGCTAGTAGGAGATAGCGACCATCTTGGGCCCCACTTTGCATGTCAGTGATATTTATCACTAATGACATGCAAAGTGGGCATGCCAAGATGTTAGCGACTTGAAACAGTCGCTAACATCGCTATCTCCTATTACCAACTTTTGGAGATATTCGCGCTAAGCGCGAATATCTCCAAAAGCTACCACCTGCCCTGAGCAGTTCTTAGCCATGTTATCCAATGGGAGGTGGATAACATGGCTAAGAGCGTTAGCTCGGTAATGCATGAATATCGCTGAGTTTTCTGCTATATTAATGCATTGCGGTCGTTTTTTATGGCATTTGCGATAAACCTTGATAATAGCAAGGTTTATCTGCGATAATTTCTGACGATGCTTAGCGGTAAAACATTCGTTGCTAAGCATCGTTAGGGATAAATATCGCTTAACTTTGGTAATATGCCCCAACGTCTGTTAACGTTCGATTCGAAGGAAATCAGGAAGTATTGAAAAACATTGTCTGCGCCATCTTGCCTTTTTTCAAATGCCACACTTTTGTCGTGCACGGCAGTCATTTTAGATGCCTTGACCAGACCCACTCTCTGCACGCTGTCGATCCTTAGCATGGCTCCCCACCCTCGCAAGCATCTCCCCCAGGCACTGGTCACCCCCGCTCTCTGTCTTATGCATGGGTAATAAACCTCCCCCCATCTGCGCTGCTCTTCCCTGAGAATCACACCCTGTGCCCGCCCGACACCTCCCTTTCGCCCTATTCACTACCGCACCCTCTGACACTCCTTTTCCTCTGTGTCCGATTGTCCAGGCCGGTCCTAGGCTATCAGCTAGCCCTGCAGATGTAGTTTATGGCCCCAGCTGTAAAGAATCACCCCTCTTCAAAGGAGTTATAGTAGATCAAGGCCCACACTCGATGAGATCCGTCACAGCACACGCGTTCCTACTATCTGAAAACCATCCTGTATTGTGATTGGGGAGGGGACCGAGCCTGAAGCGGAAGATTCCAGGGATGACTCTTTGTACATCAAAGTTTTTACAATTATGTGTCACATTAAAAATATATAGCACTCCAACAAAGTAGTAAGATTATAAAACTTTAATAACTTATAAATATATACAACAAAACAAAAACAGTAAAAACATATAAACATTTTTAGAGAAAAACAACGAAGTAGCGGTCGGCTGTGCGAATAGTCCCAACGCAGCACAACGTCCAGATTTCTGGACGGCACCCAGGTGATGTTGCCTGGGTGCCGCACTGATTTCGGCATCCGGCGTGGGGCGTCGCGGGGGGTGGGTCATCAGTAGCAAACTGTTGTGCGAATAGTTCCAAGGCAGCAGAACGATGGCACCAAGGTGATGTCCAGTAAGTTGCCGCACTGGTTTTGGTATCCTACAATGCTGCTCCGAATAACGGCGTGGGGCGCCCCGGGGGGGGGGGGGGGGAGGCGGCGGGAACGGGCCTCTCCAGGTGGAGTCTCGTCTGTTGTAGTGGGGCGCCCCTTTACCGTTTCAGTTGCCATTCCGTCCGCTTTTGGTCCACTGTGTCAAAAGCCGCAATTCAGCTGAGTTGCGCCCACTCTTGCGTGCAGCGATAGGCGGCTGCCACAGGACTCTCAAAAAGGCGGCAGGCTCTTTTCTTTTTGGGCCTGGTCCACTGAAATGGCCCTGGGACACCTTGGAAATCGGACGACTGTCTGCTAGGTCTTGGACCCCATTCTCGAAAGCGTCCCCTCCGCCTTGAGGATTCAACAAAAGTTTTGGGGGCCCCCTACTCCTGCAGGCTTCTGGTGGGGAGCGGCTGCCATGATTGCTCGCGGAATGACCACGACGGAGCCACGAGATGGTGGTGCTTTCATGCTGACGCCAGCTTCAGTCTGAAACATCCAGAAACAAGGTGGGGCTTTCATCGTTTGGGAAAAAAAAAAGTTTTCATCCAATGAAAAGTGTTATTTTTAGGTCATATGATCAACCTTCCATCATTAGGAAACCAAAAGTAAAATGAACCAATGAAAAGTTTTATAAACAAGTCACATGACCTGTTATGCGGCATAGGGTATAAAATGCGGAGAAAATACGTTGGCACGTGAGGCGGCGTCAGTAGCGGACCGATGTGCGAATAGGCCGAAGGCAACACAACGCGCCAAGATCCGGATGGCACCGAGGTGGTGTCCAGCAAGTTGCAGCACTGGTGTGGCCATCCTACAATGCTGAAAGTTGGCGTGGGGTGCCCCGTTGGCCTGTGAGTTCGCGTCAGTAGCGGACCGATGTGCGAATAGGCCGAAGGCAGCACAACGCGCCAAGATCCGGATGGCACCGAGGTGGTGTCTAGTAAGTTGCCGCACTGGTGTGGCCATCCTACAATGTTGAAAGTCGGCGTGGGGCGCTCCGTTGGCCTGTGAGATGGCGTTAGTAGCGGACCGATGTGCGAATGGGGCCAAAGGCAGCGCAACAAT
Organism: Lissotriton helveticus; assembly: GCF_964261635.1. Lineage (NCBI taxonomy): Eukaryota > Metazoa > Chordata > Amphibia > Caudata > Salamandridae > Lissotriton > Lissotriton helveticus. The sequence goes on along the minus strand of NC_136067.1, from coordinate 1,542,576,237 downwards.
ATTTTCGGAATAGAAGACACCACAAGGCGCTGAGATGCCAACATCCGGATGCCACTGAGGTGGTGTCTAGCAAGTTGTGGCACTGGTGTGGCCATCCTACAATGGTAAAAGTCGGCGTGGGGCGCCCTGTTGGCCTGTGAGATGGTGTCAGTAGCGGACCGATGTGCGAATGGGGCCAAAGGCAGCGCAACAATATTTTCTGACTAGAAGACACCACAAGGCGCTGAGATGCCAAGATCCGGATGGCACCGAGGTGATGTCTAGCACGTTGCTGTACTGGTGTGGCCATCCTACAATGCTGAAACTCGGCGTGGGGCGCCCCATTAGCCTGTGAGATGGCGTCAGTAGCGGACCGATGTGCGAATGGGGCCAAAGGCAGCGCAACAATATTTTCTGAATAGAAGACACCACAAGGCGCTGAGATGCCAAGATCCGGATGGCACCGAGGTGGTGTCTAGTAAGGTGCACTGGTGTGGCCATCCTACAATGCTGAAAGTCGGCGTGGGGCGCCCCGTTGGCCTGTGAGATGGCGGCAGTAGCGGACCGATGTGCGAATGGGGCCAAAGGCAGCGCAACAATATTTTTGGAATAGAAGACACCACAAGGCGCTGAGATTCGGTTAGCACCGAGGTGGTGTCTAGCAAGCTATGCAGCTGAGTTGCGTGCGCACTTGCGGCGAATAGGTCGAAGGCAGCACAACAATGTTTTCTGAATAGAAGACACCACAAGGCGCTGAGATTCGGTTACCACCGAGGTGGTGTCTAGCAAGTTGCTGCACTGGTGTGGCCATCCTACAATACTGCTCCGAATAACGGCGTGGGGTGCCCGAAGGGGGGGGGGAGGCGGCGTGAACGGGCCTTCCTAGGTGGAGGCTCGTCTGCTGTAGTGGGGCGCCCCTTTACCGTTTCAGTTGCCATTCAGCTGAGTTTTGGCCGCTCTTGATGCTACAGCGACAGGCGGCTGCAACAGGACTCTCAAAATGGCGGCCTGTTCTTTGGATTTGGGCCTGGTCCACTAAAATGGCCCTGGGACACCTTAGAACTCGGACGCTCAATTTTTTTTTTCCTTTCCTCTACATGCAAAAAAAGGTAAATGCCCGGTACGTTATACACTTCATCTGCCACGATGTACTCTCCAGAGGAACCGAAAAAAAATATAGTTATGGTAACTATACCATGCATCGTCATATGGAGAGGTGGCACCAATTAATTATAGTGCTGCATAAAAGAGAGATTTGGAGGAGAACCCCCGACCTGCCAGTACATTCATCAAAGAAGTGGCACTGACAGCATCAGAGGCAAGGGAAACGGTCCCAAATATTTAGAAGAACTTTGGAAAGATTAAAATGACATGTTTAGATTGTGGCAAATTAATTTCATGTGGACAGAAGAGTGCTACTCTATAAATACAGCATATGAACATCATCATAGTCGATGGTTGGTAGAGACATTTTGACTATATCCTGGACCTGCCCGTCCTCGCCCAAAATGGCGCCGGAATAAATGGGACTCGTAACTCCTTGTTGTGTACTGGTTGCAGAACCTTGAAATCACGAGATACGTATGCAGTTTTGAAGCACATGGCGGGCGGGGACGAGAATTGAGTATTTCGACATCCCTATTGATATTAAGTTCTGATGTGTTATTGATTACTGTACTATTGAAAGTTCGAATTAACGTCACGCATGGTACTTGCCCGCAAATGTATATCTAGATAATTTTATTGTAAGTGGCCCTGTCGTATTTTAATTATAAAATGTACGTCCACCGATTCCGCAACTGTTAGACACCTTAGTTCTTGCAACCTAATGGCACGCCCGTTACGTTCCTCTACAGTGTAAATGTCTACTCATCATATACGATTACAGTTTGCTCCGTGGCCGGCCCACGTGGTTATAGGCTCGTATTTGTATAATGAAATTTTCACAATAAAGGTTTTTAAAAGAAAACATGGTAGTAGTATATACATTGGTAAAGTTTTTAATAATAGTCACTGTTTTAGAATCATTAAAAGGCAAGTGAAATAAAGCAGACCAATTACATGAAGGGTAAAAGGTATAATACGCAGGAACGCAGTAAAGATAAATGGTCAAGGGCTGTTGTGTTTTCTACTCCTGCAACATAAAGTGATCGATAAGAATCTCATATTCAGGCGTATCGGCGACTAAGACAGCAGGTCGACCCTCTTTTGCTCAACGGCTCCGTCATGGGACGAAGAAACGCCCTTTTTCTCGAAAAAAGAATATATTTTACTTGCAGGACAGTTGTAAATTTTCCGGGAAAGTACATTAGCCTGGAACATTATAACATATATTTAAGAAAAAATAATGTTCGGAAGTAATAAAAAGCGTAATTTTTAGGTCATATGACCAAGCCTTTCATCATTAGAATAAGAAAAGTAAAATGAACCAATGAAAAGTTTTATTAACAAGTCACATGACCTGTTATGCTTACGTTACGCGCTGCGCGTCGCGCCCCGGATGACTTCCGGATGCGCTAACGCGGCACGTCATATGACGCATTACGCGACAACGCAGGTCCAGAATATAGTCAAAATGTCTCCACCAACCAGCGGTCGGAACACAACCCCTTTCAGCAAGCTAAATAGTTCTGTTAAATGACAACAGAAGCGACAGGCAACAAGAACCATCAGTCAAAGAGGAGAGGGCTAGTTCTTCTCTACCGGGTTACATTGGGGCGCTACCGGAACTGATCGAATTGGTAGTCTACAGTGTTTCTGGATGTTTCAGACTGAAGCTGGCGTTAGCATGAGAGCACCACCATTTCGTAGCTCCGTCGTGGCCATTCCGCGAGCAATCATGGCAGCCGCTCTTTATCGTTATTTTGGGCGGGGTGGGTGGCGGAGCCGAGCTGTATTGCAGCCATCATGGTGTGGAGTTCAGTTCATCTCACTAGTTTCGTATTTGTCATGAGGGGTTGTTCTTAATGTTTCTATTTTAGCGAGGTCAAAAAGAGATCCCATTAGTGGCCTACTGATTTTGCTTGATTCCTTTTGTTTTTTTACACGATTTTTCGTTATCTGCAAAGACTAAACAGAGTATTGCGACTCTGTGTTTGTTTGTAAATAGAGAATGAACCAAAGAGAACCAATTCTAAAACAGTAAATGCTTGGATAACAATCAATCAAATGGAGAGAGAAGCAGGCACGACGTATTACAACGGGGGCAAAGGCCTGCGTTAACTACCTTTCACTATCTGCAAAGAGAGAGTACTCCTAATAGAAATGAGGGGGGGGGGCAGCATTCAAAGCAGATCAGTGTGCATAAACACGAAAATGTTTTTACTTACCACGTACTTGACATTCGACAGCTTATGATATTTGCTATTAAAAAACCATTGACATTCACTGAAAAAACCATAGGTTATAGACCATATATAGTTAGGAATTAGCATTTACAAAACCTTGAAAATTCACTGAAAAAACCATAGGTTATAGACCATATATAGTTAGGAATTAGCATTTACAAAACCTTGAAAATTCACTGAAAAAACCATAGGTTATAGACCATATATCGTTAGGAATTAGCATTTAAAAAACCTTATTTTACCCACACAAAACCATTGAAATTCCATATATAGTTAGTTGCACTAACTATATATCGCGCACCCGCAATCCACTGCTGATGATGTCACATATTACATCATTCATGACATGGTCAGTGACATCACTGATGACATCACTGATGACATCTCAAATGACATCACTGATGACATCACTGATGACATCTCATTTGACATCAATGACCACATCACTGATGATATCATTCATGTGACAATACAATGCATCTCCTCACATTTTAATATAACCTCTGTTTCACCCAGTGTTAAATACAGAGTATAATTTTTGAAACCATTGACACACCAATACTAGTTACTACATACGCACTCACTGATTCCTACGTCTACACACACCTTCACTCATTCACCCATACAATCATTCATACATACAATCACTCATCTTTACAACACTATCATATGCACTCATACACCTATACAGACACTCACAGTCTGCCACTCATCCATGGAGTTACTCACACACCTAGTCAGTCCTGTAAAGAATCAATGACACTTCCATTTTCTTGTCTATACAGTTAAACATAGAGCACCTTACATTTTCAAAAATATACTAACACATACTTACCTTCTTATACAATCATTGATACAAGTACACATTGATCTGCACAGAGTCATACACCTCCCAGCCAGCCACACACACACTCAGTCTCTCATACAAATACTTGGGCAATCAATCAATAACCCATATAGTTACTCATATAGCTACTGATCAACACATGCAGCAGTTTATAGAACAACAGACATAATGATGCACAAATTAAGACAGTTTAGTCACTAACCCATGCACTCAGTGAGACACATTTAATCACTCAGTCATACAGTCAGTCATGCATCTACTAAATCCTTCGTCCAGACACTTACACATCCACTCATTCTTCAATATGTAAGACATATTTAAACTTTACAGAAACAAAAAAATCACTTGATGTTGTTATCAGTTATGTCATCAGTGATGTCATTTGAGATGTCATCAGTGATGTCATCAGTGATGTCATTTGAGATGTCATCAGTGATGTCATCAGTGATGTCACTGACCATGTCATGAATGATGTAATATGTGACATCATCAGCAGTGGATTGCGGGTGCGCGATATATAGTTAGTGCAACTAACTATATATGGAATTTCAATGGTTTTGTGTGGGTAAAATAAGGTTTTTTAAATGCTAATTCCTAACGATATATGGTCTATAACCTATGGTTTTTTCAGTGAATTTTCAAGGTTTTGTAAATGCTAATTCCTAACTATATATGGTCTATAACCTATGGTTTTTTCAGTGTATTTTCAAGGTTTTGTAAATGCTAATTCCTAACTATATATGGTCTATAACCTATGGTTTTTTCAGTGAATATATATATATATATATTCAATGAAAAAACCATAGGTTTGAGACCATATATAGTTAGGTGAATATTTTAATCATACAAAACCAATGAAATTCCCATATATAGTTAGTTGCACTAACTATATATTTCGCGCACCCGCAATCCACTGCTGATGATGTCACATATTACATCATTCATGACATGGTCAGTGAGATCACTGATGACATCACTGATGACATCTTAAATGACATCACTGATGACATCACTGATGACATCTCAAATGACATCACTGATGACATCGATGACATCTCAAATGACATCACTGATGACATCACTGATCACATCTCATTTGACATCATTGATCACATCACTGATGACATCATTCATGTGCTAATACGATGAACCTCTTCAGACTCTAATATAACCTTAGATACACTCAGTGTATACAGACACTCACACACTGTCACTCATCCATGGAGTTACTCACACACCTAGTCAGTCATGCAAAGAATCAATATCACCTCCATTTCCTCAACTATACAGTTATACACACCTTACTTATTCAAACATATACTAACACATATTTACTCTCTTATACAATCCCTGATACAAGTTCACAATGATCCATACAGCCACTCACACATTCACTGGCTCTCATGCACAGTTATTTATATATGCCAACTCTCACATGTACTGTGTTTTACATATGTACTTACTATGACATGTAGCATTGAGATATCCATTCACTCATCAATACACTCATGCACACAGTCAACCGCCCATGTAGCTATTTCCACATGCACTCTTGAACTCATACACCTAGTGAATCAACTGCTCACACATCTATGCACAGTCACACACCTCCCAGCCACCCCCACACACACTCAATCTCCCATACAAATACTTGGGCAACCAATCAATAACACATATAGACTCTCGTATAGCTAATGATCAACACATGCAGCAGTTTACACCACAACAGACATACTGATGCACACATTCAGACAGTTTAGTCACTAACCCATGCATTTAGTACGACACATTTATTCACTCACTCATACAGTCAGTCACGCACCTACTAAATCCTTCATCCAGACACTTATACATCCACTCATTCTTCAATATGTAAAACATATTTAAACTTTACAGAAACACACAGTCACTGGATGATGTCATCAGTGATGTCATCAGTGATGTCATTTGAGATGTCATCAGTGATGTCATCAGTGATGTCATTTGAGATGTCATCAGTGATGTCATCAGTGATGTCACTGACCATGTCATGAATGATGTAATGTGTGACATCATCAGCAGTGGATTGCGGGTGCGCGAAATATATAGTTAGTGCAACTAACTATATATGGGAATTTCATTGGTTTTGTATGATTAAAATATTCACCTAACTATATATGGTCTCAAACCTATGTTTTTTTCATTGAATTTTCAAGGTTTTGTAAATGCAAATACCTAACTATATATGGTCTCAAACCTATGGTTTTTCTGTGAATATATATATATATATATATATATATATATATATATATATATATATATATATATATATAAAATTTCTATGGCAAAATGAAACCCCTCATTTTGTTCCTTTTCAAAATAAATGTATTAAGTGTTAACACTTTATTCCAATCAAGATGACTTCAGGTGTGCCATACTTTTGTCATAAGTAAGACTGTTAGCGCTCTAGTTGTTCTTTAGAACACTCTGGGACATTCTGTCATTGGGCTATAGTTGGGCTACATCTGGCTGATATTTGGGCTAGATTTTTTTTTTCTCTGGTGGCCATCTTTGGGCTACATTGGGCTACATTGGGCTACATTTGGGCTACATTTGGGCTCTTTTGTCTCTGATGGCCATCTAGGGAGACTGCATATCAGAATTTTTTTAATGAAATATAAGAGGATTTGAGCAGTCACTCAAAATGTGCCCTAATTTTTCTTTCTTCAGCACTAATCATAATTTCTATGGCAAAATGAACCCCCTCATTTTGTTCCTTTGCAAATTAAATGTTTTAAGTGTTAACACTTTATTCCAATCAAGATGACTTCAGGTGTGCCATACTTTTGTCATAAGTAAGACTGTTAGCGCTCTAGTTGTTCTTTAGAACACTCTGGGACATTCTGTCATTGGGCTATAGTTGGGCTACATCTGGCTGATATTTGGGCTACATTTGTTTTTTTTTGTCTCTGGTGGCCATCTTTGGGCTACATTGGGCTACATTGGGCTACATTGGGCTACACTGGGCTACATTTGGGCTCTAACATATATATAGCCCAATGTAGCCCAATATATATTTTTTCAAAGTTAATTTTCGTAAAAACCACTGTAGCACATATCTTGAGACATAGCAAAGGCACATCGGGCTACCAGTCCCTACAATTTTGCCAAGTTTGGTGAAAATCCATTCAGCCATTCGGGCTAAAAGTGAGGCCAACCGCCCTATGGAAATTAACATGGGGAAAACACGTTTTGGGACCCCCCTTTTTTCTCGGCCCCTGCTTGACGAATCCCCCCCAAACTTTCACTGAAAAAACCATAGGTTTCGCACCAGTTATAGTTAGCTGGAAATTGTACTCGCATAAAACCATTGAAATTCCCACGTTATAGTTAGTTGGTCTCACTATAACTTGCACGTCTGCAATGCACTGCTGATGACGTCACATATTACATCACTCATGCATATATTTAAATATTTAAACATTACTCGCTAATATATGTATTCACTAAGATACACTTAATAAGCCAGTTAACCAATCAATTTTTTTTTTTTAAACACTGAAAAAACCATAGGTTTCAGGCCTTGTATAGTTAGGAATTAGCATTTAAAAACACCTTTGAAATTCACTGAAAAAAACCATAGGTTTCAGGCCTTATATAGTTAGGAATCAGCATTTAAAAAACCTTTGAAATTCACTGAAAAAACCATAGGTTTCAGGCCTCATATAGTTAGGATTTAGCATTTTAAAAAACCTTTGAAATTCACTGAAAAAACCATAGGTTTCAGGAGTTATATAGTTAGGAATTCGTTTTTAAAAAACCTTTGAAATTCACTCAAAAAACTATAGGTTTTAGTGGTGTTATAGTTAGCTGGACATTTTACTCATACAAAACCAATGAAATTGCTCCTATATAGTTAGTTGTACTAACTATATTTCGCGCACCCGCAATCCACTGCTGATGATGTCACATATTAGATCATTCATGACATGGTCAGTGACATCACTGATGACATCTCAAATGACATCACTGATGACATCAGTGATGACATCATCCACGTGACAATCACATACACCTTTTCATACACTATTACAATTTTTCATCACTGTTTGTAAAATACAGAGTATCATATTTAAATCCATTGTCACAGCAATACAAGTATCTAAAAATCCACTCAGTGATTCATAGATGTCTACACACATCTAATCACTTACCTATGGATTCACTCATACATGCTGTCAATGAACAATAGAACACTATCAAAAATACTTATACATCTATATCGACATTAAACAACAGCACGCATCCTATTCACATATGAAGTCATCCTACTCACTTATGCAAACAATGGATCATACTTACATATTTACTTAGCAAAACACTTATACAAACACCACTTCTTCTATTCATTTAGATAGTAAGTCATACTTAGTGAATTATAAAATCATTATTACAAGTATACAGTTATCCATACAGTCACTCACACAATCATTGTGTCTTATGTATACCTATTTATATACAACAACTGACACATACACTGCCTTTTATTTTTCTAGTTTGTTGGACCTGTACCTTTGAGAAATATATTTGCTCATCACCACACCCATAAAGAGATTCCCTCACCCAAACTGTTAGAACATGTAGTTTTAACTTCATATATCTACTGAATCAACTATTCACACATCTTTGGACAGTCACACACCCCCACCGAACCACACACACTTTCACACTCCCATACAAATACTCAGTTAACTAATCAATAACTAATATAGACTTTCACATAGCTAGTAACCAACTGTAGAATCAGTATACACAACTGACAAAGTGATACAGATATTCACACAGTTTAGTCACTATCCACTATATTTAGCGAGACATTATAAATTGGTCAAGTAAACAGTCAATTACACTGCTACTAAATCCTCCATCCAAATATTTATTTATATATATCCACTCATTCTTCAATGTAAATTGCTATATATATAATGCATATTTAAATAACGAAGCAAACCACATTCACTGGATGATGTCATCAGTGATGTCATTTGAGATGTCATCAGTGATGTCACTGACCATGTCATGAATGATCTAATATGTGACATCATCAGCAGTGGATTGCGGGTGCGCGAAATATAGTTAGTACAACTAACTATATAGGAGCAATTTCATTGGTTTTGTATGAGTAAAATGTCCAGCTAACTATAACACCACTAAAACCTATAGTTTTTTGAGTGAATTTCAAAGGTTTTTTAAAAACTAATTCCTAACTATATTACTCCTGAAACCTATGGTTTTTTTCAGTGAATTTCAAAGGTTTTTTTAAATGCTAAATCCTAACTATATAAGGTCTGAAACCTATGTTTTTTTCAGTGAATATATATATATATATATATATATATATATATATATATATATATATATATATATATATATATATATATATATATATATATATATATATATATATATATATATATATATATAATGTCAGAATATTTTTATATCTCAAAACAATACCCTTTCAGGCTTAGAGTGCTGCATAAAATTTGCAAAATAGAAGCAGCAAACTCTGGGTAGTTACCAAATTTAGTTGGAGAGCAGCTCCTATATAGAGCACCCTACAACACCAGTGACACATGTAGCAACAGCTGTAAATATATAGAAATATAAATGTACAACAATGATTTACAGGAATGTTTTTCACCCAGGGGTTCTGAGTGACTCCAAATATACAATAAGCCTGAGGCGATTTCACAGAAACTCATTCATTATTTACCAGTGCCTTACTTGCAGGATCAGGGTCACATGAGTCGCTACAGACAGAGACCCAAGAACTCTGATTTTGAATCAAACCTTCACAAGGAAAATATTCAAAGTCAAACTAAAATTGTTTATTAAACTTTAGACTCATTATAGAAGGCTAAAAGGGGCTAGTTAATCAGGTCAATCAATAATTCATAATAAGTGAGAGGTTTTACCATGAGTTCGATCTCCAGAATAAATCAACAGCTAGAATCAAAAATAATCTAAGTACAGAATCAAATAACAGGCCAAAATGGATACTGCTGAGTATGAAAAAAAGAAAAGGTCCAGCACCCATCACATAAATGGCACTTTTTTAGGGATTCAGACAGAAATGTGAAATGAGGTAATAATGACAACAACCAATAGAGGTTCCTAAACCCACGATAGATTAACTGTAACACTTCTAGAAACACCTTCAGATTGCACAGGTAATGCAAACCCTTAAACTAAACACAAGAGAACGACACAGCAGCTTTCCACATATTCAAGACAGTGGACCCTTCAGTGGTATTTGCAGGAATAGGAAAAATCCCTGATTTTTTTTTACAAGAGTGAGGACAATTGGGACACAGCTTCTCCCATATAAAAGAAATTAATCTCCGCTTGAACACAATCCCACAAAATTCATCCAAGTTCTGCAATTTTCTGTTAATGGAAAACAACACCATCAGACCTTTCAAACATGATTATTCAAACAGAATTTCTTTTGTAATTGCAAAATGTTCATGTCAATACAGGCAGTCTGGAACTCAGTAATGTCAACTCGAGGCCTGGTTATCCTAACTTAAAATTACACCAAATGAAAATAAATAAATATGTTCTAACAAGAGTGAAGCTGGAGTTGTCTATGATGTCACTCAGAACCTTGAAGTGAAAAACATTGCTGTAATTTACTTTTTACCCATCTATATTTTTATGTTGCCTATGGCACCCAAAATCATCTTCCCGGTGCTCAATTGCTGCGCAGGGGCAGAGGAGTAATAGGGGAGCTACGCATAAATGTCCTAGCCTCACAATTTTTTTTTTTTTAAATGACCCCAACCACACATATCCCACTACTCTTTGCCTTCACCTCTCTCTCTTGCAGAAGCTGTCTCCCTGCTTTCCAGCTCTTCTCTGACAGTCTCTGTGAGAGCCTTTGAGAGCAGCATAGAATTCCTTTATGTCGTAGCAACAGTGTATAGCTGTTTTTGCTGTCAACTGCAGCTATCTCATAGCAGTGAATTACTGGATTTAGAATCCAGTTGTTCATATCGGTGGCTCTCTATTAGAGCCATCGATAACAATAGCTGTTACCCACTGTTGCAGGAAAGACTGACGTTCTTCTTTTTGGTAAAGACAAGTCTTTTTGGTCACCAAGTTGGTGGCCACAGGACATGGGGGTTCCACCTACACCTGTAAGGAAAGGAAGGTATTTAGAAATCCTTTTTGATGATAAACTTTACTAGGAAGAACAGGTCAATGCACTAGCCTCATCAGCATTCTTTACATTAAAAATATTTAGAAAGATCTGTCCCTACATCCCTCTGGACCTTCAAAAAACGGTAGTTACAATTTCAGTCTTAACTAAACTAGATTATAGAAACACCCTTTTTATCGGCATCCAGAAAAAATCCCTTCTGAAACTCCAGATGCGGCACAGTGCTTTCACGCGGCTTCTTGCAGGAATTCCAAAATATCAATCAGCATCACGGGCCAGATGTACGCCGCACTTTAGCGTGCGCAAATGGGTCTTAGACCCGTTTGTGCACGCTAAAAAGCATGGGCCCATGTACAAACATTATTTTGAGACTCACACATAAATTGTGACTCGCAAAGTACTGTTTTGTGGCATTCTATTAGGAAGGGGCGTTTTTCTTCCTAATGGCGATTGCAAAGCTATGTACCAATGTTTTGCGACCGCAATTGCGGTCGCAAAACACTCGCAAATTACCACCTACTTCAAGAAGGTGGTAATCCATTCACAAATGGGAAGGGGTCCCCTTGCAAATGCATGCAAAATTATTTTTTAAGGGTAGGCAGTGGTCCCAAGGACCACTGCCTGCCCTTAAAAAATGAAAGGAAAACGTTTAATTTTTTCTTTTTTAAATGAATCCCGTTTTCCTTAACCCCTCCCCTGCTGGTGACGGAACAGCTCCGTCATCAGACACGGCTGCGCTGTGCTGATGACGGAGCGGTTACGTCACGGCCCGCTCGGAGCGCCTGCGCGGCAGCGATTCCGCGCCTGCGCTGAACGTTCTTAAAAGCGGGCGGGGCCGTGACGGAACCGCTCCATCATAAGCACAGCGCAACCGCGTCTCGTGACGGAGCGGTTCCATCAAGAGTACGCGAGCGCCGTGCGGCCGCCCCACACCTTAGCGGTGCGGCGGAATTGCCGCCGCAGCAAAGGGTTTAAAGGAAAACGGGATTCAAAGCTATGTACCAATGTTTTGCGACCGCAATTGCGGTCGCAAAACACTCGCAAATTACCACCTACTTCAAGAAGGTGGTAATCCATTCGCAAATGGGGAGGGGTCCCCAGGGGACCCTTTCCCCTTTGCAAATGCATGCAAAATTATTTTTTAAGGGCAGGCAGTGGTCCCAAGGATCACTGCCTGCCCTTAAAAAACTGAAAGGAAAACATTTCATTTTTTCTTTTTTAAATGAATCCCGTTTTCCTTTAAGGAACACGGGCTGCATTTAAAAAAAAAGCTGCTTTATTTAAAAGCAGTCCCAGACATGGTGGTCTGCCGAGCCCGGCAGGCCACCATCCCTGGGAGGGCCTGTCATTCCCAATGGGCTCGCAAATTGTGAGAGGCTCATTAATATTCATGAGCCTCGCAATTTGCAACCCCATTGGGAATCAGAAACAGTGTTAAACACACTGTTGTACATGCCAAATTGTGCCTCGCAAATTGCAATTCGCAAATGCGATGCAACTTGCGAGGCGCTATTTAGAAGGTCGTACATCTGGCCCCAAATGTTGTGATCAAATTACATTGGCTCCCAGTAGGAAGAAGATTGGAATTCAAGGCACTCTGTATTTTGTTTAAGGCACTGCACAATATCGGATCTCACTACCTTCACAATAAATGTGTCTGGTATAACCCTCAGAGGACGCTTAGATCTTCAGATGTAAAGCTCTTAGTATTACCGAAGGTCAAACATGCCACATGGGGTGGTAGCAGTTTTGTCCCGAGGGCCGCTAAGCTATGGAATGCCCTTCCCGCCAACTGAAGGATATGCCCAGATTGCCTATCATTTGAGAAATCCATAAAGACATGGCTTTTCAATAAATAAAAAGTTATCATATATCTGCATCATTTTTTTCCTCTCTGATTAGTACGGCAGCAGTGCCATGTTGCCTCAGGGCATTTGAGTGCTATATAAAATCATAAATCAAATCAAATCAAACGGTTGCTACTTCATAAAGCAATTAATTTTCCTGGGAAAGTGTCACTGTCACTTGGGTCCAGTGAAAAATCTAACCTGGATAGAGAGGAATAGGTTTGGTAATTCAGACATGGATGCTGTCATTACGATGCAGTATCATTAGGCACACATTATCTACAATATGAACATATATTTACATTTTCTGGTTGTGCAAGGAGGAGTAATCAATTTCTCAAGGCCTGGTCTTTAAAGATTAAGTAGGAGGAATTTGAGGTTGAGTTAAAATATTGTTTTTGAGTGGCATCACTTTGTTGAAGAGAGCACATGCTTTGTGTATTGTACACTTAGAATTTCACATTTCCATAGCTGAATATTTCTCATCCTTTACTTTATTTATCTATTAACACATTTAATTGCATGGTAGGAGTCCAGATTTGTCCAATAACTCTACACATTGTGACAAAAAACTACTATAATTTCATCAGGAATAAAAACATGTATTTTTTGTTTTTGGTGTTACCGACACAAGAAGTGAAAGAAGGAAATTGTGTCCCCGGGGGTGGTGGTGGTGGAGAGAGAAACTAGAGGCAAGAATGTGAATACCAGGAGACTCAAAGAAACAGTCTGGAGAGGCAAGCGGAGAACTAGTGTTGTGCCTTAACCATACCTTTATGCCTAGGGAGGAAAGGGATAAAGGCACTGTGGAATTGTTGACTATGTCAAGTATAGTGAAAAAGTCAAGCAATACAAACATGAAAGAAATGTGATTGTGGTTGCTTGAAGTTGTGGAAGAACAATACTAGAATACTAGAGTAGAAACGTAGAGATAAGAGGGGTGACAGGTGAGGAGCTCCGGCCGGGAGCTCCCGGGCTAGGGATTGCCTTCTTGGCTCTAATCCCCTGGATTCTACCCCCTCCTCGGACCTTTATACATACCTGGGCTTCTATGGACTGCGGTCCTTCGATTCTCCAATTCCCGCAATGGAATTCGAGTCCTGCCTCAGCAACTTCTGAGGATCCGTGAATATTCTACTGACCGCAGAGTCCTAGCAATCATGGCCAATACGGTGGAGCGACCTAGATAGCTATAGAGGAGATTGGCTGTGGATCTCCCCCTCGGCCATCACCTATCCAACCGGGCATTGGGCACACTTTCCTTTGTCTGTACACTTTGTCTCATTCCTCCCCCGCCTTCCGACGATTCACAGAGGATCTGCCTATATTGGAGCCAATTCAGAGCGGCCGATGCCCGATGGAGATGCCTGGGTGGCTGTGGAGGGGATGGGCAGGGGATTTCCCCTCCAACCGTCTCCGCCTTCTGGGCTTGACTGGTATTGCTTGACCTCTTGCTTCCCCTTCCGGAATGGCGACTGGGGACGCGCCAGTGTTACTTACCTCGGCGGGGGTGCAACAGCTGGTGTCCCGCGGCAATGTGGAACAGTGCCCCAGAGCAGGTTTTTCACTTTTCGTGTCTGGGGAGGCACGTCCTCCTGGTCCCCGCTGCTGCCTCCCTCTTCCGGGGCTGCTGCCATGGCGCCGGAGCTGACATCCCCTGACATTGTGGCATGCCGTACAACAACACTGCAGCCCCTGTAGCTGCAAGCGTTTCCACGTTAACCCCTTCACAGCTGGGCAAATTCCCCTGCAGTACTGGGGGGTGGGGGAGGGGGTGCAAACAGCACCCCCGTGCTCATGACGAGCTCAGCTCGTCATGCAGCACATTGCTCGTGTGCTGATGACAAGCTGAGCTCGTCACGGCCGCACCCGTTTCTTTAGAATGTTTGCACAGCAGGGGAATTATCCCAGCATGCGAGCGTTCTAAAGGTCATGACGAGCTCAGCTCGTCATGAGCACACTAGCACCGTGGCTCATGATGAGCTGAGCTCGTCATGAGACTCGAAAGGGTTAACAACCCGATTGTGATCAGTGACCTCCAGCCCCTCCCTCCTTGCTCTGGTGGCTGCCTCCCCATCCAGCCCTGCTCTGTGGCATCTGCTCCCTTGTGGTTTTTTGGATTGGACTTTTTTGTGCATCCCGCCATTTTGTGATAATGCTATCAGTGCCAATGACCCGGGTCCTCCATCTTGGTGGGTTCGACCGATTCTCATGCAGCTGGACTTCGCCCTGTTTCGCCTGACTGACCGTTACCCCAAGTTGACCCCCCTTGGGTCCCCTACACTCCCTCATCTTGTACAGTCACCGCGACACCGGGATGTTTGATTGCTGGTCCCCAGCCGGTTTGTTTGACTTTCACTTTAACTTTTTGGTTCCCCTCAAGTACTTACCCCCTTGCCAGTCTGCCTGTCCCGATCTTCTTTCCAACCCCTTTTGACTTTTCCCCTTCTACCTTTGTTACCCCATAGGACGTGTGTATTTGCTATGCTATGCTCTATTACTTATGTGACTGTGTAACACTGTATTTTTCCTATGTTATACTATGCTCCTGTAACTGATGTAATTTTGTAACTCACAATCCTCATGTAAAGCACTCTGATACCTCCGGGTCTATCCAGCGCTATATAAAACTCTGCAAATAAATAAATAAATAAATAAAATACTGATAAGTCATTCCCCACCTTACACACATAATTGGTGACTGATTATTTAGACTAAATTAGCAGCCAGGCAGAATAAACAGATTGACTACATTTCTGCAATGGATGAATACACACAGGGTCAGAGTGACAAAGCACTTAGTTGGTGTAAAGAGATGCACGACAGAAAAAGCTGCAATGTGACCAATCGAGCGCAATTGTATGCACAATTTATGTCTTTGTGTGCTACATGTTCAAAATGCATGTTAGGTCATGTGCACATTAAGCACACTTACATTCTGAACAGAGTATGAAAACCAGAAGAAGAATGGCTAAGCAACAAACATTTGTCTTGTTCCACACTGCTTGAGAATGTTAGCACCTTCACAAACATTAGGCATTCACTTACTAGAACCATAAAGGAGGAAGGCCCCTTCAATGTGTGCAGGATTGTATTTTTGCAGACTTAGTGCAGTTTTTAAGGAGGTTACTATTCCCAAAGTAAAGAAGTCTATTTTATTGTCCCTTTTCAGATTACGTAAGATACTGCATTCGAGTACAAATAAAAAGTTCTGTTCCGTTCCGTTGTGGAACAATCTTATGCTACTAGAAAAACATAGGAGTCACCTATAAGTGTGGTTAAAAAAATAGGTTTGTTTTTAAGAATTGAGGCTACAAGAGCCAGCAACATTCTTGAAGTTCCCTAAAGGCATCAAGCACTATGGGATTCTGAGCAGTGACAACTTCTTAGAATACCTCACTCTGAAGGATATTTTAGGTTAGGAAGGGAAAAAAATTGAATTTTAAAAAAAAAGGTGATTTCTTTTCCTTACACAAATTAACTAATGGAAGTGTTTCAGAGAATTATAAGACTGAAGTTATACTAAAATTTGGATTATAAAGACATTCTGGGGGATATTCTCAAGAACGTGCAATATTAATCGCCAAAATCGGTTAACTTAATGTTGCATATCACCGTCTATCACGGGAAAATAACTCAGTGTTAACGTCCTATTCGCAACACGGTGTTAACATGCGATAGTCTCCCAATGATGCGTCAAATGTCCGCGATAAAATCACCGGGACGGCGATAAAAATCTAAACCCCTACATGAAAATGTTGCGATGGGCCCAACCGCAAAAACAAAAACGCCATAAGCTGCGCCAGGCCTGGAATTCACACACGTCAGGTGGGAAAAATCACTATAAAAGTAGAAAAAAAAAGCAAAACAACTGCGAAGCACAATGGAGGTAGCTGGAGCAAGTAAAGAGGACAACCAGAACCCCACAAGCCCCCCTGAGGCCCAGGCCGGTACCTCGGGGTCAGAGAAGGGCAAGGACATGAAGAAGAGGAAGACGTGGTTCAGTCCGCAGGAAAACAGGATCCTGATAACGGAGGTGATAGAACACCATCAACTACTCTTCGTCACCTCCACTGTGTCATTGGCAACAAAAAATTGGAATATGGCAGTCCATCGAGGACAAGGTGAATGCAGTCGGAGTGCTGAAGAGGACAATGGAAGAGGTCAAGAGGCACTGGAATGATGTGAAGCGCAAAACCAAGCAGAAAATCGCCAACAACCAGAATGCAGCAATTCAGACTGGAGTTGGGAGTCCAGTGCCACAGGAGGAGCTGAATGAGATGGAGGAAATGGTGTCCACAGTCATCAGTGTGGAGACGATGGCAGGAGTTGATGGACTGGACACTGCTCATCATGACCTGACACAACAGCCACAGGGTGAGTAACGACCAGGGACTGGGGGACAGGGAAGATGGGCACAATGGCACACATGCACAATTAAGTATAGCACAGTGCACACCCACAATGACTCTGGAGCATGTCTTGGCACACTGCAGCACACCTAGAAACAGAAAGTAGGCCCCCGTCGACTATGTGCCCAGAGGAGGCCCTTCCCACACACCACCAATCTCACAACCAACCCATGCACATGTGTTAAACCCAGCAAAGCGGCATGTCTGTGAACAACACTGACAATGCAAGTGACACTGCATGACGAATAGCATTGCTACAGTCAATATATCATGAAATGTTGCACGACACTGAGGTGGCTGAGTGTGGATCCACATTCGTAAAGGAGCAGGTCACACTCTGACATCTCCACGTGCACAAACAACCCCTGATGTCAACCCCCAACCCCCACCAATAGACCAATGTACCTAAGTATGCAACATCTCAGCACTGTATAAGCACAGAAGTCAAAGGCACACCGCATGAAAGGGATAAGTGGCAACAAAATCAGAGCTGCAGGGGCGATTCTCCCAAAATACAGCACACACACATAACATGCAGAGCACATCAACATTGACAACAATGTGGTACAAACCGCAACACATCCTCAACAGAACAGAGGACACAACTTGTACCACTTGTGTGTAGAAACTGGCCAATCACATTTGGCATAGCAGGGAAATGTGAGATGATAATGTACAAGTACAAATACACATCTGTGATGTCATCAAAATGTCCACTGCCCCGCATCAAATAGGCAGCTCTTCCCAAACAGTCACAATGTACCATGTCATGCAGTCTGAATGTCAACATGTACAATGCATCAACATAAATGTGAACACAATGTTAAACTGCATCTCCCCTTCACATTGCAGAGGGAAAACCAACACCTCCTGAAGAGCAGACCGAACCTTTCTTCTCTGATGATGAAGAGGACCCTCACACCTTCAACACTGACGCCCTCAAAGAGTTCATTGACAGCTACGTCAACCCACCTTCAGGAGCAGGGCAGCTCAGCTGCATTGATGAGACCCCACCCCCTGCACAGATCACACAGCAGGCCGCATCCACCACCACAGCTGCCTCCCAGGACCCCCACAACCAATACATGGCCTTCCAACACCGTGTGTTGGGTGCCAGGAGAAGATTGCTGAACAGGTGCGGTGGGGTTCGACCGCACGGCAGCCAAACTAGATGCCATACATGAGTGTCTAAGTCCCATCAGGGACCACTCATAGTCCCTAACGGACACCCACAGTCCGCTCCATGCTCTCCAACGATCTATGGCTGACATCGCTGGAGTCCTAACTATGAGACAAGAACAACTGTCTAGTCAGAGTGGCTCCAGCGATGTCAGCCAGGAGTTGGGTCACATGCAGAGGATCATGGAGAACATGGAGCGGACAAAGGCAGAAAGAGCGGCTGCCACAGCTCCACATCAGCGAGAGGTAGCTGGGTTCCTCAATGCCCTGCAGACCCTCCTCATTGCAATTCTGCCACAAGGCCTGGTGCGGATGAATGCTGCTGCTACCACTCCATCCACATCTCCGCCCCCTGAAGTGTCAGTGCCACACAGTGCGGCACACATTCCACCTCCAGCCCCTGAGATGTCAATGCCACACAGTGCTGGAGACAGAACACCACCACCCACATGTGAGGCACATGAAATAGCAGAGGACGAAGATGCAGATGATTCTGCCTTAGTGGTAAGAAGGATGCAGTAGTATTCATCTCCACAATATGACCTGTTTCTGCTTGGTTCTGCCCTCTGCATCATCACCTTCCACTGTCCCCCTATACACTCTGCGACACTCACCATGGACCTCGACATGAACTGCCATATTCTGTTTGGTTACCAATGACACAGCAATCAGACTGCAAACTGAACTCTTCCTCTTGCGATGAACTTGTCATTCCCTAAAGGACTCTGGCTGGCCCTCCACGTGCCAACAATGTAAAGTAGGGTTTGCATGGCCCTGTACTGCTCCAGCTACAACACTCCACTGAATGTGCATTAAACATTCATTTTCTCACAGATGTGTCATGTCTATGAACATTCAAGTGTGGAAGTATGGATGAATGTAGGGTCAGTGATTCCCCCTCACGTCCATGTTTCTCATGTTGTGGGACTTGATTCACAGGGTGCAACATTACCAATTGCGGTCAGGGTGGCGCCGACACTACAACATAGACACACGCATTAGTTACTTCCTTGTTCAAGGCCAGAACGGAATCACGCCCAGAGCCCCATGATCATTGTTCAGACCCCTACCCTGGACTGGCATACGCCGGCCCAGCCCACTCCCCTTTTACTTAAAGGGGGTGACGACAATGATACATGTACCAGGTCTTCCCTGTAGTGATCTGCTGATCACAGGTCTAGTTGTCAGCATGCCACAGCTACTTCCTCACTGCTGGTTTACACCCACACTAGACCCATCCAGCAGATGCATCACAGGACATGTGACCTTTCCAATAAAAAGGGCTGGGCGCACGTGCTCCACGCCATTTTCACTCTCTCTCTCTGTGTATCCGTGTGGTTATTATTTATGCTTGAGGGCCTAGTGCCCTACCACATCACATTCCCCACTGCCGGAGGTGACATGATGGCATCCGAACCACTATACTCAATCATAGAGGGTCCATGACTTGCGTTGCACAGAGTTGGTGGCACCGGTCTACCGCCACGGGACGGTCATTTTCAGTGCACTGAGGTAGGGGCACCTCAAATGCTGAGCGGGTGTGCAGCCTGCGATGATGCACCGTACTGGTGGTCTGGACTGGTAAGGATTTCTGTGTGCCCTGCTGGACCGCAGTATAGGCCTGAGCCAGCCGGCAGCACGGTCCTCGTCGTTCACAGAGTTAGTGGCACCTAAATAGCTGAGCGGGTGTGCAGCCTGCGATGATGCTGTGTGCATTGATATGATCTTTGCCATTGCGAAATCAAGACCCAGAATCACATGTGTGTCCTGGTGTCCCTCGGTGCGGGGCTGCATGATGTGGAGGCTGCCAAGCTCATGGGCCCCGGGATTTAAGTTTGCACCGGCACGTGGTGGACCCTCTTGGAGACATGCCGGTAGCAGAAGGTGAGCAGCGAGGCCTGGGTGAGCAAGGGCAGGTAATCACCGCTGGGCGGCGGGAGGGCTGGGGTGCAGCAGCATGTGTGCACAGGGACGGGCAAGCAATAATGGTGTGTGCAATTATATGAACTCTTCCATTCATGAATCCATACACTGTTTCAGATAAGGGACCTGATGGACTGCAGTGTATACCGGCACGTGGTTGGAGACACAACAGTGGCAGCAGGTGAGCAGTGAGGCCTGGCTCCGCAGTGTCAGCACTCTCTCTCCCTCTCCCTCTCTTCCTTTCACTCTTTCTCACTCTTTCTCTCTCTCTTTCTCTTTCTCTTTCTTTTTCTCTCTTTCCCTCTCTCTTTTTCCCTCTCTCTCTCTCTTTCTCTCTTTCTATCTCTTTCTCTCTATCTCCCTCTCTTTCTCTCTCCCTCTCCCCCTCTCTCTATTTTTCTTTCTCTTTCTCTCTCTATCTCTCTCTGTCCTTTGATGAGCGCATGACACACCTTCTTATCTTTAATTTTACAGATTGTCCAGAGAAGACCTGCCATGACTCTTCGAAATAGTTGTTTCGTGTTTAATTTGAATAAAATTATTTGTTTGGAAATTCAAAGATGATTGAAGGATTCTCCTTTTTCTGACCACACATGAATGTTGATTGTTGTAATTGTGCGACATCAGGCGACTTGTTTTGTTCATGATTTTGTAAAGTTGATGTAACATATCTTTGTCCGGGGGAGGGCCCGGGGGTGGCGGGCCTGTGGGTGGTGGCAGCGGGTGTTGTGGCCCTCTTGGGTGTCCGTGCTGCATGGCTTTGGGCTGGGCTCCCTTTTTTGGTGCAGGTTGTTGTATGACTTTACACCAGGTAAGAGCAGGTGTTAAATCTCTGCTTCTAACGCACCTTATTGCCTGTTTTGGGATCTTATCGCCGATCTGGCTGGTCGTTGAGAATGTTGCGGAGTGGTGTTGTTGTAGCTTTTTGCACGGGAACGCACGTACATTTATACAGTAAATAAATGTGGAAATGAAAAAACATATTGGATACATTCCAACAAAAGGAGGAAAACAAAATAGCTTATTTACAAGCCCCTGGCCCTTGCCTCACCGGTGCCGAAGTGCTGGACCACCCAACAGAGACTCTTTGTGTCGGCCAGCCACAGTAACTCATGCTCACCCCTTACTATGCACAGTCCAAGATGGAGCACATGGACATCTGAGCCCCAGGCCAATGGAATTACTTAGTAGATAGATTTATTTGAGTCGGGCATGGCAGCCGGCAGGGGAGGGCCCCCCACTTCTAGTGTTCGGAATGGGTGTTACAGTCAGTCATTTTTACAAGCGGTACAAAAGGGGGTGGTGATGGACGGATCATCAGAACCAATCAAACACTCACACCCAGTCAAAAGATCTGGGTTTGATCCATCACCGTTCTTTAGCCCACTCTGCCACCCCAGTTCAGACATGGCTATATGCAAATCAGTCTGACCCTGTGCCTCATGGGAACAGTCCAGCCCGAACTGCCAAGCCAAGCCTTCCCTGGACCGGACACAAGCTTCCGAGGACCGGTTTCTGGCATTCCAGCCATCTTCAGCCCGGCTTGCTTGAATCCGGTGGCAAAGTGAGCAAGGGACTCACGTCTGAGCATACCCTGCCACACTTATGGCGGCCAAAAGCGGTACAAAAGGGGGTGGTGATGGACGGAGCATCAGAACCAATCAAACACTCACACCCAGTCAAAAGATCTGGGTTTGATCCATCACCGTTCTTTAGCCCACTCTGCCACCCCAGTTCAGACATAGCTATATGCAAATCAGTCTGACCCTGTGCCTCATGGGAACAGTCCAGCCCGAACTGCCAAGCTATGCCTTCCCTGGACCGGAAACAAGCTTACAAGGACCGGTTTCTGGCATTCCAGCCGTCTTCAGCCCGGCTTGCTTGAATCCAGTGGCAAAGTGAGCAAGGGACTCACGTCTGAGCATACCCTGCCACACTTATGGCGGCCAAAAGCGGTACAAAAGGGGGTGGTGATGGACGGAGCATCAGAACCAATCAAACACTCACACCCAGTCAAAAGATCTGGGTTTGATCCATCACCGTTCTTTAGCCCACTCTGCCACCCCAGTTCAGACATGGCTATATGCAAATCAGTCTGACCCTGTGCCTCATGGGAACAGTCCAGCCCGAACTGCCAAGCCATGCCTTCCCTGGACCGGAAACAAGCTTCCGAGGACCGGTTTCTGGCATTCGAGCCGTCATTTTTACAAGGCCTTGCTCAAGAGACTGGTTGCTTCAGGACAGTTTGGGTGTGCGGGATAAACTACCAGTTAAAGCTTCCCCCAAACAGAGATCCCTGCACTACAGGAGCAGGAAAGCTGGACCTCGTGGGACACCATAGGACTTTGCAAACTTTCGCCACAATAAAACCACAGTGTTGTCAGGCCTGGCTGGGTAGTAGCCACACTGGCTCCCAAAAGGCACCGCCACTTCCAGCACCGGCACCCGATTTTGTCTATTACAGACCTTACCATTGGAGCCTGTTTTCGGCATGTATCTACTCATCCCGCCTTGTTGCCCACTTACACACGCAGTCAGTGGGAATTGAGGACCCAGAACAAGGCTCCACTGCCACGCACCCAAACAAAAAGCAGCAATGGTTGGTTTGGCATGGCGCTGCTATAATAGGGGATTGCCAATACATGTGGGTGTAGCTTACTATATATCAAAAGGCCCTCTTTGGGATGGTGGGCGGGGGCCTAATGTGTAAAGTTAGTTCAAGCATCCATAAATTAATGAGTGGTTGTGGTTCCGTCCACTCATGACCAATCAAACATGCCCACGCCACCGCCACCTACAGGGCAGCATATTCATGATCATGGCAGCTACACACATCAGAGATAGATGCGTGCACCTACCACACTGGCTCCCAAAAGGCACCGCCACCTCCAGCACCAGCACCCGATTACGTCTTTATTACAGACCTTAGCATTGGAGTCGTTTTTCAACATGTATGTACCTACTCATCCCGCCATGTTGCCCTGCCCACTTATACCCGCTGTCAGTGGGAATTGAGGACCCATAACGCTTTATTTAACTGATTAGGCCTGCCAGGCCGTGCCTCACATGGTGGCTGCTAGTGCTGTTACTGGCCAGTAGGCGTAGTAGCAGCACTCACTGCTGGCATCGGCTACACGTCGAGTCCAGTCCTCAACCACATCGTCCCTCTGGCCTGGCCGGTTGCGCTTGCTGCTGGCGGCCATTGAACCATGATGACTCAGTGGGGTGCGGCCGTGCGGGTATGCTGGGGCATGTCAATGCAGCGAATACGCACGCAATCTGAAAAAATCTGCGCACACTGCCTGCTTCCGCGCTCTGCGCTCTGCGCTCTGCGCACAGCCCCCAACGCCCAACCCCTGCAGAAGACCAAAATCCAGCCCTGCCCAACTCTGTGTCCCGCCCATGCCACACACCCACTGGGCAGCCGGCAACACTGAGCCGCAGCCACGGGGCCGCACAACATCTGAGAAGAACAGAACTTAAGGAGAACTTTAGGAATCAGAATCAGAAACAAACATGTTCAACATCAAACAGTAACACTCTGTGCCACTGCCAAGTGCCGTAGTGAGGTAAATCTTTCAAATCAATGACGTGCACTAAATCCGTGTAGACCCGGCCCTGCTAATTAAGTGCTGGTGCTAAGCACTGGCAAGCACCGGCACAAATTAAGCACTGCCTGTATCCATTTTCTAACTGAAAAATCAAGTTTTATTAAATCGTAGAAAGGTGTTACTCTTTCTGCATAATCCAAAATGTATGTTCTGCCAAAGTTTAAGAATCCCAAGAATGATTGTAGGCTTTTTAATGATTTTGGAGGTTAGAGCAGAGCACACTTTTCTAAAAAGTTAGCTGCCAGACTTTTCCCTTCACTTGAAAGCTCATATCCTAGAAAAAGGATGTTAAGGTGGGCTATTTTTGATTTTTTAAAGTTGAATTTATAACCCTCAGATGCGAATCCCACAATTATCGTATTCACTCTGTTCAAGTGTTCCTCCAGGTCATCATCTGTTAGATAAATAGCATCCACATAGCACAATGCCTCCTCATCCACATTTTGAAGTAATTCAGTTACTCTGGCTGAAAACAACCCTGCGCTGTTCTGATACCCCTGGGGCAGTCGGCAAAATTGTTGCTGGGACCCTAGCGCTGAGAATGCTGTCAAATATCTGCTCTCAGGCGCAATATTTTGGCAAAAGAATCCATTTGAGATATCTATTGTTGTTTTGTATTTTTTCCTGCACAATGTTATTCATTAATGCGGCACTGTGTGCATTTCGGGCTTCAAATATCTTAGTGCAAGTATTCAAATGTCTGTAATCAAAAACTAAACAATACGAACTGTCTGGTTTTGATACTGGAAACAAAGGGTTATTCATTTGAGAGGTACAAGTTTCAAACACTATTTGATATTCAAGTTGATCTAAGATCTCCCTTACTTGTTTTTTCAGCTTCTTGCTTTATCGGATACTGCCTTTGTGCAGTTGGAGAATTGCTTTGTGGAATAATGTGGTGGGCTGAATCTTCATCCCGTCCAACATGGTTTCTGTATAATGCTGGAGGAGCCTAGGCTGCCGCGCATATGTATATTTTAAATATTTTGGAACGTGGTCAGAAAATGCTGGTAAAATTACCATTTTTCCTCTAGGGCAATCCATGACGAATGCTAGTGGCCAATCTTGTTCAGCTAACAAAATGTCATAGCCAAACGTCAGGTTCTCCCAAAAGAGACCTCTAACTGTCCTTCATTTGTTCCCTTCCATCTGGAGTGGTATTTCATATAATTTATGTAGGACACTTACCCTAGTATCACGTGTTTCCCCCGTGATATAAGCATTCAAGTCCGCTGTCACCAGAAATTCCATCAGGTTCTGGCGAGCTATTGTTACTTCTGCCGCACTGTCTAGCATCGTCAGAGCCCATTCCTCATTCAGTAGTCGAGTCCACAGAATTCTGGGCAAGTCTGATCTTTAGAACTGCAACCTTCCTCTTTTTGATCTGTGGTTTTGGTTTGGCTTTATCTTCTTTTTTGGAAGTATAGTCTTGAGGCGTTCTGCTTGTCTCTGGACTTTGTACGCTCTTCTTGTCTGTCAGACCATCCTTCCCTCTCTGAGTTTTTTGATGAACCCTGAAAGGAACGAATGGAACGTGTATCAGTATCCTCATACCTGTCAGGTTTCCTAATATTATCTCTATTGCTAAGGTTAAACCTCCTTTCGGAGGGCTCCTGTGGAGAAATCTACCTCTGGGCTGAGATCTGTTTTCTTTAACCTTTTGTTTTTAGTTATTGTCCCACTTCTTTTTAGAAGAAATAGGTGTCTGCTTGAAAGTCTCCTTCTCGGGATTACCCATCAGTTTGGTTTTAACGCTTTTCCACCCAAGCTGTCCCTGCCTAACTCTGCATAGGCAGTTTCAATTATTTTCGGTAGTTCGTGCTCCTGTTATAACGGACTGAACTCCCTTAGATGTTGGCGGATGGCCACTGATGCTGCCTCCCCTTTCATATTTGCTAATATTATGGCTGACACCTGGGCATAGTTAACTAGTAACTTCATCCCAAGTTCAGAGCAGGTTCTGCTCCGCACTCATTTTGTATTTGTCTTAATACGTTTGGTATTACTGCTAATGATGGGATACCATGAGTTCTGGTATATATGCAGCGAAAACTGTACCCTACGAGGTACAATCCTCTATTTGTAGTGTTATCCCCAGGGATAAGCAAATTGTCAACATTCTGCGTTTTTCATAAGGGCTAGTATTCAGGAATACTGCTTCTAGCGATGTTATTTTCTGAGCTATCCAGAATGGACTTTGTTCACGTTTTGAGGGCATCTTACCCATTACTGCAAATAATGTTTGTGGTGTAATTTTAGATGCTGTATTTTGAACTTGAGCTGTATTTCTTGTTGCCATTGCTCGCTGGACTGTAAATGTCCTCATCACGTATTGCGTCATGTTTCTGTAAAGTTTTATTAATTCTTTGTGAAGAATGAGTAAGTCTGGTCCTGGCATTGTTTCAATGTCAGAATGCGTGTGTAGGCTGCTAATATTGGTCATGATGCTCCTTCTCTTCTGAGCGGACCGGGTCTTACTCTTCTTTTTATATGGGGTAGGGTGCCTTTAAACCAGTATAAGTGTTCCTGGTTCGTGAGCGGAACCTCAGTGTCCTCAAACGGACTGTATTCTGCTGGTCATCTCCTGTGTAGGAGTGAAATGTTTTTGTTCTTGCTTTTGCTGCTGGGAATGTAACCCACAAATAAAATACCTTTGTTCTGTACGATTCGCGTGCCTCAATCACGAAAGCTACTAAGGCACCCCTAGGTGTTAGACCATGCCCAAGCAGTTTCAGGGTGACTGCATTTCTAAAATTTGCTGCAATTTGTGTTGCGTTTGCATCTTCCTCTTCTTCTGAGAGGGGCAGTGTTTGCTCTGGTGGGTCTATGTCCTGGTTAGTCATTGTGTTTAGAATACAAAATAACTTTTCAAGGAAACTAAGATAATGTGTTTTGCACAATTTTAGGAACGTTGTGTCCTTCAAGCTTGATTAACCAACAGCTAATAAATAGGATGTTTCGCCTACTCAGCTGCAGCGGAATTTAGCTTACCCACTCCAGACATATCTGGTGTTTTATGAATAGGGATTTCTCAGAATAGCACGACTGAACTACTCAGATTGTACTGTGAAATAAGTACCTAACCAACGTTGGCGGCGCCATGTTGTGTAGTTCCTACAAAAAGTATACAGGATCTGTGTGATTAGACAACATACACTGTAGGATTAGTGTCAGTCGACCTCCATCACCCCCACCGGGTATGTTGGCCTTCTTGTACCAACTAGCTCACAGTGCCGCTATAATCTCCTCTTACCAAGGAGAGAATAGTTCTTGGCAACCATCGAACATGACATCCCTGATCCCTCAGGACCGTGGAAACAAAATACTCCCTTTCGCTCAGTCACTCGTGCTTACTTAGTTGTCTCAGAGAGATACACCAAATAAAACAAGCTGGGCGTTTTCAATAATCATTTATTGAACAGTTGTTTTTCTGGTGTAGAATAGATGCGCTGCAACAACCATTAGACAGTATAAGATATAAATGATTAACAGTACTGTAAAGGTAAAAGTATGGTATAGTTCTACCAACTTATTAAAATCATGAATACATTCAAGTATATAAAACACATTATAAAAGATGTGTACTCCTACGATGCCTCCCTAACTAGAAGTACCTAAGTGTACCTAGCATGGGAATAGGGTTAAGCCAAGAGTTCCCGCCACTCGGCCACTGCCAGGTGGTTTCGGGTGTATAAAAAAAAGGGATTTGCCCTGATAGAGTACCCGGAGGTGTGCCAGGATAAGCAGGCAATATTGAATATCCATCGTCCTCAGTTTCTGCTTGACCTCTGTGTATGAACGGCGTCACTGCTGGACCTGACTGGTGTAATCTTGAAAGCGAAGGACTTTAGTGCCATCAAATCGGAGATCCATCTGTCCTCGAGCTTCCTGAAGGACAGCGTCCCTGTCTCGGAAGTTAAAGATGCGGGCAATGGTGGGATGAGGCGGTACCCCGGCAGTGGCTTAAGGTGCTCCTTTTCAATGGTGAACCATGAGGATAGGTGGTTGGCGGGCATCCATGATTTCACCCAACTCTTGACATGGTCCACCACCTGTCTGGGGTCGTCGCCTTCTGCCCGCTCTGGGACACCTATGAAGTGTATGTTGTTACACAGAGCTCGCTTGTGGAGGTCTGTCGTTCTTGTGAGTAGAGTGAAGAATTGTTTTAGGAGGGTGGAGATGTTGTCTTCCGCGGATGAGATCTCAGTTTCCACTTCAGTCAGCCTGGTTGTGGGATTTCGGAGATCCTGACGCATCATGGCCATGTCCATCTGCGCATCCCCTATCTTGTTCTCCACTGCTGACGGGGAAGTCTGGATGGCCTGCAGTATTGTGGTGAGATATGGGTGGGAGGGGGTAGGCCCTTAAACCCCAAGGTTGTCTGAGGAGTTCGCAGAGGGGCGGCAGTGTACTAGTCCATCTTTGTCTGTTTGGTGCTCTAGCAGACTGGACTATTCTTGCTCATCTTGGTGTGGTAGGGGTGGCATGGGTCGCGGAATCTATGTTGATCTAGATTGTTCCAGGATCTCCAGCAGCCATGTGGTTAGTGTAGAGGTGGGGTCTGGCCCGGGTATTCACCCGTCACATCAGGCACCCGGGGTGGAGTCACAGCCCGTGGGGGCCTATGGTCTTCTAATCCAGAGGTGGTCTCCTGGGGTCCACCCAGCTGCTCTAGCCTCTTCGGTGTGCAATTTAAAGAGGGACCCGTTGTAATCCACCAGGCGCCGGCAGGGGGTGTGGTGCACTGTCCAGATCCCCATTCGGCCACCAAGTGGAGAGCCGTGATGTGGCCTCAGTCTCCAGAGGCCTACATGGACCCCAGCACATTCGAGGCAAACCCAGTCCCAGCGATGGCAGTGTGGGGGACACTGTTCAGAACGTTGAGAAGCTCCTGCAGGAAGGCACCTCGGTGCGCCTCCAAAGCAGAGCCACTTGCGGAGGCTTAAGGGGAGAGCGAGAGGAGGGAGGGGAGGTGAACCCCTGAGGCCCTGTTCCCTCAATCTGAACAGAGTCACCCAGTCTCAGCACCCTCGCTGAGTCCCCAATCCAGGCCTCGAAGAGTGGTGAACAGGGGGTCCAGAGCCCAGGCAGGCCAGTCAGCAGTTCAATCACTCATGTTGCCTACCTGCACAGAACGAGGGCAAATCCGGGATCCGGGGGGCCCCTGCACCCCCAGGCAGTCAATCAGCCAGGTGGGCCCAGCACAGCTCCCACATGGGACACCACCCTCAGCCAGCAGCCAAGAAACAGGGGAGGCCCTGGGTACGAGGCAGAGGTAAGCCCGGGCCTCTGAGGTCTCCAGACAGCTCCTGGCCAGTGAGCAGATCAAGTGGGTCAGGGGACCGCCCCCATGATCGGGCCCCAAAAAAGGCCCCTCCCGGGCTTTCCACCCGAAAAGTACCTTGGTCTTGGGCTCGCCTGGCCTGGCTGCATCCCCTCCTCATGTGGGCCTCTGCTCTGGATCTGCTTCCTGGTTGGGTCCACCAGGGAGGAGGGCAAAGGAGTGCGCCTACCCCGTTGGTCTGCGCTGCTCACCTCCTGTGGTTCGCAGCTCAGGTCACTCCAAACATTGCCACCCCAAGGCCGTCCCAAGCCCAATTTGGCCCTCTCTCGGTCTTTGGATTCACAGGAGAGGAAGTCCCCGGCGGGGGTGACGTGTCAACTTAGAGGAGACCCCGGTTCACCTTGTGGCCACCCCGGGTGCCCCGTCTGGGCAGCCCGGCAGCAGAAGTACGCTGCTTCGGGGAGGCGAAGCGGGCCCCACCTTGGAGTCTCCTCCGCACTGCACGACTGCCACCAGATCGGCTTCAGGTCGGTCCCAGGGAGAGGAATCCAGACGTCACTCCATAAGCTTCACCCGGGCGAAGGGCACGACTTCAGACCTCGACGGATCACGATCTGTCATCAGGGCTGGGGATGCGTCCGAATTGTGCACGGATCACGAGGGTTGGGCTCGGTGAGACATTAAGGTGTGTCCGCCATGTTGGCCTCCTTGTCCACGCCCCTCTGATCATTATTTTAACTCTACCTGCCACTCTCGCGCTTTGATAGACTTGGCTGTCTAAATAAGGCATTTTTTAATTTGAATTTGAGTTTGTGAAATCATGCTGCACCTTAAAGAATAGTTAAATGAAACGTAGGATTTTTTTCCCATACGACATAGCAGTGAGTTTATTGAAGTTGAGGCTTGGTGGGAATGCTGAGAATTTTAGGCATGCTAGTTTATATTTTATTGTGCAGTTTAGAGCCAATGAACTGCAATTTTGCGAACTTACAATAGAACGCTAATTATGATTCCCAGAACTATGAAATATATATATTTTTTATGAATCATCCTTATACAAATGTTTCAACATTTTCTGTGACTAACAATTATACATTATAAAAAAGGGTTGATGGGGGCTTTTCAATTATTGATTTTTAAGGTGGATTACCAAAGGGGTTGGTTCTGCTCAGAAAAGAATTATCTGTTGATGTCTATTCTTTTTATTCTTGCCTTATCTTTCATCTTGTGTGTTAAATAGTTTTGTCTCAAATTTGGAACCAGACATAGATGCTATCTGATATCTACATATTTTTAAATACAGTAAATATCCAATTGAATAAAAATAGGAAAATAGATTTACATATTAACCTTATCAGGGCACATACCTTAATCCTTCATGGACCTGGCACCTAATTATAAAAATCTGCATTTGTGAAAAAAGTGTACATTTGCTGCTTGCATAAAACAGAATGGAACAAACTTCTTTCGCTGCAAATGGCATTACAGAAATATTTCTTCACCATGCTAAACCCGGAGGAAACATATTGCAAATCTATGGGTGCATCATACACTGATTATAAATCATTTGCAATCCCTAGAAAGATATTCTGGTCAAGGAATAAACGTTTTTAATTTAAAAAAGAGCAAACTGGGTCAGTATTTTTTCTCTGAATGTAATACAAATTTAAACAAATTGATTTTGCTTCAAACAGAGCCCAATCATCCACTTCTGATAATGAAAACATAAAATAGCTTGAAAACTGTTTCCCTTGGTGTCGTTACTGTTTGCTCCATTTACTACTAGACATGCTACGCAAATAGTATGTAATAATAGGCCTGCCCACCCGTGCAAAGTTTCTGAATTATGCCCCTGGAGTAAGTTTGCAATGAAAGCAGACCAATCAAAAATTAAAATGTCTATAGAAATCGGTAACACTTATAGGAACATATTTTTATGGAGAAAATGATAGTAAATAGTAGAGTTAAAAATGTGAAGAATGTTCCTAACCAGTTGTTTGCAAAATGCATGCATTTCATGCATCATGCACTCACAGGGTTTCTAAGTCATCATTCTTTGTGAATGACACAGACAGTTATAATTGTGTGGAACATATACATTGCAATAAATCACTTGAACATGTCAGTGAATAAGCAAAGAATTATAAGTCATTACTTCTAAGCATGACGTAAGATTCCCTAACTAACTCATTTTTTATCACACCTTTGGGAATAGGCCCCATATTTTTATTTTTACGGGAGAACTGCACCTAGCCATTCTATCAATCGCCTACTAACCTATCTGTCAATTATATTTTTTGTGTATTATATGTTTTTGTTTTGTAATGTTCATATTATACATACTATAGAAAATAACTCATAGATGACCTCTTGTGAAAGAGTAAAGAGTATAAAACATAGAAGACAATCAACTAAAACAACCTAGGAAGGAGGTATACTGTTTTCATAGAGGGCACATTTCTCTAGATAACGAATTGCTTTATGTTGTAAGCTTCAACCAGCAGCATAATGCACAGAGAAGACATTTAGTCCCATAGAAAAATATACTCATGGTTATTCTGCTTCTGTAAGAGAAAGAAGAACATGTTTTAGGCGTATGAATTTATGCAGTGCTCTTTTCCAAAGCACTTCCATGCATCATGCAATATATAATACCAAAAGGCAGTCATGATATAAGACAGACAATGCAACATAAATAGCTGCTACATGAACATAATTCCGAACGGAGGAAGTTGAGTGTCAAGTCTAAAGTCACAGTATTAAGCAGAAGAGCACAGCTAGGGGAAAGGAATTCTAAAGTCTGAGTTCAACGACAGGGTAGCAGAGCACTCAAGCAAAACTATCAGGCACGGCCCGTGCAGGTAAGAGCGGTGAGGCGGTGGGACCCGGTTGGGGAGACGATGAGGGAAAATTATTTATTTATTTAATTTCCACTTATGGTCGTCTGTCGAATCCTCCCCAACCCGGTCTCACCGCTTTTACTTGCACAGGCCACACCTGAAAATTAATGTAAAATAGATCCCATATGTTAATGAAATACCAAACACAATGCTCACAGTCCCCTCCAGTAGCATCATTAGTTACTATGTAGAGTACTAAAGTTTCTAGGTGAACCAGAGACAGCACAATTCACCCCAATTCACCAATAATGAGTTTCAACAATCAATCCTGGTTATGGGGATGATGCCGCACAAAGTTGTCCATTCTTTACAAGTCACAAATTATGATGGAAAAATGTTAATAGCTACATGACATGAACATGCACTTAGCACAAGTTTCTTATTTGATTCGATGATTAATGAAAGTATTTCACTGAACATTACCATTAAAGAGTGCATTTATAGTAGAATTAGAGAATGTACTCACAAGTGTGTTTAACCATGCTAATTAGGATGCTTTAATGAATTTTAATGAATATAAAACAATCCTTGTTTTATTAGATAATGCACTTACTCTGAAGAAACCCAACTTTTCTATGTGCTATAACTTATGATTAACACATTATGACTTGATACTGTGATTAAAAGCATCCACTTATATGTAGAATATGATCTTACTGGAAACAATAAACTTTATGTAATATGTGCACTGACGTTACACATATATGCATTTAAGGTACTTCTCAGTCATACTCACATTTGATTTAGTTTAAAGATTTACTGTATGCACCATGTAGTATGAATTAAATAAAATTAACTAGAAAGTTATTTTCATTTATGTTTTACTGGGCACATGCATATTAAATGTGAACCATTGAATTAATGTTGGATTTACCATGCTGCATTTCATAAAACATTGTTTTCCATGTTTAGCTAACACGGCATGTCTTGCAGGTATTCACTAACATTGTTAGTTTAGAATAGATACATTCCTGTACTAGAGATAGGGGAAAGAAGCCGAAGAAGATGACCTTGACAAAGATACATGGTGAAACATATTGTCAACTGAAAGCCCTATTCAGCAAATGTTACAATAAACGTGTGTCTTCAAAAGAGATGTCATTCCCATGTCCAGTGTGAGATAATCTATCGATGTAACAGTCTGCAACTTGGTAACATGCCGAAGAAAATGGACCCCTGATGGTGTGATCAAGTGGGTTATTACCTATGGACATTGTATGTCATAATATAATGTTTGCCCCAGTTTGCCCCAGTTTTCTTCAGAACCCTCTATGACTTGTTACCCAACCAGAGACTCAAACTACTTTTTTCCTGATTTCATATAGAACCCCTATGCAGATCTCTTTAAAGTATTCCTTGCAGACACCTTCCCTGATTCGCAACTTCCTGAATGAAGTTTGAGAGGTTTATACCTCAATGCTTCCCTTTGAATTTTTCCTAAGTGTGGCTTAGGCTAACACTTATTCCTGACCCATAGAAAACTCTTTGTAAAAAAAATTGATACTTGTATAGCGCACTACTCACCCGCAGGGGTCTCAAGGCACTTGTACGAATACCGCTGTGGAACCCATCCTGGCTTTCCCTGTGAGGTGTCCACTCCTGGGCACCCCCAAGGTGGAGGCCAGGCATCCTTAGCATTGTGGAGATTAAGCAAGCTATTGCCCAGAGTTGCAGAGTGGGACTCCATGATTGGAATAGGCACCGAGGCGAGAATTATCAGTCCATGGAATTTAGAGCCCAAGACCCATCGAGGCGGGGAATTGAACCCTGGTCCCGGGCAAGACCTCTGCGTCAGGGTCTGCCGCTCTAACCATTGAGCCACACTTCTCCACTGAGCTTCTGGGATGCTAACGTTTACTCACTTAATTCCCTTTTGTCCTGTTCTGATTTCCTTCATTGATATATCCTGATTCGAGAGTTTCTTTGTTTTCTAACCATCCTCTGGACTTTGAAATCCTAGATTACTGATGTATAGGTGAGAGAATCTTAGATTATTTTCTAAGCATCAGATATTGATGTTACTCTTCTGTATCACATTCACAGAACTGCCTGCTTGTTTAATACTAGTCT
The DNA here is from genome assembly GCF_964261635.1 of Lissotriton helveticus. Lineage (NCBI taxonomy): Eukaryota > Metazoa > Chordata > Amphibia > Caudata > Salamandridae > Lissotriton > Lissotriton helveticus. Next base: position 1,542,541,634 of record NC_136067.1, on the reverse strand, counting down.
GCCTCAATTTCTTCAGGAGGCCGGGACGTCCAGTTGTCATTCTGTACTTTTACAGCATGGTTTTAAGAGCAGTGTATTTGAACTTGATTATTAATTTGTAATAAAACTTTGTTGAACATGGCTAATGATTCCTAGTCCTCACTGTGTAGCTAAATGGGATGCACTGTCAATTGAATTTTGAATGAATGTAAATGCTAAATCCCATCACCTCTCAGTCAGATTAAAAGATCCATCGGATGACCAATGGTAAGCAAGTGGTCCCAGAAAACACTATCAAATTTGGTAGTATGTTGAATGTTTTATACACTGATGTTAGGCAGTTAGGATGTCCTATCTAGGAATTGCCCACGTCCAGTCCAAATCACATGAGCCCTTGATTCGGTTGAAGGATTGATGAAGATCGAGCGGTTCGGAAACGACTTGTAGCAGCAGAGGAATGTGAGTATTAATAGGGTCGCACATTGCAGTTGCTTATGCTTAGTTTAGATCGCATTGATTTGCAGTGGCTGTATGGTCTCATACGAAGTTGATTTAGGGTCATGTGTGAACGTGGCGCTTGATTCAGAGAAGTTGAAGTGGTTATCGAGTCCGTCATTGCCTAATATTCCAGGATAATAGAATATGGGGCAGATTTACAAGAAGGTGCCGCAGCGTGGCACTGCAAGCCCTTTAGTTGCGCCACAATGCTGCACTTTCAGAGCATAGGAATGCAACATATTTACAATGATATGTTGCATTCCTGTGCTCCCCCCTGCGCTGGTGCACAAACAGCTGCCATGCGCTGGCGAAGGCCCCTTTGCACCATGGTGCAGGGATGTCTGTGTCATGGGGAGATTGTTTGTGTTCAGGAAGGGGTACCTTCCTGCACAAACAAAAAAAATCACTACAATAATTTTTCTCTTTCAATGCGTGCTGTAGAATGCAGCACGCATTGAAAGAGGAAAGAAATGAGGAGAAATGAAAACAGTTCTCCTTGTTGCACCTCGCTACGTCACCCATAGCATACTGACGCATTTCTAGGTTTGCGAATCCTCGTAAATATGGAAATGTGTCTGGTTCCATGGGTATTGCATGGGAACACAAAGTGCTATGTGTAAATAGGTCGTATTTACAAGGACAGGAAAAGCCACACAGGATGGCTTTTCTTTGATGTACTGGCAGCGCAAGGAGCTTGTATACCTGCCCAGTCAAGTGAAGTGACAGTGTAGAAGACACTGGGTGTTGTTGTCTGCTGTGTTGTGTGCTTGTTGTGAGACATTGTCGACAGCACTATTGAGATAGGGACTTTAGTTTGTGTGATAGTGAGACGTAGTTGACATAGTTGGCCTCAGTGCACAGTGAGTAACTGTATCAGCCCAAGTGAGATCCTGCTGGTAGAGGTTTCATTTGAAGTGAATGATAGAATAGGTTGGAAAACATTGTTTTGAATTAACCTCTTGTGTGTATGAATACTCTTTAATTTCTTTAGTGGAGCAGACAAAGGGCCTGATTGCTAACATTGCTCCATCTCCATCAGGGTGGCAGGTTTTCCTGTTTGTTGTCCCTTTTTCTCCTTTCAGTTATTTTCTTGTGGGTAATCAAATGTATCTAATTCTTATTGTGTGGATAATGCCAGGGAGGAAAAATCCCCCTTTTAAAGAGGGAGAAGTTTCAGTCATGGTGGATGAAATTATTAGAGTAGAGCCACAATTGTTTGGAGCTCAAGTACAAAATACAATCATATCTCAGTAAAGGCAAATGTGGACCAGAATAGTTGACAGAGTGAATGCTGTAGCAAAGAATCTGTGCACACAGGAGGAAATTAACATGAGGTGGAACGTCCTGCGGGAAGAGTCCGTTCCCTTTCCTCTAACCATCACTTGGAGGCCCAGAGGACTGGTGGTGGTTCGCAGAGCCCCCCTTAGAACTATTTCCCTGGGAGGAGTCAATCTTGCCGATTCTTCATCCCGAAGGTTTGAGAGGAATCCCTGGTGGAGTGGAGACTGGTAAGTTACACTTTTGATTGTGTCAATAAACCCAAATGTAAATTTTGCTTTAATTTACCTATTGGTAATGCGTTTTGCACCTTTTTTTTTAAACCTATTAACCTATATATACTAGTACAATTATTTTTGCCTTGTTTATTTAAATGCATTTTATTGTAATTCGGTTGAATCTCCATTACATTTCACTTGATCTAATGGTGCTTGTGTTTTTACACCAATTACATTTGTCATATATGTGTTTTATATTATAAGTGTCAGTTCTTATTTTTACTGCATATTTTCACTGGACAAGTTCAAATCACAATTTTGCAAGTGTTGGTAATGGATAATTGAAAAGACTACAAATACGATGATGCCTTGTTTTGGTTTGTGAAAATAATATTGCAATGTTATTCTGCTCAATCTCTCTTGGATATCATATTTTCACATACGGGAAAGTGTTATGTATGTTTTGAAATGTGTTTTGTGTTTAATGTTGTACTATCCTTGTCATTTCATTGAATTTATGTTATTTGTTTCACAAATCAAATTTTGTTGGCTTGAAAGTTTAAAGGTAGGTAATTTTGTATGGTAAATATAAGTTTTTTTTGTGGGTTTTTTACAAATGTATGCTGCAATGTTTATATGATGACTAATTCTTTATATCCTTCCAAGTTGTGTCATTGTCAGATTTGTAGCCTGCTAGGCCTTGGAATGCATACGGGCCAAAATATTTGTGTCATTTCAGGTCATCTTTTTACCACCTTTTAAGTATTATTGTGTATAATGTGATTCTTTTCTGTTGTTTATTACAATACCAATGAAAGGTATAATCATTAAATGAATTTGCTTTATCCTTTTAGGTTTCTTCATTTTTATCCTCAAACATATTTGAAGTCTATTCCAGACTTATTATTTTTTTTAAATTCTTAATAGGTCCAACACCCAGAGCATATGGCCAACCATTTTCCACTGAGCATAACTCCACTCCCGAACAGGAACAAGACTTTAGGGAGGACTCCAATCCTGAAAGTCTGGATGCTGCAGAGCTGCTTGGTCCATCTGGTCTGCTTGGGCAGACAGGTCCAGTGAGTCTTGCTCGGCCCACACCTACACCTCCCACCCAACCTGTTACCACACTTGAGCCTATGGACACCTCTACTTTCTGCATCCTCAAAATATTGTGCTCCCCAGTGCAGGCAGCTTTTGTTCCAACACCACCACCACCCCTAGTTCAGTCAGGAACCAGTGGGATGGTCAACACTGGGTCAAGGGCACAGGGTAGTGGGGGTAGGGGTCATAGGAGGGATTATGTGGGCCAGCAAAGTGAGGCCACTGGGGTCACTGTCACCCAGTCCACCATCAACCAAGTTTTGTGAACCCTCCATCTGTCCCAAACCATGACGGGCCATGTCCTTACAGAGCTCTGGGAGATGAAGCAGTTGCAGAGGGAGCTCACAGTAAGGGAGGTCCTGCCACACATGGAAACATCAGCACCCACCTCAGTCCCTGCGACTGTGGATGCACCATCCCCCACAGGTGTACAGATTCACCTGGACCAGCAGGAGAGGATGGTAAGACCTCTACTAGCACTAGCAAGAGACGCAGAACGTAATTTCTCCAGTGTGCGACTACCATTCACTCTGTGGACAATTTTCTGGACACATTTAATTTTCTGATTCCAGTTGTATTTTAGACATTGGCTTTTAAACAATTTTGGCTTTTCAACAATAGTTTCATTCACCATGATCGAAAATGCCATTTTTGTTTTTTCTTTGCTCTTTTTATCCTATTTTAGTTAATTTGGATTTGTCGAATAAAACCAAAACAAGCAAAGTCAAAGACCGTGTTGTATCTTTTTTTTCTCAATTTGTTAACTTTATTACTCCCATCATACATTTTGTAAAGTAAAAATATATATTTTTCATACTCATAAATAATTTCCATGTAGTTCATTGTTTTCACTGCCTTAAAAAGTATTTACAAATTGACAACAGCCTTAATTCAATAACTAAGATATGATTCATTTGGAATAAAGAAAGATTTCATAATTATTTACTAATACATTATAACCTATGCATAAGCTCAAAAATCTCTATTATTTTACATTTCCAGACCTTGCCACCATGGCAGAACAGGAGAGAGTCATACATATAAGATGAAATATACAAACTCTGATTTATGGCATGGAGGTCATTTGGGAGCAGTTGGGGGTCGCAGCTGTGACTTCTAGCTTGCTCCAAGCTACTCCTGTCACTTCCTTTGCAACCACTGGCCTCAGTGGGGGGCAAAATCTTTGCCTCTTCTGAGGCCAGGGGTCACGTAGGTACTACCAGGAGTAGCAGGGAGCAAGCTAGAGGTCACAACTGTGCCCACTGACTTACCCTAAATGACGTCCATAATTGATAGATGTCATCAGCTGGAGCCAGATCTTTGCCTCACAATAGGAAACCCACATCAATAACATCAAAAGTGAAAATAATGGCATTGCTCACTTTTGTGGCCACAGGATCATTCCAATACACTGATGCGGTATCTGGTGAAATGTCACAGCCACGTTCAATTGATACGCTATAAAAATGTACCCCTTCAATGATGAGACACATCAACAGCTACATGCAGTTAATACAAATGTTCATTTAGCCTAAGTGAAGGGAGATTTGTATGCTTTGGGTGGCCTATAACATGTGGCAAGAGCAACTAAAGCATCACATATTGTCTTGGTGGCAACACTCCACAGAAAACAAGTCCAATGTAATCTTAACAACTTCCATTCAATCACTGTACAAGTTGACTTTGCACCAGATATGTACATCCAAAGTGTGTGTCTCTTTCACATGATCAACCCATGTTCCCTTTGTACTTTGCAATAGCAGCATAGAATTGCAAATGTCACAACATTGAAATGTCTAAATGAAGATGACATGGTGAAGGTACCTATAACAGAATAAAAACAAATGACTTGAATTAATTACATAACAAAATGTGCACATAACAAATTAAACATTTTGTAGACATATTTTCTAATAGCAATCAAAGATAAACAATGTAAATGAACGGTGCACAGACAGAATATCGAGTTGGGATTATCGAACTAACATAATATCGAGGTGCAAATATCGTGATACAAGAATATCGACTGCAAGAATATCGTGGTCCAGAATATCTACAGTGAGGTAAGAAATATCATTTTTTAAATATCCAAGTCAGTAATATCGCTTGGAAAAAATATTGTTGTTTATAATATCGATTTTTATATTAGTGTGATGTAATTTAGTATGTATTTTAAAAGTATGTGATCACATTTTTTTGTATAAGTATTGCTTTTTTATGTGTACATTTTTTAGAAGTGAATAATTTTATGTTAATTAAATGTTGTGTTTTTTAGTTATGTAGTGGGTTGTGGGTTTATAGGGGAATAGGGTAGGAAGTATTTAATTATAACAAGGTAATTATTACTTTTTATTAGTATTTATAAATACTTTTTAAATTAATAATTAATTGGTCAAGAATGTTTATTCATTAATTAATTGATAATTATGTTAATAGTGTTATGTTTTTAGGAGCGGGTTGTGGGTTTATAGGGGAATAGGGTGGGAAGTAAGTTAATTTTAATAAAGTAATTAAAATGTTTTATTTATTAGTATTTCTTTTATTTTTATGTTATAGTGTTGTTTGTGTTAATGCATTTATAATTAATTAATTATTAATTGTTTGATAATTATTATTAATTAATTGGTAAATATGTTAATTTTGTCAATGTAGGAGTCCTTTGTGGGTTTATAGGGGAATAGGGTGTGAAGTAATTTATTGAATATTAATTAATAATTAATTGTTTATAAATGGTAATTAATTAATACAAAATTAAATGAGGAAATTGTGTAATTAGGTAGAGATGTGAGTTGTGGGGTTTATAGTGGTAAAGGGTGGGAAGTAAATGAATTAAAATTAATTAATACGTTGTTAATTGATAATGTAATAAGGTTATTTTGTTATGGAACTTGTGTAAATATTTTCACGTGTGTGTTGTGGGGTTTGTTGGGGTAGAGAGTGGAAATTATTTAAAGTTTTATTAATTAATAAATATTTGCTAATTATTATTGATTTATTAATTGATACATTATTATAGTACATGTTTACTTTTCATTTGTGTGGGGATTTTTAATTTATAGGGGTAACGTTTGGTGAGTAAATACATTTGTATTTGTTTAAAACTGATTCTTAATTAATAATAATTGTTTATTTGATAATTAATTATATTAATTATGGAGGTACACTTTTATAGAAATGTAGATGTGTGTTATGAAAGGTGCAGGGTTTTAGGGTAGGAAATAAAAAGTATTGTTTTTGTGTAATAATGTTTTTTCAGTATAATTAATTTATATTAAATATAGTTATTTCGTTGTAAAATGTTTTCTAATTTTTTATAAATTAATGTTTGTAGTACATTTTTAGTATTTTTTAACATCATAATATGTTTCTATCGTTTGTAATTTTTTATATTTTTATATGTTTTGAGTTATTGACAATTTTTGTATTGTAGTTGATATTTTGTTTCTTTTTTATGTAGAATTATTGTTATGGAAATATACATCGTCCATTACTTTACTCCTAAAGAATGCCAAAGTCACCATTTACAATTACGCGGATGATCTCCAACTTGTTTTTCCCCTTAACACTCCAGACTCTGTGGTGGAATTTCAGAACACCATGATTCACATACAGAGGTGGATGAGTCTCAATCATCTAAAGCTTAACCCAGGTAAGACAGAACTTGTCTTGCCTGGGAAAAGCGAACTAAGCTGGAGTCCATGTTTCTGGCCATCCAACATGGGGATTCCACCTTCGAGATCTTCCGCGGTTAAAAGTTTGGGAGTCATACTTAGCGCAGATTTCTCCCTGAAAGGACAAGTTAGTGCAGTAGTTTCTGCCAGCGTTTTCCAACTTAAAAAAAAAAAAAAAATAGCCCAGTTTCTTACGCAGGCCGCACTCATTCAGGTCGTCATTGCTCTTGTACTGTCCCGACTGGACTTCTCAAATAGTCTTTATCTGGGAATTCCAGCGGGCCTGCAAAAAAGACTCCAATTTGTCCAGAACCAAGCCGCCAGGCTTATTCTCAAACAGGCAAAATGGCAGTCTATCAGACCTGGCTTGAAACAACTACATTGGCTGCCTGTTGCAAATCGAATTGCGTTCAAAACGGGATGTCTTATTTTTAAAACTTTACAGGACACAGGTCCTAAATTTATAAAAAACCTTGTGTCCAGATATAATCCCCCACTAAACCTTCGTTCTGCTTCTAAAGCTTTACTGGCTGTTCCATCTTTTAAGAAAAAACGCCTTGGCGGTTGCTGCTTTGACTACCTTGCAGCCACTTTCTGGAATTCGTTGCCGATCTCTCTAAAAACTAGTCCAGATCTTCTCACTTTTAGACATTCCTTAAAAACTTGGCTTTTTAATCAGGCTTACTGTTGAGACTTATAACTGTTCGTGTTGAGTTTTGCAATATGTTTTGTTCTTACGATAGCGCCATGAAGCCCTTGGGCGTACGAGCGCTTAATAAATAAATGTTAACATAACATAACATACATTTTAACCTTCGGCTATCCAACATTTTCTCTACTGTTGCGTGCTCTTCAGTGGGAATAGTAATTTTTACCCTACGCTATCCAACACTTTCCCTACTGTTGCACTCTCTGGAGTGGGAATAGTAATTTATACCCCTACGCTATCCAACACTTTCCCTACATTTGCACTCTCCAGAGTGGGAATAATAATTTTTACCATTCGTTATTAAATATAGTTATTTCTTTGTAAAATGTTTTCTAATTTTTTATAAATTAATGTTTGTAGTACATTTTTTGTATTTTTAACATCATAATATGTTTCTATCGTTTGTAATTTTTTATATTTTTATATGTTTTTGAGTTATTGACAATTTTTGTATTGTAGTTGATCATTTGTTTCTTTTTTATTGAGAATTATTATTATGGAAATATACATTTTAACCCTCGGCTATCCAACATTTTCTCTACTGTTGCGCACTCTTTAGTGGGAATAGTAATTTTTACCCTTCACTACCGAACACTTTCCCTACTCTTGCACTTTCTGGAGTGGGAATAGCAATTTTTACCCTTCGCTATCCAACACTTTCCCAACAGTTGCACTCACTGGAGTGGGAATAGTAATTTGTACCCCTATGCTATCCAACACTTTCCCTACTGTTGCACTCACTGGAGTGGGAATAGTATTTTGTACTCTTCCACAATCCAACACATTCCCTACTGATGCATTCACTGGAGTGGGAATAGTAATTTTTACCCCAATGATATCCATCACTTTCCGTACTGTTGCACACTCTGGAGTTGGAATAGTCATTTTTACCCCTACGCTACCCAACACTTTCCCTACATTTGCACTCTCCAGAGTGGGAACAATAATTGTTACCATTCGTTATCCAACACTTTCCCTACTGTTACACTTACTGGAGTGGAAATAGTAACTTTTACCTCTCCGCTATCCAATACTTTCCCTACTGTTGCATTCTTTGGAGTGGAAATAGTAATTTTTTCCCTTATGCTATCCAACACTTTTGCTACTCTTGCACTTTCTGGAGTGGGAATAGTAATTTTTACCCCTATGCTATCCAACACGTTCCCTACTGTTGTACTCACTGGAGTGGGAATAGTATTTTGTACTCTTCCACTATCCAACACTTTCCCTACTGATGCACTCACTGGAGTGGGAATAGTAATTTTTACCCCAATGATATCCAACACTTTCCCCACTGTTGCACTCTCTGGAGTGGGAATAGTAATTTTACCCCTACGCTTTCCAACACTTTCCCTACATTTGCAATCTCCAGAGTGGGAATAATAATTTTTACCATTTGTTATCCAACACTTTCCCTACTGTTACACTCACTGGAGTGGGAATAGTAACTTTTACCTCTCCACCATCCAACACTTTCCCTACGGTTGCATTCTCTGGAGTTGGAACAGTAATTTTTAACCCTACACTTTCCCTACTATGGCACTCTCTGTTGTGGGAATAGTAATTTTTACCCCTACGCTATCCAACACTTTCCCTACATTTGCACTCTCCGGAGTGGGAATAATCATTTTTACCATTCGTTATCCAACACTTTCCCTAACACTCACTGGAGTGGGAATAGTAACTTTTACCTCTCCACCATCCAACACTTTCCCTACTGTTGCATTCTCTGGAGTTAGAACAGTAATTTTTACCCCTACACTATCCAACACTTTCCCTACTGTTGCACTCACTAGAGTGGGAATAGCAATTTTTACCTTTCCCCTATCCAAAATTTCCCCTACTGTTGCACTCACTGGAGTGGGAATAGTATTTTTTTCCCCTCCTCTATCCAACACTTTCCCTACTGTTGCACTCACTCTAGTGGGAATAGTAATTTTTACCCCAACTCTATCTAACAATTTTCCTACTGTTCCATTGAATGAAGTGCAAAATGTAAGTTTAAACATTTATAAATGTTTAACAATTTATTTTGTAATATGTTTTTATTATTAGATTTTGTGATAAATGTGTATGTATATATAAATATATATATATATAATAGTTCATTTTTATATCATTATAATATTTAAAAAAAGAAAGTTAATAGTTTATTAATTATTTTAAAGTAAATATACATTTATATGTGAAATTTTATCTATGTATGTTCAGTTTTTTAAATTAAATGTTTATTATATTTTTAAATGTACATTAGATCTACATTAATTTTATTATTTAATTTATTTAAAAAAAATGTATATATAAAAAACAACAATATTTTTTGCATCAATATTTTTTACATCTATATAATTTTTTCGATATTTTAGTAATTTTCATTATAAGGATAGGATGTCGATATTTTGACTATCGATATTTTTGCATCGATATTTGTGTAGGCAGATATTGTTGTGTTTGATGTTATGTCAGTGATTCTAAATGAACATAATAGTCAATGTGTCAACATTTTGACCAAAAAACATTTTTGCTCAGGAATTTCTTTCACTTGCCCTTTCTAAATTGAACTGTCTAAATGAAAACTGTCAATATATGGTCTCCATCTTTGAAATATATGGGATGTTCTGTCGGAGGGCTATGTTGTGCAACATGCAGAAGGCCATGGTGATTTGGCACACCTTATCGGGTGAGTAAAGGAGGACTCCACCAGTCTTATCTCGACATCGGAATATGGCATTTAGGACCCCAAAAGCCCACTCCGTTGGCCTTTATGTTCTTCCGTGGGCCTCATTGAAGCAGACGTTCCCTGGCGTTTTTGAATTCCCTAGCAGTGCTAACAACCATGGACAGTTAGGATCAGCTGAGTGTCCTATATGAAAAAAATACAATTAGCCAACAAATGTTAACAGTATTTTAGATCATGCAACATGAGATTAACCAAAGAATATATTTTGATAGATTGTACTTACCAACAAAACAGACCCTCTCAGGTCCAAGTTATGACATTTGCAGGGGTATGCTACTGTTCCATAGTACAAAGGAATCATGGGTTGATCCTGGAAAATGCACACAGATACTTGTGATGTACAAATCTGGCAAGAAGACAACTAGCACATTGATTACACTGAAGTTTTTTCAATTGTGGTAAACCTATTCCCTGGCGTGTGGTGGCACTAAGGCAATATGTGTGCCATCAATTGCTCCATCCACATATGTTAGGCAACCCAAACCAAAAAAGTCTTCCTTCAGATTGGCAAAATCATGGTTTCATGGAAAGTGGATGAAGCTGTTGATGTGTCTCATCATTGAAGAAAGACCGTCTTGTAGTACACCACTAAAAGTGGGTTGTGACTTTCCACCAGATACTGCCTTAGTGTATTATAATGATCATTTGGCCACAAAAAGTACTACTTCCATGAGTTTGTTGGTGTAATTGTGTCGGATTCCTATTGTGAGGCAGAAGATCTGGCCCCAGTTGATGACATAAATCAATCTGATTTTTGTAAATGATATCCCATTCTTCCTGGAAAAGGTCTGAACACTTGAGGCTATCGTCTGAACACTCATCCTGGTTTCATATGTCTGCATTAAAAAAGATTTTTTTAAAACATGTTGTAAATGTTTGCAAACATTTTTATAATTTTAAACACACATTTCAACTACTTTACTAAATAAACACATGTTTATAATGACATAATCATGCAGAAATGTAATAAAGTTTTTATTAATTTCAAATAATGTTTGTTACATGTGTAATGTATATGTTTTCATTGTATACATAATATATTATAATGTATTATCTTCACTATTTTGTTTCTATTTTTCCCATCAACACTTCTGTCAATGGAAGTATAAACAAAACCGTGCAACTATCACTTTTAAGCACAGTTACGCCCTTTATTATACAGTTTTTTTTAAAAGAGTAACTTTAGCAATCTGTATGAGTAAACAAATTAGTCATTTTGAGTGCTGATGACACATTTAACAGTGACAAACACACTTTTTCAACATTTAAAATGTCAGGTGTCTGACCTTGTGGTCCGGCCATTTTGAATTAGATGACCTTGGCGGAAGTTGACCACCAAGTGGGTGTGAAACTCCATGACGGACCCAGCCTTAGGCTAACGTTTGTGAAAGCAATGTACGGCAGCCAATGGATGTTTCCGTCACCGCTGATGATCAGTGATCATGTGCGTTGTGTACATGTATGCGGCATTGCAAAAAAATACCACTAGTGTTCTAACACTGCAGCCAACGACACCTCCTCAACTTTTGCTGCTGTTTCTGACCTCGGGGAGTTACGATGCCAGGTGACAGAGCAGTGCCTTCTAGCCAGAGGTGCTGGAACTGCTGCCTATGGAGCCTTATGCCTGTTCAGCCAGCTCCATGACTCACCAGAGGAACAGGCACATGTTTAAAAAATGTTTTATTCTGGTTAGCTTGTTTTCTTTTTTTTTTTTTAAACACAGGCTGGTATGTCCCTTTTTGTTCCTGAATGAAGTGTAGGGATTGAAGTGAACTTTTTATTCTTAATAAATTACATAGAATAATAAAGGTGTGTATTTTTAAACACATTATATTTAGACAGCACCACAATATTAGTATGTGTTTTGTGTGTTTGATGCCCTATATTTTATTTGGTGTGTATTTCTATGTGTATATATGTATATTTGATAAGTTCATGTGTGTGAAATCTACTAAATTAACATTATGTTACTTTAGAAGATATACTGCATTTTCTGTACAAACTATATATTTGATTGATTGATTGATTGATTGATTGATTGACAAAGGCTGTTGAACAGCCGAAACGCGTCTCTTTTTAAGCAGCAGGGTCGTGGGGGACCCTTTTTCATTAAAAGAAGCTGTATACACACAAGCTTTGTGTGTGTGCCTTTTTCCTCCTGCTGAAGCAAGGGCTCTGTTCATATATATAGGCAGGCACTGTTCCTGTGATCTTTGAGGTTTTGAAATAACAAATAAAACCGACAATGCGTCACCCACCTATGCTGTGTGGGAGTTTGTGATATTTCTGAGGAGTATTGAGGTCTGTGCCTGGAGTTCCGCCTGAGTGAGGGGCAGACAGGATTTTCACTTTTATCTATCTATCTATCTATTTATCTATCTATCTATCTATCTATCTATCTATCTATCTATCTATCTATCTATCTATCTATATTTATATATATATATATTTATATATATATATTTTTTTTCATTAACATACAAAAGAAAATTAGTTTCCGCTATTTGTATTGCTCCACAATTCACTCATCCTGGATCAGGTGTCTCCAACCAGTTGACCACTACCTACCAATGTTCCCAGACACCTTCAGAGTAGCTCACAGCCTTGAGTGCTTTTTAAAATACCCAGAAGGTCATCCTTTCCTCTTAAAGTTAAGGGAAGGCTGTACTCATTTTACATTATTATTATCATCAGGCTGCAGATAGCAGTGCCTAATAATGAGCAGTGCTCAATCAGATGTTTGAGGCAGGCTGGGGCTGGGTCACAGAGGTGAACAAGTGAAGGACTGAGATATTTTACTCTTAAATATAAGTCCTTGTCGACTCAATCTAGGAGCTGTGAACACAATGATGTTTCTGCAATGCTTTTCAATAGAAGATATTGCCTCCATGATTATGTGAACTCTTCATTTCAATTTTCAACCATTTCTAAGTGTCACATTTACAAACAGCAGGCCCCTTTCTCCCAGTAGACACTGCTGCCATAGGTACAATGGAAAATTACAGCCTTTATTTTATTATGAGAGAAATTTAAAGTGCAGGGAAATGTTCCATATTATTAACTTGTTGGCAGAAGATTTGTCTGCACTTTAAATATCTCTCATTGAAGTAAAATGATTGCATGTTTGTGTTATACATGTAACAGTGCCACTTATGGCGAAAGGTTTATCTAGTGCAGCAAACGCATACAACACAGGCTCTCAGTCACCCATACAAATATATCCCACTCATATGCGCACATGTTCATACATCCCCAAAGACAGCGCTCTCACTGACACACATGGCAGCCCTTTCATAGTGCCCTTAGTTATAATAGTTAGTTAAATCCAAAGTATCTGATTCTGCGGACATTAGGCTTAAAGTATATGAAGCTGAGCGTGGGGGTGTCTGGTAACAATGCGCATGTTGTTTAGTCTTCAGTGGTCCACAATGATTTTCACTGATCACAAGTAGCTCTCACTTCAGAAAATGCTGAAGTCCCCTGGCCTTGATGATGTGACAGGCCTAGATTAGGAAATGAAGGCACAGACAAGGGATAAGGGTGCTCAACAGGTTACTACCAATGTGCTTTTTAATTTTTATCAGAATGAGAAAACAAAATGTTGTGTTGTGAATTTTGACCAATGCTTGCAATTGATTTGTGAATATTGTGTTACATCATTATAGACAAACAAAAAGTCTCAAAATGTTTTTGCTGCTTTTATTTCTTGTATCCATACAGGTCAACGACCCATCAGATGGAGACACTATAAAAGGCCATCACAAGGAAGGTGCGCACCTTGACGGTCTACAAGTGGTGCAGCATACATTGCTCCAAGAGGTGGGAGGACCTACAACGCTGAACCTAAAAGTCATCTGACATCCAGTTTGTGCAGTCCTCCCAGTGCTGCACTCTGACCCTCCCTAATGGCCTCCATTCTTGCGGTGGCCAATCCGGCACTTGATAGGCAGTTGAGAGCCCAACAGCAGCATCAAAGGGGTAAGTTCTTGTATGAGTTCAACATGTTAAATAACTATTTTGTTATACAGCAACAAATTATGGCATCAACATTAGGGTAGACACACGTCCAACGCACAAGAAGAGCACTTGGAGGTGTAAGTTTTGCACAAGATGTATGATGATGTGTTTTGTGTAATACAGTGTGGAAAAACGATAACACAATATTTCTGATCACTCCCAATGGACTGTTTTGAGCAGACACATGCCAGTGCAAACAACAAATATATATGATTATCTGGGATGTTATAAGGAACATTTGTACCAAACAGGCCACAAGGTTTAATTGTCAGGTGTCATGCTTCTTCACTATTGTGAATGATGTTACTTTAGCCCTATTGCAGGTGACATAGCGTAAAATGCACTTATGATACAATGGATGTTCCAAACATCACATTGGTGAGTTGGTTTTATAGACAAACAATAGTGGGCATGTAAGCCAAAATTACTAGAAACATCAGATTAAATGGCTACATTTCTTATTATAAATATATCATAAATATGTTTTGCATAAAAAAACATTTGAACTTATGCTAAAAATGACAGATCTGCATGCTGTCTTACTCCTTAACAAATGTGCAGGTAACCCAGTCTGTTTTTTTTAGTGGTTAAAGGCATACTTTATATTGATAAAAAACACAGGAATGTGTGCACATTGGTGACAGAGTAACACATACCCCACAACTTGTTTTGTATTTCCTTTGTTATGTCCAGATGATAGATCAATGATGAATAAAAATAGGATACTTAAAGAGACTTTGGCAGATGGAATGTTCCATCACATATATGTTGGGGTATCCCATCAGGCAAACTCAAAATAGGGCTCAACTCAAGACTCATGAGGGACTTGTAGAAATGCATCAAGGTTTAATCTGTCGCATATTGTGATTTGCTTTATATTTTTAAATTTGTAAATTATATGTGAATCAGTGTATGAAATATTTACTGTAATGTTGTACCAATTTGTTCCTAAAGTACTAAGGTTGTTTTGCTTTGTAAGATATTTTGTGACATAAGTTCACTATTCAGTACAACAAATTGGAACAATTGAGAGGTGTTAAACAGTTCTTGGAGAGAATTTAAAAAGGTGAAGTGAAAAGATTAAAATGATATTAAAGCTATATGGGGTAATCATAAAATTGTGACCAAATGGTTTCTAAAGATGCCCTTATCCACCACTCAAAGACCCACCTCCCCCTCCTTCTTGTTCCCCCCCACTTAGCCACACCAATCAACCTAAAAGATTTAGGGTCTCCTTTGTCACAGGCACCTCACTCTCTGCCCCTGTCCCCCCGGCTGCGCTCAGTGAGGAGGCTATTGACCTTCTATGCAGCATCTCTGTTTGCCAGACTGCACTCCTGAATGCAATCCAGGGCCTTAGTTGCCATATGCAAGAAATGGCAGCATTCCTGGCACGCATTCATAGTGCTATGTCCGGCCGGCAGAGATCATTAACATGACTAGTGTCATCACTGACGGCAGCCTTCCAACCAGACCAAAATTGTTCCCCAACTCAAGTCTCTTCCTCCTCCCAATTCCACACTCCCACCCCTATCCAAAGCACACTCACTGCTTTGTAGCCACCCACTCGAAAACACACAATCAGCACACACACACATAAACACAAACACTTAAATAAACATAAACAAACACACAAACAACATACAGACACTATTTACACTGTACCCACACCCACCCCAACCACATCACACCCACAACCACTACAACTACCACCACCAGAACCTCTACCACACCCACAATCACCACAACCACCATCACACCACCCCCACCACCACCCCACCCCACCCCAACCACCACCATCCCCACAACAACCAGTACACCCACCACAATGCAACCACCAGCCCCCACAACCACCAGCACACCCACAACCAACTGCACACATATGCACCAGCACACCCACAAGCACCACAACCACCAGCACCCCCACAACCAACAGCACACCCACATGTACCAGCACACCTTCACACACCACAACTACCAGCACACCCACAACCACCACCACCACCACACCCATGAGCACCACAACCAGACCAACCACCTCCACAGCACTCTCATCTAAACAAAAAACTCACAGAAACCCAAACCTACACCCAAAACAACAGAAAACTCAGCTGAACAACACAACCTGCCAAAAAACACACACTCAAGCATACAAAACATACACCTGACCAACATGCAACTGCTTAACAGACACACACACATCACACACAACATCACCCTGTACCTCCTCAAACACTCCAACTCTCTCTTGTTCCAAAACCCAGTCCTCTCCAAACCCTCCTACCATTTATCCTAGAACTGCTTTTAATCTGCTCTGACCCTGACCCCTCCCAAAACCAAACTCATCCCTCTCAAACTCAAACTCACCCCTCCCAAACCCAGCCCTCCCAAACCCACTGCACACTCAGTCCCAAGCCCTCCCCTATCACCTTTCTCAAACCTAAACCCACCCCTCCCATAGAAGATCCTTGAGGTGCGTGCTTTATCCCCGCTAGATACTCCTTCCTGAGGAGGTTCCCCTTTGGCAGTCTGTTTAGGATTCAAGTCGGGGTCAACACTCCAATGTCTTTGGGACATTTTTTTTTTTTTGATGTTTAAAAATAAAATATATCTTCGGGTTGAGAGGAGTATCTCATTTATTACCAAAAAATACTTTAATTTCACCAAATTTGTCCTGAGATTACTTTTCATTTATTATTTTGATTCCGAGAACTATTAAGGATTAAAATGTGATGTACATGTTTTAACTTAAAATTAGGACAGAAAATGCACATTGTTTTTACATTGTCTAACTTGTAAACTCCATACACTAATAATAAAAGTATGCGATGGGCATTTAAAATTTGATGTATGCATTCATAATGATGATGGACACTTACACCAACAAATGTATTTGTCATATTTTTATTTTAAGTGTTAATACAGATGTGTTTATTTGAACTTGATAAGTGACGAAAATAAACACATATGCATTGCACAATTAAATACAGGAAATGCACTATCAAAGGGGAAATGTTAAATCTATAAATATATTAATTGATTAAAGTTTGGAACTGACATTGCTTTTAAAGTTATTTCAAAACTAATGTTTCACCTTATCAAGTGCATTTTCTACATTATATTACATTGCAATTATACCAATAATGTAATGCATATGTTTATGATTTTATAGTTTAGAAAAATTAGGTTTACACACCTGCATGGTCAGTTTTTGATATTTGAATGGATGTCCATGTTTGTGTAAGTGTTCATTATCATGAAGGCAACTTGCACCAAATTTAAAATTACAATAAAAGTATACAGGTGTGTCTCTTTTAATATCTTAAACAACAACATTACACACATATGCTTTAAACATTGGTATATTGCTTGTAAGAGAGGTTTCAACGTGCAAGAATCCAGATCAAATGTAAACTGACAAGTCAAAAGTAACAAGTTACAATAGAAGCTTACCTTAGATTCTGGCAGTGATGGTGTGGATTTGCTACGTGGTCAAGTAGCAGTAGCAAAAGCAAAACTTGTACGATCAGCTCTATGATGGAAAAGGAAGTGTAAAACAGAAATAAGGAAAGTTTTCGTCTTATATCAATTCATCTCTGCAAACTCAGGTGTGGAGGTTTCCCCGCCACAGTCACGTCGGAGGGGTGGAACATTGTGATTGGCCTGGCGTACAAACTGGCTGTACTCCCTCTGACATCTGCTTTTGCCTGTGGTGCCATCGAAATAGGTGAACATACATGGCAGAGTCAATAGCACTCCGACGGTCTTTCGTCTATCCAACTGCCAGCATCTAAATAAAGTGGGTGGACAACCAAGTAGGCGGGCGGGGAATCCGATGGGAAAAGGCGGGAGGACTGATTCCACCAAGAACTAAATCAGACCCAAAGTTAGTTGTTGAAATTACTTGCATTGTTTTGCGCAAACTTGCTTACAGAACGCGCTCAAGAGAAAAGGTGAACTGCTGCAAGGAGTGAGATTGACGCCATAGTGTGCCACACCGCTATAGGTCGGTTGATGTAGAGCCATGCTGGGATTGGTTGAATACATCATAGAGAGCCACGCTGGTATTGGTTGTGATCACCGGACAGAGAATTGTGAGTGAAAATGAATTTTATGGTTCTAATGAAACATTTGTGAATATTACATATTTTGATAGAACATTAACATTCTTTAAAGCATTACAACGCATAGTGAAGGAAGATGTGACTGTGCCTGTTAGAAAGGGAGATGAGGCACCATCTAAAAGTACACCAGGTCATACTATCCACAAAAATGTCTGGCTCGCACAATGCCATAGGATCACTGAGAAAGATGGTCTTTTGACATTTCCTGTTTATGGAACATTTAATTTGAGAATTATTGAGCATTTGAGGAGGTTACTGTACAAAATAAAACCGCCTCCTAGACCTACACTATATGATGTACTTACTGCCTGGGAACATACAGCCCATCTTAGACATAGTGAGAGATTTAAAGGGAGAGTCAAGAAAGCCATAGGCACTTGTTCGAATGTTAGATGGGATGCAGAACAGAAATCCTGGAGAACAGATATGATTGAGGGAGCTAGACTATACCCTGCGTTGAAATGTGATAAAGACAGGAAAGGCAAATGTTAGGAAAAGAAAGAGAATAAAGAGACAGATGACACAGCTAATGCAACTGAGGCCAGCAGCACCGATATAAATGGTGATTTTATAACTAAATTATTGTTAAATCGTCCACCTCCATACAATGATAACCAGACTGATGTAGCGAGTATTGTACCAATGAGTGAGACCTTTGATTTGCCTACAGCACCAGTGAATATGAATTCAAATTCTATCGGAGAGACTACAGCAATGATAACCCTTTTGACTTCACATGCTCTAAATGCCTCATATGCATTGGCTGTTACTGTTACAATTGGTTCTGTACTTCCCTTGCATAAGCCTAGAGTAGCAAAGAATGCCAGCCATATTTTAGCTGTTCCTACAGGAATGAATACTGCGACTAGCAAGTCGGCTCAACAATGAGACCCATTCCTCAGGCTCTTATGTTTCCAACACAGGGGAATACCCATGTGCTGCAAATGTAGACCTTACATTAAATCAGACAGGGTTCAACTTGAGCAGGAGATTTCCTTAGAGACCGTCGCCCTTTTTCATGCCCAACACAAACGCCCCACCAACAATGAATTACAGTAGCCCTAGGGTAGAGAAGTCTATGGGAACCCCAACTTCTGACATGTTCCTTCTGAATTCACCTCTTGGTTTCAGTAGCTGTACCTATTGTGAAAAGATCATTCTTAATACTTCAGTAGGTCAACAAGGTCTTACTGCCCATGAACAGGATGATTGGTTCAGAGGTATAGTCAACCCGACAAGTAGTGGAAATCCTGGAACGAGTAGGACAACTGCTCAAGCCCCAAGATAGAAAGGGTTATGGATGTGGCCAAATAATTTAAAGTAAAATTAGAAGAAATGATAATTGGGACTCTTGATTTAACACAACTGAATGCGTACCAGGATGATGAACTATTATTCCTGTGCAAAGACATTACCAGTTATCTAGGACATGCCCATGACAAGTTGTCTGAATTGGCTCAGAGAAATGGAAGATATATACCGAAATCCAAAGTCCTTCAAAGAATTTACAGGTTAAGCTTTAATGACAGAGATCTCGCAAACATGCGTCTGTCACAAATGAAATTATAGATTAAGGAATTAATTGCCTAAGAATTAGATAAATGGGAAGGTAGATGGTTAAAGAGAAAAGAATCAAAGAAAGTCAGGTTACGGATGCCTCAATCTGTAACAAAGGAGGATGATGAGGATGTACACATGCTTCCCCTGAGAGAGGTGCCTGCTGGCAGGTATGTCCATGTACCATGGATCAGGTCAGATCGTTCATCCTTCACAAATGTTTTTCCGAAATTGAGAGAGAATCTAGTGGAATGGTACAGACAGGTTGATCGATTTGTAAAAAATATATCAACGGTTTTATGGAAAGATTTGGATACCATAATTGAAAGTGTGGTTCAAGGTGATCTGTGGGTCGAATGCAAAATTGATGTGGCTTGGCCTGAAGTGGAGCAGATGAGACATCCTCAATTGCATGTGCCATCAGCACTGGTAATGAAAAAGTACATTCAGACGATTACATTTTTCAAATCAAATATCTGTGCTCAGGAAATTGATTGGGTCAAGATTGACAGAACAACCCAGGAGACCAAAGAGTCCATACATGCTTACTATGAGAGATTGTTGCAGGCATTTAGACAGTTCCGTGGAACCAAAACTATTGAGGCAAAAGATATGGGACATTTTGTTTACAGATTTTGTATTGATTGAAGCCTGACGTTTGTTCCATGATTCAGTACCATTTGATTGGTTGGCAGGGTAAGCCCACTGACAAAATATTAAGATACGCAAAGTATTGCAGTGGTGAATTGGAGATGAAGCGCAAAAAGCTGAAGAAGAAATTAATGATAGCACAAAAGAAGGCTGCTCAGCGAGGTCAACATCAGTCGTTTGTTGAGAATGCAGGTCCCATATATATCAACAGGGAGTTCCTAAGATGCAAAGTGTTAATGGTTTTCAACCACAGGGCAGAGGACGAGGTGTCCTGCTTGATTCCAGGACAGGTTTTGATGTGCTGACTTTGAAGAAAACCTACCCTTCTACGTCCGTGACAGGTTGGGGCACTGGAAATGTGAATGTAGATTTAATGCTGGTAACATGGTTAATGGAAATAAGGTTCCAAATGGTGGATTTGTTCAGTTGCAGGGAAATAATATTGCTCAGACAGAGCAAGCACAGAGACAAAGAATTTAGAACCCTAATCTTAATGCGCCACAGGTTCAGGTGATGCAAGTTCCACAAGCCCTATTGCCACAATCAAATGCAAATGTCCAGAGATATAATGCAAATCAAGTCCCCAATGTAAACACAAATCCTTTTGTGAATTAGGATATGTCCCAACAGTACTCCATAATCTAAGCAGATTATTTCAGCTCAGACCTGTTGCAATGATGGGGCCTGAGAGCGGAGGAGGATTGCGCGCTCGTCACACCTTTGAAGGTAGACCAGAGTGGTCCATACGTGGATGGTGAGGTAAATGGGAATACTGACTCATTCATCATTGACACTGGTTCTACCCGCTTTACTGTAAGAAAAGCAGAGGTTCCTAACCTACCCCTCTTGGGACAAAGAATCCAAGTTGTAGTAGTTGCAAGTAAACAAATGACTAGCCCAGTTTCAGAAGCAGTACCATTGAAGATCATCACAAATTTGTGGTGTGTGATTTAAGACCTGTGAATTTTCTTGGACGAGATCTCTTGTGCAAGCTGAATTGTTCCATTTACTGTACGCCACATGGGTTCGAATTCCAGAGCCATGATGAGGACATTGTCTTTAAACTGCTCAGACAGAGATCAGAAATTGAAATATACCCCATGTTGACAAAAGACGATTTGCCATCAGAATGGAGAGATACAGTGTTATCCGGAGTCTGGACTTTTCAGGTCAAGATTTTAGACTTATCAAAGAACTCGAACCAGTCCCCATTACAGTGAAGCCAAATGCTAAGTACCCAAGAATCCCACAATATAATGCGACCCCTAAAACAATTGCTGGGATTATTCTTGTGATTGACTTAATGTTTGAGCAAGGCATTCTGGAAGAAATTATGGGGAGTCCATGTAACACACTCCTTATGGGTTTGCAGAACTGCGTCTATCAATATTTGAGGAAGGTAAACTCAATTGTCTTTCCTTGTTGTCCTGTGATACCAAATCCAATTGTGATATTGTTTACGATTCCATGTGAGGCTGAGTGTTTTTTTTTCATCTAATTATGTCAAGCTTTCTTTTTATAGCATTGCATGAGGATAGTCAGTTGCTCTTCGCTTTCCATTTTGGAAGCTGTGTCTTGGCATGGTACCAGGTTTTACACAGGTATACTGAGCGTCCCTCGATCTTTAATCAGATACTCAAAAAGAATCTAGAGAGCTTAGTCATGCTCCATCACTCAGTCTTAGTCCAGTACATTGACGACCTATTGGTGGCGTCAAATATGCAGGAGGCTTGCAAAATGTTATGTTATGTTAATTTTGATTTATATAGCGCCAAATCACCACCAGGTCTCTTAGCGCTTGCTTTGGGAACCCGTCCTGGCTTTCCCTGCGAGATAACCCCTACTGGGCATCCCCAAGGTGAAGACCAGGCATCCCATCGCAGTGGGGCTGTAGTGGAGATTAAGCAAGCTATTGCCCAGAGTTGCAGAGTGTGAACCAATGATTCGAGTAAGCACCGAGGCGAGAATTATCGAGTCCGTGGACATTTTGAGCTCAAGACCCTGCCACGTCGGGAATTGAACCCTGGTCCCGGGTCTGACCTCTGCATCAGGGTCTGCCTCCTCTAACCAGTGAGCCACACTTCTCCACACAAAAGTGACACAATTACATTGTTGAACCACTTAGCTGAGAATGGAAAAAAGTGTCCCAGAACAAGCTGCAGTTCAATAAGAAAGAAATCCTGTATTTAGGACATCATATTCAGAAAGGAGCAAGAAAGGTTTCACAAGAGAAAATATCAGTGATTCTAAGAATGAATCCATCACCCACCCAGAAAGAAGTCAGGATGTTCCTGGGACTGGAGAGTGGTTTCCCAACTTTTCCCTGATGGCCAAGTCTTTAAAGCGGCTGACACACAAGGACCTATAAAACAAGATTTAAAAAAAACATATTGAAAGATTATGCGCCATTGCAAATTGTAGCAGCAAAGTTCACATTTAGATTCATGACAGGGAGAGAGCATTCTTCATATTTTGCTATAACCATTTGAATTCAATTGAGCCTCCTTGGACTGAATTTTTCTTGGAAGCGATTATTAGTGAGTTTGAACTGCACATCTATTAGAGAAAGAACTTTATAGCTTTTCCCAACTATACAAAGAGTAGAAAAGGCCTGAGTTGGTGAAGGATCCTAAGGTTATCCCTTAGAAGAACATGGAGTTGGGTTAAGGAGGTCTCCCAAAGATCTTTACCCTGGAAAGGATATTTGAACTTTGCTTTGCTGCTTGCGCAAGTGCAAACTAACTGAAGGAACTGCGCTGCAGTCATCTAGTTCAATGATCTGTCACCATAGAACACATGGAGCCCAAAGCAAACACTACAAGATGCAAACGCATGTGTGCAGGAATATTTGCTATTGTGACAATAATGCTAGTTGCTTTACTTATAATTTTGATTTTGCCCCATCATTTACAGGTAGAAGAGCCTGTGTCTACATGTTCCCCTCAAGCACACTTTCGAATGACAATAGTATATCTCTCATAGATGAGAAAAAGTTACATGAAAATGATTGTAGAGGAGATTATTCATTGAATGTTTATTCAAATCTGCTTTATGAATATGTTGAAACTATGGATGCTAGGGATTGCTACATTTGTATGCAACTAGCTACATCATTTGCTATGGGGATTGCGTATTATAACCTCCCCTTGACATATGGAATTACCTGTAGTTTATTGCTGAGCTTATTCTATGGGAAAGGTAATTTGTGTACTCGAATCATGACTTGATTTTTTCAGAAGTTCTTGTGCTGAAGCACTTGAATAGACAGCCTGATACGAAAAACACTAAGATAGTGGGACATTTCTTTAGACCCACCTTGAAACCGAACACTGCTTATACACACAGACATAATCTGACTTGTGTTTTAACAGATGCAGAAAATAAATTAGTTGATTCAGTAGAAGACTAGAAACATCTTAGCTAAAGCAACAAATCATTCAAAAGTGGCACAAGGGGCTAAAGACAAAAGTGAACACATATTAGTGGGAAATACAGCAGCATTAGCTTTAGATTGACAACATAGAGGGATATTATGCATTTTCATTAGGAAGGCCACAACTGACACAAATTCCGTAGGGACGTGTGAATGTGACTATACATTTGAAGTTAGAGGAAATCAAGGTTAAAACGTAGATGGAGCAGATCCTGTTTTTTCCTGGAGTTTATTACATTTGTAGGAAACATTCCTTTTACAGGATACCCAAAAGATGGTATGGGACATGTTAAATGGGAGTAATTTTTCCAAAAATGTATCATGTGGACAAATTCATGATTTGGCAGGGGAAAAGCATGTGAGAACTAAAAAAGTTACTAGTGCTATTGAAATTGTAGGAGATATTTGTGGTGCTCTGTTACCATCTGTAGGAGTGATACTCAACTCTCACAAGATTAGAAAGCTTTCTACTGTATTTGACAAATTGTCTACTGCTACTGATGGAGAATTTTTAGTGATAGATACAGAAATGGTTGCCATTAGATCTATGGTTTTGCAGAATCGACTTGCTTTAGACGTCCTTCTTGCAAAAGAAGGTGGAGTCTGACGGATGTTAAAAATTCAACTATGTTGTACTTACATTCCAGTCGGGAGTAAAGACCTGAAGAAATACATTAGCAACATTACTGACCGGAAGAAATATTTGAAAGGGTTAACAGCAACAGATGCTTGGGAAGTAATAGGGAATGGATTTTCGGCAATAGGCAGATGCTTTGCCTACCTAGGTAGGGGAATTGTTGAAAGCATTCAGAAACCCTTAGTGATATTTGCTCTTTGTGGATTATTCTTGGTTGTAATCTTTAAGATATACAAATGTGCTCAAGTGAAAAAGGGAGTGAAGAGAAAAAGAGCAGACATGGAACTGGAGGATAAAAAGAGCACACATTATTATGACATATTATCATGACATTAACTTTCTAGAGGTTTCCAGAGGAAAAAGATTAAAAGAACCAGATTGTAATCTGTGCAACCAAAATTGTTAATAAATACATGACATAAACATGTACTTAGCATGTTTTTTATTTGATTCAATGATTAATAAAAATATTTCACTCAACATTTCTATTGAAGAGTGCATTTATTGTAGAATTAGAGAATTTACTCACAAGTGTGCTTAACCATGCTAATTAAAATGTTTTAATAATATTTTAATGAATATAAAACCATCCTTGTTTTAACAGATAATGTACTTACTCTGAAGAAGAAACCCAACTTTCCTAAACGTGTGCTATAATGCGTGATTAACACACAATGACTTGAAACTGTGATTAAAACCTTCCTCATATATGTAGATTGTGACCTTACTGGAAACTACAAATGTTATGTAATATGTGCACTGATGTTACACATATATGCATGTAAATGTGTTCTCAGTTATACATAAGTTATACATACACTTGATTTATTTTAAAAATGTACTTATGCCACAAGTAGTATGAATTAAAAAACAAGCACTAGAAACGTATATTAATTTGTGTTTGAATGTGCTCAAGCATATTAAATCTGCCCCATTGTATTAATGTTTAACTTGTCCTAACAGTTTAGGCCTGTATTTCACCATGCTGCATTTCATAAAATATTGTTTGAATTTTCTGCTAACACAACACATCTTGCAGGTATTCATTCACATGCATTGTAAGTTTAGAATATATACATTACTGCACTAAAGATAGAGGAAAGAGCCTGAGAAGAAGACCTTGACGAAGGTACATGTAGAAACATTGCATACACTGAAGGCCTATTGAGCAAATGTTACAATCCACGTGTGTCTGAGAAAGAGGTGTAGTTCCCATGTCCAGTGTGGGATAAATTATCGATATAACGGTCTGCAACTTGGCGAAATGACAAGGACAATGGACCTCTGATGGTGTGATCAAGGGGGTGTTACCTACGGACTTTGTACTCTATAATATAGTGTTTGCTCTGGATTTCTTTGGAACCCTCTCTGACTTCTTACCCCACCAGAGATACAGACATCTTCTTTCTTGATTTCATGCAGAACGCCTATGCAGATCTCTTTTGCAAATTCCTTGTGATCACTGTGTGATCATTCTGAGTACTTTTGGTGTGTAAAATAGTTTCTCATGCATTGCAATGATAGAACTTCATAGGAAGCAGAATGATGCACCAATCATTCAATAGCATGATGTTATCGAAAAATGCTCCTTGAGGCGGACTGAAAACCCACTTTAAGTATATTTTAAGGAATTGGTAACAATAGGTCTTACAGACAGCTGTGCTGGCAAGCCAGACCTAAGAAGAATATGGTCAAACACCAGGTGATTCAAAAACTGCTCCTTGGGATCATGTTTTCTCTGCAAAGTGCTCACTTCTCTGAATTCCAGTCCTGGAGATGGCAGATTTTAAAGTACTCACTCTGACTAAAAATTTTATAGTTGCCAATAGCCCTGGCTATCTTCAAAACAGCATCTCTGTACATCATTCCTGCTGCACCATACAGTAAAGTGGGAAACAATTGCTAGTGCCTCAAAAACCTAAAGAAGCAGGATGGGAAGGCAGGTTTTTCCTTTCGGGGCATCTAAGTCGTGGAACAAAGTGGCAGCAAGCTTACATCAATTCAAGTAGATCTTTATTGAGGGTACTCAAAACTATCACAACTCACAAACACAAGTACTGTTCAAAATATAGAAAAAAAGAAATACTAAAAGCAACAAATATACTATCATAAAAGACCAGTGCTGTTTAAAATATTTGCCTGAAGTGATAAACATATGTTACATTTAACTAGTATTTCATTGCCATGCACATTGGCCTCCTATCTACAGAAAATTACACTAAAGGTACTGCCAATGGCAGGCAAATTCATCTGTATCCAGTTCTAAATTATAACAACTGTAACCCTACATCAACAAAATTATTTTTGTTCCACGTAAATCGTAAATCTTGACCACTCAGATCAAAAACTGTATCATCATAACGGGTCTGCAAGATTATTTTCAAAAATCTGTCCTCAGCACATGCTTGCATTCAGATTGTCAGTCATTACATCTCACATGGGCACTTTGTGGTCAGTTACCATGCAGGTTTCACTACTCACACATTTACGTTGATTATATTTTATATTTAATAACTAATAATGCCTATTAATGTATTTTTTGTGCTTTTAATTACATTTCATAGCCAGCAGGACGTTCATTTTTAAAGTAGTTTTACATACTCTATTTTGATTTAACGGCAAGGTTGCTCCTCCATTAACTACCATCATGCTTTTTTCTATTAAGAGAAACTAAAGTTTTGATATGTTTAATGTCCTTCATTTTTAAATGAAAGGTTCAATAACAAAAAAAATCTATTTTAAACAAATGTTGAATATGTATTTATTTTTCAAATATGGAAAAGGCATCAAATACACATATAAAGCAGCAGCCTTCCTTTGTGGTCACTCGTGAGGAGATCACTGACTGGAAAGGATGTGTCCGATTAAGGTCCACAGTATCACAACCACAGTGACATCTATCATCCATTTCAGGTAAAAGCAAGCAGGAAAAAACAAAACTGCGATCAGAATAATAATATTTAAATCTAATTTGTAATTTCAATAAAATAAATACTTATTTTCCTGAAGGTGTAATACTCTATACATGAAAAATCAATTACACCCGACTACCTGAAAATATCCTGAGACCTGCTACCACAGATAGAAAGTAATGCAAGGATGAACACATAGGGGAAAAAAACTGCTAAATTTCAATATTCTAAGCAGGTAAAACTATATCATTTTTGTCAAAATCTGTCATTAAAAAAAGAACATCTTTCTTTTTGAAATATAAACCAGGAATAAGACAAAAAATAGATCAAATAAAAGCAATCAATAATAAGTACAAAGTGCCCGATTACGATATTGGGCAGGAAGCCTCTGACCAGCTGTCGGAGGCTTTCCGTCCGACATTGTGGGTTTCAGTTTGACTGCCATATTAGGACAATTGTGGTCAGAGTGAAACCTGCAGGGGGATTCTGCTGCTTTTCCTATGGGCTCAAGGAGCCCATCGGAAGCCTCCATAATACCCTAATCACGACGGAGCCAGGCGAGGCTCCGCCGTCGGGATGATGATGGCACTTTCCAACATCTATTTTGTGTCGGCCTTTACGACATGGAAAGGCTGCAGAAAATTGTCTTTGAGAGCCCCTAGCAGGGCACTATTACCCCCTGGCCCTCCGCTATGGGGCCTGAGGGTATATCGCTGCACCATGTGGCAGGCACGGCATGGTGACTGCCACACAGTGCAGGGATGTTTGAAAACATCCACTTATCAATAACAGCTTGTGCTGCGGGCCTTTTCTGCCCACCGCACAAGATGCCATTGGGAAAGGGATGTTTCCGACCGCCCATACGGCGGTCGCATGAAAATCCAGCGGTTCCTATGGTTGGTTGGTTCCAGACTGCAATGGTGTCAGGCAGACGCAAGTCCGCCCGACATCGTAACTAGTCCAATATTGCTAATTTAGTATGTTTTTAACAGGGAAAATATCAAAAAGCACAATCTGCTAAACATTTCTTCTCTTTCTTCTCTTTCCACCAACATTTCTGAATGAGATAACCAAAGAAGAAATCGACCTAGCAAAGAAAACAGTATCTCACCACACAGTGTAAAATTCTATTTTTTTTATAGAAATGTTTAAAATGTAAACCCTTATCAAATATATGAAATTAAAGAGGAGAAGTAGGCTTCTTAGCAATATGGTGTATGTGCACTGCAGAGAAAGGAACACACAACCTCAGGTTCATTTGAAGCATGACTAACTATTTCTCTGGCTAGTGCGACCACTGTGCCTTACCTAGGCCTGGTCGCCCCCACGCTCCTCCTGCTTCCTGCTCCTCACCGCCCGGTCCTGATTTTCGCCGCTTCACTTCCCTGCAGGCGACCCAGCCGCCGCTGAGCCGCCCGCCCACCCGCACCCGATTTTCCCGCCGCTGCCTCCCTGCGGCCTCGCCCCTGCCAGCCGATTGGCTCACCCGCTCCCGCCACCCAGCGGACCCTCCTTCCCGGCTCCCTTCTTAAGGGGACCCTGCCTCCAACTCGGGAGCGACCACTGTGCCTTACCTAGGCCTGGTCGCCCCCACGCTCCTCCTGCATCCTGCTCCTCACCGCCCGGTCCTGATTTTCGCCGCTGCCTCACTTCACTTCCCTGCAGGCGACCCAGCCGCCGCTGAGCCGCCCGCCGGCCCGCACCCGATTTTCCCGCCGCTGCCTCCCTGCGGCCCCGCCTCCCTTCTTATGACGCCCCCACGCACGCGCAGCATTGACGCGCAGCGGGCGCGCCGATTGTGCGCTGAAGGCACGCCAAAGGCAAGCCCGTCTGCGCCCGTCCGCGCCTGGACCGCGCCCAGCGCCAGAACCCCTGGCCCCCGCGCATGCCAGCCCTCCCGCCGGACCTACGACTTCGCCACCCTCAACGCACTCAACACAGGCCGGATCACCGGATGCTACCGAGCCACCCCGCGACGCACCCACGGACCCTTCTGCTGCCGATCCTGCAACTTCTCCTGCTTCCGGACCTGCACCGCACCCGCCAAGCCAAACACCAGCAGCAACCACCTCAAGCGCATCCTGCTCAACACCCGCTCCGTCCACAGACACGCCGTGGAACTCTGGAACCTGCTCGACACCACATCCCCAGACGTCGCCTTCCTCACGGAAACATGGATGAACGCCTCCTCAGCGCCCGACATCGCCATCGCCATCCCGGACGGATACAAGATCACCCGAAGGGACCGCGTCAACCAGACAGGAGGAGGCATCGCCATCGTCCACAAGAACACCATCTGCATCACGACCAACTCCGACGACACCCTCACAGCCGCCGAACATCTTCACTTCCAGATACACACCGACCCCAAGACCACACTCAGAGGCACCCTCATCTACAGACCCCCGGGACCCCGCACACAATTCAGCGAAGACATCACAGACTTCATCAGCCCGCACGCCCTCGCCTCCTCCGACTACATCCTCCTAGGGGACCTCAACTTCCACCTGGAGAACAACAAGGACAGCAACACCACCACCCTGCTGGACAACCTCGCCAACCTCGGACTCAAGCAACTGGTGAACACCCACACCCACTACGCCGGACACACGCTTGACCCCGTCTTCTCCTCCAGCAAAGACGTCTCCTTCAGCCACTCCACCGGACTCCACTGGACAGACCACAGCTGCGTCCACTTCAGCTTCAGAAGGACCACGACCCACCACCACCCGCAACAGGTTCCCCGAAGGAGCTGGAACAAGATCCCCTCCGACCAGCTCTCCACATCCCTGAACCTGAACCCTCCCGCCAGCCCAACGGACCCCAACCAGGCAGCCAACAACCTCACACAGTGGATCACCAACTGCGCTGATGACCTCGCACCCCTGAAAAACCATCCCAGCAGACCCAGCAGCAAGAGGGCCTCCTGGTTCAACGACGATCTCAAGAACTCCAAGAAGTACTGCCGCACCCTCGAGAAAGCCTGGCGCAAAGACCCGACTACAGACAACATGACGGCCCTCAAGCACGCCACCCGCAAACACCACCAGCTGATCCACGCCACCAAGAAAACAGCATTCAAGGAACGACTAGACAACAACGCACACAACAGCAAAGAACTCTTCAACACCCTGCCTCCTCTCGACAACCATAAAAATGTGCCATTCCAGGCAGCGCAGCGGACGAGCGCAGCGGGCGCGCCGTTTGCGCGCCGAAGGCGCGCCTAAGGCAAGCCCATCTGCGCCCGTCCGCGCCAGACCGGGCCCAGGGGCTTGTCAGGCTGGCCCTATCATCACATATTCGGCCACTTCCCTAAGGGACTTACAGTCTCCCAACCCCACACTCTCCCCCTCCACCATCAGACTTGTCCTTGCGTCCGGCATCGCCCAGCCAGATCGGCACCTCACCAACCTGGCTGCACCCCTTAATCCGCCTACTCAAAGTAACACTTCCATCAGAGTTCTTTATCTAAACACTCGATCTCTAGTTAAACATCATGCTGATATCTTTATCCTTCTTTCTAACGAAAAACCTGATGTCCTCCTACTTACGGAAACTTGGCTGACTGCGGACTCACTCCCCGACATCTTGGCAGCCCTCCCCCCAGACTATTACATCCTCCGCGCCGATCGGCCTGGAAACCGCCCCGGGGGTGGGGTAGCGGCCATAATCTCCAAACACCTGCACTCCACTTCTACCTCATCCATCCCCCTCCCGGGTGTCGACAATCTCATCTTTAGCTTAAACATGGAAAGCGGAGCCCTAACCTTTTTTCTTCTCTACCGCCCTCCTCATCCGATGCCAACTTTCGCGGCCACTCTGTCTGATCAGTTGATCAATCTGCTCACTTCCCATCCCAGACTCGCCCTCTTTGGCGACCTCAATTACTGGTTTAACGACACCAATGCTGGACCCCACGCCTTGGAGCTGTTTGAGGCCCTTACCAGTCTGAACCTGTCCCAACAAATCTATTCGCCCACACATATCAAGGGCCGCATTTTAGATCAACTCTGGACCCAAAACGTCACTTTCTCCCCTCCCTCCGTTTCACCTTGTACTTGGTCCGACCATCATTTAATAGACATCACCCTCACGATCAGTGGTTACTCCCCCATCCCACTGAAGGCCGGAGGTCTGTCTCGCAAATGGAATGCCCATGATGCTGAAGGATTCCTTGCGAATTTGTCAGATACTCGCCCTACCCTCGGGTCATGCACCAATGTGGATAAATTAGATAACAACATCTCCCTCTGGCTGCAGTCAGCCAGCGATACATTTGCCCCTCTCACTAAATTTCCCCCGACCAGACACCAAAACTCCCACAGATGGTTTTCTGATGACCTTAAAAAACTGAAATTAAAGGTACGCCAATCAGAAAGGGTATGGAGACGTAATTACTCAGAACAAGCTAGATTACACTATATCTCAGTTCGCAGAGACTATAAAACCGCCATACTCTCTGCCAAATCCTCCCATTTCTCGGATCGAATCTTCTCCTCAGACAATAACTCCAAAGAAATATTCAAAATTATGAATGAATTGACATCGGACGACAGAACCCTCCCAGGCCAGACTCCCACCCAAGTAACTTGTGATGCCCTCAACCTTTTTTGTTGTTGAAAAAATCAACAAAATCAAGGCATCGATTTCCATCACCCCCCAGACTATCACTCTGGAAATTCTTTTTAACAACACTCCTACTTTCACTGAATTTCCCCCTATCAATCACACCTCCCTAGGACTGCTCGCTTCCCGGGTAAAATCAGGTTCCCCGAACGATGGCTGTCCACCCTCAGTCTTGCGGAGAGTATGCCACTCTTTACCCGATTGCATCTTACCTCTCCTGAACAGTTCACTCAGCACAGGCATTGTTCCGAGATCCTTCAAAGAAGCCATCCTTGTCCCGCTATTAAAAAAACCTGGCGTGGACCCAGCGGAACCTTCCAATTACCGCCCTATCTCGCTTCTGCCCTACTTTTCAAAACTTCTCGAAGCACATGTTACCAGATGCCTCTCCAATTTTATTGAGTCCTCTTGTTATCTAGAACCCAATCAGGCTGGCTTCAGGCCTTCATTCTCCACCGAGACCGTCATCTTAGCTGTCCTCGACACGCTGAGACGAAACGCCGACTCAGGAATCCCCCAGGCTCTTGTTCTTCTGGATCTCTCGGCCGCGTTCGACACGGTTGATCATGACATTCTGCTCAACCGTGTCGAACAGGCTGGCATCCACGACTCCGCTCTCGGCGGGATCCGGTCCTTTTTGTCGAACAGATCCCAAGCCGTCTGTTTGGGCCCTTACACAGCCCCCAAGACCCCCACAACTTGTGGAGTCCCTCAGGGCTCCTCCCTATCACCTCTCCTGTTCAATTTGTACCTCCGCCCCCTACTCCATTCACTCCGCAATTGGGACATCACAGTCTTTAATTATGCGGACGATCTGCAGATCATCTTCCCACTCAACTCCCCCAATGCAATAGACAATTTTCACTCTGCTATGCTTCACATCAAGGATTGGATGAATTCCAACCAATTGAAGCTCAACCCCGGGAAAACTGAGCTCCTTCTCCCAGGCTCTAGCCTCTCCTCTTGGGGCCCCCAGTTCTGGCCTCACGAACTGGGACCCCCGCCGGCCGCTTCCACCTCTGTAAAAAGCCTCAGCGTAATAATTGACGCTGATCTCTCTCTCCGACCTCATATCAGCTCCGTGATCTCATCCTGCTCCTTTCAGCTCAGAAAGATCCGGAAGGTCAGCCATCTGCTTCCTATACCTGCCTTGACTCAGGTCATCATCTCTCTTGTGCTTTCCCGTCTGGATTTTTCCAACAGCATCTACCATGGACTCCCCAAAACTCTTCTCCACCGCCTCCAGGTGATCCAAAACCAGGCAGCCCGGATCATTTTTAAATCTCCAAAATGGCAATCTGCCAGACCTATGATACACAAACTTCATTGGCTCCCAATCGAACAAAGGGCGGCCTTCAAGCTAGGCTGTCTTACATACAAAGCCCTCAATTGCCCCTGTCCTGCCTTCCTGCCCTCCCTGATCACTCCCTACTGCCCAAATCGCAACCTCCGCTCTACCCATCTCAAATCACTCACCACACCCAAAATTAGAACTAATAAATTCGGTGGACGAAGATTTGCCTTCTTGGCCCCGAAATTCTGGAACTCCCTTCCCTTAAATATTAAAACTAGCAGCTCCCTCCTTCATTTTAGGAAGTTGCTTAAAACCGTTCTCTTTCCCCCAATCTGCTAACCCTGCACCTAACCTCAGTTCTGGAATTCGATGTCTTACAGCGCCAGGAAACCCATGGTGTCAGCGCGCTCTACAAATTTCATTTAATAATAATAATAATAATCGTCAAAGAGCTCTCGAACCCCAGCGCCGGAACCAACGACATCACCCCCTCGCAAGAACTCTGCGACTCACTCGCCTCGTTCTTCCACAACAAGATCGCAGACATACACAACAGCTTCGGAACACAGACCACGCGCCCAACCACCGAACCGACGCCACCCACCACCACCCTCCGTGCCTGGACCCCGGTCAGCACCGAAGACACCATCCACACGATGAACACCATCCACTCCGGATCACCAACCGACCCATGCCCCCACCACGTCTTCAACAAGGCCGTCTCCGTCATCGCACCCCAACTCCGAAACGTCATCAACTGCTCCTTCAACACCGCAACCTTCCCGGAGAGCTGGAAGCACGCCGAGCTCAGCGCCCTCTTGAAGAAACCCACAGCGGACCCCACCGACCTCAAGAACTTCCGCCCCATCTCGCTCCTCCCGTTTCCTGCCAAAGTCATCGAGAAGACCGTCAACAGACAGCTTGCCGCCTTCCTCGAGACGAACGGATCCCTCGACCCCTCGCAGTCCGGCTTCCGAGCCAACCACAGCACCGAGACTGCCCTCATCGCAACCACTGATGACATCCGAGCCCTGCTCGACATTGGGGAAACAGCCGCCCTCATCCTCCTGGACCTCTCCGCTGCGTTCGACACTGTCTGCCACCGCACTCTAGTACAACGCCTCAGCAACACCGGGATCCAAGAGAGAGCTCTGGAGTGGATCATCTTGTTCCTCGCCGGAAGAACCCAGAGAGTCCGCCTCCCCCCGTTCAGATCCGAGGCCACCGAAGTCATCTGCGGCGTACCACAAGGATCATCACTCAGCCCCACCCTCTTCAACATCTACATGAGCCCCCTCGCGGCCATCGCACGCCAACACAACCTCAACATCATCTCCTACGCCGACGACACTCAGCTGATCCTCTCCCTCACCAATGACCCAGCCACCGCCAGAACCAACCTACACAAAGGGATGAAAGAAGTAGCCGAGTGGATGAAGAACAGCCGCCTGAAACTCAACTCAGACAAGACGGAAGTCCTCATCCTGGGAACATCTTCCTCCACCTGGGACGACACCTGGTGGCCCCCTGCCCTGGGCAGCGCACCCAAACCAACGGACCACGCACGCAACCTGGGCTTCATCCTGGACTCCTCCCTCTCAATGACCAGACAAGTCAACGCCGTCTCTTCCTCATGCTTCAACATCCTACGCATGCTCCGGAAGACCTTCCGATGGATCCCCACCGAAACCAGGAAGACGGTCACCCAGGCACTCGTCACCAGCCGACTGGACTACGGAAACACCCTCTACACCGGTACCACAGCCAAACTGCAGAAGAGACTCCAACGCATCCAGAACGCCTCCGCACGACTCATCCTGGACATCCCCCGTCACAGCCACATCTCCGGACACCTGAGAGACCTGCACTGGCTCCCCGTCAACAAGAGAATCACGTTCCGACTCCTCACCCACGCACACAAGGCCCTCCACGACCTGGGCCCCAGGTACCTCAACAACCGCCTGATCTTCTACACTCCCAGCCGCCAGCTTCGTTCAATCAGCCACGCCCTCGCAGCCGTTCCCCGCATCTGAAGGACGACCATGGGAGGAAGATCCTTCTCCTACCTGGCAGCCCAGACGTGGAACTCTCTCCCCATCCACCTCCGTCAGACCCAAGACCACCTCTCCTTCAGGAAGCAACTCAAGACCTGGCTGTTCGAGCAGTAACAGACCCCCACCCCCCAAAGTGCCTTGAGACCCTCCGGGTGAGTAGCGCGCTATAGAAATGTCTTGATTGATTGATTGATTGATTGCAGGGCAAAGCTGTGTCATTGGGGGACTTTGTGTAAAGAAACCCAGAACACAACCACTCTGACCCTGCAGTAGATGTAGCGGTCAGAAAAACAGTTGAACAACATTGCAAGCACTTCCAGTGAGGCCCTGAAGTTCAACCCTAAATGAGGCATCCTGTAATATCCCTCCCATGTAGTTGGATATCTTCCAGACAGTCACAATTTGAAAAGTACAATTAATAGGAAGCGTAAAGTATGTAGGGATCTGAAAAACCAATCCACATCTTTTCTGACACCAATCTTCCTGAAAAGCTGCATACACTCTTCTCTGAGAAACCTTTCTTACCCTACAATAACAAACATACTCAAATGCTTATTCATTTTTCTATTTTACTGTAAGTAATTTAGGAACCCTCAAAAGATGCAATGTTTGGATGAGGAATGTCACTTTTAAAATTTGACCCCATCCATTTACCCTAAGATACATCATACATGGAAAAACAGATGATAATAACATCACTCTCTTTTATGGTTTGCTATCAGGCATGCAGTTCTATATCTAAACTGAATTTTTATCAGCAGGATGGAAAAAAACAATAAAATCAACCTTTAAAAATCATAACTGATTTTGAACTCTCATCGATTACAGTGATTAAAACGTTTACCCAAATTCACAAACTCAGGGATACTTTTTTTTCATTACTTGCCAACAATCTGGTGTGAAGTTAGAATTCAAATTAAAAAAATCAATAGTACCTGTGTAATTTCAGAACATGGTAATAAAACAATTCTGTAATTATTCAAATGCATTTTAAAAAAAAGAAACTGTCACCATTATCATATTAATAAAAAGATAATTATATTGGCCATTTTAGCAGGTAAGAGAGGAGAAGACTACCATTGTTCAATATTGAGTGGTGTACCTGTTGCTTGATCTGCTTAGAAGAAGGGGG
The DNA here is from genome assembly GCF_964261635.1 of Lissotriton helveticus. Lineage (NCBI taxonomy): Eukaryota > Metazoa > Chordata > Amphibia > Caudata > Salamandridae > Lissotriton > Lissotriton helveticus. The sequence continues at coordinate 1,542,505,000 of NC_136067.1, read as the reverse complement.
GGGGGGGCGTGTGCAAAACCTAATAATGCGTTCAAGGGTTCATCCAACTCTTTTAAAAATTAACAAAATCACCAAGAAAAGAGACAAGCTCAAACTTTCTCAGTTACTCTACAACCAAAAATATCTAGCAAATATAAAAAAAATGAATGCACAACTGCTACAAAAGTGTGACAATTTGGAAATGTTCAAATGTAGAGTACCTTGAACTAAAGACTACACCATGTAGTAATAGTCAAAATACTCTGTTAAATCTACGAACATTAACAGTTAACAATTGTAGCACCCTACACAATTGACAGCTAATCATTACATTTTGTAATAGTGGCCGAATCTCAATTTCATACTTTTTGTAACCCCTACCCCCACTAAACATACAACACATGGCAAAATTACAATTCAACAAACAAAATACTCAAAAAATAACAAATAAAACCTAAGGTTCAGAAGTCGTTAATTTGATCCATGAAGTACTTGAATATTTTTTCGCATTCATTTTCAATGCCATGGTTCTCCAGAGTTGGTCCTAGAGGGCTAGATCCATGCCAGATTTCTAGCATAACTCTTATTTAGATTAATGTTGTTATCTTAAAATAAGGCATAGATCCGACCCTCCAGGACTGACTTTGGAGAACCCTGTTCAGTGCCATAAAAACCAGAAAATACAAAAACTTTTTAAAGACCTACTCATGCAAAATGAAAAATGTAGTGAAGAGTGTGTATTTGTTGGAGGGAGACCACCAACACCTCCTTCCTAAAAAAGGAAAGTAACTCATCTTTATTAAAATACCAAAACATAGGGCAACTCAATAACCTCTTGCAAGCTGGGGTATTAGTATAAATTAGGATAAATGGGATACAAGGGGATCATTTAAAAGTTCACTTAAAAAATATTATTTTTAAATATTTTGTCGGTATGTAAAATGCTAAAATACAGAGATTAAATTATTGGAGCAGTAAATATTTGAGCTGATGGAGGTATGACATGAGACATACATATTTAAAAGCAATTTAATTAATAGATTATGCAGAAAACAAGATTAGTTCATGAACAGGGTACATTCACTTGCAACTATCATACACAAAATCAAATAACAATTGCATACAGCATTGGTATGACATTCCACTCTTTTTGGAAGACTTTCATAATGTTCAGGCTCTTGGCTTGGGAGTAACACTGACAAAAAATGTGTTGTGACAAGAAGTGCTAAAAGAGTCAAAGTTTTGGTCTCTTAATAGTGAATAAGCAATGCTATCCCTGTTTTGCATGGAATAGTTGACCCCTAAAATCATGTTGAACTAATCAACAAATTAGAACAGTAGCAATGGCTTACAATAGTGCTATTGTAAACCGAGCTCCTGAGTTCCATGTACCACAGCTGCTCACAGACTCGCTCCTTTTTAAGTTATACAACCAAGCCTCACATTGTAAAAGCTGCTACCTTGAAGCTGATCTAGAAATTGCTACTAGCTTTTCACACACACATCAATCTAATTCCAAGAAATAATATTTAAGTCAACTTGTAAATGATCCACATGTGTAGGCCATTTACCCTAATTCATCTTTATCCAAGCCCTCAATCTGTTTTTGACTCCATAAAAACCTGAAAATTTTTAAGCATTTGTTAAAGAACCATTCCAGGAAAACCAAAAAATGTAGGAAGAAGCGTGTCTTTGTCAAGGGAGACCAAACTCTAAGGGCCTAGGAGCCAGATGTATGTGGCCCAATACCGGTCGGTAACGGCCGAAATTACCGAATGTTGGCCGTTACCGACCGGTATTGGTCATTTGGGATGTAGGGGACAGAAAATAGTCAGATTCGGTAAATTTACCGAATCGGTAAAAATACCGACTCGGTAAAGTTTCCAAATCTGTAAATTTACCGAATCGGTAATTTTACCGAATCGCAACGGTTTGCGATTCGGTAAATTTACCGATTCGGTAAATATACCGAATCGGTAAAGTTTCCGAATCGGTAAAATACCGAATCGGAAAATAAGAAGTGGTAAAATTGTATATTGAGATGTAGGTAAGCCCTTAAATACCAAATTTGCTTGAAATTCGGTATTTAAGAGTCGGTATTTACCAAGGATTGAACTCAGGTGGTAACCAGGTGCAGCCTATAAAAAAGGACCCAAAATGCAATTCTTTTTTTCACAATGGCGGCATTCTATGTCATTGCGAGACGGCTACGGCTACGGGAGGAAGGAGAGAGGGAATGGCAGAGACAGGAGCAGGTCTACAGATAGAGGATCACCTTGTTCATGCTCACAGAGGCAGAGATACTCCAGAGGTACAGGTTGGACCCAGACACCATCTTGGACCTCATCAGGGACCTCCAACCACTGTTGGAGCACACTATCCCACGGGCACACGCTATTCCACCCCACGTGCAGGTGCTGTGCAGCCTACACCTGCTTGCGTCTGGGAGCTACCAGAGTGTGGTTGCTGCGGTAGGTGGTGTGACCCAGAGCAGCCTGTCACGTTTTCTCCACAAATTCCTTGACGCCATGTTACAGAGGATGGACCATTATATAACTTTCCCTACAACCCATGCAGAACTGCTCCAAACAAAAACTGACTTTTATCTGATGGCGCATTTCCCCAATATCATTGGCTGCATTGATGGCACCCACATTCCCATTTGTCCCCCTGTGGGCACCGAATACACATATAGGAATAGAAAGTCCACCCACACCATCAATGTGCAGGTGATCTGCAATGCCAAGTGCGCCATCACTGACATTGTGGCAAAATTTCCTGGGAGTACCCACGACTCCTTCATATTTCAAAACAGCGGTATCTATGCACGGCTGACAGCAGGTGAATTTGGTGAAGGATACCTCCTAGGTAAGACACAGTGTGCGACCCCATTAACACCTATTGCAGTAAGAAGTACAGGTATGCATGTGAGTAATGTATTCCCATTTCCTTTTAGGAGACAGTGCATATGCCCTCCGCTCCTTCATACTCACCCCCTACCTCAACCCCTCAACACCCAGCCAAAGGAGATATAACAGGGCCCACAAGAGCACAAGAAATATAGGAAACATATAAATGAGGTGAGAGTAGATGGAGAATTAAATAGCAGGAAAACTGATCTTGAGATTGGTGGAGCTTTCAGTACGAAATAACGGACAATATAGAGGAAAGAAATAAATGGCTGGAAAAGATGAACCTTCCTGAGTTAAAGGAGCATCAGAGTGAGAATCTAGATAGGGAAATAACCGAGGGGGAAGTCGAAAGTGTCATTAAGCAGTTAAAACAGGGGAAAGCCGCAGGACCGGATGGGATTCCGGGTGAATTATATCAGGTGCTTAATTCCACACTCACCCCGATACTAACAAAGCTATTTAATGACATATTATTAAAAGGAGAGACACCGCCTAGTTCTTGGGGGGAAGGGAACATCGCCTTAATCTTAAAATCAGACAAGGATCCAACGGACTGCGGTTCATATCGTCCAAACTCGCTTCTCAACAATGACTATAAGATCTTTTTGTCAATTTTGGCAGCTCGGTTGGGAAGCGAGATTGGAGATATCATACATCAGGATCAAAAAGGATTTATAAGAGGCCGACAACTTGCCGATTTAACATACGATCTAGTCGGAGCTATAGATATTGCCTCAACTTTTGCTCTACCTCTTGCAACCATGACTCTCGATGCAACAAAAGCATTCGATAGAGTAAAGTGGTCTTACTTAAATGCTGCTATGGAAAAGTTTAAAATAGGCCCTAAATTCTGTAGAACGGTAGGCTTACTATATAAAAATCCGAAGGCAAGTTTGCTAATTAACGGCACACACACAAATCCCCTCGAAATCACTAGAGGAACAAGACAGGGGTGTCCTCTTTCCCCCCCACTATTTAATATTTATCTAGAACCATTTGCTCACTCCATAAGAGAAGAACGCAATATTCTCCCCTTTTCGTTTTCTGGGTGGGAAAAGAAAGTCAGGCTGTATGCTGATGACATCCTTATTTACACAACAGACCCGACACAGGCTTTCCCTATTGTCATCAAACGAGCCGAAGAATTTGGGAAGCACTCAGGCTATGAAATAAATGCAGGGAAAACAGAGATAATGGTCTGGAACATCACTAATCTTCAGCTCCCTTTAAGAACCTCAATGCGCTACTTGGGCATAAGAATCACCAAAGACCCCAATCTTCTTTCCATTCTCCCCAAATACACATTCCTCTTCAATACAATTCCTTTATTATTCAACACGAATCAATTAATAAAATGCCAACAAAATATAAACTCATTTGTTTGGTGCTATAAGTCAACCAGGCTCGCGTGGAAGAAACTGAGAAGGAGAAGGGAAAAAGGAGGTCTTGCTTTGCAAGACCTGGAATACTACGCTTGGGCCTTTTACCTGACCCACTTCAGGATGTTACTAAAGTCCCCACTAGACAACTCGAACGGCCATATGTTCAAAGCTATGCTACTGGGCTCTGACCTTCCACTGGACGGATTCCTATTCAAATTTGGGCATCAGAGATTTAAAAAAAAAGTTAGACTAAAGACACTATATTGTCCCATAAAAGAATGGTCTCAAATCAAATCCAAGGCGGAGATTGCATACTTTTCCAACTATGCGCCGATCTGGGACTTCCCAGGGCTCTCACCGTATTACACTCAGATGGTTAAAACATTCTTACAAGAAGCAGGAATCATACAATGGGGAGAATTAGTAGTAGATGGCTCTCTTATCGAATGGGAAATATTCTCAGACAGGGTAACCTCACCGTTATCTTGGTTCGTTTATAGACAGCTTTCTAGTTGGTTGCGCTCTCAAATAATTAAAAAGATCAAATTTGGAGGAGACAGCTCCTTAGAAAGGAATCTAATCGAAAAACCCTATAAAGGCAAGGAGGTTGCCTTACATTATTGGATCATCATGGAAGAAAGGGAGGGGGAGTTTAATCTTCCGATAAAGCTATGGGGAGGTGAGGGAGAACCCCAGGCAGAAGTGAAATGGATAGAATCCTTTACACTCCTCTATAAGATCATAAAACCAGCTTGGCTGAGGCGCAAGCAACTATTTACATTACATCGGGCGTATTATTCCCCTAAAAGGCTTTCCAAGTTCCAACCCGGGAAGTGTTGCAGTAAATGTTCTTTGCTAGCTGCCTCAGATTTGCATATGTTCTGGGAATGCCCGAATATTACCACCTTTTGGCAAGATGTCAAGATATCACTTGAGTCAATCCTCAAAATCTCCATACCTTTTTCTTGGTCGCTAGTAATATTTGGACTGAGTGATAACATCAAAGGATTAGGAAGAGAGTTCCTATATTATGCCATACTACTAGCAAGAAGACAAATCTGCAAAAACTGGGTCAGTATCAATCCACCAACCCATGCAGAGTGGTTGTCCTCACTTTACATGACGTCAAAAATAGATTTGGCCAGAACATGCAGTCCCCGTACAGTGAGATTTTGGAATTTCTTAATTGAGTGGAGTCGGAACAGCTAGGAGCCCGGGTCCCCCCCCCCCGGGTCCGATGATTAAGCCTGAGTCTCCATGTCCAACGGGAGGCACCCCAAGCCATAGTAACATTGGACTATCAGCCCATATTGGGCTTGTATTGGAGGCAGCTCGTGTGGGGTTCTATTTCTCAGCTTCGACACCAGATCAGCCTTCCTGAAAAATTTGACGGTATCTTAAAGGTACAGAGGCTACTGGGTCTTGCAGTTGGAATATCCCTGGATCGATTAAGTGGCTAATGAGGACACAACAAAAAAAAATAGCACAAGAAATATTGTGGAGCGTACATTTGGTTTTTGGAAGAGCAGGTTCAGGTGCCTGCACAAGAGTGGAGGTGCACGGCAGTATACCCCCATCACCTGCTGTAAAATCATTGCTGCCTGTGCTATGTTGCACAACCTTGCTGTGAATAAGGGCACTGAGGTGGAGTTGTCAGACTATGAGGATCATGATGACGAGATTGCTGTGCCTGAAACACAACCTGCTAGAGTGGCAACACCAAGTGATGGCAGATACAGACGTGAGGAGATTACACGCAACTATTTCTGAGTAAGTAATGAGACTCAGAAAGGTTGTGTATGGGACCAACGTATTTTAATGGTGCCACAATGTTCAAGCACTTAAGTGCAACAGAATAAACATTATACACGTGGGGACTGTCTGTCCCGGGTTACTTCACCCATGACCGGTATTTTCACTTGCGCCAGCGCTTCCCTGAGCCACTAGGATGTTGTTCGCTTTGTTCAGCATGCCCTGCAGCCTCAGCTTGGCGCCTGGTACTCCTCCGTGTCTCCACAATAGCGCTTGCTATGCTGCTCCAGCTACTGGTGTCATCAGCCATCCAGGGCAGGATTCTGTGCTCTCTGCGAAATCAGCATTGCCTCTAGTGCAGTCGTTATTCTGGCCATGCCCCTGGTGACCTCAGCTGTATTCTGGGTCAAAGCCTCCTGCATATTTACACCCCTCCTGCATAGCAGGGATGTGGCGATGGCCAAACGATTGATGGCCGCAATGTGGGCACGGGCATCCCTGCGCCTTGTGTGTGACAGACTATCAAGTTTGGAGCATAGCTGCGTAATTGAGTTGCTCATCTGCTGCATCCCTGCTGCCATGTCCGTATTTGTTTTTGCAACCTCTTTATTTGCCTCCACAATGTCTCTCATGCCCTTCCCCATGTCTCCCATTTGCACATTCAGGGTGCAGAGTTGGCGTTGGCAGGCGTGGATGGATTTGCCCTGCATCCTTTGAATGCGAACCATGCGCCCCTCCAGCCCACGGAACACAGTGCCCTCACCACGTCCACCTGCACTGCTGGGACTGCGTTGTCTTCTGCGAGCAGTGACTCTCACCTGTGGACTGCCGTGCTGCTGAACTCACATCTACTGTGACTTGAGCCTCCCCTCACCCTCTGCTGCCTCCATTAATGGTAGTGAGGCCACGACATGCCTCCTGGCTGGTGGGGTTGCAGGAGTGGACTGGAGCAGTGATGGTGAAGTTTCTGGTGAGAATACCATGGGAGGGGATTGGGAAAGCTGTGGGGAGTGCAGCAACTCTGGGGTCTGTACAGTGTCATCTTCATGTGAGATGCCAGTCATGTCACCTTCCTCCTGCGAGGCTTGCATTTGGCTTGGACCTGCTTCCTCACTCTCCTCCTTCGCTGGTGCAGTCCCTTCTGTGTCAGTGGGTCCACTGCCTGTTTTGGCCCCTAGGTATAAATAAGCGTATGTCAACTGAGTGCTACTGTGTCACAGTCACTACAATAAATGCTTTACACATTTCACTTTCATTTATCTGCATTCATTTCACTAACTTGCTGATGCCTGCGCTGTTACACATGGTCTGACATTTGCTGACTACATTTCCCATGATGCATTGCTCCTGGATAGTGATAGCAGTACTGGACTGGGGTTTGCTTGTCCACAAAGGGTATAGGGAAGCAGGTTGGTATGGGGTGTAATGCAGCGCATGCGTCTTACCTTTTTTTGTTGCAGCTCTGGCTGAGCTGTCCACATCTCCCAGTCCGCAGACGCTGTCTGCCTCAATGGTTGAGGCCACCATCTCCTCCAGGTCAGTCAGGGGGGGCGCTGGGTTCCTGCCTCTACCGGTTAGGCCTGCCTGCTTGTGGATTTCAGCCATCTTTTTTTTGGTGAGGCTCCTGAGGTCATAGAATCTTTTCTTGAGATCCTCAGTATTCCTGGTCGTGACTCCCACAGCATTCACTTTTTCTAATATTGCCTGCCAGATTTTCCTTTTGGCAGACTCGGGAACAGTGAGGGAGTGCCTGCCAAAAAGTTTGTTGTGCACTCTCACTACCTCCTCCACAAGTACCTGCAGCTCCATGCTGCTGAACTTTATTTTCCTCTTTCTTTCAGCCTTCTGGCTTTCACTGCTGCTTGCCATTTTTCAGTTGGTAAAGTTTCAAAAAGAACTCTCCCTGCTGCTCTGTGGCTCTGCTCAGCTCTGACTGCCTCTTCAGAACCTTCTAATTAGTAGCAGCTGCCTGGGTAGCCACTTCCTGGTAGGGAGGGGGAGGGTGGTAGCACCTGATTGGCTGTTTTCTTAAGTTTTCCTTTTGCTTGCTTTCTGATTCGGAATTTACCGATTCGGTATTTACCGAATCAGTATTTCCCATTCATTCCTATGGGCCTTTTGGCCCATAGGAATGAATGGGAAATACCGATTCGGTATATACCGAATCGGTAAATACCGATTCGGTAAATTCCGAAAGTCAGATACCGATTTTTTCCCTACATCTCATTTACCGATTCTTGAATACCAAATCGGTAAAATTCGGTATTAAAGAATCGGTAAATTACATTTACCTACATCTGGCCCTAGGTCACATAACCTGAAGAAAAAGAAAAGTACAGAAAAACACAAAAACATCCCCATACTTTAAGAATTCCTTTCAGCTAACCTCAACCCACCTTACTCTAAAATACACATACCCTAAATTTAACTTTTAACATAAAAATTGTGGGGCATATTACCAAGGAGGGCGATAGGTGAATATTGCCGCGTTAGCGGGCGCTTTCGACTGGTGAGCGGCGATAATTATATCGCCCTATTAACAAGCTGTCGCTAACAGCAGTTAGCGACAGCTTGTAGGCGATAGCGAGCGGTTTGGGGCCCGCTTTGCATGTCAGCGATATTTATCGCTAATGACATGCAAAGTGGGCGTACCCAACCCGTTAGCGACTGACAGCAGTCGCTAACGTCGCTAACGCCTATTAGCAAGGCAGGCGTAGCGATGGAAATATTCGCGCTAAGCACGAATATCTCCAAAAACTAACACCTGCCCAGACCAGTTCTTAGCCATGTTATCAAATGGGAGGTGGATAACATGGCTAAGAGCATTTTGTCGCTAATGCGTGAATATCGCTGTATTCTCAGCGATATTCATGCATTTCGCTGCTATTGCCTGGATTTTTATCGCTTTTGAGATAAACCTTGCTAATCTCAGCGATAAAAACCGGTGATGCGCGGCGATAAAAATATTGCCGCTAACCCTACTTAGCGATAAATATAGCTATTTCTTGGTAATATGCCCCTAAGTTTCTTTCATGAGCGCAGCAGCTACTCCCTTCTTTTCATGTATGCAATGTTCCACAATTGAAGAAAAAGGTGCAAAACCAGCAGAGTAAGAAATAATGTCTCTTTAAAAATCCATACAAACATTTTGTTTGGTATACTAAAATTGAAAATTATTTTTAAATTAAACAAGTATACGCCAATTTGTTTGCAATCTAAACAATGCCTGTACATGTTTGACACTTTTTAAAATCTTTCAAAACTATTTTTACTACATGTTTATTTATTAAACTGTTTTGGAAAAATACAACAGTTGTTTTCTTCTACCAAATATATTTATAAATGTTACCTTATCTTCTTAAGTATTATATCCAAATGTGCTGACTCCCGATGTTATGGTAATCTCGAAGTAAACATAACTTAGTAAGTGTGCTGTCATTTTAAGCCTGCATGGAAAATGTTCTGCACCTGCATTCCTGAATAAAAGCAGGGCATGATATAATGCAGAATTCCCCCAACCTTGATGGTCAGAAAATCTGGATTTGCTAATATTATTGCAATCTTCTTTAATTAGCATACCACAACCACTTTAAAGAACTTAGAACGTTGTAACAACAAAAAATTCCATCCTAATAAAAGGCCAGAATACTCATAACTCTTCCTTCTTTTTAAAAAACCCAATTTAAATTAAGTAAGACAAATAAACCAATATTAAAACAAGAACAAGAAGTGTCCCAATCCAGTGGATCCTCATCAGGGTAGAAAAAAAACTTGTCAACATTAGAGACCAATAGTAGAAAATCCAATTCAATAATCCTTTCCTTTTATTGTTGAGCACGACCTAAAAGATAAGAAAAGACAAGTGAGCACAGGGTTGGGATTAGAGAGGAAGTAATATTAGCCTCCGAGTCCTTAATAAAATCCAGATTTTCTGACCATCAAGGTTGGGGAAAATCTACATTTTATGTCAAGACCGGAGGCTAATCTTATTGCTAGTTTAAAGCATTTTCAAAAGACATAGAGCAGCTTTTTCAACAGGTCTAAAATAAAACTTGAAAAAAACCATATCATTTGACCAATCAGCACATTTAAGAATATCATTCAAAGAACCTCCTTGAAGGAAAGCTTGAGAAGCAGAAGCACCCACGAACAGAGTGTGCACCAAACATGCTAACATCAACATCAGACATTCTCATCACTTCTTTAACCCATCTTGCCATAGATGAAGGTGATACACCTTTGTGAGGTTTCTTGAAAGAAATCAGTAATTGTTTGACGTTAGATCTTAATAAAGAAGTTTTCTTTTCATACTCTATAACACATCTGACAAGACATAAATTGACATAATCATCAAAATAAGGATAGAAAACGGTTTGAGAATTAGTTTTGGTTCTGTTGTTTAAATAAAAACATATGCCTTCAGGAGAAACAACTCTGTTAGATATTTCAAAAGCTTTGACATTGGATACTCTTCTAAAGGAGACTAAGCAGAGGAGATTTGTCAGCTTGAAGGAAAGTAATTTCAGAGATAGAGAATCGTTTGTGCCCAGACTATCTATACGTTTCAAGACTTTAGAAACATCCCATAGGGAGTTGTACCTTGAAATTGGCGGTTTTGAAATCCTAATACTTCTCAACAGTCTCTTAATAAGTACATTTTGACCCACAGAATAATCATTAACCAAAACATGACCAGCAGCAATAGCAGAGCGATGAACATTGATAGTTCTATAAGCTAGACCTCTTCCAAACAATTCTGATAGATAGTTAGCTATCTCAACTACATCCACCAAAATGGGATCAAACTTCCTTCCAACACACCAGCAAACCCATTTCTCCCAAGCCAATCGATAGATTTTACGTGTTCCTGGTGCCCAATATTCTTTAATGAGGTTTGATGCCTCTACAGAAAGTCTTGAAAGAAAATCACCAGACGGGGGTCTGGATGCCTAATGCACTGCTCAAATCACTCAAGTGAGTGTAAATCAAAAAGTCTTTTGTGGATAGTCAATAAAGTTATACTATTGAGTCATATAGTTGAACACGATGTGCAGTTGTCAACAGAATATGAGACGTAGAATTCCTTCGTTAGAAAATGTTTCTTTTTATGAAATCAAAGGATTACCCAAGGAAAATGTTCACAGTTCACATGATCCAAGCGTGGAGATTTCAAAACATTCCTTCAATAACAGTTCAATTAACAAATCCCAATGCATTTCGGGCGTGGCGAACAGCCCTTCATCAGGGGATTCTAAGGAAGCAATACCAAGTATTACTAAAAAGTATCTTCAATGCAGACATAAACTGTACACTAGAGAATGCGAGGAAGGCAGATTAGTAAATGAGAGATAGGAGCTGAATGGATGAAGTAGATTAAGGTAGAGAAAGGTAAGTAGAGAAAATAAGTGCAAACGACACCAAAAGAAAGGATGGTGCTCAATAGTGCATTGAACGCGACCAGGGCAATAGTGTTCAGACCGTTGAGAGGTGGTGAGCGACATTAAAGCTAAAGAATAAATGGTGAATATCAGAGTGAGAAGACCAAAATCACTAACCATGCTCGTGTGCAGTGAAAAACGTTTGAATGGACTTACTGGACTGAGCATAAAGCTCAGTGAAACTATGCCAATGGGTCAATTTCGCAGTGAACACAAAATGTTAAGGCTGTAGAAAGAAAATCGTTAATGGTGAAAAAACGCGGTGACCAAACGTGAAATGAACACAATAAAACAGACCGATGGCTTACCATGAAACAGTCTTCGTGAAGACGCGAGCAAAATTAGACTCGCTGAATCATAGGGTTGCACAGTAACTGAATGTGCAAATTGTCAGTATCAAATCGGAAAATATGCAGGTGGAAGACGAGCAAATTACGTTGTGATGACTCACCGTTCGATTTTAGGAAAGCGACGTGCTGGAAACCCGGTGGCGGCAAAGGTGTGCAGGATTAGTTGCTGCAGTCAGCGGTGCATGCAGACGGCTCCGTGAGGAGTAAGAAATAGAAACGGAAAAGGGACTAGTAGTGTTTGAAAAGTGTAACAATGCTTGGGAAAAGAGATGGCCATCTTTAAATGGTAAAGAACTACAAAAGTAAAAGAATACGAGATATAAGAGTAGACGAAAATAAATGTGACTGAATAAAAATAGAAATAGAAGAGGAGGGGTCCGGAGGACCGCAGTTCAAATAAGCTTATAGATACAATGCTGACAAAAAATCTAAAACCTAATATGCTAATCAATTAAATGCTGTGTGCAAAATTACACTGAACTATACTTTACCCGCGCTGATAAAGGTGGCGCTTTAGTAGTTATGGACCAGCACAAATATGACCACAAAATTGAGGTTATGTTGAGAGACACTACCACATATCTCCCATTGACCAACGACCCAACCAACGAATGCATGGAAGTTTTGAACACCATTCTGGCAAAAGCTTTGGAAATGAAATGGATAACTCAAAAAAACAGAGATTTCTTATTCACCAAATTTCCGCGAAGACCTCACCTGTACATGTTGCCGAAGATCCACAAATCTCTAGTGGATCCTCCTTTGAGACCCATTGTCTTAGCTTGTGGTTCCATTCACGACACTCCAGGACGATATCTTGATACCTTTTTACAACCTATTGTAAAAGCCTGTGAAACATATGTACAAGACACTACACATCTATTGAATATTTTGGATCATACCATCATTCCACCTGATGAAGATATACTGTTATGCACAGTGGATGTCGTCTCACTTTATACTTCTATCCCCCACCTTGAAGGAATTGAAGCCATCGAATGGGCATTGTTAAGAACTGAAGAATTGAGAGCCAATAAAGTATTTTTGATTGAAATTCTACAATTTTGTCTATTTCATAGCTACTTCCAGTGGAAAGAATGCTTTTTCCTACAGTCCAACGGTACCTCAATGGGTTTTCCAGGAGCCCCCAGCTACGCCAACATATTCATGATGAAATTTGAAACCGAGAACATCTTGTCGCAATCTGACTGGTCTAAACATTTAATATTATTCAAACAGTACATCGACGACATACTTATCATTTGGCGAGGCCCACGAGTCACACTTGTCAATAACATTCTTGCATTGAACAACATCCATCCTCGGATTAATTTTACCTTTCAAATTGAAACAGTGAGCATTCCGTTTCTTGATGTCCTCATCACCCTCCATGAAAATCAAATTAAGACCACCTTATTCACTAAAAAGACTGATCGTAACTACGCTCTGGCGTACCAAAGCTTCCATCCTTGGTCGCTCAAACGCCATCTACCTTACAGCCACTTTCTACGTATTAAACGAATACATTCTGATGAGCAAACTGGCATGTCAACAATCGAGAAATTTAAAGACAAATATTTGACAAGAGGTTATCCTCCTAAAGTAATTCAACAAGCTCCTGACAGAGCTTCGATTCTTAAAAGAGAACAACTTCTCACCAAGACATCCAAAGCTGATTCCCCTAGAAGGGAAGTTTTTGTATCTACATTCTCTACTCAATCGAAAATGCTCAAAACTATCATTCATGATAGATGGTCATTGTTACAATCAGAACCTGATTTCAAAGGCATGTTCTGTGACCCTCCCATGTTCGCATACAAACGTTCTAGTAATCTGAAAGAAATACTGAATAAACCAACACGCTCTAAAATTATGTACAAAGGAATGCTTCCATGTATGAATTGCTCCAATTGTGGCAATATGATTAAAGGCAACACCATCAACCACCCTAGATCTGGGAGACCTATTCATCTTAAATTCAATGCGACCTGCAACAGTCACCATCTTGTCTATTTCATTAAATGCCCATGTGATTTATTCTATGTAGGCAAAACTGAGGGAGCATTACGCATTCGGATCACAGAGCATAAAAGTCGCATTAGAACACACACCACAAGTTCTCCCATAGCGGAACATTGGCATGAAAAGAGACATAATATTGCGCAACTTAAATGTGGGGTTCTAGAGACCATCGAACAGCGTTCAGATCGTGACACTAACAAATTTCTGTCCCAGCGAGAAACTAACTGGATATGGTATATGCAAACCCTAACACCGTTAGGACTCAAAGACAAATTTGATCTAGCATGTTTTCTTTAAACAGATGCTTCTGATTTGTTCCTCATTGTTATTGATATGTACAGCATTTAATTGATTAGCATATTAGGCTTTAGATTTTTTGTCAGCATTGTATCTTTGAGATTATTTGAACTGCGGTCCTCCGGACCCTAAGATGGCCGTCTCTTTTCCCAAGCATTGTTACACTTTTCAAACACTACTAGTCCCTTTTCCGTTTCTATTTCTTACACCTCACAGAGCCGTCTGCATGCACGGCTGACTGCAGCAACTATTCCTGCATGCCTTTGCCGCCACCGGGTTTCCAGCACGCCGCTTTCCTAAAATCGAACGGTGAGTCGTCACAACGTAATTTGCTCGTCTTCCACCTGCATATTTTCCGATTTGATACTGACAATTTGCACATTTACTTACAGTGCAACCCTATGATTCAGCAAGTCTAATTTTGCTCGCATCTTCACGAAGACTGTTTCATGGTAAGCGTCGGTCAGTTTTATTGAGTTCATTTCACGTTTGGTCACTGCGTTTTTTCACCATTATCGATTTTCTTTCTACAGCCTTAACATTTTTTGTTCACTGCGAAATTGACCCATTGGCATAGTTTCACTGAGCTTTATGCTCAGTCCAGTAAGTCCATTCAAACGTTTTTCACTGCACACGAGCATGGTTAGTGATTTTGGTCTTCTCACTCGGATATTCACCATTTATTCTTTAGCTTTAATGTCGCTCACCACCTCTCAACGGTCTGAACCCTATTGCACTGGTCGCGTTCAATGCACAATTGAGCACCATCCTTTCTTGTGGTGTCATTTGCACTTATTTTCTCTACTTACCTTTCTCTACCTTAATCTACTTCATCCATTCAGCTCCTATCTCTCATTTACTAATCTGCCTTCCTCGCATTCTCTAGTGTACAGTTTATGTCTGCATTGAAGATACTTTTTAGTAATACTTGGTATTGCTTCCTTAGAATCCCCTGATGAAGGGCTGTTCGCCACGCCCGTAATGCATTGGGATTTGTTAATTGAACTGTTATTGAAGAAATGTTTTGAAATCTCCACGCTTGGATCATGTGAACTGTGAACATTTTCCTTGGATAATCCTTTGATTTCATAAAAAGAAACATTTTCTAACGAAGGAATTCTACGTCTCATATTCTGATAACAACTGCACATCGTGTTCAACTATATGACTCAATAGTATAACTTTATTGACTATCCACAAAAGTCTTTTTGATTTACACTCACTTGAGTGATTTGAGCAGTGCATTAGGCATCCAGACCCCCGTCTGGGGATTTTCTTTCATTGTATGAACACAGGCTTGCAGAGCCTGTTCCTTTATGCACGCATCAGAATACATTGTTAAAAATTGAATTGATTGTATTATTATTTTTTGTTTATCCCTACTCACTGAGTTCATTCAGGTTGTTTTTGATTCCTGATTTCTACAGAAAGTCTTGGCACTTTCCATAAATTCCTGAAATTTGCCAAGCCATCATTCTCAGTTCTCCATCTAAAACTAGATCGTGCAGCTCTCCTAAAGGACCTAGAAGAATTTTCATGAATACCGGTAGTAAAACCAGATAATTCAAGAGCATTTCTAACAACATAGGGTACCACACTTGACACTTCCAAAGGGGGGTCACAAGAACCAGAGAAACCTTCCATTTGTGGACCACTGCAGCTTCTCGAGTAATCATCAAAAAGGGAGGAAAAGCATATCCCTTCAGATTCCACCAATCTTGCCTGAAAGCATCCACACCTGCGGATTCCGGATCCGGATGCCAACTGAAGAAAGTCTCCAGTTGGGTATAGAGTCCATCTGAAAAAAGATCTACTTGGCAAGGACCCAAAATGTCCATTAGAGCTAGGAAGACTTCCCTGTTCAGACACCAATTGATCGAGCCCCTGTGATTGTGAGAAAACTAATCTGCCTCCAAATTGTTCAACTCAGGAATGTGTTCCTTCTGAAATACAATATTCTGTTACAAACAATATTCCCAAAATATGTTGGCCAAATCTGCCAGATCTTTCGATTTCGGGCCTCCTAGCTTGTTGACACATCTTACCGCTGAGACATTGTCCATTCTTAAGAGAATTGAACATCTGGCAGAGTCCCTCGCAAAACTTTTTATAGCAAAAGAGCCTGCTAGGAGTTCCAAACAGTTTATATGTAGACTCCTTTCTTCTTCCTTCCAAAGACCACCAGTAGAAACTGAGCCACAGTTTGCACCCCATCCTGACAAACTTGCATCTGATTCTATCACCAGGTCCGGGAGAGACCCAAAAATTGCTCAATATTTTTTAACCACCAATCTAATTTATCCCTTGCTTCTTGCCTGAGTGTTATTTCTTGTAAATAACTCAAGACATCTCTTAGGTGTTTGCTCTTCAGACGCTGGAGCACTCGATAATTCAAAGGACCAGGAAAAATGGCTTGGATCTTAGAGGACAGTAAGCATATTACCCTTGCTAGCATTCAAAGAGAAATTTCCCCAACAATTAGGACATTCCTTAATTCCTTTTTTATGCGTCTTAATTTTTCTCGTGGAAGTTTCAGTTGACCTTAGACAGTGTCTATCATGAAACCTAGTAATTGAGTACTCTTGTTTGGAATTAGACAAGACTTCTGTCTATTTACCACAAAGCCTAGATCCTCTAAAAGGTTTATTGCCATAGTAGTGTGATCTAACACTCTCAATTTGACCTGATCCATTATGAGTATGTCGTCTAGATAGATAATTAGACGTACCCTTCGCTCCCTCAAAATAAGATGCCACTGGCCCTAGGACCTTGGTGTAACACCTAGGAGCCAAAGAGAGACCAAAGGGTAGGCATACAAATTCCCACATTTTCCTACCCCATCTGAAATGGAGATATTTCTGGTGATCTTTGCAAATAGGTATTGTTAAATAAGCATCTTTTAGATCTACTCTTGTAAGCCAATCTCCCGGCTGAAGAATATCTTTTATTAGGTGAAGACCCTCCATTTTGAAGTAGTGGTACTCCACCCAATCATTGAGACTTTTTAGATTTATAACTGGTCTCATACCTTTCTTTTTTTTCAGAACCAGGACAATATTGCTCATAAACCATATTGGTGGACTCAAGTGATTCCCCGATGGCACCTTTCTCCAGAAGGTCTTGAACCTCTCTGTCTACTAATTTGGATAATTCTTTGTCGAACCTTATAATCTCCGGAATATACTCTTGAATAATGAAATGAAATGAAATGAAAAGGGCACTTATAGAGCGCATGGCTACCCAGAGGCCTCCCAGCGCTAGGCTAACCTACTGGTCCGGATGACATACGAAGGGAGTGCTTTAGGGAAATAGGAAGGTTTTTTGCTGTTTCCTAAAAGAGTGGTGACTGGGTTCGGTACGGAGGTGGAGAGGGCAGAGAGATCCAGAGTCTGCCTGCATTCAGGGAAAAGAGTCTGCCACCACTTCTAGCACATTTTATTCTGGGGGTTACGATGAGGTGGAGGTCGTCTGAGTGCAGCTGTCTCCTAGCTTTGGAAGGATGAACCATGGCTGAGATCAGGGGTGGGCCTAGCTCCAGAAGTGTTTTGTGAACAATGCAAAGGGATTTGAAGCTGATTCGCTCTCTCACTGGCAGCCAGTGTAAGAGACAGAGAGCGGGTTTTGTGGAAGACCGTTTTGGCATTCCTTTTTTTTTTTTAATTATTTTTATTGCAGATAAAGAAAGAGGCCAGCATGGTATGCAATTCTCAGCTGTCCCAGACGCGGGAGAGTCAATATGTAAAAGACACGGTGTCACACGGCCAATCAGCCCACATCCCGGAGGTTGGGCGGCGTTAGTAAGGTGCATGCTGTAGGCATACCAGCGTAGCCGGCATTGGGGCATTAGCAATCCATATCATATTGAATATCTGCTTTTTTAGTTTTAATTGAGTCCCCATTGAACCCCCAACTCCTCCCCCCCTCAACACTTCAACTGAGCTGCCGCAAGTGCGACAATCCTTTGCCGAGCCACGTATCACACCTTGGGTTGCTGTCGATGGTCATTCGCCGCTAACTCAGACATAGTCATGCACAACCCTTCCCACCCCATCCCCTCCCTCCCCCCCATGCAATCACCATCTTTCGCATATCTAGTTCACAACCTGTTCCCACCTTCCCGAGGTACCTCGTAGCGGGGTGTCACCGTGAATACAGGTCCTCGTTCCTAACATTTTATGTTGCACTCCTCTCCTTCCCTCCGACGCCCTCCCTCACTGCCCCCCCCTCCAGACCATGATACTGCCTCCACTTGGCCCACACTGTTCGGAATTTTTTGGGGCACCCTCTTGCCTTATAGGTCACCCTCTCCGCTGCCATGTAGAGGTCCAGCCCCCTCCTCCATTCCTCAATGTTCGGCGATTCTGCGGTCCCCCAGTATTTTGCTATGTCTCATTTGGCAACCACCAACGCTAGTACCAGAAATATGAGCAGAGGTCGAGGCAGGTCTTGTCGTGTATTTCTATAGGTTCTGAATCGATCCCCCTATTCCTGACCCTATTCTGGTTAAACTACCTAGCTAGTTAACTAACAGTCAGCCCATGAGGCAAGAAATTCCCCATGATGCAGATACCGTTATCTGACGCAGTCACACTACGGCACAGGAACGTGTTATCTGATTAGGTCATAACGCTTGAGATCTAATTAGACAAGCGATATTCCTCCAGCCCCTGATAAGGCATACGACGTTCTCATAACAAATCAAACCTATGACAACCTGGATAATCCGTGCGGCCATTGTTTTGATTTCACAGAGAACTTTAGTAAAGAATGTGCTAACGAGCAAGTCGTATGACATCTTTATTGACGTACCTATGTCCATCCTTACGTCAATCCCGGCACCTTTAAGGTATAAATATTGCCGATCTTGCCCTATGCAAAACACACGCGTGGTGACAAGACGGAGCAGCCACACTTGCCGAAGCCGAGAGCAGAAGCAGACCCCGCTGGCAGCAGCCCCGCCTTCCTGACGCGCTGAGAGACGCGCTGCTATCTCAAGCCGAGAGACCCAGCACCGGCGCTTCCGGGTAGCCCTCGCAGGCAGCCTGGAATATCGAGAGCAGAGAAAGAGATACCATTCCTCATTCATCCTAAATTCCAGGTACAGAACTGAATAACCCCTCCTAGAGAATTCTTTAGTTATTCACTTGGCAAAAACAAACTTAACTTAAACTGTAACTTTCTATTCCCGCCCACGCATTAGACTTAGGTCAGGTACACGGGGTAGGCGTATTTAGAAACACCAGTTGAGTACGTTTAGTCAAATGTATATGTGTATGTAAATATATTTTAATCATTTTTAAACATCATATGGCTCAGAAACCATATCAATGTTTTTACAGTATTATTTTATACTATTGCTTCTAATGTATGCACTTTACTTAACTATAAGTATCGCAATAATATCGATCCATTTCTCTTGTACGAGAAAAGAGGCTGATCAATAAATAACATCTTTTTATTGAACACGCCCGTCTCTTCCTTTTCTCTACATTCTGATGAGACTAAGAATGCACGTACTGACTGAGTAAAATAATTGCCTTGTGCTCACACGACTCTTGAGATTGACTCTTGATTAGGGGAGAGCAAAGTTGTCATGTTCTATGGTTGTCAGAAACTAAATCCCTTCTTGTCTAATCAGGGGAGTTAATCCTTCCTTGAACATTCGAGAAAGTTTCTAGCGAACTCTGAGCTTAGCTGGCAAACCCAAAAATTAAGTCTAGTATCGACAGTAGTAGACCTAGTTAACGTCTGGCCTAGGCCTTAACTGCTGTAGGTACTATTCCAATGCGCAGAGCCTATTGGGAAAATAGGAACTACACTACATGGCGCCCAACGTGTTTGGAAAGGGCGATAAAAGTAACGTAAGACATTTAGAGTAACTCAGTCGTGCTTTCTCACTCAGACCCCTTTTCCCAAATACTCCAAAGACGTCTGGAGTGGGTGAAAGGTTATAAATCCTCCAAAACCTCGCAGGAGGGAACTCCTATGTATGGTTCTTGGTATAGTCAACGTTGAAGGATAAAACAGTTCCAAAATATTGTGCACCTAATCTCTGTTTCCATAAAGAAACCTGATCTGCAAATAAACATAATACCATCCTGTCTGTAAAATGGGAGACAGTGATGGAGAAAGAGAAGCAGTTAGATTAGCGGCTGAAATAGCAGCAGCTGATAATGCTGCACTAGATGCGGACGCGGATATAATACTCATTCCGGTCGCCAAAAGGAGATCTATAACCTTAAAACTTATAGAAAATGGACTGACACCTAGTGGCACAGTCATATTCGTAATCGAGGCACACGAATATCGGCAGACAGAGGTATACTATACATGGATACATTTTCCAGCAGCAAATGCTGTAACAAAGTACTTCCACTATTACAAAATAGAGGTTCCTCCAGAAACGTACACTCCTTTCGAGGAGGTGGAAGTACCACTCAAATTCCAAGAGCATTTGCTCTTATTTGATGGCGCCCTAAAACATAATAATCACATTACAAGGCTCGGTCCTTTAGGAAGACCAGGAGCAACGTGGCCGGTCTTAGCCGGATACACACCACATCCAGACATCGACGAGATGCCTGCACCAGAGCTATTAATACAGCTAAAACAACTACTAAAAATTCACAGACAATTAGTTCAGTATGTAATGCGGACTTCTACAATTCAGCCAGCGATTAAACTACCACAGCTGACCTCTCACCAGGGGAACACAAATAAAATTACACCACAGAACATCCAATCCTGCCTAGGTAAGGTTCCAGCTAAACGGGAACAGATACCATTCTGGTTGGCACAGAAAATCACCCAAATAGAGGCGGTGTTTCCTGACACCACCCCGCTAGAAAAACACAGGATTCTGACTATATGTCTCCCAATGGGAATCGCACCACACATTGAGGACTGTGACACTTGGGGTACAGTCTTTGCTTCCATCTACACAAAAACGCACGGTGTCCCATCCATTTCGGTGATACCAGATGTGCTAAAACAAATTCAAGATGAATACGGTCCAGAACCTGCTTTAACTCTTGGTATGAAATTACTGAAAGACTTCAAGCAGGTCTCGGCTATATTACTAGCCAACATAAAAGGTGAAGCAGCAAACGTGGCGATCCGCCAGAGGTTAAAAGAGACAGATATAGCAGACCAACCAGCTGAAATTGCCAGAATCATAGAAAAATCCTATGAAGAACTAGGCAGAGATAGTCTAGGTGGAATACCGGTAAAACCGCAACTGACTACAAGTCCAGAAAAAATATTTTTTAATAATAATAATTCACCAAAAAAGAACTGGGATGGAAACAAACAATCCAATCCAAAAGAAAAGAAATTCCAGTCCAGAGGAAGGTCTCCTAGGCGAAGAGAGAAATCTCCAAACCCGAGACAAAGGTCACCTCAGAGTGAACCCTCTGGGAATAGATATAACCTTAGAAATAGGGATAATATTAAAAAACCTGATAGATATCAAGACATTGATACACGTCCCTCTCAATCTTTTCAGAATTCCTCGCAGAAATCGGAAAGAAGAGGACGATCAGAAGAGCACGCCAAGTCCAAAGACAAGGAACCTGCTCAACTGAAAAAGAAATCACAATTTCCAAAAAAGAAGGTAGCCAGTATCAAGGTAGTTAACAATGCCGAGAATACTGAGGACACAATTGAAAAACGGAGAGTGGGCTCAGACAATGCTAGACAACGCAGCAGAGGTGAGCATAGCTCGCAAAGTCCTTATGAATCATCTGGAGACAGTGGACACGAATGAATACCTTCAAGTGGAAACTGCAGATACCAGAGTTAGCAAGCCCCACAAAATATACGAGATAACATTACGTATAGAGGGAGATAAGACTAGGAAAATAAGGGGACTATTTTGGGATAACCTATCCAAAGGCTATGACATCCTTCTAGCTGAAAAAGACTGGCCACCGGAGTTTGTCAGGGAGTGCCCTCATGGCGAAGAAGTAATTATGCCTGCCTTCTCGAATCAAATACCGATTCATAAAAAATACACACTTGCTAGAAAGTGGGCAGTGGCCTTAGCACCTGCTTTATATAAAAATCATGTAGGATGGGATGAGGATTCTCCTCCTCACAAAGTCCAGTTAAAATCACAACCAACTGCACAAAGGCAGTATCCAATTAAGCAAGAAGCTAAAAAACAAGTAAATGAAATACTAGATCAGCTAGAATACCAAGGGGTGATTGAAACTTGCACCTCACAAATGAACAATCCTTTGTTTCCGGTCTCCAAACCAGACAATTCGTACCGTCTAGTTTTGGATTACCGACACCTTAACACATGTTGCAAAACTTTTGCAGTGCAAAACTCACACAGTGCTGCACTAATGAATAACATAGTGCGCAAAAAATACAAAACAACCTTGGACATCTCCAACGGATTCTTTTGTCAAAACATAGCACCAGAGAGCAGATATTTAACTGCATTCTCAGTAAATGGCACTCAAAAACAATTCTGTCGGTTAGCCCAGGGGTACAAGAATAGCCCGGGGGTATTCTCAGCGAGAGTAACAGAATTACTACAACAATATGATGATGAAGCATTATCTTATGTCGATGACATTTACTTAACAGATGATGACTTGGAAACTCACTTGAAAAGAGTGAACACCATAATACTTGGTTTCGCTGCAGAGGGTTACAAATTCAACTTCAAAAAGTCCAGAATTGCCCATCTGACGGTCCTATTCTTAGGATATGAGTTATCAAGTGAAGGCAAAAGCCTGGCAGACAATTTCCTAGAGAAATGTGCCGTAATCCAAGCTCCTAAAACACTAAAAAACCTACAGTCAATTCTAGGCTTCCTAAATTTCGGAAGAACTTACATTGCTAATTACGCAGAAAGGGTCAAGCCCCTTTACGATCTAATTAAACCAGACTTTAAAAGATCCAGTTGGACTCAAACACACACAGAAATTTTGAGATCCTTACAAACAGACATGCTAATTAAAACAAAATTAGAAACCCGTGATAATACACGCAACCTTGTGATCCGAGTCATCCCAGGGAAATGCGGATACACATACCTGACCTCTAATGAGGGAGAAAAGGTACCAATTGCATTCAAATCACATTTGTACACAAAAGCTGAACAGAGATTCAGCAACAAAGGAAAAATGGTTCAAGCAGTTCAAACCGCAATAGCTAGAGAAAAAGACATAGCTGATGGTAGACATATCACAGTCAGAACAGCTGAATCAGCCTTCGAGGCATTAACAACACCGTGTAATTTACCAACAACAACATTGGATCCAGATTGGTTGCAATGGGTAAATTCAATCACAACGGACAAAGTATACTACTTCTTTGATCCAGAACTAGAAGAATTAAAAAATCTAAAATATGAAAAAACGTATCCTCTGCCAATCGACATTCTGCCTCTAAGACATTACGCCTGTGTAATCTATACAGACGGACATGCTCAACCCTCCGTTTGGGGAGAACATGCATACAATCCCACATGTGAGATTACAAAAGAAGTGTGGCACGGAGGTAAACTAAGACCTCTATTAACAAAATCACACTCAGTAGAAACTAATTCAGAACTACAAACTGAAATATTAGCTTTGAAAATGGCGCTAGATAATGCGGATCGCGAATTCCCGACACTTATAGTGTCAGATTCATATTTCTGCGTCAAAGCATATAACAAGGATTTGCAGACATGGATTCAGAACGGTTACAAAGATGACACAGGTGCACCAATAAAGCAGAGACTTCTCTGGGAACAAGTAGCTCTTTTGAAGAAAGAACTACCAAAGACTCACGTGACTCACTCACTGAGTCATCAACGTGATGGCGTTCACGTTGTGGGGAATTCATTGGCTGAGACAGCCGCAGCGGCAGCCACTAAATCGGCTCCCGTAGATCGAAAAAAGCGTACATTAAAATACATTGACGGCGAAACATTGCTGGCGGTGAAAACGTCATCAAAAGGCGACTGCTCAGCGTTACCGATCAACTATCCACTCAATTATACATACATAATCGATGCAAACTCCGTCCCTTTTGCTCGAATCCCTGGAGTGGGGGATAGAGTGATTCCAAACATGGACAGGAGAAACTTGTTAATCGCAGACGCACACATGGGCGAGGGTCACAGACACCTTAAATTAAAAGATTCTCTGGAAGAATTACAATCACGGTACTGGTGGCCAGGCATGAGCCTGCACTACACCATGTTTGTAAAAAACTGCCCAAACTGTAACAGAGATCGCAG
Source organism: Lissotriton helveticus (assembly GCF_964261635.1). NCBI lineage: Eukaryota > Metazoa > Chordata > Amphibia > Caudata > Salamandridae > Lissotriton > Lissotriton helveticus. The sequence goes on along the minus strand of NC_136067.1, from coordinate 1,542,480,628 downwards.
TGGGGAGAGAAGCAGTTTAATACCTCGTCGTATCAAGGCAGATAATATTACCAGCAAAAAGAATGGCTTGCGATTAACATACACAGGCTAGTTCCACTTATAATGTAGATCCACAGCACTCGGCTGACGTCCGGACTGTTATACAAGATTTGCGAGTCTAAATGGCATATACGCTAAGAGCATGCTACGTTCGACCAATTTTTCTTTTTCTCAGGCAATCCAGCCTGGGGGGGGAAGGAATGGCCAAATGAGCACAGCCCAGCGGGAATCTTCTCACTTCCTTCCTGAGGGTATGGGATGGTGTAAAGAAAAAACCAAGACAGAAAGCAATCTATAATAGAAAGGATATTAGGTTCGGGAGTTGGGTGGGTCAAACATCTAATAAGTGTCCAACGTAGTCTAAATAACTTGCCAAGAAATTCTCTGAAGGGATTCAGTCCGTACAAATTATTATTCGGAACTAGGATGTTGATCTCTGACCTTGATAGTCAGACTTCAGTGGTAACAGAAAAAACCTTTGATGTCAAAGACCGTTTGGCTATTTTGCAGGACTTAAACAAAACAAGAAAAGACCTGAGCAACATACAGTTGAAACAACAGCCAACAACCACTGAAGATTCACCACCTGTCCCAGCAAGACCTGTCTGGATTCCAAAAGTCGGGGATCTAGTCAGGGAAAAGATCGCGGTAAAGAAGGAATTTGGGCCTTCTTACAGAAAAGCAGTTCCTGTCTTGTCTGTCAACGGGACAAGATCAGTTGTACTACCGCCACTTGCTGGAAAAAAGGAGAACCGAGTTGTATCCATCGACCTGGTAAAACCACAACATGTGGCCGATAACAAACAGTAGGCCAAGTGGACTCCCAATAAGTAGCAGAACACCAAGGTTTGCTACCAGTACAGAGGTCCTAACAAAGAGGCTCATCACATTCGAAACGCCTACAGAAGAACAACAAGGACTATGCAACAATGCAATAGAACTTAGACCTCTGAAAACCCAAATAAAGACATTTAGTAGAGACACACCAATCTATACAGAAGTACCAAGTGAAAATGCAAGAAACAAAAATCCTGAACCAATTGGAACAATTGACAGAACTGCATCCGGTTACTTCATCAACTTCGATGATTCCTCTGAAGGCTTCAGCGAACAAAAGACACAGCCATCATCAAAATCCTTTAAAGACAAAGCAAAGGAGCTTTTGAAACAACTAAAAGAAACATATCTGATTTCTCCATGGATTGAATTTTGGGTGGGTTTTGGTGCATTTATCCTCATACTTTGGCTCATCATGGTATTTACCTTGGGACGCTTCATTGAGGGAAAATATGCTAAAATGGACACAGCAAGTCAGAACATCAACTTGGTCCTCAAACCACACACATCTTCACACGTCGAGAAACGAGAACTTTCTTCAGAACTTTCTTCAGCCAACTTCACAGCAATTCCAATACCTGGTGGGGTAGCCTGGGACAACACTGACTATGAAATTTATGGTCCGGTCGAGATCCTGAAATATCCACACCAAATCAAGATCTCTTTGAGTGACTTTGCAAAACCAAACTCATTTGCTGATGATTGGGACTTTGAAAGTATTAACAATATGATGTCTGACTTAGTAATGTCTGCTAAATTTACAAAACATGATTATTTGCAGGGTTCTACAAATTATGATAGTATGTATTGCTATAACCACTATGGTAACCATTTCTTGCATAAATCTGCACAACCTAGAAATGTTTTAAGTTATAATCAATGGGAACATTGTGCTACACCTCCAAAAGGGAGCTCTAGAACCGTATATGACAAATATTCATATTTTTCAGGTTTTAACATAACTAATGCTGAAACATTTTATTACAAATTGTCAAACAAGACAGGGATGAAAACCATGATAACCAACACAAAATTGATATATTCAGATTCTTTCTTTGAAAAAATGAATACTTTTGGATTTGATTATTGGGACAAACATGTTGATTTGAAAAGTGTTTGGGGTACAAAAGAATGGCAAGTACAGGGTTTAGAAGCTTTGTTTAGAGCCTGCATGATCCCAGAACAAATGATATTTTTAAATGACACCGTCCAACAAACCACCTGTCTTGGCCTAGCAAAAATCAAAGATTTAAATAACCTGTCTATTCCAAAGCCAACAATGTTTAGCAATAACTCTGATACAGATGAAGAAATAGACATAAACCATATACTTAACCAAAACAGAACACATCCTGATTGGAAACAATGGTTGATCTGGCCCACAGATACAAATAACTGTCAAGATAGATTCCTGAATAAAACACAGGGTTTCAAAATGAACAGGCCAGACCCTAGATATCCTCAAAGACATCACCCAGGGATAATAACAACCTACAGTGTGGGCAAATTATGCCTCCAATGGCTACAGTATTCCACACTGCCTGAAATTAAGCAACACCTAACTTTACTTACTGATGGTGCTGACTTGCGTGATTTCATACTGGGACCACGCAAACAGCGTCATAAGCGTTTCATAGCAGCCTCTGTATATGCAGCATACAATGAGGCCTGGAAGGTTACTCAAATTGAGACAGCAGAAAGAATACGGGAAATTGACCGTATTAATTTGGAAAAATCACTTTCTGTAGTGGACAATGGGTTAATGACTCTGTCCTCCAGAATTTTTTCATTGGACAGCATTGTGTCTTCAGCAATCGATATATTATCGCAAGACTTACTATTATTACAACATGGTCAGTCACAATTGCGTTCTATTGTACAGCTTGGTTGGACGTTACAAAATCTGCGTTCAGGCTATGTGCCTTGGCGTTTAATCAACACAACGTCACTATTCCAAATCTTTAACCTTACTGATAGACAAATCGGTATGGCGCAGAAGGGTGCTGATTATACAATCTTGAGCATTGAAAAACTAGAAAGATTACCAATGACAATGTCAGAACGACCTGTCAGTGAATGGATAATACACGGAATCATAAATATTCCAATCTCAACCTTCAGGTTTCAATACTGCCAAAAATATATACAGGCTGGCATGTACGAGAAATTGGGAAAAGGGTACCTTAAAACAACTTGGAACCTGCCCTATTCACATGCATGTGTCAGTAACAAAGGACAGAAAGTGTTTCTTAGTGGCAACAATTGTGCTATGTCACTGAGCGGCACGCTTCTGTGTAACGGTATTAGTTTGCACGGAGCCTGTGAAGGGAATTCATACAACCTTTCATGTCACCAGCAAGGCGCACCTGCAACTGAAATAGAACCATTCTTTCAAAGACTCTATAATGGGAGTTACATTCTTATTGTAGACCGCAGATGCTGTAGTCTTATGCCCGGGACTCCTTATCTCGTCACTACGACGGCGAAGGTCAAGTGCTGTGGACGTTCTTTGTTCCCCAGCTCCTTTCCAGACAGGGAGGCAAGGGCATGGCCCGGTCTGAAAATTACTTCTATTCGAATAGACACTTTAAGCAGAATGAAAACAGTGCTTCTTCAGACGCCTACAAGGCTCACGTCATCTAAAGAAACGTATGATCTACAAGTCGCAAGAACGACTGCAGAGATACATACATTATTATCAACCAATTCCCCCGTACATTTCGCGGAAATCCTGAGCGAAATCTTAAATATTTCTGATACCACAGGGGTCTCAAAGGTATTTAAGACAGTATTTTCGATGGCATTAACACCATTCAAAGCCATACTGGGTATTTTTCCAGACTTCGTCCATTCGATTTTTGGCGGACTTCCCCTGATCCTAGGACTAATTGCAGGAATCCTATTCCTGGTCCTTATTTTTCGTTATGGCAACCCATGTCACAGAACAAAATCTCACGACAATGGAAGATACGATCCTAGCCATTGGATACCGGGACCGGATATCAAAAATCCTGGGACTCTCCCGGCTTAGAGACCTAAACATGACTTGGTTTCTATCATTTCGACCAATGTGGCAAAGGTGTGTTTTACCTGTACTAAGGTGTCTGCTATGCGGAGAAGAATGCGTGTTAGACACCTGTCTGACGCTACAATCGGATGCGCCAGTGGATGCAGATACACTGTTGGTTCCTACCAAGGTTCACGCACTGTGCTGCCCTCAAAGGCTGCCAATTCTGATGACGGCATTCCTGGAATCTTCACCACTGCGATTGAAGAGTAGTGAAGTTCAAGATGAAAGCAGCATCGAACAGGTACGACCTTCTGTCAGCAATGCAAATCAGAATGTCAATGGAGACAATCATGCGCACGAATGCATGGTTACCCCTATTTCCGACTTAGTGGAACTTTCCCATGAAGCTGTTGACAGTTTTTTCGAAAGCCTGAATGATATGATGTTCTCTCCGGAACAGAAATAGAGACTTTTGAGTAAACTCGCACGCGGCGTTCCCTGAATTCGGCCTTCAACTTTAAAAATAAAGTCACATGAACAATTACAATCCAGTTCACGGACAGCAACTTTTTTCAGCAAGCCCCTAAAATATTTTTCTATATATTTTTTCCCGGGACACTGATCTTCTGCTTAAAGTAAGAAACTATTCCTAGAGAACTAAGATTTCTATTTTTTTAGATTCTTTATAGACTTTATATAGACTTTAGCTGCCCACTGGTATGTTCACAATATATTTTATGTGATGAAATGGTTTCGACTTTTTTTCTGTATAGCCATATTAAGAGCCATTTCATGTGTATTTCTCATATACCAACAAACAATAATGCATAACAATGCGTGTTTACTTTTGCATTTGATTCATAGCTTAAGTGCATACGATATATATGACTGCAATTTTTCAGTATATTTGAAAATTTCAAAATGCATTTATGTATTTTGGGGTGGTAAGGTATACACTATACTCTATAGTATGTTGTACTATGTTATACTATGCATAGATTAGTAGATATGACCATAGTTAGCGTGGAGTGGGTGTCGTGTATTTCTATAGGTTCTGAATCGATCCCCCTATTCCTGACCCTATTCTGGTTAAACTACCTAGCTAGTTAACTAACAGTCAGCCCATGAGGCAAGAAATTCCCCATGATGCAGATACCGTTATCTGACGCAGTCACACTACGGCACAGGAACGTGTTATCTGATTAGGTCATAACGCTTGAGATCTAATTAGACAAGCGATATTCCTCCAGCCCCTGATAAGGCATACGACGTTCTCATAACAAATCAAACCTATGACAACCTGGATAATCCGTGCGGCCATTGTTTTGATTTCACAGAGAACTTTAGTAAAGAATGTGCTAACGAGCAAGTCGTATGACATCTTTATTGACGTACCTATGTCCATCCTTACGTCAATCCCGGCACCTTTAAGGTATAAATATTGCCGATCTTGCCCTATGCAAAACACACGCGTGGTGACAAGACGGAGCAGCCACACTTGCCGAAGCCGAGAGCAGAAGCAGACCCCGCTGGCAGCAGCCCCGCCTTCCTGACGCGCTGAGAGACGCGCTGCTATCTCAAGCCGAGAGACCCAGCACCGGCGCTTCCGGGTAGCCCTCGCAGGCAGCCTGGAATATCGAGAGCAGAGAAAGAGATACCATTCCTCATTCATCCTAAATTCCAGGTACAGAACTGAATAACCCCTCCTAGAGAATTCTTTAGTTATTCACTTGGCAAAAACAAACTTAACTTAAACTGTAACTTTCTATTCCCGCCCACGCATTAGACTTAGGTCAGGTACACGGGGTAGGCGTATTTAGAAACACCAGTTGAGTACGTTTAGTCAAATGTATATGTGTATGTAAATATATTTTAATCATTTTTAAACATCATATGGCTCAGAAACCATATCAATGTTTTTACAGTATTATTTTATACTATTGCTTCTAATGTATGCACTTTACTTAACTATAAGTATCGCAATAATATCGATCCATTTCTCTTGTACGAGAAAAGAGACTGATCAATAAATAACATCTTTTTATTGAACACGCCCGTCTCTTCCTTTTCTCTACATTCTGATGAGACTAAGAATGCACGTACTGACTGAGTAAAATAATTGCCTTGTGCTCACACGACTCTTGAGATTGACTCTTGATTAGGGGAGAGCAAAGTTGTCATGTTCTATGGTTGTCAGAAACTAAATCCCTTCTTGTCTAATCAGGGGAGTTAATCCTTCCTTGAACATTCGAGAAAGTTTCTAGCGAACTCTGAGCTTAGCTGGCAAACCCAAAAATTAAGTCTAGTATCGACAGTAGTAGACCTAGTTAACGTCTGGCCTAGGCCTTTACTGCTGTAGGTACTATTCCAATGCGCAGAGCCTATTGGGAAAATAGGAACTACACTACAGTCTACTTCGGTGGTCATGCCCAGTAGGGCCAACTTAGGCTCCGGCGTGAGTTCCACCCCTAGAACCTCCCCAAGTTCAGTAAAGATGCGTGACCAGTAGGTTTGTATGTTTGTGCATTCCCATATGGTATGGTAGAAGTCCCCTTGCTGTCGGCCGCACCTAAGGCATGTGGAGTCGTTTATTTTCCCCATTTTAAGGAGTCTCACTCTGTCAAAATACGTCCTATGAAGCACGTTTAACTGAATGAGACGTTACCTAGACTTGATCGCTACCTCTCGAGGATGCATGAGGACCATCTCCCAGTCTAGATCTTCCATCTCACCCACCTCTGCCTCCCATACGCCCCTAAGTCTCGCCAGGTCGCCCAGTATGTTATTAGTCAGGGTTTTGTAAGTGAGGGAAACCGCTTTGCCCACTATACATTCCTGGAGGAGTCTGCCCTCCAATGGTGTGTATTCAGGTATTTCCGTAAGTGGAACCTTTTGTGCCCTCCAGGCATGTCTCAACTGCGTGTATTTAAACATCTGTGAGTGATGGAGCCCGAATTCAGTCCGGAGTGTCTGGAATGACTTCAATTCCCCCCTGGAGATCACGTCACCTATGTTTGTTATACCGATATCGTCCCACCGTTGGAAGCCCCTGAGCTTACCAAGTTCCGTCAGCCACCAGCAATGCCACAACGGTGTTTGTATGGTGGGTTTTCCTTCCCATCCGGTGCGTTTGGTCGCCTGCCGCCATGCCGTCAGTGTGATGACCGTCGCAGGTAGTAGCGACTTCCTCGCCTTACCACCGTACAGATAATACAGAATGTTTCTGGGTGACAGTGTATGTCTTTCGAGTGTATATGTCGGGTGGTCCGCCGGGACATGGATCCAGTCGTTTATCGGGGTCAGGTGTTCCGCCCAGTAGTAGGCCTCCAAGTTAGGTAGAGAGATACCCCCACTGTATTGGTGCCGTTGGAGTGTCTGTAGGGCTATTCGCGGTTGCTTTCCCAGCCATAAAAAGGTGCGAAGATCTGCATGTATCTTTGGTATCGTATTGGTCGGGAGTGGGTAGTATTCATTTGGAGTGCATAGAGAAACTTAGGCAGGGTAATCATTTTGTACATCGCCGCCCTGCCCAGGAGCGTGAGCGGCAACCGTTTCCATCTGTCCATGTCCTGCACAGCGTCCCCCATAATTCTGTCTATATTCTTGGAGAATGAGAGTTTCCTGTCTAGGGTAATATATACTCCCAGGTACTGAAAACCTGTAGAGGTAGTGACCAGGCGTTCGGGGATATCTCCCCAGTGCTCCCTCCTCTGTGGGTCGTAGAGAACCGACTTTTGCCAGTTTATGGTATGGCCTGCTCTTGCCCCAAAGCTGGCCAGTTCCCGAAATAACTCTGGGACTGTTATGCCGGGGTTGGTGATGTAAAGCAGCACATCGTCTGCGTAGAGTGATATTTTTTCCTGCTCAGCTACTGAGGGGTCCAGAGAAAAGCCGTGGATGTCCGGGTTCCGTCTAATATTAATTGCTAAGATTTCGATGGTTAGTGTAAACAGGAGGGGGGACAGCGGGCATCCCTGTCGTGTGCCCCGTTCAACCTTGAATTCGCGGGATAATCTCCCGTTCACTCTCACTCGTGCTCTCGGGGCAGTGTATAGGAGCTGTATCCAGCCACGGAGTTTCGGTCCGAAGCCAAACCGCTGGAGCACCGCCATGAGGAAGGGCCAATGCACCGCATTGAACGCTTTTTCTGCGTCGAGTGAGAGGAACCAGTGCGGTTCACTCCTCTCCTGGACCTCTTTCAACCAGTTGTGGGTGCGCCTAAGGTTTAGTTTAGTCGCTCTATCAGGGAGAAACCCCGACTGGTCCATATGGACAAGGTCCGGGATCACCGCCCTCATGCGTGTCGCTAAGATGGTCGCTATCACCTTCACTTCCATATTAAGGAGGGAAATGGGGCGATAGGAGGCGCAATCCTCTTTAGATTTGCCGTCTTTGTGGATCGGCACGATGGTGGCCAACGCGAGGTCGGATGGCAGTGACTTCTGGTGATATGAGTCAGTAAGGAGGTTTTTAAGATGGCGTGTTAGGAGATCTGACGCCTTCTTGAAGAATTCCGCTGGGAACCCGTTGGGGCCCGGCGTTTTGCCTGTTTTTAATTTTGCTATGGCTTCTGATATCTCGTCCAGTGTGATGTCCGTTTCCAGCACCGAGCTGGACTCAGGAGATAGTGTTGGTATCTCCATTTGTTCCAGATATTGTAGTGCCACATCTATGTCCCCCAGGTCTTTGGCTCTGTAAAATCGTTCGTAGTGGGTCGCGAATGCCTCCGCTATCTCCACATCGGTGCACCACATACCACCGTCGTCCATTTGGATTCGTTTCACCCACCTCGCATCCCGTTCTTTCCTGCTTAGCCAGGCCAGGAGCCTACCCGATTTGTCCCCCACATCATATAAACGATGTAGAGTTGCTAGCGATTGTGTCTTTGCCTCGTTCGAGACTATCTCCCTATACTTCTGTTGGGTATCTAGTAGTCGTCGCAACGTGTCTGCCCTTTTATGCGCCTGGTAGTCCTCCTCCAGGTTCAGGATAGAGGCCTCCAAGCCCGCCACCTCCACCTGGTGTTTTTGTCTTGCCTCTCTCAACCTTCCCTGGATTCTGTCTCTTAGTACCGGTTTCATCGCCTCCCAGAGGGTTACCCTTGAGGAAACTGATCCCTCATTTTTGGCTATGTACACCTTGATGTCAGCCCTGACGCCACGTGCATTGTCCGGGGATTGGATATCCCAGGCCGCCAGGCGCCATTCAGTGCCTCTCCCTTGCCTCGCCCCACCTACCTTCGCGTACAGGGGCGAATGGTCTGAAATACCCCTCGCTTTGTACTCCACTACATCATCTGCCATTAGGTGTTGTCTCGCCATGAGGATATAGTCTAGCCTGGAAAAGACTTTGTGTGCCCTCGAGTAGAAGGAGTAAGCGGTTTGTGTAGGATGATGCCATCGCCATATGTCAGTGAGTCCTATAGTGTTAATCGTTTGTGCCAGAACTGTCTGCATTCCCCCTCTGCGTGGTTGTCCCGTACGGTCTAGTTCGTCCGACATCACGTCATTGAAATCACCTCCCACTATTTGTATGGTGTCTGCTGTGTCAATGAGAATTGACGTGATCGCCTGAAGCGTACGTGGTTGAAGCTTCGGCGGCGCATAGACCGACACTATAGTGTAGTGCTGTCTCCTCCACGTCCCCTGTACCCCCACGTATGTACCCTGAGGGTCCCCCCATGTGCGTGTGACGCAGAATGGTGTTGATTCTTTAACCAGAATCGCTATTCCCCTGGAGTCTGAGGTGTATCCCGCATGTGCCAGAACCCTGTGCCTGCCTCTCGCTATAAATGCACATTTGTCGCCTTTGAGGTGCGTCTCCTGCAAGAGAATGACGTCCGGTGCCAGTCTCTTAAGGTATGCATTCACTAGTCCCCGTTTAATTTTTGGTCCTAGGCCATTCACGTTCCATGTCAGAATGGAGAGTCCCCTATCATCCCTAGGCTGTGCTGCTAGTGTACCTGCCATTGTGTGGGTCGATTCTCATCCGTTAGCAGTGCAGATGATGGGTGTCTGGGATGGAGTGTCAAAGCGTGCGTTCGTGGCTGTCCCCCAACTGTGTTCCCCCCCCAATCGTGTACCCCCCTCCCCAACTCATTGGAACTCTGGCCCCCCTTGAACCTCCCACCTCCCCACCACCCTCCCCTTCCAGACTCATCCCAGTATAGGACAAAGCTTTCAGCGGGAGACGGTCTGTCCCCCACCCTTGCCCCCCCTCACTTAACTATCCCTCACCTTCCCCCCAACGTGAAATGCTGTGGGGGCACTAGGCCCAGTGCCGTTCCTAGCCAGATATCGTAACCAATTCAAGGAAACATACACACTGGGCAGAGTGAAAATAACAAAGGGGATTGTCAACTTGCGTGTCTCCGGCCTCCCCGGCCGCCGCCTCTGGTATGCCACTCGGTCAGTGTTCATGAGTGCGAATCTTGTGTAGCTGAGTCAGTTCCGCTATGTTTGTCGGAAGAGTCCTGCTCCAGATGGTGGATCTCCTTCTCTAGTGGATGCATCGAGTCCTGTTCCTCCCTCGGCTCTTCCTCCTCGGGTCCGCTTCTCCGTCTTCAGCTCGGTTGTCGCCGTCTCCTTCCGAGAGTGTTATTTGACGAAGGACTTGTCTTCGTGAGCCTGCAGTGGAGAACTCCCCCGGTGACTCCAATCGCCCTCTCCTTGCACCCGTGGACGTGCGGGCCTGATATGGCGTCCCAGGTATGCGAGAATACAGTCTTCTGGACTTCCGCCGTTGTGGTTTTGGGAGCCCCCATTGCACCCTCTCCCTCAGCGACCTGTCTAACTCCTCGCGTCCTGCCGCCTCTCTGCTGTCGAGGATCGGCCTCTCTTCGAGCCACTGCCATGCGTCCTCAGGGTGGGGAAAGAATATCGATTTCTCTTTGTATATAACCTTGAGTTTCGCAGGGAAGAGCAGCATGTAGGTGATCTTTAGTGCCCTCAGTTTTGCCTTCACCAGGTCGAAGGAGCGTCGCTGTTTCTGGACCTCCTGGCTGTAGTCCGGGAAGATCATGATGGTGGTGTTCTCTAGCCGAATCTCCCCCAATTTCCTGGCTTCCCGAAGGATCAGGTCCCTGTCTGCAAAGTTCAGGAAGCGTGCTATCACCGGTCTAGGCCTCGCACCTTCCGGGGGCTTCGCCAGTAGTGCCCTATGTGCTCTTTCAATCACGAAGCACGCCGAGAAGCGCGCCATCGGGAAGGTCGTAGTCAGCCACGTGTGAAGGAAGGCCGCCATATCGTTCCCCTCGATCCCTTCTCTAAAGCCCACAAAGCGCAGGTTGTTGCGGCGTGCCCTATTTTCCGCATCATCCACCTTCCAAAGGAGTTGTCTGTGTGATGCTTGGAGTTCCACCATGTCTTTTCGGAGCGTGGTGAGTGAGTCCTCCGCTTCCCCAATTCGTGTTTCAGTTTCAATGACTCGTGCCGACAAGTTCCTGAAGTCTTGTCGCAGGAGGGTGACCTCCGACCCCACCTCGCCTATTTTGACTTCTAGAGCCGCTCTCGATTCCTGGATATCTGATCTTGATGCTTGAATAGCTGCTAGAAGTCTGCCAGTGTCTATTGGCCCCTCCTGCGTTGCGTTGGGGTTCTCCCTGCCCGGTCGGGAGGTTGCAAAGTTGTCCATTGGGCCTTGTTTCAAGGATTTGGGGATAGTGTCTTTTTTCCCCATGGTTTCCTGTGGTGGGACGTATACCTCTGATGCTGCTGTGTTTCTCTCACTGCCAAGCACTGCTCCGTAACGTCCGTAGGTCTGTAGACACGGCGCGTATCTGCCGCCAGAGCCTTTACAGTGCTCCGGGTGCAGTCCCACGTGCCCCAACCTTCTTCTCACTGGTAGATCCCCTGCACCAGGGACCTCTTGTCCTCTTGTGGGTTATCGCTGCTACGCCCCGATGTGCTCGCTGTCACTCCTGCCCCATAGGCCCCCAAGCACTCCTGGGCGTTTTCTGACACTATCCCCACAGGTGGTCACCCTCCCGCGTTGATGGTCGTGGAGGGTCGGCTGGCCGTGAAGGCTAGGGCATGCAAAGATGCGGGGACAGGCGAATATGTAGATCGGGTAGCCGTGTGTCTCCGTTCGCGATCCCCCAGAAGTCTCGGGCAGAGGCGTCTCCGTTGTCCAGAACCCGCAACACAGTTAGCGCCGGGCCCCCCCGAGCGATTCCCAAATTCCGCCGTTAAGTTACGCCGCCATCTTGGTTAGGTGTGCTCGGGCTCGGGGGGGGGGCTCTCAGCTCTTACTTGATTCCGTCGGGGGCCACCGCCTCAGGGGATCTCGGTCAGCTTCTCGGCGCGTCAGTTCCCCCCCAGTGCAGGCTCTTGGTCACTTCGTTCTCCTCACGCCGCCATCCTGATGAGGTGCAGCCGGGTGTCGGGATCTCTCGCACCGGGTGACCGGGCTGCCGAGCTCGCTCCTCCCACCCCGCGTCCTCTCGGTGGCTACCAACTGGCCCCCCGGCCGCCGCAGGTCACTCCCGGCTGTCCGGCGTTAGTCCGGTTTTACTGCCAAGCCTGTGTCGCCATCTTGGTCTCACGGCCCACTCGGTCTCCGGCCAGGCAGGCTGCGGATTTCGGGCTCCTCCCGCTCCGGCGGGTCTCTCCCGACAGCGTCGCAGCTTCAGTACGCTCTCCCGCACTTTGACAATTATTTTCAATTATGTGGCATCGATTTTTGACGGATTAAGGAGTCGGCGGCCGGGAGCTCCCGAGCTGCACGTCTAACGCGGCATGCTGCTGGCCACGCCCCCCGTTTTGGCATTCCTGTCAGCAGTCTAGCTGCGTAGTTCTGGATGACCTGCAGTTTGTTGATTACAGAAGCGGGGGAGCCTAGGTAGAGTGTATTGCCATAATACAGTCTAGAGAGCAGTATGGACTGGACCCTGGTTTTCTTGGCTTGGGGGGAAGCAGGGGAAGCCAATGCAGGTTGCCACTGTCTTGATGGCTTGCACTTGGAATGTCAGATTATGATCCAACCAGATGCCCAGCCTCTTTATTTTGGGCTTAGGGGATGGAACTGGACCCATGCAAGCTGTCCAGATGGTTCTGAGGGCAGTATTATCAAAATTACCCAGGGTCATGATCTCCGTCTTACCTCCGTTCAATTTCAGATGGGAGGAGCCCATCCAGTTTACCACCTCCGTAAGACAGGCATTCAAGGTGGAGGAGTGGGGGGGCGACTTGATTTAGGGCTACGACCATCAAGATATATAATGCAAGTAACATTACACCTACAAGAAGCCAAAACTATTGGCCTAGTCAATGGTTGTTTTTAACATCAAGTTGTATATAATAATAGGAGGATTCGAACTGACCAATATTTAACTCTCTATGTGGGAAATTCCACAAGGTGTGATTCAACTAAGTGGAAAATCACCACCAGTACGGCAGGCAGAAATGTGATTTGGACCTTAAACTAGTTTGTTTTCTTTTATAAAGTGGGGGTGTCTGAGAAGCATTCTCACAGTATTAAACGTAACCCTACAACTAGGCATTCTGGTCCATTTGCCCAGGGTGGCAGAAGTTAAGGGGCTGAAACCCTGTTATTACAGTCTGTTGTCAACTCCACACCCCCTTAACAAACCAAGCCACTAACTCTTCATAAAAACATACGAGCAGTTAATTGTATTTACTCTGTGGCAGTGTGAATACTTATTTATATGGGCGACCTAAGGTATTCTTCCTAATTTTTCAATGTTTTCACTTTGAGGAATTACCGAACCCAGTTTTTCCTTGTTCATGAAAGGGGTAGATAGGATTTACAGTAGGAGAAAGTAACTCTGGAGCCAATGATAATTGATTGCATCTTAGTGAGTAAGTTGATGTAAGGACTTTGATGTACATCGCCAATGGAAATGTTCGAGAATTTCCGCAACAGTCCCAGATTGTGGGTGTTAGAATTTATTTTAAGGGCGACCGCTTTGCCCCTCTTCCTGACAGCATTCATGTTCCCACCTTGGGACTTAATTTGCAGCAGTAGAAAATCTCCATTAATAGTACAATGTCCACCCCTCTGAGCACACTTTACAAGTTCGAAACTTCCCATCATCTCATTTTGAGAATCAGAATGTGGAATTTGAAAAGGAAAATGGCTTTTCTGCACAGCGAAATTACACGCAGGTGTGCTGAACAAGTAGGGATCAGGCCTGTTGCCTTTAGGCAGTGTTTGTGAAACTTTAGCCAAATGTGAAGTTTCCTCATCCACCTCATTGGGGGCTTCGCAATGCACATATGATCATGTTGATTCTGTACACAGGGCTTAGCTACTTACTACCTTCACACCCTATTAATTTACAGCCTTGCAACCTGTGTGCAGTGCGTCCTGCATGCGCGTGCTGTGTCTCAAAACACAAACAGGCAAGTAGGAAAATCACGAAAAAACGCATTCATCATCTGATATTACAGTACTGATGACCATTTTTAATAATACATTGTTCCTGTGAAGGACTTCCATACAATGCCTTCCCTGTTAGAGGCAGCCATGACAGGGCAGCTCAACAACAATACTGCTGCAGAGTTCAAAGGTCAAAGTCGACAATAAAATTGAATCCTCTCAGGAGAATAGTATTGCTTAAGGTGTGCAATATTTTAAATTAGAAGGGAAGAGGAAATTGAAAACTGAAAATCATGATGAAAAAATAGAGAAGTAACTTAGGACACAACCACACTACCCAAGGAGGTGTCTTTTAATGTTTAACCCCTAAATTAAAATACGGTCAAACGATGAACCACACATTCTGTGGGGCCGCAGCGAGGAACTACAACTGCCCCCACTCTGCACATGCTCAGGAAAACAGAAGAACACGTCTTTTCAGCAACACATCCATGTACACTCTGATTCGAAGGCCAATCCCCGGAGATGCAGTGTTATAAACGTATCTATCGCTTCTCTGTATAGCAGTACTGTTATCAGGTGTCTGTGTGACATGTGCAGCGCATTGATGCCTCGTGGCAACAGGGCGCTATATATAAAATTATTAATTCCATAAATAGATTAGGAAAGGGGCGGGTGGTTCAGGCAGGAAGTTGGACGTCGATAAGGCTATACAAAATACAAGATTGCCAGTAGATACTTATGCCAGCCTGTGCAGAGATTGCTTCCAGGTCAAGAAGGCTCTTCCTCGAGGCACTGATTGTCTCGGGAATCTGATCTAGACGGGGTTATTGAGCTAGAACCAACCTTGTCATGTGCAGCTCGAGCCCACCCCGTCCCGTGAATTCCTGCGACTGTCAACAAAAATAACTAGAGTCAATTGTCAAATGGCAAAAGTGCAAAACAATAAAATGCAACCGGCTCTTGGGAAGTTCTGGTGAACAATTAAAGCTGTGCTTCCCTGGCCAGGATGCGAGAGGGAGGGGCTGGGCCTCGTCCCCTCAGCCCCCACCACTGCACTGGAAGCAGGGCATCTTGCTGTCTAGCAACACTGACATTCAGAAGTCAGTCAGTGCTAAATATAAAGAGCCGTAATGCCTCCGTTTCCAAGGAATACCCGCTATTATTTAAAGCAGGATAAGAATAACACCATAGCCATAAGAGATGCATCCTGGGAAGAACCCTTCTGGGGTCACTGGGACTGTGATTGTGTGCATGTTTGCACTAGTGATGTCAGGAGCTGAATGGAAACTGTGTTTGCTCCAGTGTAGCAATTGCAAAAAGAAGGGGACCCCTGAAAAACTAGTATGAAGTACACCTAGACAGGGAAATACACTAATGTAAGCT
This sequence comes from Lissotriton helveticus, assembly GCF_964261635.1. NCBI lineage: Eukaryota > Metazoa > Chordata > Amphibia > Caudata > Salamandridae > Lissotriton > Lissotriton helveticus. Next base: position 1,542,465,018 of record NC_136067.1, on the reverse strand, counting down.
TTCTAGGGCTACTTCAACTCAAAACAACTCCTTACAAATAATTGAAGGAAGACATAAAAGTGACACTAAACCAAAATACTGATATTTAGAAAAATACAATTGCTTTATTCATCTGATATTCTGATATTAGATTCATAAAACACATAAATTACATACAGAGACAATAACAAGAACCACACAATAATGGTAGAGACTTTCACTAATGCACAACATACATACCACATTCATACTATCCCACATAAAACTCAATTTATACACAAATACTAAGATAAATTATTACAAGAGGTGCAATTATTGATGATATGCACTCTATATAGATGAAATGGTGAATCTTTTAATGGAAACGGGTACAAGTCTAACTCGACGCGCGTTTCGACTGAAACACAGTCTTCATCAGGAGTTCCAGTTTTTAAATGTTGTGCTGTATGGAGAGAAATTATATATATATAGTCTCATATGTACAATAAACAGTGTCACTTTAAGTTACTAAAAACAGTTAATACACTGCGGCCTAACAGGAAAATATATCCTATATCATAATGTCTCACATTTACTCAAAAATGAACTGCTGCCTTTAGACAATAACATACATGTTTGTATAATAAAGAGAGTGTTTTCATACACATGTTTATAAACAATAACTTTATATTACCGGGTAAAAAAAGAGAAAGGGGAGAAGGGAGGAGGGGTGGGGGTTGGCAAGGGGGAGGGGGGAAGAAGGAAAGGGAGGCCGGGGGGGGGAAAAGAAGGGGGGAAAGGGGGAGAAAAAAGAGAGAGAAAAGAAGGGGGGGGAAAAGAGAAAATGTTTGGAAGGAAGGAAGAAAAGTGTTGTTATCAGATGCAGGAAGGTCCCCACCTAAGAAGTCTAAAAAAATGATCTCCAACACCAGCTGAGTAAACTTGCGTAAAAACGAATGCTCTGAATAGTGGATAAAAAATAAAAAATGAAGACAAGATAAAGAACTTAAATAATAAGAGAAAGAACCTGAGCTGCCTAGTTAAATATGGTACCAATGAGGTATAACCTAGAGAGAAAGAGGAATTCTTTGAACTTAGCTGGTCCCAGAAACCGCAGTGATAAACACGTAGATGGAGGGTAATGGATGTAAAAAGTATGGATGTAAAAAGTATTGCTGAGATATCAGGTGTCTGTCTAAAGATGATCCTATACAACCTGGCATAGAGGGAGAAAAAAGGGGGGGGAGGGAAAGAAAATGACATGATATAAACCTGCCAAAATGGTAGAGTTAACCTTACACTGGGTGCATCGAGAATATGGGATAATAAGAATATGCTAAGTTACCTTAATATCGGTAAATCTAATTCAGGCTCGAGGGGAGTGCATAGCGATGGACTGTGTCCGTTGTTAACTCTGCTGAGCTCATCGAATGAACATGATGTAATCAGGCAAACAATCTAGGGAGAAACACGGGGCCATAAACTGTTAGAAACGAGGAAAGAACAGCTGATGAAAAAGTGATGTGACACAGATATTTAATAAATCTACCACGCGGTTGTGTCATAACCTAGAAGGCTCTCTGCAATTGCCTTGCCCATAAAAGATCGAGTGTCAGAGGCCACAGTTCAAGGAGCAGACCCAAATACATACACATGAAAGAACAGTTGTGTACACAATGAATATAAACGTAATGTGCCAGGCCGTGACAAAAGAACAGCCTATTTCTATAAAGTATCTCAACAAAAAAAATTAGAGAAAACGGCGCTTCTTATCACGGACTTACCGATAATAATTAAACTCCAGCTCCAGTGTAGCGCCGGCACTTCTTGGAAGTTGTCCGCTTAAATATTAAAAATGTACAACAGAAGCAAAACGGGCTTTAAAGCATTGGCATAATCATACCATTTTTGTACGCACAGGGCTAAATCGAGCACAAAGCATACTGCACAAATATCTGCCCTAAAGCATTTGCACCCGGAATCTGCACGACGTGTGCTTTACACGTCGAGCTTTTGCACTTGCTGCATTTTTAATGGATCACGGCTGGGGCTGGTTGTGGGCCATTGTGAAAATATTCCTGTTAATGCGCTGCAATTAACAGGAATATTTTCACAATGGCCCACCATCAGCCCCAGCCGTGACCCATTAAAAATGCAGCAAGTGCAAAAGCACGACGTGTGCTTAACACGTCATGCTTTGAGACTTGCTGCATTTCTTTTCTCATTAGAGCACGGCTGGGTGCTGATTGTGGGCCATTGTGAAAATATTCCTGTTAATTGCAGCACATGGCGGGCGCTGTGATTAACAGGAATACTTTCACAATGGCCTCAGGCAACGAGTTAAATTGCCGTTTTTTGCCGCTTGCGTTTTAAAAGCGGGCGGCGGCAAGAACGTGTGCACGCTCCACAAGTAGCACTCCGCGCTCGGTACCTTAAAGGTGCGCGGGAGCGCAGCCGCGCACGTTAGAGGGAACACTGGTTAGGTGTCATCAGCGTAGGTAACCATATGGATCCCAAAAGGCGCTACAATGGATGCCAGGGGGACCATATATACGTTAAAAAGTGTTGGGCTCAGCGACGAACCCTGAGGGACGCCGCACCGGAGGGACCGGGGTTTAGAACTTATACCATCTTCAAAGACCTGGAACGTGCGGCCTTTCATGAAGGAGCGCAGCCAGCTCAGGGCGGTATCGAATACTCCCAACTTGCCAAGGCGATGAATCAGGAAATGGTGATTCACCGTGTCGAAGGCTGAGCATAGGTCTAATAGGATTATGGCTGCTGCGCCTCCAGCATCAAGCAGTTTCCTGCTTTCCTCAACGACCGCTAGCAGAGCAGTTTCTGTACTCTGTCTAGGGCGGAAGCCAGTTTGTGAGGGATGAAGCAGGTTGGTGGTCTCTAGGAACTCAGAGAGGGTGCGGTTTACATGTTTCTCAGTGATTTTAGAGATTCCTGGTAGAAGAGATATAGGGCGATAATTGCCCAAATCTGCCGGGTCGAGATGAGGCTTTTTAAGAAGACTTTTAACCATTGCTTCCTTCCAGAGTGGAGGCACAATGCCTGAGCCAAGCGAGGTATTGATCATATGGGTGATTGTGGGGCCAATAGTGGAGGCGACTTTGGCTAAGATGTTCTTAGGCGCCGGGTCTCTAGGTGATGCGCTTTTCACTGTAGGCAGAAGTGATAGAAGGGTCTCCAAGGAAAGGGGGGGGAAATGGTCCAGGTGGCATGTGAAAGGAGGAAGGACGACCGCTTGCCTATCTGCTGACAGGTCAAGTGGATGTAGGGTTTTTAGAATGTTCTGGATTTTGGTATCGAAGAACTCAGCTTGGTTTTCGCAGCGAGTTCCAAGGGTGTCGCCAGGATGGGGGGGGGGGCTGGAGATTTAACTCTAGGGGAGTTAGCAGCCTGCTCAATTTTTGTCTTGTAAAAGATTGCCTGAGAGTTCCTCATTTCCTCTCTATAACTGTGTATAGCATCCCTATAGGTGCGCTTTCTTCAGCTGCAAAGTCTTTCCTCCATCTTCTTTCTAAGATTTTACACCTCTGTTTCATGATGCGCAGTTCAGCTGAGTACCAAGGTGAGCTGGTGGAGCCTGTTTTTTGGAGATCCTGGCTTTAGGGAGCATAATTTTCAGAGAATCACCTATCCAGCTGCAGAAATAATTGTACATTGTCACCGGGCAGGGGGTGGGCATGGGTGTATTCTTTTCTAGTTCACGGATCCATTGCTCATGGGAGAGCTTGGACCAAGGGCGTACGAAGGTACGGGAAGGAGGGGCCGGAGGGATAAAGGAGTGGGGATACCAGGAGAGGGGGACCGAGTGGTGATCAGACCAAGGGATCGGGATCGGGTTGTTTCCATGAAGAGTTTCCACATTAGAGAACACAGGGTCAAGGCAGTGACCCTGAGAGTGAGTGGGGAGACGAACGTTCTGCACAAGCTGAATGGACGCGAGGTTTTTGCTAATTCAACTGCAACTGTGGCCCTAGGGTCATCGAAATGGAGGTTATAATCCCCAAGAAGCAGAAAATACGCAGACGAGCTGACTAAGTGTAAAGCATTTTCTACCAGGGAGTTACAAAAGGCATCTACTTTCCCCGGCGGGCGGTATATCAGGATTCCTGAAAGTGAGAGGACAGGTATGAATTGTATAGTGAAGTGGACATTTTCGCAGTTCAGGAGAGGGCTGCCAAGGAGGCGACATGTGAGATGGTCCTTTTAGATAATCGTGATTCCTACGCCTCTACCTGAGGATCTGTCTACTCTCTGGATCGCGTATCCTCGAGGCAAAGCTTGTGCAATATCTGGATCACAGCTATCATTGAGCCAGGTTTCAGTTAAAAAAATAACCTCGGGGGAGCGGTCTTCTAGGACAAGCGAGTTTTCCGTCGAGTGCTTAGGGAGGGATCTGCAGTTTAACAAATAGATGTCGAAACCTAGGTTTGAGGAGGGGGGTGGATGCGTGTGGAGGGGAGGCGTGAAGGAATAGTGAGGGCATTTTGGATGAGGGCTATCGACTGACAGAGAGTGGAGGCAGTTGGCCTTGGGGAGCTTGTTAAGCTGCCTCAGACGTGCACTGGAATAACTAAGGAGCTCTGGTGTAGAGTAGGTGTTCTGGCCCCGGGCCCCGTTCGGACACGGACGGGCTTGCCTTTGGCGCACTATCGGCACGACCGCTGCGCACGTCCGCTGTGCGGTCGCGTCATGGGCATGATTAATCCTCCTCCTCCGCCGCCGGGTGCAGCAACTAGAGCGCTGCCCCGAGCGTCTGAAGCGCTAACCTGGAAGTGGTGCACGAGACCTTCCTGCCCGCCGAGCATTGAACACAGCTCGGGTTGATTCCTATGTACCACCATCGGCGATGCGGGTAAGTGCAATCGGCAATTAAGTTGTGCAAAATAGGCAAGGTGAATGATAAATTTTAAAGGTAGTCAGCAGAAAAAAGTGTTAAAAACCAAAGAGCCACACGGTCAAAATTTCATTAACAATCTCAGGAGCAACTCAATGCGTTCCCTAGCTCTGCCACTGAAGTTGTGGTCAGCCTCAGGCAGTCGCGTCAGGGATTGAATTTTATCCGCCTCCTCCGCCGCCGGGTGCAGCAACTAGAGCGCTGCCCCGAGCGTCTGAAGCGCTAAGCCGTAAGTGGTGCACGAGACCTTCCTGCCCGCCGAGCATTGAACACAGCTCGTACCGGGGGTCGGTTCCTACGTGCCACCACCGGCGATGCGGGTAAGTGCAATCGGCAATTAAGTTGTGGAAAATAGGCAAGGTGAATGATGAATTTTAAAAGTAGTCAGCAGTAAAAAGTATTCAAAACCAATGGCCACACAGTCAAAATTTCATTAACAATCTCAGGAGCAACTCAATGCGTTCCCTAGCTCTGCCACCGAAGTTGTGGTCATCCTCCACAAAGTCTATCTGGTATCGCATAAAAGTCTCCAACACCCAAGGTCTTGTGTTATTGATAACCAATTTTTTGCAAATTGTGCTTACCTCTCACCTATTTTTATAGGGATAACAGAGGGGTCTTTAATCACCTGAGCCTCTTGAACGGTGATCGCCTTGTGAGCCTCTTCCTCTAAAGCCTTGTCGCGGAGGGTAAAAGCCTGTATATGAGTATTGGGGTTGGTATACGTTGGGGTAAACAACGTTTAAAACGAAACTTTTACCACGCACTACCATTACAACGCAGGCATTACAACGCAAACCATTACAACGCATTGCACTGGGGGGCGCTCTAGGATAGGGAATAAGTTTAATTTTCTATCCAACACCTTCCCTAGTGTCCACGGGGACTGGAGTTGGAATAGAAAATTATACTTACCACTATCCAGCACCTCTAAGCGCTATGCGTTGTAAAGGTTTGCGATGTAAAAACCGCATTGTAAAGGTATGCGTGGTAAAAGTATGCGTTGTAACGTCATACATCCATACGTTGGGCCTAAACCCTCTTTGAAATGAGGTCCTCGAATTAGCTTGGCCTAGGCCGGGAAATCGACCTCTTGATCGCCCAGCCCCGCCAAAAACCCGTCTGTCAAAGAACTTCTTGATGTCTCTCTGGGATTTTAGAATGGAGCTAAAGGCTCCTACGTATTTCGACATCTCCTAAATGAAGTCACCCCTAAAGAGAAGCCCATTAGCCTCCTGTCCTCCTTCATTGTTGGCACCTTCCACCAATTTCGAGTCAATTTTTAGGAGGATGCTTTTCATTCTTTCAACATTTAATGTGGTATTAACATTGCCTAGGAGACATACTGCCCTTTGTATCCACTGTCTCAGTTCTTCTACATTTAGGGCTGAATTGCCAACAAAGGCCTCTTCGGTCATATCAAAAATTTTAGTCAAGGGGCCAGACAGTTCTAGGAGCCTGTCTTGGCACATACGTAAGCATTTGTCTAGGCCTTTCCTAGGGTCCCTACCACCCTTAGCAATAAAGGCAATTATTTTCAGGTCCAAGTCAGGGACATTCAGATCTGAAGCGTAGCCTCACGTCCTTTGGGATTTGTTTTCTCAGCCAGAACTGCATATAGTTACCTACATGCTCAGCTGGAGACCATTTGGGAGATAAGGGGTGTTTTAATAAAGACGAGTCAAACATAAGTCCCCCAAAGGGATCAGTTAGCTTTTCAAAATCATGACCCTACAAAACAACCTAATTGTTGTCCTTTGGTGGTAAGGTCTCAGATCCGTCTGAGTCAAAATCAGAGGAACAGCTCAATTTGACCTCAGCGCTCCCCGAGGAGTCATAACATAGCACAACCTTATGTTTGCGAGCTTTAGTAAATTTTGTTTCTGATTCATTAGATGGACCCTTTCCACGGTCCCCCGTGTGTCCTCAACACTACCAATATTCATGTTAACAGATATTTTCTTTGAATCAGAAAGTTTACCCCTTTTATAACTTGGACTGGCTTGTTGTACATTTTTACTCTTTCTATTAGCCTTACCTCCATTTTTAGTTAGGGGGCTGACCAAAATCTTTCTTCATCCGAAGTTCTATTTTTCTCTAGACTTATACTTTCTAGCTTTTTATACATTTTCTTTTCAAGGTCTTTAGAAAAGGGTTCTAGCATTTCTTTTAATTTGTCCTCAAAGGACTTTTGGGAGGTAGAGGCAATTTCTTGGGAAGGTAAATATTGTTGGTCCATGGTAAGGGTAAATTAAAAAAGCAGGTGGGAGGATAAATTAGATAAATTAAGGCTCAAATGCAAGAGTAAAGCAGTTCAGCAAAGGGATTTAGGAGGAGACCAGAGTTAACCAAGAGGGTAGTGAGGGGTTAACTGATAACAGCTGGATAACTGTCAGTATTTTTTTAAAGTGTCGGAATGACGTGAGAAGCATTATTACTAAAGACAGGCATCCCAATCTCCCAAAATGGCCGCCGAGACAACATAGCCATGTAGTCTCGGCGTCTGATATTGTCCTTCGACTGTTTTTCCTTTTTTGTTGTTTGTTTAAACAAAATACGGGTGAGAGGGGCAATAAGTGCCCGGGCAGGGAGCAGTAAAGAGAAACCCGCGCTTGGGTGTGTTCAGTTGCAAAATGCCTGAGAAGCGAGAGAAGCGTGAATTCTAGGCGCGCCCGACAGGACAGGAAGCAGGCGATCATACGCCTGCATTCGGGGCATTATTAGAGCTCCTATGCAATACTGCTGTGTGGTGCATACTGTATCCAGGGGGTTGCCATGGTGCGCCAGATGCCTTCCTCAAGGAGCAGTAAGCATTTTACTAAATAAAACAGCGTGGGAAACACAAAGTGAATTATATGGGAAAAACAAGTTAAACCATGATAATGGGGTGAAAAGCAAGAGCAAGATAAGGTCACAGGCTATGAAATTAAAACTAAATAAATAAGCAGTTAATAAAGCACAAAGGGAGATGAAAAAGCATAAAATACAATATCAAAATAGCATCAGAATATTAAATAACATTGTAGTAAAGTGTAAAGAGTGAAAGATAATTAGATCTAGAGTAAAGTATCACAAAAAAGTAAGAAATAGGCAGTATAATAGTAGAGCTTAAGGGAATACTTATTTCAACTGCGGCAGCCAAAAAAAGAAGAAAGAGTTATGAGTGTTCTGGCCTTTTATTAGGTTGGAAGTTTTTGTTGTTACAACGTTCTAAGTTCTTTAAAGTGGCTGTGGTATGCTAATTAAAGAAGATTGCAATAAGGTTAGCCTCCGGTCTTCCCAGAAATTACACATGCCACCCAAAAAATTAATTAATGTTGATTCTTTTTAAATTGTGCCTAACCTAGGTCATCATAATGCTGGTCACAAAATAGTGTGGTGTTCCCATCAAAAGACCCTCCATGTGGCATTTTGGAAATTACCTCTCTGCAGAATCAATAGCATATCAACCTGATAAGTTCTATATTGATGTATCTTACATAGCGTTTCATTGAGTTGTGAATAAGGAAGGGTGCTTTACCACTTACCACTGCTATCCAACATGGTCAATGAGAAACCTAAATAGCATGACAATGGGTTTCAAGATGGGTTACAGTAGAAGTCTAGCTCCTGCCATAAGCTGGCTTTCAAAGAACTAGTCAGAGTAGATCAGTGTCTTGCACATAACTTTATTAAACTGCAATGATTTTACCATGCTTTGTCCATCCAAGGCCATCTTTAATATGATCCGGGACTAACTTGTAGAAGTAGGTAGATTAAATAGTGATCTGTAAAGAGCAAAATTGGTGAGATCCATCAATAGTCAATACTATCTAGGATGCGCATAGATCCCATAATCTAAAGCCAGTAGATATTGTGCTTTAGTAACCTGAAGAACTGGCAGTGCAGATAGAACCATTGGGTTGATGTACAATCTTTTAGGGCATACACAAGAGAGGCAGCATTGATTTTCAACATGGACATGTGGGTATTATTCCCTCTCTTTATCTTCTAGCTATTAACCGAAATAAAGGTATATACCTGATTCGTCCACCTTGGAGTTATTATTGAACCAGTAGTCACTCTTGCATATTTTGCAACCAAAAACAATCACTTTTGTTTTTGAAAGGTTAATGATTTGCTTATTACTTCAGTATAATTATCGAAGGCCTCCATTGGTCTAGTTGTATCCAAATTTACAGTATCATCTTCATACAGAGGGCGTCTCACGAGATGAGGTAAGTTTATAAAGAAAAATTATTTCTTACATGAACTACTTGAATCTGCAGTATGCAGGCTAAATATCAGGGGTGCAAGAACACATCCTTTTTTAACCCTTGGTTGGTAATGATTTTACCTGAGAGAGATTATCATTCCTCGGTTTTATTCTAACCTGGGTATCTATACATAAATCTTGAATTGCTCACAGTTAGCAGGGAGATATGTCCAAGCTGAGATTCAAAAGTAAACCTCTGTTCCCTCTCCTTTTTCCTCTCCCTCCCCCTCTCTCTCCTCTTCCCTCTCTGCCTCTCATCCTTTCTCTCTCTCTCTCAATATATATATTGTCCAAACTCCCAAAATCCTTTAATAAGTCCAGGCACAGACTCCAAGCTCATTAGTGCAATTTATTATGATTTACAACATGTCCACAAGATATACCCCTTACGGCCAAGCCTGGCCTTGTTCATATGTGCATTTCATTTCGAAGTGTCTTTTTTTTCTTATTTTTCAAATCCCCACGTGATGCTGCGCAAAGTATGGCCATTAAAAACAGACTGTGCATTGATGTTATAATTTCAGAAAAATGACTATAAGTTTGTGTCATATTTGTTCTCTCCAAGTCATTAGAAAATTGCAAATTGAAATCACTGTATTGGAGCATCATGGACTCATATTAAGAAATTTCATGTGAAACATGCGTTAATAACAATGGAAATAAATATGTAAAATACATCAGTCTGAATTATGTCTGACAAGTCTAAAACAATAAATACAATATATACCTATATATGTATTATTAGCTTTTTTCTATATCTATTAAACAAGAGAGTGTTGAAATCCATGATGTTACATGAAAAATATGTATCTCAGATGACTAATAATATAATTATGCCCTAAGTGAGCTTTATCATGGTTCAGATGAAAGTAGCCACCAGTCCATTATATTGTGTAAGCCCCTATCATGTAGATGTCTAGGGCTAACTTGGAAATTCCCTCAAATGTTGTGTATTTAGTAAATACTATCTATATGGTATACTCCCACACTGAAGTCAGACTTGCATATTCTTTTGTTGTTTGTAAGTAGTCTGTTTTTGTCGATAGTCTGTTTTTGTCTCATTCCTCTCTAAATAAAGAGCCACCCATGCCATAGTGCAGTACATATTGAAGTGCAAACGTTTCATAGTTTATAGCAGCATAAAACTAAATTGACAATAATAGTATATTTGGACAGACTTATCTCACAATTCACTTAATGATTTCACGATCATTCTTGGTTACTGTTATTGTGACTCCATTCTTTATTCCCTAACTGTCTCACAAAACATTGTGTAGTTCCTCACCAAGGTTTAACCCATTGGGCATTCTGGTATCGAAATTCAATATGTATCGACTTTTTAATTGTCAAAGGAGCGCTTCTCGGTTGCCTCCCCTCCTTAACCTTGGTATTGAGTTGATTACAAAATATTTGAGACAGTTGGGATTGTTATTATGATCCTGTTTGAAATGTTGAGCTACAGAATAGGTTGAGTCTGAGTAAAAAATAGCCCTCAGGTGTTGTAAGATTCCTACATATGCCTGCAATTTGGTGCTTCCAACATATTTAAGTTTGCAAGTGCATTCTAAAAAACACTCTGCAGATCGGTTTTACAAGTAAAAAAACTTTTAACTTTATTGGTTTGTCACTGAATGCAGTCATATATTGTGTCATATTCACACCAAATTGGCATGCTCTGCACAGTCTACATTTAAATAACCCTTTCCTAGACGACAGCCAATTGCTCCTTTGTATTATTTGAGTGCTGCTGGTTACTTGTGCGTTACTCATAGATGGAGCTCTTCTAAAAGTGATGGCCGGTTTCTTCGGGAGAGATGGCCCGATGATAGGATCCGTTTGTATTATGGGCCAGTGCTTGTTGAAAATGGTCCTTAGTTTATGTTCTTGTTTACTAAATGGAACTATCAATCTGATGTTATTATCATCACCTATTTTGTTATGTTTTTTCGCTCTTATGGTGGATCTTATCACTCAAACAATTCCTGAATAAAATTGATTCCCTACTTTCCTTATTGACTTGTTCAATGCCACGATTAATGGTTACCATCGAATAGCCATGTTCCGGAAATCTGAGTGTAGCTTCTTCTTGACATTTGGTAAGAGTACTTTTGTCTGGCTGCAAATTCTATGCAGCCTAAGCATTTCCCCATACAGAATACTATCCTTCAAGTGCCTAGGATGGAAGCTGTGGGCATGAAGGATTGAATTGTCCACTGTTGTTTTTCTAAAAAGTTTGGATTCGATTTTGTTGTTTTCCACATATATGTACATCTAGGAAATGATTTCATGAGTATTAATATGGGCAGTAAATTCTAGATTAACATTGTTGGTGTTGATTTTATCCACAAATTTCAAAGCACTTGTAGCTGATCCTTTCCATATAACAAACACATCATCGAAATAATGGAGCCAACTAATAACATTGTTATACCAATCTTCAACATGATAAACCATAAGTACCTGTTCCTAACACCAGCCCATGTGAAAACATGCATAACTGGGGGAGAAACAGGCACCCATGGCAACTCCCCTTCGTTGTTGAAACACCTTGCTATTAAAGTAGAAAAGGTTGTTATTTAAGATCCAAGTGAGCTTTGATAACAGTATATTGCTGTGATTATAAAGCTCTAATGGTCTACTGCTCAAATAGTGCTTCACTGCCTTCAGTCCATCTTGGTGTTTAATGCTTATGTACGGCGAGGTGATATTCAAAGTCATCAATAGATAATCATTGGCCCAAGGGATATCATATATTCTGCGTAGGAAATCTCTTTTATCCTGAACAAAGGAAGGAAGGCGTGACACATATTGTTGTAGAAAATAGCCTGCATATTGTGAAGTTTTTTCAAAAATACTATTTCTTGCCGAAATAATGGGTCTACCTTGTAATGGTACAGTTTTCTTGTGAACTTTAGAAATGAAATACATAACAGGCATTATTGGATGGTTATTGCACAAAAATAGATATTTCCTAGTCAATAAACCTTAATTTTCCCACTTGCTTAAATCTTTCTGAAACTGGATGTTGATCTTGCTCACATGTTGTATGGTGTTTCTTTTATAGCATTGCTCATCATTAAGATGTCTATAGGCCTCTGTAAGGTACTCCATTCTTGGCCACAGAACAATGTTACCTCCCTTATCAGAATTTCTGATGATAACCTCGTTGTTATTTTGTAGTTTACTTATCAAGTTGTGATATCTTTTTTCATTGTCATTTCATCTTCTTTGTGTTCTCTGTGTTTGATGATTCAGCGATGCTCGCCACTGGGTAGTTATAGTTTTTTGTGTTGCTTATAAATTTGGCTCTGTTGGATGACTCTGCACAAAACTTTCCCAAAAAGTGCTCTCCTTCACTTAGTTTGTGAATGAAAGTTTCGGGGTGATCCATCAAGCAGGAGCTGGGCAAAAAGGGGGACCCAAATTGCAAAATTCCCATGATTTTCCCATAGGCTTCTTTAAGAAGCACTACCACAAAAACACTGAAATGAAATGATATCAAATTTGTCAGGAAGCTAGATCTTGGTCCACAGATTGTGTAATTTGGGATTTGGTGTACCTCTGCTCAGTAGCTTTTAGAAATTAAGGTTGAAAAACCTTTGCATATCTGGACAGTTGGGTCACAAGAGTCTCACAAAACAGGAGCGCCAATTCAAAAATAGAACATTCTGATTGGACCAAGCAGTTTGTTTTCCCTTGGGCCATCTCGTTCCGCCTGGAGTCAGACTCCTGCTGAAGCGAACTCTTTGACTGACAGAGAACAACATGAGAAAAATGTTGCTGGCAACCATTAGAGGACTCAAGGGACTTACAGGCACATGCATCAACCTTTTTTGTGAGCGCAAATGGTGCCATTCGCAAAAATCGGCCGTTTGTGCCCGCAAAAAGATGCAACAAGGTGTAAGGCACTCGCAATTTAATAAATCGCATTTTTTTGCAATTGCATTTAAGGAATCGCAATTTGCAATTCCTTAAATGCAATGTGATTCGCTATTTGGGGCCACAAATTACTGAGCACTTAAACTGTTTGGTAATTGCAAAAACTTTGAAAAGTGCATTTTTCAAAGTTTCATGTTGCACACACATGCCCTTGGGGCATGTGTGTGCGCAAAATGGGTGCAAATCACAAATCCAGGGGTGCAACAGGGTGTCCTTTGAATTTGCATGTGCAATTTGCGAGTACCTATTGGTACTCGCAAATTGCGCATGCAATCTACAAATCATTCCTATAGGCCTGTAGGCCCATAGGAATGAATGGGGAGCCATTCCTTAATTGCGATTCGCAAATTACGAGTCGCAATTAAGGATTGTTTAGGAATCGCTTTTTTTATAGCGATTCCTACATTCATAGGCTTTTGCTAGTACTTAATTGCGATTCCTTAATAATCGTAATTAAGGACTTGCAAAATCCTACCTTGATGCATGTGCCTCTAAGTTTCTTGGCTTGAAGTTTTGAAAAAAAATAATATATGGTGGCAAAGTTAGGATATCCTACCCCTCTAGGCCCTATGGCGGGATCCTGAGGGCCACCCCCGAGGCCAAAATCAGAAAAAAGCAGCAATTTTTGCCATGATTCTGCGGGACACCCATGGGATTGAGGCGAAAAAATCATAATGAAGGCCTGGGACTGCATTGTTTACATGACCCCCCCTCCACTAGCAATTTTTCAGCACGAGGGACCTCATTCTCCCGTGCTCAATTTTTAAATACAGGGTCAAGGACATTTCCCCCCCCTCCACCTCCCCTTACCGAGCCGTATTTTGCACCCTGGACCCAATGTATTTTTTAAGGGGGGGGGACCTTGGATAAAGTAGACAATTATTCAGCAGATAAAAGGAGAGTTAGTTGGTAACCATTTCTTAACTAGAGAGCGACCATGATATGTAGTGGGTAAAGCCATGATATATTATATGTGCAGATTTCATTGGCCTAGTGGGGGCCATCAAATGCTGGTGTGCACCTATTATATGCTCAGGCTTAACCATAATTTGGCCATGCAGAAATATATGCTCAGTACAGTCTTGCTTGGACAGGTACAGCAGAATACTCTTTGATAGACTACATAGTTCCACTGCCACAGCCTCAGAACATTTTGCCTGCTGTCCAGAGAGGGTGACACTCTCTCTGTCTCTGGATACGATGATTGTACAGAATATCGAGGTTAGGAACATCGTGATACACTAATATTGTGGACAAAAATATTGAGGACAAAATTTTGAAAGGTAAGTAAGTTCGTATAGGGGAGAGTAGTTGGCCTAACGGCTAGGGTGGTCGACCTCGAAGCTGGGGAACTGGGTTCGTGTCTCGGCAATGACGTTGAACATCCTGTGATTCTGGGCAAATCACTTAATCTCCCTGTGCCTAACAAAAATGTATGTGTCCTCATGTAATGCAACTGGTACTATGTAAAGCGTTCTGATACCCGATTCGGTTCAAGTTCCCGCTATGTAAAACTCTATAAAATAAAAAAAAGTATTGAGGAGGTATATATTTACTATTCTTAACTTCACCTCTATGCACATTGAAGATTATCTATCTATCTATCTATCTATCTATCTATCTATCTATCTATCTATCTATCTATCTATCTATCTATCTATCTATCTATCTATCTATCTATCTATCTATCTATCTATCTATCTATCTATAGTCAAGATAGAGACTTGTAGATTTAGGTAGAAAGAAATCTAAATGTACTTCCCTTTCGATATGTTATCTTTCGATATTGTGTTCATGATATCTGATGCTATAGGGGGCGTGGCTTGCACGCTGAGGGTGATGGCGGCGTGAGCCCGGAGCTCCGCGCCTGTTCCCCACATTAATCCTGCCTGCTGCTGCGGGGTGCCCGGCGCTGTGCCTGGAAGTCATCGGGCCGAGCGTGGACATTGTTGGAGCATTAGCGGGGCGATCAGGGGGCCGCTGAGGAGACCGACCTCCGCCGCACTGCAGAGCCGCCGGAGCCGAGCCGGAAGAATGCCCAAAATGGCGGCCGCAGCGACGGACTCGGGACGGACTGCCTAAACTGTGGGCCGACGCCTGGGGACAAGGCGGGGACCCGCCGAGGACCGAAACCGGTGAGGAGGCGCCCCTTCCCCCCCCGGGGGCCCTGTGAAGTTCTCTCCCGGAGGGTCCGAGGAGCAGCGGAGGGGCCGCGAGCGAGCGGCCCGGGACAGCTGCGGGGAGAGCGCTGCACGCTGCGGATACCCTGAGGCCTGGCGGACGCGGCTGGGGCCCGGAGCACCGGAGGAATCCTGCACACTCCCCCCCCCCCCCCCTCCCCCCCCCTGGACTATGCGGTGAGCCAAAGAGCAGAGCGACACGCAGGGGGGGTTGAGAGAAGTTCGGAAGGGGGAGAGGGCCCAACGTCCAGGAGCACCCTGTATTGACCGCGAGGGAAGCCAGCACGCCAGGGGGTGACTAGGACTGCCTGCCGGGGGGCCACGAGAGCTAGTGAGCCTTGGCCCCGGATAGTGGCGGACCTCTGCTGGGAGTACACTTATCCTTGGCGGCGCTGCGACACCGAAGCCCCACCACTCACGGCCCGGAGCACCACGCACACACCCCCCTGGTGTCTGCCCCCTACCCGGCGACACTAATTGCCGACGCTGGACACCTGACCAGGGAGAGGGGCCTTGCCTTGCGAGTGTTCGCGCCACGCTGACGGAACAGCGAACCGAGTGGGTGCTGCCCCGAGACCACGCGCAGGCCATTATGGGGAAGACAAAAGGCAAGCACGGGGAGGCGGCGGCTTCGGGAGCGGCGGAAGGAGACGTGGGGGAGCCCCCGGACCTGAAGGGGCTACAGGATCGTATCCTGGAGGCCATTACAGCAACGAGAGAAGCGCTGCATAACGACATTGCGCAGGTGGCGTCGGGGCTCGGCCTGCTCCGAGCCGACCACGACAAATTAAAAGACAGAGTGTCGGAGACTGAGGGGGCCCTGAAAGTCCTGGCTCCGGCCCACAAAACTCTTGAGGGAAAACTCACGGAGGCTCTTACCCGGATTCAGATATTAGAGCGTCGAGCAGAGGATGCGGAAAACAGAAGCCGTCGCAGCAACGTGCGAATCGTAGGTGTGCCGGAGAGCGAAGGGGGGACGGACCTACTGGCCTACTGCGACAACTGGCTATGAACTGTGGTGGCACCTGAGGGCTTGTCGCCTTTCTTTACCCTGGAGAGAGCTCATCGGGTCCCGTCCGGACCACCCAAACCGGGCCTGCCACCGAGACCTATCGTGGCTAAACTGCTACACTACAGGGACAGGGACCTGCTACTACAGAGGGCCCGAGACGATGGACCGTTCCAAATCGCGAACAGTAGAGTAACGCTGTTCCCGGACTTCACGTTCGAAACGCAGAAGCAGCGGGCCTCCTTCCTGTCGATCAAGAAAGAGCTGCGCACAGAGGGGATCCAATACTCATTGCTGTTCCCTGCCAGACTACGGATTGTGGTGGACGACAAAACAATGTTCTTCAACCTGGCCGCTGACGCTTGGGACTGGTGGGAATCCTACAAAGCGGGCACGGATGGCGCCAAGGTTCGGGAGGAGAAGGAAAGGGACCGGGAGAGAGCGCCGGCGGGGCCGCGCCAATCGCAGAGACTGCGCAGGCGACGTCGCGGAGCCGGGAAACCGACCGCTTCGCAAACGGAAGCCGAGTGCAAAGCCGCGCTGCAGGCAGTGATCACCATTGGGACAGGGGGTGGCTCTCAATCCACACGAGGCACGGACACAGAGACGATCATATCGGCCTCGGGCTCGGAGTCGGACCTGTCGGGGGTCCATGATGCCAAGGATCCGGTGGTGACACCGCAAACAGCAGAAGGAATCCTGAACAACTGACCTGGACCTGTTGGGTAAGGGGAATGGGGCTTGAGGGGGGTCCACCCGCGTAGCGGGAGAATTGGCTCCAGGCATGGGCGCTGGGTGGCTAGCTATGCGCTGTTCTCCGTAGTGGGGGGATAGCGGCGGGCCTGGGACATGCAGCCCCCTCTTGGGCGAGGCCTCGCTCCGCACGCCCTTAAGGCGATTGCAGCTTCGGCTGTGAACTAAATACCTGGGGGTTCTGGTTAAGGGAGTTTGGATGGGGTCTGGTATCTTGATATTGGGGCCTGTTCTGGGGAGAGGGGGAACACCACAGTTGGGGTTTGGTGATGGGGGGATTCTGCAGACGCTGATCTTGACTTTCTCAGGGGTTGACCAGTTGGGAGGGTTTGTTTGGGGACGGGGAGGGACCATCATCCGCGGGAGTGAGAATAGGGAGGGGGGGAAGAACCGTGACTTATGGAACAATGGCTAACTCAAATGTTTTGAAATGCATGACCTGGAACGTGAGGGGTCTACACACAATGCAGCGCAGGCATAAAGTGCATGCCTACCTACAGAGAAGGGGGATTCACATAGCGCTCTTACAGGAGACACACATCACGAAGCAGGAAGGGGTGGCACTACAGAGGAGATGGCGGGGGCAGGTTTTCCACACCTCTTACTCGGCCTATGCAAGGGGCGCTCTGATCTGGGTAAGGGCGGGGACGCCTTTTCAAATGACTAGACAACTAATAGACCCAGAGGGAAGATTTGTAGTAGTGGAGGGCAGGTTGCGGGGTAAGACTATAGTTCTATGCAGTGTATATGCCCCGAATATAGACCAGTTAACCTTTTATGCGAGCTTGTCAGGGGCACTGGCGCACTTCCTGGTGGGTCCGATACTCATGGGAGGGGACTTTAACTCCGTGGCGGATGTGCAATTGGATAGGTCCCACCCGCCCTTGAAAGATTCCCCGGTGTGCCGCGTAGCTAAGGGCAGGCAAGAATGGCAAGAGAGCTGGGGGTTGACTGATGTATGGAGAGCGCAGCACTCAACAGTCCGAGATTACTCGTTTTACTCCGGGGTACACGAACTCCACGTTAGGCTGGATGCGATATTGTGCACACGAGACGTGCTGACGCAGGTTGCCTGGTCGGAATACCTGACGAGAACGGTCTCGGACCACAATCCGCTCTTAATCCACTTAGACTGGATGACGGACAAGCCTAGGGTGCCAACCTGGAGGCTCCGGCCGGAGACTTTGGAAGACCCGATATTTGGGGCGGCCCTGGAGGAGGGGTTGACACAATACTTCGCCAATAACGAGGGTTCCACGAGCTCTAGAGCAGTGGAGTGGGATGCCTTCAAAGTGGTAGTGAGAGGACAGTGCATCACACAGTTCGTAGGCATGAGGCGGGTGCTGCTGACCGACCTTGAGAGGGCAGACGCCAAACTGAGGGTGGCGGAGAGGGACCGCCCAGGCAGGCCGGAGCTGCAGGGCCCGGTTAGCTCGGCCAGGGAGGCGGTGGCGGCTGAAGTGGAAAGGCTACGGGCTTACGATCACCGGCCGTACATGCTGAGAGCTCATGTAGAAGGCGACCGGTCGGGCACTTTGTTGGCGTGGCTCTCCAATCCCACGAAGCGCTGCTCCCCTGTCTTGCAACTTGCCGGGGAGGGGGGTAGTCTGTCCTACACCCAGTCGGCCATAGTGGACGGCTTTCAGGGATACTACAAGACACTTTATAGTAGCACCCCGGGCGACCGGGAAATGGAGACGGAGGCTTTCCTGGATGACCTCACCCTACCGCGCCTAGAAGACGAGCAGGCGACGGACTTGGGAAGAGACATCGACTTGGGGGAAATCCGAACAGCTATTAAATCCATGGCCCGTAATAAGACGCCAGGTATAGATGGCCTGCCCATCGAATTTTATGGCAAATATGTCGACGCCTTGGCGCCGCGGCTTCTGGCTGTGTACAAAGAAGCAAGGACCACGGGTCGCCTTCCCCCATCGATGCGGGAAGCGATAGTCATCTCGCTATTGAAACCTGGCAGAGAAGGAAGTAGTCCATCCTCCTATAGGCCGCTCTCGATGCTCACAGCCGACTATAAAATCTTGAGCTCTATACTAGCATCGAGACTCCTACCGCACATGACCACTCTAGTCCACGAGGACCAGAACGGCTTTATCCCTACCCGGAACACGACATTGAACATCAGAAGGCTTATCCGACTCATGGAAGAACTGCGGGAGGGGAGTGGAACCCCACTTGCCCTCTCGGTCGATATAGAAAAAGCGTTCGATAGTCTAGAGTGGGATTATTTGTACGCAGTCATGGCGCGTTTCGGGCTGGGCGCAGGCTACATCCGGTGGACACAAGTGCTGTACACGGCGGCCGTGGCAAGGGTGCGAGTTGGATCCTTGGTGTCCCATCAGTACCCAGTGGAGAGGGGCACCCGGCAGGGTTGCTCCCTGTCCCCATTACAGTTCGCTTTAGCGATCGAACCGCTGGCTGTGGAAGCCCGCAGGGGGCGATACTTCACAGGTGTGCAAACTGGCGACGGGCGACAGTTTATCTCGCTGTACGCCGATGATCTCCTGCTGTTCCTGGACAATGACGCGACTGAGCTCGAGGGGGCGGAGGAGCTGCTGGGACGTTTTGGCGACCTCTCGGGCCTCAGAGTTAATTGGGCGAAGACGAGCCTCTTTCCACTGAAGGAGGACGCGGCCCGCCCAGAACACAGACCGCTGCTTCACTGGGAGCCGACTTGCCTCCACTATCTTGGAGTATACGTCTACCACACAGCGACGGCTTTATTTGAGGGTAACGTGGAGAGATGCGTCAAGGGGCTGAAGGGTAACATGGCATTCTGGGCCACGCTTCCGCTATCCATAGCTGGTAGGATAGCACTGCTGAAAATGGTGGCCCTCCCGCGGCTGCTATATTACTTCCGAACGCTTCCGATCTGGATCCCCAGCTCCTTTTTCCGCCGACTTCGCTCCCAACTGACTTCCTTCCTATGGGGGACGGGCAGGTGTAGAGTGGCGCTGGCGACACTCACCCGCCCGAAAGATGAGGGCGGCTTGGCGTTCCCAGACTACGAGCTCTATTATCTCGCTGCCCAATTGCAGATTTTCACGCAAGAGGTGGCTCGGGTCTACCGGGGCCCGGAAGATAAACGACTGCGGGGCACGCCACGACACATACTAGCCTATATCGCGCTAGGACAGAAACTCGCCGCTCGGGATCTGTCCCTTGAACAGAATACATTTCGGCGTTGCTGGAACAGAGCACAGAAGCGGGCAGGGATTCAGTACCCCTACGCACCGGAGATGCCACTGGGCATGCTGACAGCGTTGCCCCATGGAGGCGATTGGTCCCGACTGCTGCAATGGGAGGAGGTAGGAATACAGGTGGTAGGGGACCTTTTCGAAAACGGGGAGCTCCTCCCGTACTCGGCCCTCCAGGAACGCTTCGATCTCCCACGCGGGGGCTATCTCCTTCATGCAGCCGTGACGAGAGCCATGCAGAAACACTGGGGAATCGGACTGGCGGAGCCGGAGACGGCCATGGCGTGCCAATACACCATGATGGCGGCGGGAACGGTGAAAGCGGTATCTTGCTTATACAATAGAATGCTCCACGAGCACCTGCCGCCCCTCGATGCGCTGAAACTCAAATGGGAAACTGACCTAGGTAAGCCCATCCCGGACACGACCTGGGCACAGTTGGTGCGGAGGGCGCGAAATAGCACAAGGAACGCCCGTTTTCAAGTTATCCATTACTACATTCTACACAGGGCGTACATGACCCCTGGGAGAATCCTGAGGTACTTTGGCGCGACTGATGCGAGGTGCCCCCGCTGTGCGACAGATGGGGCCGAGCTGGTGCATATGCTCTGGTCATGCCCGGCCCTAACAGATTATTGGCGAGCCGTGGGTGAATCCATGAACGAGGTGACAGACCGGACTGTTGACTTTGATGCGGCGGCGTGCATCCTGCATTGGTTTCCACACACCCCCAAAAACAAGCTCTCGAGCAAGTTCATCGATATGGGTTTAATGGTAGCCAAGCGTGAGATCACCAGGAACTGGAAGGCAAGGGCGAGCCCGACGTAT
The DNA here is from genome assembly GCF_964261635.1 of Lissotriton helveticus. Classification (NCBI taxonomy): domain Eukaryota; kingdom Metazoa; phylum Chordata; class Amphibia; order Caudata; family Salamandridae; genus Lissotriton; species Lissotriton helveticus. Next base: position 1,542,443,969 of record NC_136067.1, on the reverse strand, counting down.
AGGAGGTGGCACAACGAATTTCTGAAATGGGCGGCCTGCGATAGCACGCACAGGTATCAGATGGCGCGTAGAACAGCTAATGAGAGAGCGCTGGAACAAGCAACGGCCTGGGAGGTAATGGTACAGGGCCTCAGGGATAGTGGTACAGCGGATGATGAGGGGGACCCAGACGTGGCAGGGATCAGCACAGTACAATAATCTGGAGATAAGAGTACAGGTGGAGGAGGAAGCCTGAAACCCGAGGTTAGGGACACACAACGGGAGGCTCCCGCGCGGATGGTGGGGTGGGAGGAGGGAACAGGGGGAGGGGGGGGGGTAAGGTTACTCGAACCTGGGGGGAAGGTTGGGGGGGGGGAGTTCGGGGTTTCATTAGGTGAGGACGGAAAAGTAGGCACACACACAAATCCGAGTCCACACTCCTGAGGAAGAGCAACCAGGCATGGGGGTGCGAAATTTCTGCCGCCGCCCGGCCCCCGGGATGTGGGCCTGCAGGCTGTGTACACGAAACATTGATGAACCTGACTGTAGCACTGTGAATGATGCTGAAAATGTGCAACTATTGGCCTGTGTAATGTATGTCTACAATAAAAATTACTTTAAAAAAAAAAAAAATGATATCTGATGCTATTGAGATTCCTAGCTCGATATTGTGGGGCACACCGGTACTGCGAATCCTAAGCATAGGATCAATAAAACTGGTTCCTTTCGCCTAGGCCCTTTGCTCACAAAGAAAACATTTGCATAAGAATATGCTACATTCGTGCAAATTACTTTCCGTTCAGGTTTTTATCACGTAAATTAAAGATGAGAAAAATATGCACTGAGAACGCTATTGAAAGTCAAGGTGAAAAGAAAATTCAAGTCATACAAAATGAACACAATGCATCGCTAGATTATTACAGTACAGGACTGATTAAGAGAAGAAACATCATTAATATCAATAACTTCTTCGAATTGGGTCTGTCAAATAGTCAACATGTTCAGAGCGCTTTCAATGCAGTCTGGTGCCTTGGAAACCCACAATAACACAATGAGATATGTCCCGCATCCATCTTCTACTTTCCAATGTACATGCATCGTTTTAATCATATTGAAACACATTGTAATATCTTCATGCATATCCCCCACCACCACCATTGTAGTCACCAAGATGTGTCTAACAAACATGAATGTGTAATGCTGAACTCAATACCAACTTCACATTTTGCACATGTTCTGTTTTTACTGGCAGAACAATAAGGGGCAGAATAAATTGCTGCAATACACCCCTCATTGTACCTTCAGAACAAGCAAAGAAAATTACACTTCTATTCAACATACTTAACGTGAAAAGCATTAGATATATGTAGATGTAACCGTCCCATTATACAAATGATACTTTTTATAGTACACATGATAAAAGCAAGAGACAGCTTCACAGCATCCTGTCATATAAGGCATATTAAGAAATGGTTAAGAAGTGTTGTAGTAGGTGAGGAGGGGTTCTGTGCCTCTTTCAGATAACTGGTAGGTACAATGATTCAGAATTTGGTTCTGGCAGAGTTTCTCTTTCCTCTTTTTAGCCTTTTTGCCAGAGGAGTCTTGTCTTTGCTGCATCACCTGTTTTGATTTGCACTGGCGGATAATACAGACTATGGGGTCCATTATGATATCGGGCGGATTGCATCCGCCAGGCTGACGGTAGCCACCGACAGCCTGGCGTAGGCAATCCGCCCGAAATCATAACCAGATTTCCCTCCGCCATATTAGGATGGCGGGGGGGACCACAGCGGACAGAAAGACTGTCCGCCGCTTTTCCGCCCCGGTCGCCTTGCGGCCGGGGCGGAAAAGGAATAATATGGTGGTGGTGTCTAACAGACACCGCCAGCCATATTATGATGTCTGGTTTTCAGTGCCTTTCCGCGGCGGCGATGCCGCCACGGAAAGGCATGCGGTCTTCACTCTGGGGGCCCCCTGTGGGCCCCCAGAGTGAAGTACAGGTGGGGGGTGCACATGGGGGGGTTGTCATTTACAAAGCGGAAGGCACCGCGCGGTGCTTGCCGCTTTGTAAATGACAATGTGAAAGTGCATTTTCAGCATTGTGGCGGGCGGTGCAGAGAGCACCGCCCGCCACAATGCTGAAAACACAGGATGTGCCCGCCACTGTGGCGGACACATCCTAATAGCACCCCCGAGACCCCCGCCCTTATGGCGGGCGGTCCCGATTTACGATGGGATGGCGGGCGGGCAAAGTCCGCCCGTCATCCTAATGAGGCCCTTAGCGCGTTAAAGTGGTGCAACGAGGAGAAATATCTTAATTTCTCCTCGCTTTTACCTCTTTCTATGAGTGCTGCATTCCACAGCACACATAGGAGGAAAACGCCATCAATGATTGTTTTTGCGCACAAAAACAATCAACCCTGCAATGCAGGCACCCTTGCACCATGGTGCAAGTGTGCCCGCGTTGGCGCTAGGCAGCCAATTGTGCACCGCACAGAGGAAAGCACAGGGATGCATCATATTTTTGTAAAAACGATGCATCCTTGCACTTTCCTAATGACGCAGCCCTGAAAAGCAAGATGGCTTGCAGCACCACGCTGCATCATTTTCTGGTAAATATGCCCCCTGGTCCCTCAGCTATCGATTCAGATCCTTGCTTCGGTGGGGGCTCTGGATCCATTGATGCTGCATTCCACAGCACACATAGGAGGAAAACGCCATCAATGATTGTTTTTGCGCACAAAAACAATCAACCCTGCAATGCAGGCACCCTTGCACCATGGTGCAAGTGTGCCCGCGTTGGCGCTAGGCAGCCAATTGTGCACCGCACAGAGGAAAGCACAGGGATGCATCATATTTTTGTAAAAACGATGCATCCTTGCACTTTCCTAATGACGCAGCCCTGAAAAGCAAGATGGCTTGCAGCACCACGCTGCATCATTTTCTGGTAAATATGCCCCCTGGTCCCTCAGCTATCGATTCAGATCCTTGCTTCGGTGGGGGCTCTGGATCCATTGATGCTGAACTGGGAGATCAGCATCGAGACCGGTCCATCTCCTCACCTTAGCCGCAGACCTGTGATTGTTTGTAGAAAGTTGAAGAATTGAGAGTCTGAGATATGGGCAGAATGAATATAAAACTATATTGCTTAATTTCTTAAAATCAGAACAAACATGCATTAGGCATTTTTAAATTAAATAATAGAACAAAAGACTCCAATTATATCCGTTAAAAATTTCAGAACACCACAGATATATGTATATTTTTTAAATGATTGAGAAACATTTTGCTCTCCGGCAGAGCCCTAAAATAACTTCCGAGTTCCGAAAGAGCTTGAGGGCCTCCCTGAAGCTAAAATATCACATTTTTAATTTTTTTAAAAAGAAGATTGAAAATGGCGGCCCTTTCACTTTGACCGCGGAGCAAAACCAAAAAATGGCGTAATTTAGTTTCCTTATGATAGTGGCACATTTTGCATTTGAGCGATGGATTCTGTTGCGCAATTTGTCTATCATCTCCTGAAATGCTCTGTTGGGAACAACAGGAAGTGCATTCTTGTGATGCTGGGCCTGTTTGGCTTATTACGTATTTGCTCCGAATAGCATTGCATTGTTATCTCTATTATATGAGTCACTAAACAAGGTTGGAGAAAAGAGCAGTATTTAAGCGCTTGAAAAAAGAGTTTCAGCCTTATGGTGGTTTTGAGCAAAACAACTCGATTTTTTTCGAGAACAATTTATAGTATCCTGAAATTCTGAACGGATAAAATATTCAGTTGTGTGACAATATATCGAGTAAGACAATATTGACTTATACAAATGTGGCAAACACTACATTGCCTACAGCTATATTGCAGGGTAAGTCTATATTTACTACTCTTAACTCTATATCTAATCTACTTCACTAGACATTCTTTGCAATATCGTGGCTAGGCTGAAGTAGGGATTGTGACATTTTAGTCACTTTAAATAGTGCATTCTGTAGAGTGATGGTATACCCCTTCAGGTCAGTTGCACCTTATTTTTATCAGATCTGAGAGGTTCAAACAGCAAGACCTTGCTAATAAACGAATGAGAATATGCCCATGCATGTAGTCTTGCAGCTCATAAAGTTGTTTCTCAATGCCTACACTAGGGTGACCAACTGGCATTGGTGGAAATTCAGGACGGTGAGTGTAAAAATTCAGGACAAAGGGTCAAAATTCAGGACACAAATTCAGGACAGGAGGTCAAAATTCAGGACAAAACTTCAGGACAATTGGATAAGTTTTACAGACACACCAGAGGTCGCGCAATTGTATATAAGTAAGCCCAGCCATATCTAGACCTATTCAGCAATTTGCAAATCTATCCATCATGTATCCTTCCATCTATCATTTCACTCATCCACCCCTTCATTCATCCTTTCACTCATCCATCCATTTTCCATCCATCCGCCCTTTCACCCTATCCATCTGTACACTCATCCATCCACTCTTCTAATCATCCATCCATTCACTCATCCATCCAGCCATTTACCCTCTCACCCATCCAGCCATCCTTTCACTTACTCATCCATTCACCCAGTCACTCATCCTTCCACCCATCCACCCTTTCAGTCATCCATCATCCTCCCTTTCTCTCTCCATCGACTCTTTCACTTAGAAATCCTTCCTTCCATCCATCCACCCACCCATCCATCCATCTACTCATCCGCTCATGAATCCATCATTGACCCTATCACTCATCCATCCTTTCTCTCATCCATTTATCCTTTCACTCCTTCACTCATCTATTCATCATTTTGTCCATCTACCTTCCCTTTCACTCACTCATCCATCCTTACATCCACCCTTTCACTCATCCGTCCATCTATTCGCCCTTGCACTTATCAATTCATCAATCCATCCATCATTTCACTCATCCATCCACCCACTCACTCATCATCCACCTTTTCACGCATCCATCCTTTCACTCATCCATCCACCCTTTTACCCATCCAGCTACCCTTCCACCCATACATACAGCTATTTCCCTTTTCTCTTACATCCTTCCACTCACTCATCAATCCATCCATCCTCTCCCATTATCCATCTATTCAATCTTTCATTCATCCATTCACCCTTTCACTAATTCATCCAGCCATCCCTTCACTTACTCACTCACCCACCTCTTCATATTAATTTTGAGCTGAGCCTTTTTGACAAGAGGCCCATCAAGAACTTCACCCTCGCTGCAGGAGCCATTCCAGGACTGAGACAGAAGCCACCCAGGGCAGAGACAGGATCCATTACAGGGGGGGGTGGGGGGGGACAGGAGCCACCACAGGCGGGGGCAGGAGCCACCACAGGCGGGGGCAGGAGCCACCACAGGGGGTGACAGGAGCCATCACAGGCCGGGGGGGGCAGGAGCCATCACATGGGGGGAAACAGGATCCACCAGGGTGGGCACAGGGGTGGGCATGCAGTATTCTAGTATCATCTGGGTCTCTTCCAGGGTGGGGGAGGGCTCCTTACCCCCTCCTGGACAAGACAACGAGAAGACAGGCTCTGTTTCCAAAATGTTAGTTTTGCCCCCCTTCCCCCCACACTGATGTACAGTACTGAAAAGAGATACTCCAAGAGAACCGATTTAACTGATTGTCCTCCATACTTTGTTAATCAGTGTGGGTGGGATTGTGCCATTTCTTTATTTTATTACAATATAGACTGCATGTTTGTAAACAAACCTCCATTCTTCAATTTAGTGACAGTAATTAAGCCCTGTGAAAAGAACCACGTGCTGCCTCGGTGTAATCAGGGCCGGTTCTAGGATGTTTGGGGCCCTGAGCAGAAAGGGAATGTGTCACACCAATTGAAGATTCATGACGCATTGAGGGCTGTTTGCATCTGAACAGATGCCCCTGCTCCTGAAGCCGCAGCCCCTCCCTCTCAGTCACCTTCGAGCACCTCTTAATAGCTCGTCAAGGGCTGGAGGTGTGAGGGTTGCCAACCCGCTGTGCCTCTCCAATGCTGCTGGGTATCTGAGCTTTCATACAGCATCGGAGTTACACCCGACCTTAAGAGCATTGCAGTCAAGCAGGGAGGTGGGGGCCAGCTGTGCCGGTTGTGTGAACAGTTAAAATTACGGACAAATGGCGTCCGTTAAAGAACCCTTCACGGACAACGGACAGACGGCCGAAATTACGGACTGTCCATGAAATTTACGGACGGTTGGTCACCCTAGCCTACACACATACACAATGGGCTGGTGGAGAGTAATTATGCTTGTGGGTTGTGTGTACCATCATGAAGCTTTAGAACAGGGGTCTTTGAATTGGGTGGGTACCCAGGTGCAAGTGATCCTGGGGTGGGGTGGGGGGAGACGACAGGCACTGGCCAAAAGAAGGATTATGCTGATAACACTGCTATTTTTTTAAAGTGGAAAAAAATGAGCGGCAGTGAGAAGCTCTGTAATCAGCCATTGCTAACATCTTTTGTCATTTATCCTAAACTGGGAGTAGGTGTCAAAAGTGAAGGGAATCCAATTATTCTTAAAAAAAAACAGCACCACACTGTTGTGTTATGATACGTTAAAACGATTTTTAGAGCACACGTACACCGATTGGTTTCGCGGCGCTGTTTCCAGGAGTAGCCTGAGCCCTCATGAGTTATTCGTATACTAGGGTAAACGGACAGGTCTTGAGGAGTCTCCTGAATTCCGGATCTTGGAATCTCTCACACTGTGGATACTTTAGTAAGGCCTGCCTGACCAGAATAGTATTTTTGGCAACCATGTATCTGATTAAATTTTTTAAATGGGAACAGAACTTAACTGCAATGTTTAAATAGGTCTAGATATATTTAAACGTTGCCAAGTTAATAGAATAATTCTGCAAAAACTCTGAGGGAGGTTCGTGATTTTTTTCTTACCACTGGGGGAAGGGGGCACAGCATTAAAAAGTTTGAAGACCACTGCTTTAGAGCATTCCTGGACTGCCAGTACAATATTTGGCTTTCTAGCCAATATGTTTTCATTATGGTGTTGTAAAATGCATTTTGACCCATTAAAAATATTGTCGGGGTGGAGGCCACCTGAACAATTTCCATCTACTCCTGAGGGTGTGGATCTCACTGCTCTTCAAATCACTTCCAGAATTCTGATAAATCACCCCGTGTTAATGCATTGAAGGGTGGTAGACTGCACATGCTCCCTGCCCACATGATACCACTTCCTACCCCACATGCGCTCAGCTAAACTCTCAACTGAGCACACCCAAAAAATATATGTAATGATCAAAGAAAATGTCAGCCACCTACAAGACCGTGTAATAGAGTAACACAATCAATTGGATGCATTTTACAGTTGAAATACCAGCAATTCATTTTCAAAATATCCGCGCCAAAGCTGCATCATGGAGGGGTTGTTGGGTGACTACATTGTCAGAAGGAAATTCCATTTCATCGGTAAAAATACACGAGTGCATGACCTCATTCCATGATCCATTGGCCGGGGCAGGCTGTGGACTTGTGCCCTGTGGCAGGAGACCTTTAAACAACATTCTAGCTAGCAAGCAACTTCACCATGAGTGGCTCTTCCATTAGGGCAGAGGAGCATCACCACACTGCTTTCCCGCAGTGCGAGAAGCAGAAAAATAAAATGGTAAAACTACATTTTATGTTTCAGCTTCTTGCACTGTGAGAAAGCAGAAAGGTTTGGTTGGGGCGGGCAGGTCTGCTGGAGTCCAGGGGAGGAGTGACTTGCCCACTCTGAGGGCGCTGACTGTTTGGTCGATCCCAAGGCCGACCAAACCAGTCATACGCACTCTGCATTTTCTCTATGTAGGCTGCATGCAGCCTACATAGAGAAAATGGCCTCCCCATTGACGCCTGTGTGGTCACTGTCCCAGCCAATCACAACGCTGCCATTGCAGTTTTGTGATTGGCTTAGGGGAGGGGAGGGAGGCGGCCTGCTCTGCCTGCTTCCTGTTGCAGGAAAATGCAGGTCCTGGCAGGGAGCTGGAGCGGGACTCGGGAAGGTAAGTTTATTATTATTATTATTTTTTATTAATTAACCACCCCACACGAACCCTCGCCCGACCCCATCCCGCGAGTCATGCCGGCCGCGACAACATCACGCTTCTCTGACTCTAGCTTTAGCACTCATCTCCCCACTCACAGCTGCCTAGCCAATAAATGCAGCTGCTGAGTCCTTTGCCCAAAGCCTGAGCCTCACGTGGCACAACGTCACTGATGACAGGAAGTTAAGTATCTGACCACTCTCCCTTGTTAACTAAATTTGTTCATTGTAGATTGCTTTATAGAGGCTGATATCTGTGTCAACCTGTAGAATCACATCCAAGTCTATAATAAAATATGTTGTTGTGGATTTTCCCCACAGGTCAGGTTGCTCGTCAATAAATGTGTGTATTAATAAGTTTTTTCAAACACAAATGTTCTCAAGTATTAATCCAATTTCATAACTCGCTTAATCAGGGACATCGTAGGGGGTTTTGGTGGTCGTGGGTCAAACGTATTTTGGGAGGCCCTGTTTGGAACAGCTTTGAATTTATAATCCGATTTCATCTCTTTTATGCCCTCTTTGGACAGGTCACTGACAGTGCACAGGCACTTATCCCAATTCTAAATGTGTTTACATTTAATATTCAGGGGTAGTGATGTTTTTAATATTGTAACACAACAGCAGCTCACTAATATTACTGCAAATAATCTCGGTGACCCCCTCCCATTTCGCATATGTGAGGTCCTGTATTGATCTAAAAGAAACTTGCTTAATGGATGTTGCATGAAACACAAACACAACATTTCTCTGCAAAATGTCTGTAATAGACTCCCACGTCACCCACATTAGAAATAAATGAAAGGTCATCAGGGTACAACTGTGTGCAGACAGAGCCGATCTATCACGGGGCCCCCTGAAAGGCTGGGCCTCTGGGCCAGAACCAACTTTGCCCATACCTTAAAACGTCACTGCATTTAATAAAAGCTGAGAGCCATTTATCACGCCTAAAGCATTTCAGGACTTCAGTCATTGTCATGGGGCTGGCAATATTGTCTGAAAACACATGATCACTAACAAATAGAAATTGTTTTAAACGGATGTACGTTGTTACAACGCATACTTTTACCACGCATGCTGTTACAACGCAAGTTTTACCACGCAAGCCATTACAACGCATTGCTTTGGGGGGTCCTGAATAGTGAATAGTTTAATTTACTATTCCAACTCCAGTCCCCGTGGATAGTAGGGAAGGTGTTGGATAGTAAATTAAACTATTACTTATCCTAGAGCGCCCCCCAGTGCAAAGCGTTGTAATGGTTTTCGTGGTAAAGCCTGCGTTGTAACAGCACTGCGTGGTAAAAGTTGCGTTGAAAAGGATGTTCCCCGTTTTAAACATATCCAAAATCCTTTATTCTGTTGACAGCCCACACTGTCCATTTGTATGTCAAAGTTTAATGTCCTCTTTAGCACCCATGTTACCTCTCTTTTTGGCAGCTGCCTGGACTATATTTGTCCTGTGTAAGTCTGATTGCAGACTTGAAACTCTGGGCATGCATTAAGAGTGAGACATTCAGTGATGAGTAACCATCAGACATCAGATGTTGATCTCTGCCTTGATAATTTCAGCCCACCATTTATTTACATTTAGTTTTACACTCAGCATTGTTAAACACACTGCATTTCTTGCTATTTCTGACTTAAGTGACTCAGTGAAAGTTTAGAGGTTGGGGCACCAATCACACAGCGTAACTGGAAAAAATCAAGGGTAGGTCACCATTGGCTTCTGCCAGATAGATCATGCGAATACATTATCAAAGTCAAGTATCATCTGAGATCACAAATTCTACATCTATCAGATTCATCACACCATATCCACAATTCTCGTCAAGTTGTGAAGTTTTTACATGGGTACAACAGCACCTCTGGAGCTCCTCTGGAGTTTCCAGAATTCTGGTTCTGGTGTAACTCCAGTTGCCTGGGAAGGGACATGGGGTAGTGCTTGGAGAACAAGTATCAGAGATGTCGCTTTAAGTCTTGGAAACACAGTTTGCATCTTTAATTGTATAAGGAGAGAGGGCACAACATTCACCGTGCTGGTGATCTCTTACCACGGTTTCCCCCTCGTCTTAGTGCTTGTCTTTTGGAGGAGGTGACCCATCAACCTATGCTTTTTTTTACCATCTCCTCTGTGAGGACCTGCAGTTTAGTCTTACAGAACGTAATTTTCCTCATGTGCTCAAGGGACATAGTAAAGATTTATGGTGGTTACAGGGCAGGATTAGCTCTTCAATATGACAGATGGAAATGGATCGTATTGGATAATTTGATCAAATATTTAACAATCTATGTTGAATTCTAAAACAATATAATATTTTATATTTTTACATAACATGAATGTATATGTGATCAAGGTGCCGAAAGGCGTCATGGCGGTATGGTGATGAGTAATTAAAAACCACTACTCACAACATTGGGTTTGCCTCGTCTGTTTTGCTGCTGCATGCCGCTGCTGGACGTCTCCATGCTGAATATATATATATATATATATATATATATATATATATATATATATACCGCAAGGAGGAGAAGTTGACTGAATTTTAATCACGCAGCCTGTGGCGCGAACCCTGGACCCTTTCACTAAAAGTAGGTCAAGCCAACATGGGAACTTTGTTTGACTGTAGCCGAGGTATCGGACTATCAACTTGACCACCATCACTTACCTCCGTGTGGGAAAAGGGCGTTGTGAATGCAATTGCGTCCTAACACATTGCTTATGCACGGAGCTTGATGGGCGAATGAAAAGGATTTTAAAACGAAAATCATTAATTGCAATGTTTTTCCTCTTCACCAGCACCGCTTGTAGCAAGCTTGCAGCACCATGGGACTGGTAGTCCCTCGATTATTTGTGCAAGCTCGGCGAACGTGGTGTAGGTGGGCCAACCACCACTTGGGAAGGAGGAGCCAGTCAGCATAAATAATTGAAAGAGGAAACACCTTGTTATTGAGAAGCGCATTTTGAAAAAGGCATGACGCCGAAACCGGTCAATGCAAAACTCACTCAATAAAACAACAAAAGAAATCCTGCTGTGTCCTGGCGTTCTCTTTACCGCAAGGAGGAGAAGTTGACTGAATATATATATATATATATAATTCACTGAAAAAACCATAGGTTATAGACCATATATAGTTAGGAATTAGCATTTAAAAAACCTTATTTTACTCACACAAAACCATTGAAATTCCATATATAGTTAGTTGCACTAACTATATATCGCGCACCCGCAATCCACTGCTGATCATGTCACATATTACATCATTCATGACATGGTCAGTGACATCACTGATGACATCACTGATGACATCTCAAATGACATCACTGATGACATCACTGATGACAACATCCAGTGACTATGTTTCTGTAAAGTTAAAATATGTCTTACATATTGAAGAATGAGTGGATGTATAAGTGTCTGGATGAAGGATTTAGTAGGTGCATGCCTGACTGTATGAGTGAGTGATTAAATGTGTCTCACTGAGTGCATGGGTTAGTGACTAAACTGTCTTAATTTGTGCATCATTATGTCTGTTGTTCTGTAAACTGCTGCATGTGTTGATCAGTAGCTATATGAGTAACTATATGGGTTATTGATTGGTTGCCCAAGTATTTGTATGGGAGACTGAGTGTGTGTGTGGGTGGCTGGGAGGTGTATGACTGTGCATAGATGTGTGAGCAGTTGATTCACTAGATGTATGGGTTCAAAAGTGCATGTGGAAACAGCTGTATGGGCGGTTGACTGTGTGCATGAGTGTATTGGTGAGTGAATGGATATCTCAGTGCTGCATGTCAAAGTAAGTACATATGTAAAACACAGTACATGTGAGAGTTGACATATATAAATAACTGTGCATAAGAGCCAGTGAATGTGTGAGTGGCTGTATGGATCACTGTGAACTTGTATCAGGGATTGTATAATAGAGTAAATATGTGTTAGTATATGTTTGAATAAGTAAGGTGTGTATAACTGTATAGTTGAGGAAATGGAGGTGTGATTGATTCTTTGCATGACTGACTAGGTGTGTGAGTAACTCCATGGATGAGTGACAGTCTGTGAGTGTCTGTTTACACTGAGTGTATCTAAGGTTATATTAGAGTCTGAAGAGGTTCATCGTATTATCACATGAATGATGTCATCAGTGATGTGATCAGTAATGTCAAATGAGATGTCATCAGTGATGTCATCAGTGATGTCATTTGAGATGTCATCAATGATGTCATCAGTGATGTCATTTGAGATGTCATCAGTGATGTCATCAGTGATGTCATTTGAGATGTCATCAGTGATGTCATCAGTGATGTCACTGACCATGTCATGAATGATGTAATATGTGACATGATCAGCAGTGGATTGCGGGTGCGCGATATATAGTTAGTGCAACTAACTATATATGGAATTTCAATGGTTTTGTGTGAGTAAAATAAGGTTTTTTAAATGCTAATTCCTAACTATATATGGTCTATAACCTATGGTTTTTTCAGTGAATTTTCAAGGTTTTGTAAATGCTAATTCCTAACTATATATGGTCTATAACCTATGGTTTTTTCAGTGAATTTCAATGGTTTTTTAATAGCAAATATCATAAGCTGTCGAATGTCAAGTACGTGGTAAGTGAAAACATTTTCGTGTTTATGCACACTGATCTGCTTTGAATGGTGCCCCCCCCCTCATTTCTATTAGGAGTACTCTCTCTTTGCAGATAGTGAAAGGTAGTTAACGCAGGCCTTTGCCCCCGTTGTAATCCGTCGTGCCTGCTTCTCTCTCCATTTGATTGATTGTTATCCAAGTATTTACTGTTTTAGAATTAGTTCTCTTTGGTTCATTCTCTATTTACAAACAAACACAGAGTCGCAATACTCTGTTTAGTCTTTGCAGATAACGAAAAATCGTGTAAAAAAAAGAAAAGGAATCGAGTAAAATCAGTAGGCCACTAATGGGATCTCTTTTTGACCTCGCTAAAATAGAAACATTAGGAACAACCCCTCATGACAAATACAAAACTAGTGAGATGAACTGAACTCCACACAATGATGGCTGCAAAACAGCTCGGCTCCGCCACCCACCCCGCCCAAAATAACGATAAAGAGCGGCTGCCATGATTGGTTGCGGAATGGCCACAACGGAGCTACGAAATGGTGCTGCTCTCATGCTAACCCCAGCTTCAGTCTGAAACATCCAGAAACACTGTAGACTACCAATTCGATCAGTTCCGGTAGCGCCCCAATGTAACCCGGTAGAGAAGAACTAGCCCTCCCCTCTTTGACTGATGGTTCTTGTTGCCTGTCCCTTCTGTTGTCATTTAACAGAACTATTTAGCCTGCTGAAAGGGGTTGTGTTTCGACCGCTGGTTGGTGGAGACATTTTGACTATATTCTGGACCTGCGTTGTCGCGTAATGCGTCATATGACGCGCCGCGTTAGCGCATCCGGAAGTCATCCGGGGCGCGCAGCGCGTAACGTAAGCATAACAAGTCATGTGACTTGTTAATAAAACTTTTCATTGGTTCATTTTACTTTTCTTATTGTAATGATGAAAGGCTTGGTCATATCACCTAAAAATTACGCTTTTAATTACTTCCGAACATTATTTTTTCTTAAATATATGTTATAATGTTCCAGGCTAATGTACTTTCCCGGAAATTTTACAACTGTCCTGCAAGTAAAATATATTCTTTTTTCGAGAAAAAGAGCGTTTCTTCGTCCCATGACGGAGCCGTTGAGCAAAAGAGGGTCGACCTGCTGTCTTAGTCGCCGATACGCCTGAATATGAGATTCTTATCGATCACTTTATGTTGCAGGAATAGAAACAACAACAGCCCTTGACCATTTATCTTTACTGCGTTCCTTCGTATTATACCTTTTACCCTTCATGTAATTGGTCTGCTTTATTTCACTTGCCTTTTAATGATTCTAAAACAGTGACTATTATTAAAAACTTTACCAATGTATATACTACTACCATGTTTTCTTTTAAAAACCTTTATTGTGAAAATTTCATTATACAAATACGAGCCTATAACCACGTGGGCCTGCCACGGAGCAAACTGTAATTGTATATGATGAATAGACATTTACACTGTAGAGGAACGTAACGGGCGGGCCATTAGGTTGCAAGAACTAAGGTGTCTAACAGTTACGGAATCGGTGGACGTACATTTTATAATTAAAATACGACAGGGCCAGTTACAATAAAATTATCTAGATATACATTTGCGGGCAAGTACCATGGGTGACGTTAATTCGAATTTTCAACAGTACAGTAATCAATAACACATCAGAACTTAATATCAATAGGGATGTCGAAATATTCAATCAATTCTCGTCCCCGCCCGCCATGTGCTTCAAAACTGCATACGTATCTCGTGATTTCAAGGTTCTGCAACCAGTACACAACAAGGAGTTACGAGTCCCATTTATTCCGGCGCCATTTTGGGCGAGGACGGGCAGGTCCAGGATATAGTCAAAATGTCTCTACCAACCATCGACTATGATGATGTTCATATGCTGTATTTATTAGAGTAACACTCATCTGTCCACATGAAATTAATTTACCACAATCTAAACATGTCATTTTAATCTTTCCAAAGTTCTTCTAAATATTTGGGACCGTTTCCCTTGCCTCTGAAGCTCTCAGTGCCACTTCTTTGATGAATGTACTAGCAGGTCAGGGGTTCTCCTCCAAATCTCTCTTTTATGCAGCACTATAATTAATTGGTGCCACCTCTCCATATGACGATGCATGGTATAGTTACCACAACTATATATTTTTTTCGGTTCCTCTGGAGAGTTCATCGTGGCAGATGAAGCGTGTAACGTACCGGGCATTTACCTTTTTTTGCATGTACAGGAAAGGAAAAAAAAATCGAGCGTCCGAGTTCTAAGGTGTCCCAGGGCCATTTTAGTGGACCAGGCCCAAATCCAAAGAACAGGCCGCCATTTTGAGAGTCCTCTTGCAGCCGCCTGTCGCTGTAGCATCAAGAGCACCCGAAACTCAGCTGAATGGCAACTGAAACGGTAAAGGGGCGCCCCACTACATTTCAGCATTGTAGGATGACCACACCAGTACAGCAACTTGCTAGACATCACCTCGGTGCCATCCGGATCTCGGCGCCCCACTGCAGATGAAGTGCCTCTCAACTATGAAACCACCACGGTGACATCCGGATCTTGGCGCGTTGTGCTGCCTTCGGCCTATTCGCACATCGGTCCGCTACTGACGCCATCTCACAGGCTAATGGGGCGACCCACGCCGAGTTTCAGCATTGTAGGATGACCACACCAGTACAGCAACTTGCTGGACATCACCTCGGTGCCATCCGAATCTTGGCATCTCAACGCCTAGTGGTATCTTCCATACAGAAAATATTGTTACGCTGCCTTTGGCCCCATTCGCACATCAGTCCGCAACTTAGACATCACCTCGGTGCCATCCGGATCTTGGCATCTCAGCGCCTTGTGGTGTCAGTCAGAAAATATTGTTGCGCTGCCTTTGGCCCCATTCGCACATCAGTCCGCTACTGACACCATCTCACAGGCCAATAGGGCGCCCCACGCCGACTTTTACCATTGTACGATGGCCACACCAGTGGCACAACTTGCTAGACATCACCTCGGTGCCATCCGAATCTTGGCATCTCAACGCCTAGTGGTATCTTCCATACAGAAAATCTTGTTACGCTACCTTTGGCCCCATTCGCACATCGGTCCGCAACTTAGACATCACCTCGGTGCCATCCGAATCTTGGCATCTCAGCGCCTTGTGGTGTATTCTCTTCAGAAAATATTGTTGCGCTGCCTTTGGCCCCATTCGCACATCGGTCCGCAACTTAGACATCACCTCGGTGCCATCCGGATCTTGGCATCTCAGCGCCTTGTGGTGTCTTCTACTCCGAAAATATTGTAGAAAATATTGTTGCGCTGCCTTTGGCCCCATTCACACATCAGTCCGCTACTGACACCATCTCACAGGCCAACAGGGCGCCCCACGCCGACTTTTACCATTGTACGATGGCCACACCAGTGCCACAACTTGCTAGACACCACCTCGGTGCCATCCGGATCTTGGCATCTCAGCGCCTTGTGGTATCTTCAAATCAGAAAATATTGTTGCGCTGCCTTTGGCCCCATTCGCACATCGGTCCGCTACTGACGCCATCTCACAGGCCAACGGGGCGCCCCACGCCGACTTTCAACATTGTAGGATGGCCACACCAGTGCGGCAACTTACTAGACACCACCTCGGTGCCATCCGGATCTTGGCGCGTTGTGCTGCCTTCGGCCTATTCGCACATCGGTCCGCTACTGACGCAAACTCACAGGCCAACGGGGCGCCCCACGCCGACTTTCAGCATTGTTGGATGGCCACACCAGTGCGGCAACTTACTAGACACCACCTCGGTGCCATCCGGATCTTGGCGCGTTGTGCTGCCTTCGGCCTATTCGCACATCGGTCCGCTACTGACGCAAACTCACAGGCCAACGGGGCGCCCCACGCCGACTTTCAGCATTGTAGGATGGCCACACCAGTGCACCTTACTAGACACCACCTCGGTGCCATCCGGATCTTGGCGCGTAGTGAAGCTGCAGCAGCTGCAAATAAGCTTCAGACAGTGTTACAACCGCTGCTCAGAACTCTCAACTATGACACCACCTCGGTGCCATCCGGATCTTGGCGCGTTGTATTGCCTTCGGCCTATTCGCACATCGGTCCGCTACTGACGCCGCCTCACGTGCCAACGTATTTTCTCCGCATTTTATACCCTATGCCGCATAACAGGTCATGTGACTTGTTTATAAAACTTTTCATTGGTTCATTTTACTTTTGGTTTCCTAATGATGGAAGGCTTGATCATGTGACCTAAAAACAACACTTTTCATTGGATGAAAACTTTTTTTTTTTCCCAAACGATGAAAGCCCCACCTTGTTTCTGGATGTTTCAGACTGAAGCTGGCGTCAGCATGAGAGCACCACCATCTCGTAGCTCAGTCGTGGTCATTCCGCGAGCAATCATGGCAGCCGCTCCCCACCAGAAGCCTGCAGGAGTCGGAGCCCCCAAAACTTTTGATGAATTCTCAAGGCGGAGGGGACGCTTTCGAGAATGGGGTCCAAGACCTAGCAGACAAGCGTCCGATTTCCAAGGTGTCCCAGGGCCATTTCAGTGGACCAGGCCCAAAAAGGAAACAGCCTGCCGCCATTTTGAGAGTCCTGTGACAGCCGCCTATCGCTGCACCGCAAGAGTGGGCGCAACTCAGCTGAATTGCGGCTTTTGACACAGTGGACCAAAAACGGACGGAATGGCAACTGAAACGGTAAAGGGGCGCCCCACTACAACAGATGACACTCCACCTGGAGAGGCCCGTTCACGCCGCCTCCCCCGGGGCGCCCCACGCCGTTATTCGGAGCAGCATTGTAGGATACCAAAACCAGTGCGGCAACTTACTGGACATCACCTTGGTGCCATCGTTCTGCTGCCTTGGAACTATTCGCGCAACAGTTTGCTACTGATGACCCACCCCCCGCGACGCCCCATGCCGTTATTTGCTGGGTGGCAACTTACTAGACATCACTTTCGTGTCATCTAGATTTCAGCGCGTTCTGCTGCCTTGGAACTATTCGCACAACAGTTTGCTACTGATGACCCACCCCCCGCGACGCCCCACGCCGGAAATCTGGACGTTGTGCTGCGTTGGGACTATTCGCACAGCCGACCGCTACTTCGTTGTTTTTCCCTAAAAATGTTTATATGTTATTACTATTTTTGTTTTCTTGTATATATTTATAAATTATTAAAGTTTTATAATCTTACTACTTTGTCGGAGTGCTATATATTTTTAATGTGACACATAATTGTAAAAACTTTGATGTACAAAGAGTCATCCCTGGAATCTTCCGCTTCAGGCTCGGTCCCCTCCCCAATCACAATACAGGATGGTTTTCAGATAATAGCAACGCTTCTGCTGTGACGGATCTCATCGAGTGTGGGCCTTGATCTACTATAACTCCTTTGAAGAGGGGTGATTCTTTACAGCTGTGGCAATAAACTACATCTGCAGGGCTAGCTGATACCCTAGGACCAGCCTGGACAATCGGACACAGAGGAAAAGGAGTGTCAGAGGGTGCGGTAGTGAATAGGGCGAAAGGGAGGTGTCGGGCGGGCACAGGGTGTGATTCTCAGGGAAGAGCAGCGCAGATGGGGGGAGGTTTATTACCCATGCATAAGACAGAGAGCGGGGGTGACCACTGCCTGGGGGAGATGCTTGCGAGGGTGGGGAGCCATGCTAAGGATCGACAGCGTGCACAGAGTGGGTCTGGTCAAGGCATCTAAAATGGCTGCCGTGCACGACAAAAGTGTGGCATTTGAAAAAAGACAAGATGGCGCAGACAATGTTTTTCAACACTTCCTGATTTCCTTCTAATCGAACGTTAACAGACGTTGGGGCATATTACCAAAGTTAAGCGATATTTATCCCTAACGATGCTTAGCAACGATTTTTTTACCGTCAGAAATTATCGCAGATAAACCTTGCTATTATCAAGGTTTATCGCAAATACGATAAAAAACGACCGCAATGCATTAATCTCGCTGAAAACTCAGCGATATTCATGCATTACCGAGCTAATGCTCTTAGCCATGTTATCCACCTCCCATTGGATAACATGGCTAAGAACTGCTCAGGGCAGGTGGTAGCTTTTGGAGATATTCGCGCTTATCTCGAATATTTCCAAAAGTTGATAATAGGAGATAGCGATGTTAGCGACTGTTTCCAGTCGCTAACATCTTGGCATGCCCACTTTGCATGTCATTAGTGATAAATATCACTCACATGCAAAGTGGGGCCCAAGATGGTCGCTATCTTCTACTAGCCGTCGCTAACTGGTGTTAGCAACAGCTAGGTAATACACATATAATTATATCTCCGCGAAGCGGAGCGCTGTTACAGATATATATCTTGTTTTTGAACGTTAATTTCTCAAAATGCACTGAAGCACATATATTGAGACCTAGCAAAGGCACATCGGGCTACCAGTCCCTACAATTTTGCCAAGTTTCGTACAAATCCATTCAGCTGTTCGATCCTACCGAGAGACAAGATGGCGGCCGCTACGGACTGTTTGGAATGTTTACAGACACCGGAGAGCCAATCAGCTTCTCTTCGCAAAGCTCCGTAACGCGAAAAGTACGCGAAGCGGTGCGCTGTTACAGATATATATCTTTTTTTGAACGTTAATTTCTCAAAATCCACTGGAGCACATATATTGAGATCTAGCAAAGGCACATCGGGCTACCAGTCCCTACAATTTTGCCAAGTTTCGTGCAAATCCATTCAGCTGTTCGATTATTATTATTTTATTTTTTTTTGCCCCGCGGGGCCCTTTTAAAACCTCCACATCAAACCTAAACGGTCAGGGAGGATCTACTATGCCCCCTTATGGTCATTTGCCCCTTCGGTTTGGCCTCCGCTTGTCTCTCGATCCTACCGAGAGACAAGATGGCGGCCGCTACGGACTGTTTGGAATGTTTACAGACGCCGGAGAACCAATCAGCTTCGCTTCACAAAGCTCCGTTGCGCGAAAAGTACGCGTCCTGGAGCGCTGTCCGGTCCGCTGTTACAGATATATATCTTTTTTTAAACGTTAATTTCTCAAAATCCACTGTAGCACATATATTGAGACCTACAAAAGGCACATCGGGCTACCAGTCCCTACAATTTTGCCAAGTTTCGTGCAAATCCATTCAGCCGTTCGGGCTAAAAGTGAGGCCAACCGCCCTATGGAAAACTCAATGTTAAAAACACGTTTTGGGACCCCCCTTTTTTCTCGGCCCCCCCTTGACGAACCCCCCCCAAATTTTCAAGGGCTACTCAGAAACAAAATGTGCCATTTTCCTGAAAATTTCAGCCAATTCCGTCCACAAACGCCAAAGTTATTAGACATAGAATTTTCAAAAATCCCATAGAGAAAAAATCCTAACTATATATACCTACTGGCGATATATTTATATATATATAATATATATATATATATATATATATATATATATATATATATATATAATTTATATTATAGTGGAGAGAGTGCCTCGAGGCTTACGAATTTTAATAATGCCAAGCCAGCAGGATGTCACGAATGACTTGCTTCAGGAGTGGGGTGAATATACAATTAACTCTTCCTTGGGACTACTAAAGATATTGGTAAAACATATCGATATAGCTCTTGAGAAAATAAAGGATCAGTTACGAACACTGGAAAAAGAACTTGATGGCCTCAAACTTAATGCCGAAATGACAAAATTCAAAGAGGACTTAAACAAACAAATAGAAAAACACGAGGAGGAAGTAAGAACAAGGAAGCAAACGAAATTTGAGAGGGATGCCAATGATTATGCGCAAGGACGCATATTTACGTTTGCCCGTAAATATGACCCCTTCAGACCCCCCAAGGCAAACACAGCCAGCTCAATTTCAAGCATGGCATCTTTGACATCAGCGGATTTAAGCGAGGATGATGCCAACCTGGATCCACAACAAAAGGTTTTTTTAGGGGATATGCGCCTGGTCCTATCACAACAGAAATGGGAACAAAATCGCGGGGCGCAAAGAAATGCACGTGGTCGAGCAAGAGGAAGGGGGAGATCTTGGCAATCAGGATTCACAAAGCCCACACAAGGAGGGGCACAAGGCGAAACGGTTACAAACGAAAAAATTGGCACAGAGACAAGGCTAATGAAACAAAAGAGGGGGAAGTAAATGAGGAACTGCAAATAATCAATCTTTCTGGAAAGGAAATCTCCGAAGCAGAAACATCATTACTTAAGAAGGGAATCAATTTCTGCCCAACAGCGCGTATAGATCTAGCGCAAACACGAATTGACCTTTATCTCTACATCCGAAAAATCAAGCTTGCGAAATTCTTTGCCGAAAGAAAAAACAGACCTAAAATACTAAAAAATCAACCCAAACCTACATCCACCCTGTTGGCTAAGGAGTCCGATTCTTACTTGACATTATTGAATTTAAACGCTCAAGAGGGCCAAGAAATCAATTTGGAGACAGCCATACCGCAATTGGGAGCAGGAACCAGTGGATTAAAAGCGAAATCTAAGTTCTATCCCCAGTTAACACCTGGAAATAAAATAGACATGTTTCAGGAGGCAGTCATCCACGACCTATACAGAATGAACCTCAAAAATAACACCAGGGACAACTTATCCAAAGATGAAAGGGATGCTCTCGCCTCATTACGCAATAATGAAACCTTTGAAATTAAAACAGCTGACAAGGGCGGGAACATAGTCCTATGGGATCGTAAATTATACACTTTGGAAGCGATGGACCAACTGAACAATCCACAATATTATGAAAAATTGAACAGGAATCCCATTGACAATATAAAGAGAGAACTAGACAGGAAAATAGACCAATGGGAAAAAGATGAACTTTTGGACTTTGACGAGAAAAAATATTTAACAGTGGACTTCCCTAAAATAGCTACTGTATATTTCTTACCTAAGATCCATAAAAATGCCACCAAACCACCAGGGAGGCCAATTGTGTCGGCCAATGGCTCTTTACTTGAACCCTTATCAAACTTCATTGACTTTTACCTAAGTCCTCATGTAAAGCGTCTAAAATCATACATAAAGGACACCACCGACTTCCTGTGTAACCTGAAACAAATTGAGTGGCAACCAGACTTCATTATGATTACAATGGATGTAATCGCATTGTATACGAACATTGATAATGATATGGGTCTCAATGCATGCAAACATATCCTCAATGAACGGAATATTCACTATCAACATCATAATTGCATGCTACTTGAAATGATTCAGTACCTGTTATGCAACAATATTTTCATGTTCGGTGATACGCTGTATAAGCAAAAAAATGGAGCCGCCATGGGCTTTTCTTTTAGCCCGAACTATGCCTGCACCGCCATGGGATGGTGGGAGGAAATGATGGCATGGAATGAGAGTCTTCAAACATTCACACAGCATATTATGGTCTGGAAAAGATTCATAGACGATCTGTTTATAGTGTGGAATGGCGGTGAGGAAAAATTCCTACAATATTTCCAAATACTAAACAGCAGCACCCCGGGCATAAAATTCACCTACAACATCAGTCAGGTCAAAGCGATTTTCCTGGATACAGAAGTTTATTTCAAAAACAACCGGATTGAAACGACCCTTCATCGAAAAAATACTGCAACAAACGCAACATTAGAGGCTACCAGCTTCCATCAGCAATCACTCATATCGAGTATTCCCTACGGGGAATTCCTACGCCTAAGAAGGATATGCAGTGAGGAACAAGAGTGGCAAAAACAGAGCAAAATGGCTACACAACGTTTTCACAAAAGACAATACAATCAACAATCCACGAAAAAATGCTGGGAAAGAGCTAACCAAATCACAAGGGCAGATTGTCTGATGCCGAGAGAAACCCACACTCCTACTGAGGATGAACCAATTAGATTCATTACAGACTATAGTAGTGAAACCAAGCAAGTAAATCAAATTCTGAAAAGAAATTGGAAGCTTCTACAATTGGACCCGGTGATAGGCAAAAGAATGGGAACCCACCCTACAATAACATACAGGAGGGCCAGAAACATTCAGGATCAGTTGGTCCACAGTCATTTTCAATCAAGTGTAAAAAAGAAGCAATGGCTACAAACGAAGGGCTTTGTCAAATGCTACAACTGCAAATGCTGTGAAATTGCAAAACCTACGACTGAAATAGTCATGCCAAATAACAAAATCTGGAAAATTAAGGAATGCATCACATGCAACAGCAAATATACAATATACATGATCGAGTGTCCGTGTAAACTCAGGTACATAGGCAGTACAATCTGCGAGTTAAAGAAGCGTATATTGGAACATGTTCGGGCCACTGTTAATAAAGACAGGGCAAATGCAGTTGCCAAGCTGAGTCACAATGGGGACTGGAAACAACTCCGCTTTTGGGGCATTGAAACTATGAACCTATCAGCAAGGGGTGGCCACCATGAAAAATCTCTTCGACAAAAGGAGTCAAAACATATCCTGAGCTTCAGAACCATGACACCTTTTGGGCTTAATCAGTCAGAGGAACTTTATATACACCTGTAAAAAGCATGAAATGTGTAACTATGAACTATTGAATCCTCTAACAGCATCCTGTTTACCATTTTTCATTTTAATTAATTGTCCTATTAAATTTTCACCACCTCACTTTTTCTCACCTTTGTAAATAGCTCACAGAAAGCAAATTACTGTTATAAAATGTCTGCAAACCACGCCCACTGGAGGGCAGTATGGATGTTAAACCAATAATGTATAACAATTGCAGGCATATCAGTGAATAGCCCACTGGAGGGCGGTAATTCACCGTAACTCAACCTTGAGTTCAAGAATGAGACATTGTATTATAATTAAGGACATATGTACACCTTCGAAATTGTCCAAATCATGGTACAAATCTTCCCAAATTCTTGTAAATCATTATAATTGTGGGAATAATGAGTGTTTTTGTTTCAAAAAACCATGGCGTTCCAAAACTACTGGTCCCAGAATGCTCAGCATATGGGGGCGGGTTCAAGAAAACAAACATGGAGGTGTAACCTAAATATTGTTTTGTCCTTTAAAACTGTGAGCTTCATTCACTAAACTGACCGTGACCAAGACAGCGGACGCTGTCGAAACGCGTTGGTTGTTTTTTGTTTGACCCCCCAATGGAATTGTGAAATAAACACAGAAACTGAACTGAAGCGATTGATTGCCGTTTTTGTCTGCGACTCCGCCCATCCCCGGGACCGGGGAAACCTGTTGTGAATTGTCAGCGGTAGGCTCAACCGTAGGAGTAACGCGACCAAGGGAAAGCAGCGCCTAACGAGGAGGAAGGGAGCCAAGCGGCGTAAAATATATATATATATATATATATACATATATATATATATATATATATATTACTATTTTCAATAATTACTTTAGTTTAATATTATTTTCCAAGGGTGTTTCGAGTCCCTACCTCCACTATTATATATGGGGGTGTTGCAGTAACAATGGTAGGCCAAGTGTAGTGCTGGACCTAATACGAAAGTGTAAAGTTACTACAAAAGTGCAAATTTGTTAATACTGAAAATTAGGAAACTTACTCAAAACTGTAAACTTTCTCAAAAGTGTAGGTTATCTATGCAAATAAGGACGAGGGTGCACTAGTATACCCAATATTTCCTATTGGGCATGGACTGAGGTAACTTTACATCCCTGGGATTTACTGCCCAGAACTGTAAATCCAAGGTTCATAAGTACAGCAGGTAGATACAGCCCCACCCTTTATCAAAGCCTTGTTGTGGTCCCATGAGTGTTCTGTATGCCCGTTATAATAGCAAAATAAAGTGATATGTTTGCTTTAAGTATCTAAGTAAAAATAATAGCAAACCTACATGAAGCACGCTGAGAGTTTTTTCCAGGTTCTGTGATAGAAAAACATTCTTTACATGAAAGTCTGTAACAGTGGAGCCACCAATGAACATTGTGGTGAACCAGCAACTCTAAACTGGGTCACTGCTTCATCACTATCTTTGAGAGTCCATGAACATGTGTTTGGCCCTCAGTGGTCGGGACGGAGGCAAGTTGACTATTGGGAACGGGGCATCCTGTGCTCTCTGGATTTGGCAGGAGAAATCCTAACTGGACAGATGGGAGATCCATTTTTATTTGGCTTCTGCCATCTTTCCTCCAAACTCTAACCTAGGCCCTTAATTTCTATAAAGTAATGTGTAACTTCCCGAGATATTGAACAATTTGCCATCAGAAATCCTTGAGAGGACAGAATAAACTGCACTGCAAAGTGCCCTGGTGCTCTGTCCACTGGAGGACACACTAAGGAAAAGAGTGGAGCGATATGGAGAGAAAGAAAGAAAGACAGAGAGAGAAAGAAAGAAAGACAGAGAGAGAAAGAGAGAGAGAGAGAGAGAAATGGCAAGAGTGGGACAATGACAGAAAGAGTGACAGCCAGGACATAGAGGGAAAGAGGGTGAGAGAGTCAGAGCGAGAGAGCATTAGAGATAAAGAAATTGAAGAAAGCGGGAGCGAGATTGAAAAAGGCAGTGCCTTACAAAAGTCGAGTCTCTGACCAGAAATTGAACTTTAAAATATTCTCCTTCATTTAAGCTTGCATTCAGCTTGTATCCTCTTATTTTCTCTGTAATGTAAGACCTGGACTCTTAATTTAATATCTCACTAGATTTTGCATATTTTCCCTTTTTAAAGTTTGTATGGGCTTCCATATGGGAAGGAGCCTGTTGTGTAATATGATGTGATTATTCTTATTTTTAGTTCAAAAAGGACACCATTAATAGATTTCACTTTTCCCACTAACCCAGGTTTCTCTTAATCCTTTACTATTTTACGTATGAATTATATTGACAAGGAACATCCATGTTAATCGGGCACAGTACTTGATTTGCAAATGTATTCTTCAGTTTGTAATCTTGGATTGTATCAATTTAATCAATTTGACGAATGGCAGGTAACAGTGGTTTGTAAAAGGAAAGCCCAGACATGGAGACATTTGTTCAATGTAATAAGGCATCACCTTCTAATGGTACCTTGGGAACATCCTAACTATAATGTCATGGACAAAATGAGTCATTCTTTATAAGCCTAGCAGTCTTCTGTTTATGGAGACCAACATATGGAATATATTCGGAGCGGATTCCCATACATCATGTTATATTTATCCATGCCTCCACCTTCTGTAACATGTAAAGTAATAAAGAAGCAAGCTATCACTGTTACAATAATGTGATAACTTGAATAGAGAGAGAGTGGACCACTCATCCACCCACGACTATACAAAACTGTAAGAATGTCTTAGGAATGAGAAAAAAACAGCATATTTTTTACAAATGCTTTTAGATGTGTGGATAAAACTGAATGCAATCCTCCTCATGCAATTATTCTTCATTTCATTTTCTTGGTGTCTTTTGTTTGCTCAGAGTCTTCAAACTCAGGAGAAGGGGTGTTTAGAAATCAATGAATGTTAATTCATGTTGTACACCTGTCTACTACATCACCCCCTTAGTAGCTGAAAGAGACCACATCAACAAGCTCCAATCCAAAATAATTGTGTGCAAGCGTAAACTAATGAAGTCAGACGTCTGGTTAAAAATATATGTTTTTTCAAAGCAACCTCAGGTATGTTTTATTTGCCTACAGTTAGCACAGCTTAATCATTCAATACTAATGACAAGAAAATCAAATGCAGAGGCTGAAGTACCACTGTTTTCCAATTGCAACTCCTTGTAATGATCATGATCCTTATATGTTACAACTAGTAGACATCAAACTGAACCAGCCATAGGGATTTCAAGTAGTCCTCTATAGAAATTTACATTCAAAACAAAAATTGTTGTGCATGTGGTGAGACTTCAAAAACACAAGCTGCCCATCTTGCACCTTCATTTACTTCAGAGGTGGTCGTAATCTGCATGTGCCTGTCCCTACGGCAAGGAGTTTCAAAAGGTGGCATAAGGTGTTATTTGCTTTTGACCAAGTGTTCCATAAAATTATTTTTAAGTCTAAATAAGCCAAACACTCATTTTAGTAATTTTCATTCACTTCATGAAAATACTGGCAAAGTATATTTTATCCTGGTGTAAGTAGCGACCAGAAGTTGCAAGGGAGCGAGGTAATCTTGTTTTTTTAATAAAACAGTTTAAGGATTACTGCTCACTCATTGAAATGACAGCATCAAGTCATGGTTCATTTGTCTCAATATTTTTGTGGCACTTGCAGACAAAGCTTTAAAGGAAAGATTTATGTTTGGGAGTGTATTTCTTGTGAAGCTCTTTTAATATGTTTTTATAAAAAAGATATGTCTCTCTAAAAACGATCTTTATGTTGAGTGATCACAATCACCCTAGAAAAGGCCTGGAAGTCTAGTTTGGCCTTTCCCAAGGAATGGAAAGTTATCCTTTGTCCAGTTCTAATGGCAGGTACTTCTCAGGGGTAGGGAAGTTAAGCAATGGCAAGCTATCCAGGAAGAGAAAGCAATGGGAAAAGAACAACTTAATTAACCTTATGAGGCAACGTCATGTTCAGCCAACATTTAGGGCCTGAGTCACAGGGTCAGACTGATTTGCATATGGCCATGTCTGAACTGGGGTGGCAGAGTGGGCTAAAGAACGGTGATGGATGAAACCCAGATCTGTTGACTGGGTGTGAACGTTTGATTGGTTCAGATGCTCCGTCCATCACCACCCCCTTTTGTACCGCTGATTACGATGCGGGCGGGAAGGCCTCCGACCGATGGTCAGAGCCCTCCGGTCCGCATCGTAATCACTGATTCGGATTCCCTTCCAATTGAGCCATTTCGATTGGCTTGTTTGGAAGGGAATCTGAATCAGTTTTCCGAATGGCTTACGATGGGCTTGGAGAGCCTGGCCACCATTTGGAAGGCCCACAGTAATCCCCTGATTACCTCTTTCTACCTGAGGGATTACAATGGCAGTTTCCCACAGAATTTTTGTGCTGGCCTTTTTAGGTACATAAAGGCAGTGGGAAACAGCTTTGGGCCACCCCAGCAGGGCCCTCCTGGGTGCAAGGCCATCGAATGGCGGCCTAGGGGCACCTATGGTGCCACCGTTGATCCCTGCACCCAGTAGCAGGCACCTTGAGGTGCCTGCCATAGGGTGCAGGGATGAACTGCAACCCTGCTCTTTGCTATGAGAGCATGCAGTCCATTCGGAATGCATGCTCTCATATCAAAGTATAGGATTGCGACCGAACTGGGTTCGGTCACATCCTAATTCCTGGCCTGGAACCCATGACTGGAGGTCATTCGGTTCCAGTTCCAGAATGATGCCGGATGGACCTGAGTCCGTCCGGTATCGTAATCGGTACCTAAGTCTCTTAAACACCTTAGACTATGCAACTCTCTAGTTGAGCCAAAAGGAGAAGCACTTTTTGCTGCATAGAATCTCAGAAGTCATCTTTACCTAGGGAGATATGCATTTCTACTACCCACTGATCATAAGATTGTTTACCAGAGGTAAGAAAGACAACTTCTAAATTGAACCCAATTCCAAATGAGTCATAATATGTTATGTTATGTTCTTTAATGCTATGTACATTTGGAGAGTGCACTACTACCCAGGAGGGTATCCTGGTGCTGTACAGGTGTGAGTCTAGTGAAACCTAGGGCCTAGTGGGACTACTCGAAAATCCGAATCTACAGTTTCTTGCAGAATTCAAGAAGTGAGGAGAAGGTTCTTATGTCTAGTGGCAGATCAGTCCACGCTTTAGGGGCAATCCAGGAGAAGGCTTAACTGCTGGATCTGGTTCTTTTATGTTATGGGTTGTATGCAAGTAGGACTCCTGATGCTCAGAAGTGTCTGGCAGATTTGTGTAGTGCCTTGAAAGTGTGGGTGAGGAATTTGAATTAGACACTTATGTTTTGTTTAGAAGACCTGAGTTCCTCCATGGTGCTATACATAGTGCGTAAAGAAAGTCCAAGAAGTGCTTGATAGTTGAGAGCTATAGAAATAGAATGAAGAGAAGAGCCAAGGTGAGATGAGCTCTAGTTTGTCTCAAAGAATTTTAAAAATATCTTGGCACTACAGAGAAAAAGCTGATTCCATCACATTAACTGAGGCACACCTAGGGCACGGTTAAGGGAGATTGGTAATTTGGAGGCTAGTACTATCAATTTCCTTGAGAGCTAAGCAAATTGTATCTAATGTATGTTCAACAAACTTACCAATGAGAAAAATACTTTCAATACTTCCTGAGACAACGTTGTAATTTTTAAAGCAATGAGAGGAACGGGAAGAGACTGCTTTTTTGATTTAGGAAAGGTATGCTCTCCCTCGTAATTTCAACACTATACCCTGCTTGGATCTTTTGCCTCAACTATGAGCTCCTGCTGAAGGTATCCAGCCTTTTGGGGGACTCTTCATTGCCACTCTTTGGATATCTGCCACAGGATCTGCCCAATGCACTCCACATCAATTGCAGAAGAACTGAAAGCTGAGTACCAAGAATAGGTGGGCCCTTCCCTTATAAGGTCATTGAGTGGGAGTGCCAAGTCAGTCCCTTAGTCCATGAGATCACCACAGACCTAAATACATGACAATGGTTACAAAAATGTACCTACATTCAGGATACCATCTAGCTATGTGCCACAAAGGCTTGCAATACACAGATAGCCATAACCTTCAAGCTCCTCACCCAGGCACACAAAGCACTTCACAACACTGAACCAGAGTACCTCAACAGCCGACTCAGCTTCTACAACCTCACCCGCCAGCTCCGCTTCGCTCCACTGACCACGCCCTCGCCACTGTCCCCCATATCCGAAGAGTGACCGCGGGGGGCAGATAATTCTCCCACTGCGCCGCCAAGACATGGAACACCCTCCCCATCCACCTATGGCAGACCCAAGTCCTTCTGACCATCAGAAGACTCCTCAAGACCTGGCTTTTCGGACAGTAGCAGCATTCCCCAACCCCTTACCGCCTTGAGAATCTCAAGGGTAAGTGGTGCACTTTACAAATGCCTTGATTGATTAATTGATAACCATTGTCACCTAGGTGGGGACTGGGAGTATATTGATGCAACTTTTTATAAATCTTAAGCAGCAGAAGTGTTTCAGAATGCCTTTTAACAATGTCGGCAAAGGTCTGTAGAAAATCCTGTACTTCAGCATTCACATACATGCCTTATCCAAACAGCAGCATAACGTATTGCTCAGAGCCACTTTAAGATTACACAAATGTGGACTGTGTTGGCGTCAAAAGAAATGCGAGTTCAAGAAGTTCATCCTTGAAGTTTTCATTTACATTTTCTTGAGAGAAAGACAAAGGAGACCAGAAAAAGGTGAAAGATATTTGCACCACTTCCACCATCAACAACGTTCGAGAAGTGCGTAGTTTGATAGGAATAACCACATACTATGGCAGGCTCATTTCAAGCCTAGGCACATCACTGACCCTTTTTTATAAATTGCTCTAGAAAGGCTGCCATCATGTCCTTGAGACTACTTTTCAAAATATCAAGACCTTTAATCCATTGAAAAAGCCATTGCCAACTTTGGCATTCAATGACATACTGAACTTGCAAAGAACACCAGCTCTGTGTTTTAGGCATAGTTTTTACCCACCCAATGTCAAAACAGATGGGACTGTCAGCTATGTCAGCCGAACCCTAACTGCAACAGAACAAGCCTACCTCAGATGGAATATGGAGCCACTGCCTTTATGTGTGGGGTGTTCATACACCTAACATTATCTTTACATACACTCATTTGATGTATTCATGAGCACCAGTTGAATACATATCGAGACAGTACCAATTATCTCTTTGGCTACCTCTCCTGGCCCCTTTGAAAAGCAACAACACAAGAAAAGATAGAATAAGAAAACTTAATGGGGCATGTTTGCTGAGATCGATAAATACAATAGCAATGTACACCCTGATGTATGCAGGTTTAGCCGTGGCAGTACCAATAAATGAAATATCGATGTACGCTGTAATCTATGCATGCACAATGATGTCAATACCAGTAATTCCATTCTCGATATGCACCGTAACTTATGCACGCATAATGAGGTGAATCTCAGTGAATGCAACGTTGATGTACAATGTAACAACTGTACATATAATAATGAGAATATTGGTAAAAATGATATCAATGACCGCCATATTGAACATGCATACACTCACAAACTTGTATCATTGCTGTCAGATTCATCTGAGATGACCTCCCCATCAACCACAAGTCAAATACACATGTTCAGACAATCCCTGTGAGCCAAACAGCCTACCGATTGATAGGTCACAGGTAGGATTACACTTAGCCCAAAGACAAACGCGTACCAATGGGAAACACTGATCGATCACATAGATAGGTAATCACACCACAAACAGGACCGAGGAGGTTGGCCTCAATAAAAAACATGTTTGGCCAAAGGCGCGCATTCCCAAAATACCACAAAGTTAGATGCCATATGTAGTTAGGAACACTCAGCAAATCAAAACACGACAAGCACACTACACGAGGTGATCAAATGCTCACCACATTGGACATATAGACATGAACACACTGGCCCAGACTAGCTCTCTCTGAGGTCGAGAGACATCTATATCCCCCTTATCAGATGGTTTTACTTATTATTTCCGACTATTATGCTTGTCAAAGAATGTCGAAGTGTTTTATTATACCCACAAAATGATTATATATGTGGCCAAAACTTCTGTACACAAGGCTGTTTTCAGATGCACCTCTGTCGATAATCTCCCGTCTTTTTCTTTTCATTTATTTAAATTTAGGTAAATTCATATTCGAGCAATATGTTCTACATCTCATGGAACTCTAAAGCTGTCACTCTGGAAAAAAGAATTCAAGAAACAATAGTTGCACCATGCCTAAAAGTCCTCCCTGAAACACACAAGCTTGCTGAATGGAACACTGTTGAAAATGGCAAAACATAAATGACAGAAGCTCACTGACTGCATGAAAATTTACTAGGAAATAACAATATCCAGAAAGGTAACATCCTCTGGGTAACCAGATGGTAAACCCCAGTATTGTCACAGAATTCACTGTGAAACTAGCACACCATGGCCACTAACTTATGGTGACAACAAAGAAAAGAACACGAGAAAACCTGATTTACCAGCCTTAACACTCATGTAGAAATGTAAGTAACAGGCTGCTGGGTCTGGACACAGGCTGGTGGCTACAATCTTGGAGTAAGGTCTCAAAGGAGAGAGTGAGCAAATTTGACTGCAATGCCACTGGCCATGCTTGATAAACATTCTTGAAACCCGACCACTGAATTTGTGGGCAACAGATCATAGTAACTCATGGCATTCTGTGAGAAATAAAGACTGAAAATAGGCCACTATTTTAAAGTAGTGAATGTTTTGATACCTTAGTGAGTGGATGCCTCCAGGAATATCATGCCATGCTGGTACCATGCATGGAACAAAGACGTATGAACACTCTACATACTGAAGAAGAGCAAGGCCAGATTCCTGAGTTCTGAGTTAGCAAAGTCTTTATGCCTGAGAGAGTGCTGATCCACCCATCTACTGATGTGACTCTGGTGGTAGCCTAGACAGAATGGTTTGTGTGCTGCCCAACCCAGAAAACCCCCTGTGAAGCTAACTAGCCTTTCAGGACACCAGTATCAAAAAAGACTTACAAAAAAAATCAAAGAAGCCAGAAGAGGTGGTCCAAGTCTTTTATTAAGCAAATGGAGGATCTGATGTTTTTTTGTGATTCTCACATCATGCTTTTTGAAACAGGCTTGTGAATGACACTGATTAAAGAGACCATAGTAAGTGCTTTAATAAAGTAATAGATCAAACCAAGTTGATATGCCTCCACTCCAGGACATAGGCCTCACATGGTTTCTGACTAAAACGTCTGAGATTGCACCAATTGCTCAGTAAGTTGTTAGTTAGTCAATGCCAACTCCTACTAAGGGCACCCCTGTCCAGGTGCAGCCATTGGATTGATAACACCTTGATTACTGGCTGATATATTTGATCCAATTGTAGGATACTGTGTAAATACGTTTCCCACCCTATTGTTATAGTTGATGAAGGTTTCCTGGTTTTGTTGATCATTTGAGAGGGATGTGATCTTCTCAGCATTGTGTAACGCTGGTCCTGTTGTATAGTAGGGTAGGAATACCTTCAAGGGGTTTTGTTATTATACAATTCACATAGAATTTCAACAATATTTGAGGTCCTTATATGTATAAGACCAATAGTGCAAAGCAACAATCTCAAATTTTTATGCAATTTATATGGGTCACTACAAGTGATCCAAAAGAGAAGAGAGGGAGAAGGTGTGTATGAAAAAGTTCGTATTTAATACTCCAAAAATAAATTGTTTTTTTAAAAAGGGTACAGAAATATAACAATGTTATAGGAGAAAATGATTCAAGAATGACAATCAAACAAAAACTCTCTATAACAATTGTAAGCGCTTGTCCGCTTCTTCACAGTTGATCAATTATTTAAACAGACAAAGCGTATATGTCGACGTTTCGGTCTCTAGTCTTGAGTTGAAGAGACCATCCTCAGGACATATAAATCATATCTGGAAAAACCCTGAAAAGACAGAGTTGTAATTAAAAAACAATCTCAATCGCCTATACTGGGATAAAAATAATTTTAACTACTCTTCTATACATATCACACCATCCCTCTCTATGTTTAAAGACAATCATTCGACGTCTAACTGAGTTCAAATGTACATTGAGCCAGCAATTTATACATCTATGTAAGCGTTGTTGCGGAACTTTGTTACACAATACATCTAAATTTCAGAAAATTATGCATTTATATCAACTTTCCATCACAAGCTGGGCATGTCTATCATGACAACACTATTTATGTTAACCCTTTTTCCATATTTATAAACATTGTGTTTGCAGGATGTATTTATCTTACTGAAGCACTCGCATACTTGGAGTTCTACTCAGAAAGGCTTTTGATTTAATCACACAAACATTTTTTAAAAACAGGAATTCCTACAACATGTAAAAGTATGGTCCTAATTACATACTTGATATAATTATTTGCAAAACATTCTAACAACCCTGAAGGCGAAGAAAAAGTTGGTATTATACAATGGGAGAATTTACTTACACACCATTTACTTCAAAGTTTACAATCTGGTTGCTAAATGCAAAGGTTTACAAATCACAGAATCTACCTAGGATCTATATATACCTGATAAGATGGGGTCTTGTAGCCTCCAAATACACTTTATTGATGATTAAAAAAGGCGATCGATAATGCCCTGTGTAAGAATTAGAGTAACTTGATTAGCACTGTTGGAGTTTCAATGGAACTGGGGTTAAAGGTTAACTTAAGTGAGATCATACCTTCTGTATAGTAAGTGGCATATGCAATCTTCTACTTGAATGTATTTCGGTTGGTTCAGCTCAAATAACTTTCGCAGTTTAATGCACATTAGAGTTGATTTTGCTTGACTAGCTATTTTGGGACAACGTGTGTGATTCCCTAATTATTTTAAGAAAATACTGAATGAACCATAACAACCATCGCTCTTCGGCAATGGAAACAGGAGTTAAGCCATGTGTGCCCAGCTGTGTTTTTTCAGCAATGTCACCTGACTGGTGATGTCTGTTATGGATAAATGTTTGTTAAGAAAGGTACAGATCTCTGGTAGAGGGGGTATGATGTGTCCTCAAGGCAATACATCCTGCCCCTCCCAAAAAATGTCAAAACACCAACAGTGGAAAGCAAAGAAAAAAAAAGGACACCACTTTGAGTTTATCGGTCTCAGAGTCAATCAACAGGACAGTGGGGGACACCTGGACAAATCGTGCCAGATGCAAAAGGACATCATTGCTCAAGTTCAGAATTTAACCAAATGTAAGTTAGTGCACAGATAATGAAGTAGAGAAGTCCAAGACCTTTTGGCAGCATTCTTGGAAGGGTCATCTCCATGAGTATGTTAGCTGCAAGACTTCTGATGAGCCAGTTCCTAATCATTCATAGAACAGATAGGGCATATGGGTCATAGTCAATGCGTGCTGAACATCGGTCCAAGCTCCTGATGTTGTGGGCTCATTGTCCCTGGTTGGCTGTTGCTTTGGACTGTTATGGGTATTTCTTGTCCTTTGCTATATTACTGATGGTCTGACTCATTTCAGGTTGTAGTACACTCTATATATGGTAGCTTTGATACACTTTTAAATGAACTGTCCAGACGGTGTTACCAGTTGGGTGAAGTTACTTTCTAACAATTGTCGATGATTTTCCCACTGTTTTGAAGAGGTTCTTCCATGGTGCATCAAGGGTTTGTGTGATGGTATCCTGGTGGACTTCTGATCCAGTAGAGTTGTGACTTGCTGGCACTGAATGTTTTCAATCTATAAAGAACGCAATAATTTGCAAGAAAGCCTCTGACGGTGTCTGAATATTTGCTCTTAAAGCAAGTGCCAGGGCTTCTGTTTGCAGGTGCATGCTGCTTATTATTGTAAATCCTACTAGACCTTTGTTGGTGGCCTGCCTGTTGTGGGTTGATGGCTGCACTCTCAGGTAGTGATATGGATTGTTAATGGTGGTGATCTTCAAATGTGATCTAACCTCATCAGAGGGCTTAGTAGTTTTCTTCTCTTCTTCTGTATAGGAGCAGTCTTCATGTTCACCAATGTGGATTAGCTAGTCATTACCTCCTCTTTTTTATTCCATGTGCTCAGCTGTGTACCTTCTTTGGGAAAGAGCCAACATGACCTCTTGGACATCGAGTGTCTTTGTGTTATGGATGGAGCACTCTCCTCAGCTTGGCTTACTGAAGCTCAATCAGTTGGGAGGGGGATTTTCCCTTCTAAATTAATTAATTAATTTTATGTGGGATGGAGTCTCCTTGTTGACTGGGGGCCCAATAGTCTTGTGGCATCCACCCCTCAATGTAAAAGTCTGTGCAGATACCTAAGTATGGGTGGGATTTTAGTGGCTGTGTCTTTTTTAAAGTCAGTCCTTTTTATGTCACTGTTATCTTTTTTTAAATTTTTTCCTTTGTGAGTTGCTGGTGCTGAATGTCTTCAGACTGTGCAAGGCATTGGTGATTCTTCGGTGTAGATGTCAAAGTGTGTCAAACAGCCATTAACAGTGGCTGGACTGCTCCTCTGAGGAGCTGTGGAAGAGTTGCTGTTCACGTATCTGTGTGGCCTCTTTTTGGTTCTCATGCTAAGCTTTCATCAAGTCACTGTCACTTGTCAATTAACCTACCTCTCATGGGC
Source organism: Lissotriton helveticus (assembly GCF_964261635.1). Classification (NCBI taxonomy): domain Eukaryota; kingdom Metazoa; phylum Chordata; class Amphibia; order Caudata; family Salamandridae; genus Lissotriton; species Lissotriton helveticus. The sequence continues at coordinate 1,542,408,169 of NC_136067.1, read as the reverse complement.
CAATAGGTGCACTCACAGCTAGCAGCAAGGGTCAGTTTTGGTGATTATTTTCAGGAGGGATCAAACCTGATTAGAGGTCATGAGAATATTATATTCTTCTTCCATACAGGAACAGTCAGTCTTCAATTCATCAGTTTGGACTGGTAGGTTACTCCCTTCTCTTTGTGTTTTCGGGTGCACATTTTCTGGGAATAGGCCAATACTGCCTCTTGGTGGTCGAGGGTCCTTGTGGTCATAGATGGAGCACCCTGCTGAATTGTCATCTCAAACACTCCCTGGTGGGAAGGTACCAAAGAACAGGGTTTTCGTTTTCAGGAAGAAATGGCACTCTGCCTATTGACGTCCTTGTGTGTAGGATTCAAAACAATATGTATGGTGCTAACTGGGAAGGGGAAACCCTAATAACCCATTAATTAGTGCAGGGAAATCCTACCACATGACATAGATTATATATCCCGTGCACACATACAGTATTAGAACAAGCAATGCAAATGTATTTAGAGCAAAATAGAGCAAAATCCAATCCAATTTCTTTAATTAGTTGTTAACACAGCAACCAGCCGACACGTGTTTCATCAGAGAGAAAGTGGTCTCTGACTCTTCAGGGCTGAATCGTCTGATCCAAGCTCAGTGTACTACCTGGACCGGTGATAATTCCAACTTGGTAGGGCGCAAACAGTCAAAAAAAGGTTTGGTTGTTCCACAATATAGGGGAACTGTAGAGTATAAGCCACAGATGGTGTATTTTGCACTAATTACATTTACTCTCTGGTGGGAACACCTTTTCTCATTATCCACTCTCTTCTGGTTTCAGTAATCTGCTATGTGTGGGGCGAGGCATCATGGCTGACTGGTAAACCAATCAATCAATCAATCAATCACTCAGTCACTTGTAAAGTGCACTACTTACCCGTGAGGGTCTCAAGGCGCTGAGGGGAGGGGTGTGCTGCTACTGCTCGAAGAGCCATGTCTTGAGGAGTCTTCTGAAGGTGAGAAGGTCTTGGGTCTGTCGCAGGTGGGTAGGGAGGGTGTTCCAGGGCTTGACGGCGAGGAAGGAGAAGGATCTGCCACCGGAGGTTGTTCTTTGGATGTGGGTGAAGGCTGCGAGGGCGAGGTTGGCGGAGCAGAGCTGGTGGGTGGGGGTGTTGAAGCTGAGTCTGCTGTTCAGGTAGGCTGGTCCGGTGTTGTGGAGTGCTTTGTGTGCGTGGGTGAGGAGCTTGAAGGTGATCCTCTTCTTGACAAAGAGCCAGTGCAGGTGTCTCAAGTGGGGGGTGATGTGGCTGCGACGAGAGATGTTGAGGATCAGTCGAGCGGAGGCGTTTTGGATGCGTTGTAGTCGTCGTAGGTGATTGGCAGGGATTCCTGCGTAGAGTGCCGTAGTCCAGCCTGCTACTGACGAGGGCTTGGGTTTGGGTCACCGTTTTTCTTGTTTAGGTCGGGATCTACTTGTAGATCCTGAAGAGCATGCGGAGGGTGTTGCAGCAAGCTGAGGAGATGGCGTTGACCTGCTTTGACATGGAGAGTGAGCAGTCGAGGATGAATCTTAGGTTGCGTGCGTGGTCTGTTGGTGCCGGTGCTGTTCCCAGTGTGGTCGGCCACCAGGAGTCATCCCAGGCAGAGTGGGTGGGACCGAGGATGAGGACCTCTGTCTTGTCTGAGTTTAGTTTCAGGCGGCTGCTCCTCATCCACTCAGCAACGGCCTTCATTCCCTCGTGGAGGTTGGTTTTGGCGGTGTGTGGGTCCTTGGTGAGGGAGATGATGGGCTGAGTGTCGTCAGCATAGGAGATGATGTTGAGGTCGTGCTGGCGGGCCACTTGTGCGAGGGGGGCCATGTAGACGTTGAACAGGGTCGGGCTGAGGGATGAGCCCTGGGGTACGCCGCTGATGATGTTGGTGGCTTCAGATCGGAAGGGTGGGAGGCGGACCCTCTGGGTTCTGCCAGAGAGGAAGGACATGTTTCTCGCCGTCATGGCAATTCTTCAGGACCTAAGTGCTCAGTACTACACAGTGAAAAAAAAATATATACAAGTAGTATAAATTACAACCTCATTCTGTAGGTCAGTAAATGGGCAGGCCGAATGGTCCTACTCTAGTGATGCAACCCTGGGAGGTTCCCTAAGGTGCCCCGCAGACTGCTCCCATGGGACCGGCACAATCGGGTATGGTACCTTGGCGGCGCGCGGTCCAGGCCATCCAAACCTACCCCCACGTACAGCGCCTGGTCTGTGTAGTACTGAGCACTTAGGTCCTGAAGAATTGCCATGACGGCGAGAAACATGTTGACCTGACCTGAGGGTTGTAGATATTTTGCTGTGAATCTTCACCGGTCTATATCTCCCCTCCCACCCTTTTTAACCAAGGGAGTCAACCACGCCAATAAAGTTCATTGTGGACTGACTCAACTTTTTTTAACCCACCTTCACTTCACGACTACACTTCCTCCTGCCCTCTCACACGCATGCACCATATGGCTGGAACAAAAGATCTCCGATAAAGAGCCCCTTTAAGGGAGCCCGTCAGACATTGCAGCGCCAGTCTGACGAGGAGCAGAAACCATATGATGAAGCATGACACCTAGCTTGCTGGGTGTGTGAGGGTTTTAGTACCAAAAAGGGATCCCCCCCCTTTCTTCTGTCCTCTACACTATACACACACTGTTTTTAACATTCCTATCGGGGAACTTTGTACCCTCCTTGTGTCACTAGTTGTTCGGACTTGTACACTGGACCCCGTTAAACATAGTCCTCCACGGTTCCCCCATTTGTTGATTGAATATGTGGTGTGGGCAGGGGTCCGATGGTGATCCTGAGTGGATGGAGTTCATGGCCGTGCACGCCTCATAGTCGTTGACGTTGGACCAGAAGGTCAGGTGGTTGGTGCTGGTGGTGTTTGAGGGGGTGTTGGAGTCTGGAGTTGTCGGGGCGGTCGTGGTGTTGAAGCTGTCGCGGATGTCGGCTATCTTGCGGTGGAAGGAGGTGCCCAGTGAGTCGCACAGATCTTGTAAGGGCGGGATGTCGTTGGTGTTGGCGCTGGGGTTGGAGAGATCATTCACTATGTTGAATAGCTCTTTGCTGTTGTGTGCTTCGTTGTCCAGGCAGGCTTTGAAGGAGGATCTCTTGGCTGTTCTGATGAGGTGGTGATGTCTGCAGATAGAGTCCTTGTGGGCTGCGTGGCTGTCCAGTGTACATTCGTGGAGCCATTTCTTCTCCAGTTTCTGGCATGTGCGTTTGGAGGTCAGGAGCTCCGCGGTGAACCATATGGCTTTCTTGCTGGTGTTGTTGTTGGAGGGTTTCTTGAGCGGGGCGAGGGTGTTGGCGCAGTCGTCTGGGTCGCTGGGGTTGGTGGGAGGGTTCTGGGCGAGGGTGGAGGTCAGCTGGTCTTCGGTGACTTTGCTCCAGCAGCGGCAGGGCAGCTGTTGGGTGCAGTGGTGCGTGGTTGGTTTCTTGAAGGTGAAATGTAAGCAGCGGTGGTCGTTCCAGTGGAGTTCAGAGGTGTGGTTGAAGGCGACGTGGGTGTTTGTGGCGAAGACCGGTCAAGCGTGTGGCCGGCTGCGTGGGTGGGTGCGGAGACGAGTTGTCTGAGGCCGAGGTTGGTGTGGTTGTCGATGAGGGTGGCAGAGTTGGCATCGTTCTGGTTCTCGAAGGTGGAAGTTCAGGTCCTCGAGGAGGATGTAGTCTGTGGAGGCGAGTGCGTAGGTGCTGGCGAGGTCGGCGATGGAGTTGCAGACCTGAGTTCAGGGTCCGGAGGATCTGTAGACTAGTGTTCCTCTGAGGGTGGTGATGGGGTCGATGTGGATCCGGAAGTGCAGGTGTTCAGCGGTGTTGAGGGTGTCGTCTGGGTGGGTGTAGCACTGGAGGGTGGACTTGTGGACGATGGCTAGACCTCCTCCAATTCCGTTGGCACGATCCCTGCGGGTGATCTTGTTGCCGTCCGGGATGGCTATGGTGATGTTGGGTGCCGAGGAGTCGTTCCACCAAGTCTCGGTTCGGAAGGCAGCATCTGGGGCGGAGGTGTCGAGCAGGTCCCAGAGCTGGACGGCGTACTTGCGTGCGTAGCGGGTGTTGAGGAGGATGAAGTGAAGGTGGTTGGGTAGGTCCTTGGAGGTTTGGTGGTTCTGTTGCAGGTGAAGTTGCAGGTGCGGCAAGAGAAAGGTTCGTGGGTGCGCTTCGGGGCAGCCTGGAAGCAGCGGTTGTCACGCCGGTGTTGACTGCAAAGAGAGTGCTGGTGTTGTATTGGAGTCTGGCGTTGTGGTGAGCGCGGGGTTCAGAGGTTCTAGCACTGGGCACGATCCAGGCGCGGACGGGCGCAGACAGGCTTGCCTCTGTCGTGCCCTCTGCGTGCGTCCGATGCGCGGCTGCGCAACGGCCGCCATTTAAGTATGGGAGGGAGGGAGGAGCAGCTGGGAGGCAGGAGCAGGTGGCGAGGGGGCGGGTCGCAGGGGAGCAGCAGTGGGGGACGGGCTGAGGGGAAGCAGAAGAGAAGAGGGGGAGGGTGGAACGAGCTGGAAGCAAGGGCAACAGTACAGTACAGAATCACAAAAAGAAAACACGCACTGAATCAAAGGGGCAACAGTACAGTACAGAATCTCAAGGCAGGCACTAAATCAGATGGGGCACAACAGACAGCAGTATCGAACTCATGGAGAAGGAGCAGCGAAAGCGAGGGAGGCCCTGGCACACAGGTGGAGCTGTGCGGCAGCAGGGGAGCAACTTGGCCTGCAAGCAGGGTCAGGGGTCACAGCCTTCTGGCAACCATCCCTGATTGTTAAAGGCTGTGCAGATAATCAGGTACATGTGGGGTATCTGTGTCTATCTCCTCTATTAAGTCAGTCATTTTTGTGTGACTTTAATTAATCTTTTTCTAACTTTGTCAGGTGTTTCAGGCTCTGGAGGGAATGAGGCAGCACAGTGTACTGCTAGACTGTGTGCAACTGAGAAGTAGATGAATGCCGTTCTTCCCCTAACTTTCTTGAGGTTGCTTGCCTCAAGGCAGGAGAAAAACTAAAGCTGGTGCAGGCCTTTCCTTCCACTAATGTGCAGTGGGTAGCCTATTATATTCAGCTGTTATTATCCTGGGGCTGCGTACCCAAAGCCAGTCCTCCTCAAGTAGGGAAATGCATGGAGTGCGAGACAGGGCACAGGTTGGGTGCATAGCTTTGTGGACACCATCACTCCACTTTTCTTCACTGGAGGATGACCCTCTATTCTTCTCAGGCTTGTACAGGAAGGCTGCAGGTAATGCAGGCTACATTCGTCACGTGCTGTGAGAGCCACACAAGTTGCCACATCTGCTAGCTTCTTCTTTCCCCCAGAAGGATCTGTGCCAGCCTATTCACCTCTGGTGCTGGAGGAGGAGATAGTTGCCTGGGGCTGGCTTTGATTAGATTAGATTTAGAATATACTCACCTTTCCTTGAGCAGAGTAGGAAGTGCAAGGTGAGCCAAAGTCAGCAGCCGACATTTCCTAGAGATGAGGCCAGAGCAGCTATGCACTTTGTAGGACACAGTACAAAGGATCACAGATGGTAGCCAGGCAAACACAGTTAATGGAGGTGTGTTTGCAAGGTGGGGCTGTGGCAGCCTCCGCCCTGGGTCGCATTCCATTCAGGTGTGGGAAGATGGGGCGATATCTCTATTAGAGCACAGTGGAAGGCCCCCTAGCACCAACCTTTGGGATTAGCCATGACAGTTTAGGGGGTGTGATCAATACTTCTCCTGCCAGTCTTTGGCCCCTCTGCTGGCATTGTGTTTTATTTCTACAAATCTCATTCAAAGATTGCTCCTGTGGATGAGTGTACATCCACATTAGCCACTTTGAATGGGATATATAATTAAGTAATTCGTAGAAGCTTGCTGCACTTGTGACCATGATCTGATAGAAATGGGCATCTTAAAATGGTCAATGAACATGTTATGATGGCCTCCAACTAAAAGAGCGGTGGGTATCAAAACATTTGCAGTGGGCTAGGAGGGACACGTGGATGCTTAATTATGGTGGGATGGGGTAAAAAAGAGGTAAAAGTTGTTTAGAAAAAAAGGCTTTCAGCTGTTTCCTGAAGATACTGTAAGTATGCTCAGGTAACTCATACCAGTACCTTGGCGCTAGGTATGAAAAGGATTTCCCTCCTGACCGACAGCGCCTGATCCGCAGTACTTGATGTCTGTTAGGAACATACTTAATAAGTCTTTTCTGAAGATATTTAGGGCCTCCACCTCCAAGCGCTGTATAAGTGAGACGCCACGAAAGGGGGGGTTTACCTATGCCTCTTGTGAGCACGATTGTGCACGCATTAATGAACAATGAAGAGAAAACCACATTAATTAGTAAACTCTGACAATTATGTCATTTGCATTTCGGCTTTTATGCATTTAGATTTTTAAGAAACCAAAGAAAGATACATAGTCAACTGTACATTGAGCACACATGAATTTTGCCAGGAAAAAGCAAGAAAAACATTGTATGCAAAAAAATCATAAATACACGACAAATGAATTAGTGCAAACAAATTACAAATGATGAAGAACTATTTACAAAATAACAAGTATAACAGTATCATTAAGTCATACCCAACAATATACGTGAAAAAGTTACATCTTATTCATTAACAATCCAAATTCCTGTCGCTATCTAGTTAACAAGAGACCATTTTACGTGAGCGCAGGAATGGGAACCAAAAACTCAATTTGGACAAAACCAGTGACTTGTTGTCAAAAATGACTTTTTGCCGACGCGTTAGGAATTGAGCTCCTTGTACCTCGAGTCCTGAACGCACCAGATTCGAAGGTAACCATTGTTTTAAATATAACCCCCTCTTTTTTCATCAAGTTGTGAAATCCGGCAGCCACATACCATTTACTGATTATAGCTATGTTGCTCCTTTGCAGGTTGACAACCACGTTGTCTGATGACTATGTTTGATGACTAATTTTGAAATAATGATTTGTGACCAACTACCAATGGTCGCATGAGGTATGTTGCACCCTCGGGTGCATTCATTGGAAAAAGCTGTTTTATCATTTATGCAAGGCTCAGCCTCCTAAACTCGCTCCCCCCTTTTTTCTTCTTTTTTAAACAGTATCGGCGGATACATTTCCATGCCCTCATGAGAATCCGATGATTCATACATTGGAATTCGAAACGCGTCGGCAAAAAGTCATTTTTGACAACAAGTCACTGGTTTTGTCCAAATTGAGTTTTTGGTTCCCATTCCTGCGCTCACGTAAAATGGTCTCTTGTTAACTAGATAGCGACAGGAATTTGGATTGTTAATGAATAAGATGTAACTTTTTCACGTATATTGTTGGGTATGACTTAATGATACTGTTATACTTGTTATTTTGTAAATAGTTCTTCATCATTTGTAATTTGTTTGCACTAATTCATTTGTCGTGTATTTATGATTTTTTTGCATACAATGTTTTTCTTGCTTTTTCCTGGCAAAATTCATGTGTGCTCAATGTACAGTTGACTATGTATCTTTCTTTGGTTTCTTAAAAATCTAAATGCATAAAAGCCGAAATGCAAATGACATAATTGTCAGAGTTTACTAATTAATGTGATTTTCTCTTCATTGTTCATTAATGCGTGCACAATCGTGCTCACAAGAGGCATAGGTAAACCCCCCCTTTCGTGGCATTTCAATAGGCCCTACCTACCCTCTTTCCCACAGGGCCAAACCCCTCCTTTCCTCTTGTATAAGTGAGACAGCAGATCTTAAAAAAAGATCTTTTTCTCACTGTTAGCAAATGGAGTTCCCGCAATAGAGGGGCCGAAGGAGTGCCCTCTGTGCGATTCAGTACCATCCTAGATGCAGTATTTTGAATAACCTGCAGTCTGCTCAACAAAGTCTCTCCTACTCCTGCTAGCAAAGCATTACCATAGTCCAGGTGACTGATAACCATGGCCTAGACCAAGGTTTTACAATGGAAGGTAGGCATGAACGGAAGAATCTGCTGCAGCAGTCGCAGACTAAAAACATGAGCTAGTGGTTGCGGCCACATGATCTTTCATGGATAAAGACTGATCCAATTTCAACCCTAAGTTTTTTACACATTGGGAAGGAACAGGGAGCGCCCCCAATTTGGCAGGCCGCCTGTTGTCCGACCACCTGTCAGGGGCTTTGCCCATGAGCATTAGCTCAGTCTTACCCGGATTCAGCTGGAGACAATTCTGCGTCATCCAACTGGAGATCTCAAGCATTCCTCTGGCAAAACGAGCTTTCTCAGCTCCTAAATCGGGACCGATCGAAAATGTATGCCAGTGATTGGGCTGTAAGACAAACTCCAGCCGTATACATTAATCAAGCGATGTGGGCGAACACTATAGTCCATGTTATACCCTTGTGCAGTGAACCACAACCACAATATCAATACCCTTTAAAGCCAGAAGCAAAACAAGGTATAAATAAATACTAGATCAGTTGCAGTACAAGGGCATAATAGCACTTTGTCTTTTACCTATGAACATGCCCCTTTTTCCTGTCTCTAAGCCAGATGGTCCCTATAGAATAGTCTTAGACTATATACATTTGAATTTGCACGCCCAAACATATGTAGTACAAAATGTGCATAGCACAGGTTTAAGGACAAACCTGGTGTGGAAAAAATACAAAACAACCCTGGATATTTCCAATGGATTTTTAAGTCAAAGTATAGCGTCTGAGAGTGAGTATTCAACCCCTTTCAGTTTCGATGGAGTGCAAATTTCATTCTGACGTTTGCCTATGGGCTATAAGAACGATCCAGGCTTGTTTTCAGAATGAATCGTGGAGATCTTGCAACCAAATCCTAAGATGTTGTCATACATTGATGATATTTATCTAACTGACGATGATTTGAATCTATACCTGACTATGGTGGGGAGAGCTGTGACCATATTAACACCAAATGGTTACAAAATTATTTAACATTTTTTTAAAGATTGCCTACCGGACGGTGACCTTCCTAGTATATGAGCTATACAGTGAGGGCTAGGGTTTAGCATCCAGAATTGTGTTAGATTGCAACTCCCTGACAAACTGAAAAATTTGCAATCCCTATTGGGATTTCTTAACTTTGGACATACTTATTTGCCTCACTAAGCAGAGTGAACGAAGCTCTTGAACGACTTGATTTCTCCCATGTTTTCATCCAAACAGTGGCTGAATGCGCACACTGATATCTGCGCACTCTATAGGTAGACATGCTCGAGCATAAATATTTACAAACTTGGCACAACAAAACCAATCTAGTCATCAAAGTCATACCCAGTCACTATGGGTACACCTATGTGACCTACAGCGAATTACAGAATGTCCCTGGTGCTTATATGTCACACTTGTGTTCCTTGGCAGGAGCATGTTTGCTTCCATTGAAAACATCCTGAGGGCTATAAAAACAGCTATTTTAAAAGAGTGCCCTTTGGTGCAAAGAAAACATATCCTTTTTTGTCCCTTACCAACAGTAGAAGCAGTCCCAAAGTCAAAGATCCCTAATGCTCATGCCCTCTACTCAAGATGGGTACAGTGGGCCTCTTCCTTGAATGGAGTGGAGGCAAAGTTTCAGTATGATCCTTCTCTTCATGTGCAAGCTTTTTCTTCAATAGGAACAGGATGCTGTTCCAGCTCCAGACACTTTACCTATTGAGTCTTATTTGAGTGTCTTTTTATAGATGGCTCTGCCCAACCTGCAGTAGGAACAAAATACAAATACTCAGCAGCCTGCGCAGTACTACATGGTGAAATGAAGGATGGTGAATTCATCCCCAGCGCATCCACACTAAAATCATAGGTACTAGTACTGCACAGCATGCAGAAATACAGTCCCTGCTACTTGCATTACAGAAGTCAGACTCATTAATTCCCACATTCAATGCATCCAAGTCAGCCTTCTGTGTGCAAGACTATAATGTTGAATTGCAGCATTGAAGATTGAATGGATTTAACCTGTAAAGAATAAACAGCTCTGGGGCAAGGTAGCTGTCTTACAAGACAAGCTTCCATTGGTCCAAGTGAGGCAACTTTACAGCCATCAGCATAATGGTATTCACTCTTTAGGGAACAGTGCAGCTGACTTAGAAACAAAGGCTGCGATCCAGACTGTCCGAGTAGCCGTCCTAACCAGATCTCAAACGAAGAGCAACACAGATATTTTAACAGATATAAATGTGACCAAGCAAGCTGTGAAACCTCCTGCAGCTACACTATTAATTCAGATAACATTCCTGTAGTTACAATACCAGGAGTGGGAGACAGAATAATACCTAATAGTTAGCCAGATTACATTTAATCAAAGAAGCACACAAGGGGTTGGCTTCTGCACATTCAGGAATAAATTCCACCATAACCACGCTATAGCAATGCTACTGGTGGCTTACTTTATATAAACAGACTTGGGACTACGTTAGTGTGAAATTTTTCAACATATCAAACCCTTCACTGACTTTGGCGCAACTCTACAAGGTGTGCTTTCCCACGCACAGTTTAACTTTTTTCAACGCATCAGTGATGAACGTGAAATATAGGTTATTGTAGCCCTGCAAGACACTAGGCCATGTGTAATTGACATGGAAGCATCTTTTGGGTTACTAACAATCCCATAAAGGAATCAGGGACACTGTGAAAACAGTAATAAACCTTATTTCTTGGTTTACAGGCTCACAACCAATGTACTAAGAAGAATGAACACTTTTATTTAAAAAGTATGTATTACTACATTAGCAATCTTTTTCTCAGTACATCTAAAATAATTACACAGGATATTATGAAAACAGCAAGAAGACACATTATGAATACAGAGAATAAAACTGAGACTTCAAGCATTATAGAAAATGCCACTACACTGTCATCTAGAAACTCACACTATTATGTCTACTTCTATGTGCTATACTAAGAGAGCATGGAAGGCAGAACAGCTTGCAGTCTAGGGTTTTCTTAGGGAGAAGGGGCGCAGAGCAGTCCTTGCTGACAGCAAAGGCTGTCTTTAAAAGTGGAGGCACAAAGACAGTGTTCCCCACGAAGGGCAAATACATGCTGTGCTGGCAGTCAACCAGTCTTCCTTCGGCACTCAGCTTTATCAACTTCGCACTCAGGCAAGATGCAGCGTTTGAGAACTGTGAAGTGTGCCGGCAGTAGGTGACACCCTCTCTCGTAGAATCTCTGGCAATAATCTGGGGGAAGGACCTCTCCTGACAAGTGGTCAAGTGGTCATCCTTATATACTAACATTAATCAGAAGTTGGAATTTCTGACATAAGTTTAAGAATATCTGACATAGATTAGGTACATCAGAAATGCATCCTAGATGTGACCTTATGAACATGTAAGGTAAAAGAACATCAATTCAGACTACATTATTTTGGTTATATGTCTGTATTTGCTCTTAATTATCCTTGACATGCTGGAAAGTAGATATATGACCCATATAAATGTTACATTGATGGTTGTATCTGGAGCACTGATATAATATAGTCAGAATATCAAGGTACCAGAATATCGTGGTCAAAATATCGACTTCCTATCTCCATAAAGGTAAGTACTAAAATATTGATACCAAAATATCATTGTTAAAAATATAGTTGTATAAAATATTGATTGTTTTAATGTCTTAAAAATAATATACATTTAATTAAATTATAAATATAATTAAATAAAACATAGAATTATTTAATTAAAAAAAAAAATAATAATAAATGTAATGTAAAAAACATATTAAACATGCATAATTAATGTTTATATATATATATATATATATATATATATATATATATAAACTTAATATATATTAATGGATAACTATTACATTTAATTATACAATGTTAAAAACATAATTGAAATTATATATATATATATATATATATATATATATATATATATATATATATATGAAACGAAGGATCCCAACCGCTTCTTGTAGCGGTTTAAGCAGGCGCAGACCTCCTCTCCAGAGAACAGGTATCAGATGTTTAAATCATCAGACAAGCCATCACACTAGTCAAAGTGCCAGCAGTGCATTTTATTTTGCAAAAGAGTGTCAGAGCAAGTGCCCTCCCTGACGCGTTTCGCTCCGCAGACGGAGCTTGATCACATATATATATATAAATAAACCTGTAATATGAATATAAAAATTACTTTTATATACAATAATTTAAGTTATGAAAATTATTATAATTTTTAAATATTATTTCACACTTTATTAATTATAACAGAGGGGAAAATGTTGCATAGCGTAGGGGATAACATTACTATTCCCACTCCCAGTGTAACAGTAGGTAAAGTGTTGCATAGCGGGAGGGTAAAAATTACTATTCCTACTCCAGTGAGTGCAACAGTAGGGAAAGTGTTGGATAGCGAGTGGGTAAAAATTACTATTCCCACTGCAGAGAGTGCAACAGTAGGTAAAGTATTGGATAGCGGGAGTGTAAAAATTACTATTTCCACTCCAGTGAGTGCATCAGTAGGGAAAGTGTTGGATAGCGTAGGGGGTTAATTTAGTATTCCCACTCTTGCAATATAATAAACATTAATTAACAATTAATTAATGTAAAAAAATGTTTTAACTCCCACCATCTTCCCCTATAAACGCCACCACCAATATTGTAAAATATTAATCAATTAACATAATTAATTATCAATTAATTAATTAACTAATAACAATTAACAATAAAATTAATAACAATCAAATGAATTAATTCACACTATTAACCTATAAAATAACTTTATATAAATATTATATAAAAAATAGTAAAAAATGTAATACAAATTAAATTACTTCACACCCTACTCCCCTATCAACTCTCAACCTACTCCTAAAAAAGTACACATTTAACATATTAACACATTAATTATTAATAATGAATATCAAACTAACAACTTTTTAAACATCATTACCAATAAATTATTAATTATTAATTATTATTAATACATTTATAATTAATTAATTAACACAATTAACAATATAAATTATTAAATAAAAACACATTAATTAATTCAATGATTTAAATTAAATTACTTCCCACCCTATTCCCCTATAAACCCGCTATAGATTAAAATTATGCAAAAATTAATTAACATATAATTAAATAATTCAAAACAATTCTTAATTAATATATTATAATTAAATTACTTCCCACCCTATTCCCTTATAAACTCACAACCCGCTACGGAACAAAAATACGCAAAAATAATTTAACATAAAATTCATTACTTTTAAAAAATTCAAACATACATTACAAAAATAATATGTACTTTTAACACATATACTAACATTTAAAACACAAAAGAAATTCGATATTTTTACCAACGATATTATGACTGACAATATTACTAACTTCGATATTATAAAAAAACAATATTTCTTACCTGCATATCGATATTCTGCACCACTTTATTTTGTGATGTCTATGTTCTGTTCTCTCGATATTTAAAACTTGATATTTTGCCATCTCGATATTTTAACTTCGACATTTTGACTGTTTAAAGTTGTGTCGGTGTCATTAATAGAATGGCTTGATGCTTTCACAGTTTTTAGAAAGATAGAGTCCGGCGATGCCTAGTTTAATGGCAGGCATGACAACAATTCTGCATAAATCGGAAAATTGTGTCTCATTTGCACTGCAATGGAAATGCTGACACCAGCAGTGAGAAAATACATCAAGCAATTAAACACCGTGAGACAGAAATGCTCCTGTACAGTACAAAGAAAAGAATAGAGAAGAAGATCACTGAATCACTATCAGAGTGGTGAGGCAGATAACAAAGCTATACAATTATGAGCAGGGGTTGATCCAAAAAACAATCTATGTATATTTAACGTAGCGGAAAGAAAACATCTGCAAGGACAGGCAAAGCTTTCTGTAGCGAAGACCTAAAAAGAAGAAGAAAATAACCTAGGCTCTTCATCTAAAAATACATTCTTGTTTGCATTGCTGTTTAGACTTTGATACCTAATGAATAACTGCATTTTTAAGAGGTGTGGCGCTGGGGCCAGGGTGCCTGACTCCGGACCACAGGGTTCATGGTTCGATCCCTGGCCCCAGCGGAAGGTTAGCCCAGCACCATGGGACTCTGGGCAATAGCTTGCTTAGTCTTCCCGACGGCCCCCAGTGCCGGGAGACCTCTTCAGAGGTAGCTGTGCGCTTTACAAAGGCTGGCCTTTACATTTATTTACAAGGCATGAGAGAACTTCTCATACATGTCACAACATACAACAAAGGGCATAACATCAAGAGACTGTTTAATCTGTAGTTTGGAACAAAAAAATTATATGAGTGGGACATTTACTAAAAGGGTAGCTCCTAAGAATTGCTAAAAGCAAATAAAGGTGCAGGAACAGAAGAATTAATATGGTGTTCTGTCTGTAATTACTCATGCTTACTCAGGTTGTTTTTGTGAGAGTAAGTGGCTAGTAACACTCAATAACCTAGTCCCATAGTCTCTCATTCAGTCACTTGCTCATTCAGTCAGTCAGTCAGTCACTCACTCACATTGAAGCACCATGACTGAGCATCAGAAAGATTTCTGACAGGATGGATGTAGAATGAGGAAGAAGAGAAAGTGTGTACAACAAATGATTGAAGGGAAACACTCAACCAAAACAATGGAGCTCCTGAGAATTGCTTGCAATAAACATGGGTGCAGGCACAGAAAAATTAATCTGGGGTTCTTTAAGAGACTATACAAGAAGGAATATGAAATCCAATTGCCAAGTGTGATTCTTACTTGGAAATTCAGGTGTAACTCAAAACTATGCCTACAGCAATACACATCAATTCATAGAAAAAGCTTTGTGAAGTGGGTTTCTGAAGGTTGTGCGCAGCCTATTGTTCTTTTTTTATTCTTTAATATTTTTGTGATGTGTGCTTTTAAGCCAATTTCAAATCCTTGGCAAAGGCTTTGGGTCTGGCTGCCTGGCTAGCAAAAATGCTACTAAAAACTTCTCCCACACTCTTTAATAATATTGCTAATTGTTTACAAGGAACATTAGACAAATACCACCTGTCAACACAACACTTTCCGTGCATTCTAATAACCACCACAAATAACTTCTTGGCAGGATGTGTCCATTAACTTAACTACTCATGACTTTCAAACAATGAGCGGTATGTCTCCGATATGAAAGTCCCAGCACCCATCGCTGGGTCATGGACGGTGTTGTCCTGAAGAAAGATGAGGCAATGTATCTCTGGTGATAAGGCTTAAACAGCATTCCAAAATACAGTGTATAACAGGGATACTCATGGATCGTTTCCGATCCTGGAAAAAAAACGTCCTTACGATTCGTATCCGGAGCCCTCTCCGTACGAATCGTAAACATGCTGTTCGACCCGACGAATACGATCTGGACCGGGGTATGAGGACGCGATTCGTACGGTCCACGTCAGGTAAGGGCGATTCGTACGGAAAAGCACACAATCACATACACACCGTACGGTCCGTACATCCCATGATCGCAGGGGTATGCACCGTACCCCGCGATCGCAGGGTGTACGCACCGTACACCCAGCGAACATGGGGTACGGTCCGTACACTCCATGATCGCGGGGTACGGTGCATACACCCCATGATTGCAGGGGTATGCACCGTACCCCGCAATCGCAGGGTGTATGCCACCGTACACCTAGCGAACATGGGGTACGGTCCATACACCCCATGATCACGGGGTACGGTGCGTACACCCCATGATTGCAATCATGGGGTCTATGCACCGTACCCGGGGGGGCCGTTCCGTACCTGTTTCGAGGCAAACTCTGTTTCTCCGGATGTTTTCGGCTCCCGTTGAAAAAGCGTCGTACGGTGAGTACCCGACATGAATCGTACTTGCTGGGTCGGAAAAACCAACCGCGAACCGTACGGATGTCGCGTACAGCGGGTTCCGAGGGAGATTCGTACGGGGATTTGATTTGTACGGTCTCTGTACGATTTGTACAGAGTCTAGCTCCTGGTACGAATTGTACTTCGTTGTACGTACGGGGACGTTGTAGGTGTACGATTCGTACAGGAAAAAAGCTCAGCACGGCTATTCGGAGCGTTTTTTCCCGAATCGGAATCGACCCTTCAATGTACGTCCCGGAGGCCGCATGCAGCCCTCCTGACCTTTAACTGTGCCCCCCTAGTGAACAGCAGCACTAAGCTGCTTTTCACCTGACAGAGCAGGACATTACATTCAGAAAGCAAAACAAACAGGCATACTTTAATTACACATTTTACACATTAGCTAAAATAACCATAAGGAAGAAAAGAAGGTGCCCTAGACAACTTTTCTTTAGGAACACCTTTAGTTTTAAAGACATCTTGCACCAAACAGGTAAACACATGATAAACTCTCTGCAAACTTCAAAAAGGTGTATTCTATTAACAATCATGAGCTTTTTACCTTAATAGATCAGATTGTCACAGCAGTGAGAGCCATTTATTAGCAGTGATAGTTTTCAAACATAATTTTGGAAGCACTCATGCCACCCCCATTCTGCAAGCAATGGCACATTAGAAATTAATGCTTTAACTTTAATTCCTGGTGCTTGAGAATAGAGCATAGGTGGCAGACAGAAGTCATGTGAAGGCTTGGTTTGTTGTCCACACCATGCATCTGTTTCGCGTCCCCGTACGCTCTCCTTTCATCACCCGACCCTCCCATTGCTAGCAGATTTGCAACCCTCGGGCATGCCAGAGAGAGTACTTTGCGGTCCCCTGGGAAATGTTTGTGAGGACCCATGGTCTATAATAAGACTGATTCAAAAAGGGAGTTTGAGATCAATAAATTTAGAAATCACAAAGGTTCATAAAAATATAAGAGTGCAATACAGAAAGATAAAAAATATAGCCAGGTGCAAATAAAATATAAACACACAGGTCCTGATTCAAAATGGTAAACTTAACATGGCAACATAACTAAAGGTAAATTAAGCTAAATATATAAAGATAGGCCTGTCTTATCTTTTAATGCTTGCGAAGTCTCCGCACTCACAAACTTAAAAATAAAATGCAGTTTTGTGATTATTGAAAAAGCGTAAATTTACACAAACTTGTAAGTTACCTTTGTGAATCAGGCCCACAATGAATATTATGAAACCACAGCCATTTTAATCCATTGAATGTCTAGCACAATACCTGAGGAATATGACTTTCAAAGCTTAGGCATGACATATCTAATTATTGTTTTATTCTATGATTCCGATTTTGAGAAGGTCCAAGAAAGGGTGAAGTATTTACTGCACCCAGTAATTACATTTACATTTGGTGGAGGGGGAATGATTTACCATGTTTAGAATTTTTCATTTGGTAATCAGACATAATTTGCAAGATCACTATTTATCCCACTACAGTCCGCAAGTTCTGCCTACATGACGGGACAAAACAGCAGATATGCTGTAATTATTGTAAAACTCATAATTCTGAGCGCTTCACAAACTTGTGTTTGGAATGCTTAATAATAAAGAATAAAAATCCCATTCTAAGTTGGCAGTGTGCGAGGAGCTGCCAGGTCCTCGGACAAATAAAAAAATAAATCAAGTTTGTAAATGGGAATAGTAATGTTTTTTCTAAAAAACAGAAGAGACATGTTAACCTACCTGCATGACACTGAAGGAGACTATTTTTAAGGCAGTTGTGCCTACCAGCCCTGTCACTGGAAGGGACTATTTTTCAAGACTCATGTTATAATCTAATACGTGATTGATGAATCCTCTCTGTTCATGCCCTTTGCCTTGCTGCTCAGTCTATGTGATGTCATCAGAATGTTGAGAGTGTTTGAATGGAAGAAGTAATCAGTTGGTGTGGAAGGGCTGAGCGGCAAGGAGGCTGCTCCTGGTGGGGAATTGTATGAGTCCTAGCATGAGACTTAATATGGTAATTTGGTATGATACTTTTATCTACATGTTCTTCAAGCCCAGCATGCTTGCTTTACAGACCACGGTGACTACCTTCTTTTTTTAGCTTATTGTTTTCTTGGGACACTGCATTTTCCATAATGTTGTCATTGCGAGTTCAATTTCTGGTGTGTTTGAATCCAATGTTTGTATTATTTACTGGAACCTGTATTTGTATCCAATGTTTGTATTATTTTCTGGAACCTGATACTTAATTTGTATGAAGGGGGGAGAGTGGGTAGTGTTTGTTTGTCTTGCATCTTTATGATTAGAGAGAGATAGAGTATAGTGTCCCTGGTCATATTTGTGTATGCTTTTCTGAATTGGTTGTTACCTCCTACGGGGTGCTGGACTGTGTGTTACAGGTGCGCACATGAGAAGACTCCGTCTGTTGAAGCTTCTCTGATTTGCCTGTTTGGTTTTACCCTTTGAATTGTTTTTTACCACATAGGTGGTGTTGGACTGTGTGTTACAGGTACGCACATGAGAGGTC
This sequence comes from Lissotriton helveticus, assembly GCF_964261635.1. Classification (NCBI taxonomy): domain Eukaryota; kingdom Metazoa; phylum Chordata; class Amphibia; order Caudata; family Salamandridae; genus Lissotriton; species Lissotriton helveticus. Next base: position 1,542,389,837 of record NC_136067.1, on the reverse strand, counting down.
TACCTTTCGAGTAGTTTCTGTGACTTGCCTGTTAAGTTTACCCTTTGTATTGGTTTTTGCCTCGTGTGAGGTGTTGGACTGTGAGTTACGGGTACGCACATGTGCGTTACGGGTACACTCTCACTGAACACAAGATGGCGGAGTGCTCATTGGCAGAACTAGCTGCAAACCAGAGCTCCGGTTTCCCTCCTAGGGCACGGATCTCGACCAGAGTTCAACACGAGACTCAACGGGGCATGCACGGTTCAAGGCACTCTGCTATTTTGGTTTCTCTGAGCCCTGTATGTTTCAGAGGCTCGCTTCAGTTTTCAACTCACCCTGACTCTAAAATGGCGGCTGCTCAAAGACCCAATGGACTTAAATGTCTGACGAACAACAACAGTGCAGACTGCATTGCCGTCAAAACAGATAGGGGCCTGATTTTCATTCTGAGTGCCCGTTGCCGGATGTTCTTGGCAACCTCTCTTCTCTTCCCTAAGGTATAGTGTACCGCCGCTTTTATACAGTATGGTTTTTGCTCCGGTGAGCATTGCTTTTATGACCTGACGCTAAGATGAGAAGTGTGGGGCACGCTTCTCCCTCCCTTACTGGTCTATGCGTTGGAATCCTATGGTCCTGGGCAATTGTCTCAGCTGTGGTACCTGTTTTTGTAGGATATCAACTATATATATGATTTACAGTATCATCTTCATTCCCACAAGCTTTTTTTGTAAGGCCTGACACTAAGAGTATGCAGCATGCTGTGTCCCCCACCACCATCCGGCCTTCTATCCCTTTGGACATCTCCACCTAGGGGATCCCTCCAGACCTAAGACCACCACCCTTGAGTGCAACACCACCTGAACACCTGGTTGAACGATGGCAAGACTTTCTTGCTTTGTAAATATGTAATATTTAATTGTCCAAGCCTAATCGCTGTTAAAATGTAATCCTGAGTGAATGTGCAATTTGTATATATATATATATATATATATATATATATATAACTCTAACCACTAATATATGTAGTAGACCTTTTCACTTACTACCATTCCTATGTGATTTTAGAGTTTATCTGTTTGTATCTCTTCCTTGAGTGACTTTACAACTTGTACATTTGCAATTTTTCTGTTTGTATCTCTTATGTAACTCCTGTACCCGAAGCCCTTATGTAAGGCAACTGGTTCTTTTGGAAGCGCTCTGACACCTTCGGGTAATGTTCGCACTATATAAAATCGCATCAAATACAATTAAAACAAATTAAAAAATGGGGTTCCAGCTGTAAAGCACTACATGTTAATATGCATTCACAGATGATGGTGCTAAGGTGGGCCTAGAAAATATGATGTTTATTATAATTAGTAGGCATGGAATGTTTTGGAAAGCAGAATTTCACAGAAAACAGCCTGGAAAAGTAACATACAAAACGACTCTACTTATATACCCACTGTGGTCCTATGTCAGAATATCATGCAATCCGAAAATCATGCTACAGAAATGCTGTAGAAAGAATATATACTAGTGCAATATCATGACGGTAATTATTCACAGGTAAGTATAGATTTAATATTCTTAACTCCACATCTACATATCTTGAAGATACATATATCATCAAGGCACATGTATATATGGAGTTAGGTTTAGTTAGCGTATAGTTACCTATATATTCTCAAGTTGAAGTTATTTTGGTAGTAGATATTCTGGCTATGATATTTTTGCAGAAAATATTTAAAACTTGATATTCCAGTAGTTACCACTCAATGTATTTTTTTAAGCAATATATGTCATGGCAGTAATATATTTTGCATTATGGTGTCCTTCTATTATGTTATTATAAATTAAATGTGCCTATTTGGAATATGTCAATATTACCATGTTTAAAGGAAGAACACAAGTATTTGACCACTAGTTAGCAGGAGTAAAGTGTGCAGAGTTTTATGGTCACCAAAAAACGGGTTCAGTAAAAGAAGCCAAAAATCTGGAGGGATGCACGTAAAAAGATGGTCATTTTTGATAGTAAGCATGTTACATGCCATCTTTATTAGATAGCAATTACATCTGATTCCCAGGTTTCATTTTGAAATTGTGATTTCCAACAGAATAAATAACAGAAACTTAAAACATCTTCAGTTGCGGTGTTGCACTGGGAGCGAAAAACGAAGTTCCGATGACCCATATGGAAAAAAGTCAACACCGAGAAGGTTGCATATAGAAAGCATTTGAGAAAACAAGGTTTGGCAAAGCCAATATGTCTCATTTTATGCACAAATGCTTGTAAACAAAGGCATTCACTAATGCTGTTTACATGTGCTACATGGACAGGTGTTCTTTATTACAATAAAGCCTGCCCTATTGGCTTTGCCAATTCTGGGAAAAAGTAGCAAGAATTGATTGCTTTCACTAGAGAATGCATGCAGGAGCTCAAGAAGTGAATGTGACAAATAGCGCGAAACTTGCGTATACGTTACAGATTTAAAATAGTCCTTACGCATTCAAAATGAAGCACTTTCTGGTAAGCGGAGTGATACACCAAATAGTCATTAGCATGAGGTAAGACATTAAAAAGGCAAATATGCGCATTCTTTAAAGAACTTGCAACAAAATGTCCTGTAGACAACTGCACTTTCAAGCCAAACCTAAAAACTCATTTCTGTTGTCTCTTTATCGAAGAGATGCCACATCACAGGCTCCACCCCTAACCCCCCCCCCCCCCCCCCCCCCCCGCCGCCACCACATTAAGATTCAACGTCTGCCCTGGATGTTTTAACACGCCTATTGGCCTATCTAATATTGAGCCGGTGTACAGAGGGTCATCAACAAAGAAGATTCAAAAGTATTTTTGTTGTGGTATGGACTCTGGCACAGTGTCCAGCCAGAACTTTCAAAGAAGCAATGTTGCAGGAAACGTTTCGTTCTTTAAAAATATGAGTGGGTTATTGACTAGCTGTCCCCAACCCCTCATCTCCTGGTCGAGTACTCCTCCCAGAGGTAATGACTGTGATGAAGAAGACACAAGAGTCGGGTGTGGTGAAGGCGGTTTGTTCCTGGAGCCAGAGACGCTTGAAGGAATGGCAAAGTGGGCAATTGCCCAGGCCTCCATCTTCCAAGGCCCACCGCGGGAATGTGAACCTTTTCTCTATTTGAGCTCTGTCTGTTCTATTTTGTTATCTAAACATGTCAACCTGCCTTTACTTCTGCCTCTGCCTCTCTACCCAGTGCCATCTTCTGGTCATGTGGGTTCACAGGTGAGACATATTCCAACAAACTTTAACGTATAATTTAATATTTTTGGCATCATGTGGGTTTGAATTAGCAGAAATTTGGTAATAAAATTCACAGATTTTCCCAAACATGGGACCGCAATGTATGTTTTGCCCAGGGCCCCCAAAATCCTTATGATGACACTGGCTGGAGCTCACTGAACTGTATAAACACTGGGTTAAAAGTGCTGCTAAACATTTATTCCTGTCATCATACAGGGTGCACAAATATGGATCTGCCTGTAATTCATCGTTGCTTATTCTACCAGAGGTTATTTTGTGTTGTAATTCGAAAAGTGCAGAAGGGGTTGCTGTCAGTTATGATTCGCCTTACTAGTGAAGGCCTCAAGTGCAGCTTAGCCACTTAAAGCAAAAAATTGAAGAGGGAGTTTGGTTTCCAAACAGAAAAATGTGGCAGCATGCTCCCGTTCAACAAGCACTGTCCATCCTTCACCAGGAGTAAGGTCATGCGGTTCCCCACTCCACATAGAGTGAAGGATGGAGGTGCTCAGGGCCCACAGAGTATACTTCAGAGAGCATCTGAGGCAAGGATATTGTGAGGCTTGATAAAGACGTCGATAACAGCTTGTCTGAAGTGGGACTTAAACTCACTGCTGGAATACTTTGACAAGCACTGACCACAATTAGGCACTTAATCGGGAAAGGGCTGCAATTTTCAGAGAGTCGGAGCAGAACGCTCAGATATAGAGATAGTGACAGGAGAAAATGAAGTGTCTTTAACAATTAAGCTCCTAGGAAAGCAAAACTTGCCATTCCTGCATTCCTTGTGTTGTCACTGAGACGCTTTCTGGGTAATTCACAACCTCAGCTATTTCTGTTCAGGTTCTCAGTGAGTATTTTCTGCACACTGTGAAAATAAACACAAAAGAATTCAGCCTGATTAAACCGGAAGGATGTCCTAAGTCAGGTTTAATGAAAGAATGTATTTAAGGTATTTACCTCACTTTATTACTATACTTCAATTTTGCTGCCAATCGATGCCTTAAAGCTAGAAGGAAAGATACAGGGGCTTATTTACAAGACTCTTGCATCGCCAGTGCGTCACATTTAATATGGGAAAATGTGACGTACAGGTGGCGCAAGGATCTTGTAAATAAGCCCCACACGGTTTACTAACACCGTTGTTTGTGTTTGTGAAGGGAACTGCCTGTGAGGTAATGTACCAGGCCACTTTATTTGAGAGCAGGGGATCCGCCTATTGGGTGGCAGAAGTTTCTTCTTGCTTTGAAGGGTCCCTGATATCATAACTTGCTATTACAATATAAATGGCAAGCTGTGATGTCAAGCTTAGAGGATAATAAAGAAAGTAACCCTACTATCAATACGCAGAGTCTTGTAGTTTCGTTAAGACTATCCCTATGCTCTAATACTATCACCGATTTCAGAGTGGGATGAAGTAATACAACTTCACCCCTTCTTTAATGCTAGGAGGTCTGTTAGGGTACAATACACAGTAAAATAAAATAACTCTGCAGTTGTGTTACCCCTTTTATTAGTACATTTTAGAACTTCCCTAGTGGTAAATTGCACCTAATACCCCAAAATAATAATTGTAGGAAATTGGGTAGCTGGTTGAGGGAAGTTGATACACTACTCAAGAAACAACCACAATCTCTGTCAGGGTGAAACACAAGAGAATCCCAAATTAACCTGTGCTTAACCATCTAGTAGCTTGGCACAAACCCAGTCAGGCTTAATTTAGAGGCAATGTGCATTTATGCAGCACTTCAAACAGTAACACAGTGAAAACACAACACATGAAAAATCCCACACACAAGAATTCAATCAGCAGAAACAGAGATATGCAATTTTAAAGATTTAAATGAAGATCGTGTCAAGAAGCACAAAGTGCCAACTGTGGTTATCTGGTCGTCCCGGATCGGGACAAAGTCACAAGTTCAGACTGACCTCAATGGAGTGCAGGTCAGAGACAGGGACCAAGTAAGGCACATGAAAAAAAGTACTTAAAATCCTAGTTGCAGTGTTGCAAGATACCAGGTAGAGGATGCGTCCTGCAGAAGCAGTTCTGAGGAGCTGTGAGGCTGCAATGCAGAGTCCTGCATCGCAGTTGAGGAGGCCATTCACTAGGGTCTTGCGATGCAAAGTAAGGCATCGAGGATGCGTCATGCTGTGGTGGTTCCAAGGAAGCTGCGGGGCTGCAATGCGAGGTCCTGCATCAGGGATTTATTGTGCAGTGGTGGTTACGAAGCGGTGCTGCGCGGAGTTATATCACACTGCATCGGTTATGCCCACAGGACAACAGTTGAACTGCAATGCACCTTCAGGACTACTGCCAATGGTCCAGGAATTGGGTGGCACCACTTGGGGTAGGACTCACAGCAGAGTCCAATTGTTGGGGTCAAGGGGGCTTTTATGTCCATGAGGCTCCGATCAGGAGGCCAGCCAACGAGCCCTTGGAGTCATTATGGTGGTCCTGGGTTCAAGATGCAGGGCCAGTCCTTTTCATTCAGGCAGCAGGGTAGCAGAGTAGCAGCCATTCTTGCAGAGCAGCACAGCAGTCCTTCTGAGTAGTCAAGAGATCCAGAGGTATACTGAAGAGCTGGGTCTGAGGGTCCATTATTTATACCTGATGCACACTTTGAAATAGGAAAAGGTTGTAGAGGTTTCTACCCACAAAGGTGTTTGGAATTTCCTGTGGGGAATAATGTGCTCTATGAAGAGTAAAAAGATGGTTCCTTCACAGCCATGCGGGTTTTACAATATCCCACAAAACCTTAAATGATGTAAACCACAGATCCTGAAGGTTATGGCAAGCAAGGGAAGGACCCCACAACAGATCCTGTGGATGAAATTCTCCTTCAGATTCGTCTTGTATCAAGTTATACCATATAGATATCTCTTTTTTGCCAGGTGGTTTATCTAGAAGGAGAGACTCCAGCTGGTTGCCACCCCCTACTGGAGCTTTATTTCGAGATGAGGCTTGTGAAACATAAGAGTGTGCCCAACTAGTAATCTGGATATATTTAAATTTAGAAAAATTTGGTCCTATCTTTTCTTTTAGAACTTCCCATGGCAACAAGCACCCCTCTACAAATAAGTCCCCCCATACCTCCAGCCCTGCATCCTCAAGGGGAGCCGCCAGACTGCTGATTATGCTGCTGTGGTTTATTTTTCCCTGTTTCGCCTATACTTCGGCTCGATCCCTGAGTATGATGGTAGTTCTATTCACTTTCTATTTGGTTTCTATGTGTGGGCCTTGGAAGAATGTGTTTTTTTTTGCTGATGGGAGATGTATAACCCCTGCCAGTTATATACTAAGACAGTAGGTTGCTTCTCTGGACCCTTGCACTTGAATCCATGGTGGAAAATGAGGACCAAAAAAAGAAGAAAAAAAAAAGGTGTTTGGAATTTCCTGCCTCCCTGCCCTGGCCCCAGCCTCAACTTGTTTGGGGTCACAAAAGACTAATATCAAAACCCTTGTGAGTGTGCTAGGCAGAGCCTTTGTGATGTGCAAGTATGGTAGGTTACAGCTCTACCCCCTCCTCAAGTCAGAGATGGTCCATCATGCCAACACATATCCCCCTTTTTTCCTGCCTAGGAGCAATACACAAAGACCAACTGCCAGCTATACCTAGTCATGTCACCCAGGATACATGCTGCAGACAATAAATGGATAGGACAAGAAAATAACACTTAGAGTGGCATTTTCAGCTTTGTGACTCAAAATCCGACTTTACCATTAAAGAAGGTTTTAAATTACATTTCTTTATTTACCAAACTCAATATTCCTACCTGCTCCCAATTAAAAGTTATCATTTATTAAATGTAATAAGTTAGCCCAATGTTATCCCATGGGGGAGGCAGGTCTTGCAGTATTGAAAATCGAATTTAGGTTTTTCACTACCAGGACATGTAGAAGTTAAAAGTACATGTCCAACATTTTAAATACACTGCACCCTGCCCTCTGGGCTGTCCAGGGCCTACTCTAGGGTGACCTATATGTACTAAAAAGGAAGGTTTGGCCTGGCAAAAGGTTTACTTTGCCAGGTTGAAATGGCAGTTGAAAGCTGCACTCACAGGCTCTGTAATGTCAGGCCTGAGACATGTTTAAAGAGCTACTTCAGTGGGTGGCACAACCAGTGCTGCAGGTCCACTAGTAGCATTTAATTTACAAGCCCCGGGTACATGTAGTGCCACTGTGCTAGGGACTTACAAGTAAACTAAATGTGGCAATTGGGTATCGGCCAATTCAACACGTTTTAAGGGGAGTGCATACACACTTTATCACTGGTTAGAAGTGGTAAAGTGCACAGAGGCATTTGACCAACAAGAACAGCTAAAATTGAGAATTAAGGCAAATTTTGGCGGTGGACCAACCTAATGCTGACAGGTCTAACCATAATAATGATTAACAACAAGTCAATGACATCAGTGCTCCAGTACCAGCATTGGATTCCATAATACTAGTGAATCCATGTGGATGCTGGTTTAGAAAAAGTTATAAAAAATAGCTTTATTCATGATGTGAAGCACATTTGAAATGTAAAAATGGACAAAGACAGGTATTGTAACATTAGATGTCTACAGCATGTTAACTCAGGCGATTTAGGGCCATATGCACAAATGTTTTGCATCTTGCAAATAGAGCCTGTATTGATTTCTGACTGTTTAAAGGTAAGTTTGGCATGTATCAAAGTGGTTTTAGTCTTCATTTCCCAAAAACTGCAATGTGAACTGAATCTTTTGGACTCGCAATGTTTGTGACATGGATTTGTGATGACCTTTTTATGATTTCCAAACTGTACTTCTTTAAACCATGGGGCATATGTATGAAACAATTTTTTAATCGCAAAAGCTGCGAATCGCAAAAAAAAGCGTTTGCGATTAAAAATTAGCAAATTGCTATGTATGTGACATATTCGCATCGCAAAGTAAGGATACGTAAAAATTGCGATTTCTTATTCTGCGAAACAACATATCTGTGAATTTCTGTACGCATTTCCCAAAGAGCGATGTCTTAATTTGCGAAATTCGCAAAATGAAAAATCGCATTTTAAGAAATCGCAATGAAATGTAGGAAAAATTCACAATTTGCAAAGAACGCAAATTCATAAATTAAGAAATCGCAATAACCACCAAGTTCATGCAGGTGGTAACCAGGTGCAAGCTACTTAAAGCAGCCCACAATGCAACAGATTCTTCCACAATTGCAGCACTTTTTGTGATAGCAAGGAGGCTTTGAATTCGGGCTCTAGCTCAGAGGAGAATGAGACAAGAACGGATCTTCAGGCTGCGTGTCACTCTGTTCAAGAAGACTGAAGAGGAGATCCATGACAAGTAAGGCTGCACCCACAGACCATTTTGGACCTGATTGAGGAGCTTAACCCCTATTTGGAACACCCAACATGCAGGACCCAAGCAATTCCCACCCATGTGCAGGCCCTTTGCTCCCTGCACCTCCTTGTTTCAGGGAATTTTCAAGGGGTGATAGCAGAGGTTGGTGGGGTCTCACAGAGTGCCCTGTCTCGCTTTTTCCATGCCTTTTTAACCCGTTAAATGCTGCCGTCGGCCGTTGAACATTCGGAGCACTACATGGCTGGTGCTGCGCACGTTCAACGGCAGACGCAGCCCCGCCCGTTTTTTGCACTGCAGCAAGGTTAAATGTAATGCTACAGAGGCTTCCACATCACATATACTTCCCCAGCACAAAACAGGTATTACAGCAAACAAAACAGGACTTCTACCAGATTGCACGTTTCCCCCTCGTCATTGGCTGCATAGATGGGACCCATGTGGCCATCACCCCCCATCAGCAACTTAATATGTCTTCAGAAACCGTAAATGCTACCATTCCCTGAATATACAGGTCATGTGCAATGCTAAGTATATCATCCATGACATTGTACCTAAATACCCAGGCAGTACTCACGACTCTTTCATCTTTAGATATAATGGGATACACAGACGTCTGAGTGCTGGAGAGTTTGGTGAGGGATACCTTCTAGGTAAATGCATGGCACACGCCCATCCATCCAGTACATCTTGTGGGGGGGACAGGGACTCACCTATTGTGTCTATCCCTGCAGGTGACAGTGCCAATTCAGTGCAGGACCTCATCCTGACCCCATATCTGGATCCAGCCAATGCAAGGGAGAGGAGATACAAAGGGGCATGCAGATCTACGCGCTGCGTCATAGAGCGTACGTTTGGGATCCTAAAGAGCTGGTTCCGGTGCCTGCATAAAAGCAGAGGCGCACTGCAATACAGCCCTGAGACCTGCTGTAAAATTGTGGCAAGCTGTGCAATGCTCCACAACATGGCAATGAGAAAAGGCACCACAGTTGACGTGACTGATACAGATACATCGTATGATGATGGCCCAGCTCTCCCTGGCTGACCAGCATCAGGAGTTGGGGCAGCTGCTGGACGTCAGAGACGGACTGAGATCACAAAGAACTACTTCTAGGTGAGTAAGGATGACAGGAGGCAACATAATTATTTTAATCACTATTGTGTTTATTCATAGATCAAACACATTGCCTGTTGCTGTCCCCAGCACATGTTATGTCCACAGTGCAGGTAATCCCAAAGAACTTTCACATACGTATGAATGGGTTGCTTCACCCATTGGCACTACTCTTTAAGTGTACAGTTCACCTCCTTCGGTGACGGACTGCTGCTGGCCGTTCTCCTGGCTGAGTGCCCTCCGTTGGGTACCTAGGTGCTGCACCCTGTCTGCCACTGTGCCTCCTAGTATCAGGAAATGTTGGTGTGTTGCTACTCCTGCTTGATGTCTCCTCACTCTCCCCAGAGATCATGAGTGCTGTGCCACCTGAGTTTGCCACATATCACACCATCTTTTGCACAATTCTTCCAGTGTGCGATGGGTCACACCGACAGCATTTACTTTTTTCCGGATGTCCAGCCAGATCTTCCTTTTCCTGGACTCAGGGACCCGCAGTGCCTTCTTCCCAAAGAGGAGCGCATGGCTGCACACCATCTCCTCAATGAACACCTCCTGCTCTTTGTCACTAAATTTGTGCTTCCTCTTCCTTTTTTCTCCCTCCTTGCCCTCATGTTGTTTCTGGGACTCCACTGTGGATGTTCCTCTGCTGTGCTCACTCCCCTCACTCCCTCACTCTCCAAACAGCCTCTGACTGTGGCTCAGGCAATCAGGTGCAGCAAATCACTCCCATGTCCTGGTTGTGATGTCATCATGCTGCACCTGTATTGCAGATTCCCGTTTTTTCTATTTCTTAATTTGCGAATTTCGCAATTAAGGAATCGCAAAGCATGTTTCTGAGACTTTTTAGCGAATTTTAAGAAATCGCTATTCTATAGCGATTTTTTAAATACATCCTGATTTGCGAATCTCAAACTGGGAATCGCAAAATATCGCAATTTGAGATTCGCTAATGGGGATTTTCATACATATGCCCCCATATGTACTACTGGTTCGCTAATTGCGATTTGTCACAAAATCATGATTGTGCAAGCTTAAATTAACATCCATTCGGAGAGGTGGTAATCAGGTGCAAACAATAAAAGGGGCAGAAACATTGTTTTTTCCCACAATGGTTGCTCTGTATGCTATGGTAAGGAGGATGAGATGGTTTGCTCCACATCACCACAGAAAGCTAAGACAGGAGTGCATTTTCAGAATGACAATTACTTTGTTTCAGGAGACTGAGGAGGAGATAAATGCCAAGAATAGTCTCATCAGCACTGTTATTTTAGATTAAATTGCTGACTTAGATCCTGTGTTGTGTAAGCACACACAGGAGCGATGCTAAACTAACCCACATTCACGTTCTCTGCTGTTTACACCTTATAATCTCAGGAAGCTATTAAGGGGTTGTTGCCACAGCGGAGTTGTTTCACAAAGTGCTCTTTCATGTTTTCTTTCAGATTTTTGTTAGATGTAATGCTGCTTCATTGCCATATAATTTTCCAAACTCACAAGAAGACTTGGTGCATACAAAACTAGATTTTTATTGTTAGGTCATAGGGTTTGTTGATGGGAAATATGTCTTAATCTGATTTCCTCGTGACACAAAATAGTTGTATAGAAATCAAAAGAGCCAACACTCCTTGAATATTTAGATAGTATGTATTGCTGGCTCTGTAGTCACTGACCTTGTGACTAATTTTTCTAGCTGCACTCAAGACTCCTGCATCGTTCACCACTGTGCCCTATACACCCATTGTGCAAAAGGAAATTTTAGGGATGATTATGTTCTAGGTAGTTATACATTTTAACCTTATATGCCATACTTACACGGAAATTTGAAGTGGTATTAATCGTATTTTTCATTTTGGTTAGGTGACAGTGCTTATGCACTACAAATATAGATTTTAAACCCATACCGCAAAACAACCACCAGGACTGAATGCTGTTACGACAATGTTATAATGGTGTCAGCTATTGCTGAAGGTAGTGGCTGGATGGAAAGGCTCCCTCCAGTGCCAGCAGTTTCCTTCCTCCTTGTGGCCAGCTTCTCCTTCGCACATGAGCAAAGGTTTACCAGGTTTGCATATTTCTTACTGCGAGTTGTTACTCCAACAGCATTGATTTTTTTGGATTCAAATCCAAATATGCTTCTTGGTGGCTTCAGGCACAGTTAATGGAGGTTTACCAAACAGTTGTTCTGTGCTTGATACAGAATACATAGCAAGGATGAGTATTTCAGTGTCTGCAAACTTTTGGTTCTGCTTTTTTGCAGTCATTGTGCAGACGCTTGGGCTGCTGAAGGCAAGGTTACACTGTCATCGTAAGAGATGGGGAACCTTTCAGTATTGACCTCCAGTGGCATGCAGGATTGTGGCAGTGAGTGCAATGCTGAACAATATAGCAACACATAAAGGACTTCCAATACAGCCAGAGGAAGAGGACAGATCTCATGAAGAGGAATCCCACCCACCACCGAACACATCCCACGATGCCTGCAGAGTAGCAGGTGGAAGGGAGAGACTCAGTAACATTACCAAAAACGCTTTCTAAGGTAAGTGTATCGCAATAAAACCATGCAATATATATTGAGGTAGTCACGCTCAGAAGGCAGAAAAGTAATTTTTAATTCCATGTTTTCACAACAAATATGAGTCATAGTGAAGATTTGTTTTCACTAATTATTTAAACTAAACATTTATGTTACACAATAAACATCTCTTTGTTTGTTAACAAACATAAATTCAATGTCTTTTTCTTTTTGCAGGCATTTGCCCTCTAATTGTCCCTTGCCAACATATCCACTTCTGATCCTGCAGCTTGACTGCATGTACATATTAATCTCACGGCATCAGAAACAGAGTATATCTAATATTAACTTTTTAGTTTTGACAAATACTGCTCTAGATGGTGTTGCACAAGTACCGCCATCTCCGTTCTGAAATCACTCGTTGACGGATTGTTAAGTATCTTTGATTCCGAAATGTCTGTATCAAATAGTTTGTTCCATGCTGTCTAGTTGTAACAAGTTTTCTCCTAGTTCTAGGTGTGTTTCCTCTTGTAAGAGAAGTTGCTTCAGTTCTTGGTGTTGGAGTAATGCCCTTTGCTTGAACCATATCATGCTCATTAGTCTGTTGATCTTCTACATCTTTAACATTGTGCGACTCATGTTCTCTTGTTAAGTTATTTTCTGTCTCTGTGTAGAAAATGTGATTGGATTGAAATTAATATGTATGCAATGTGAAATGAAGAATAACAGGCGATGTTTTAGTGTATTTACACAGAATCATGATGTACATGTTTAACAATCGCCGATATTAGTTTTGTGATTTCAAAGTGACACAATAATTACCTTTGCCTAAATTAATACTCCAAAAATCAATAAGAATGTTATTGGACTACATCTCCCATAATAAAATATTTTGGCCTTAACACATCTTAATGTGTTGAGCTGTTGTATGAAACTGATACAAACTGCATATGCTTGCATCACATTGAATTAAATGTGAAAAGTATAACAACATTTGTGGTGTCATTTTCAAAAACGAATTTAAACAAGCATTTACAATGCAATGGTTTTGCCTTTGGAAAAGTTAGAGCTATTGGCATTGTAAATGACAAAATTTGTATTTATGTGTTGGTTTTGAAAACAGATGTCATTTACATTGTCATTAGCTTAATCTCTGCAGTCACTCTGCAGCCCCTAGGACTCCATAGCACTCCCTAGTCACTATGCACTCCCTAGCACTCTGCACTCCCTAGCCCTCCCTAGTCACTCTGCACTCCCTAGCCCTCCCTAGCCCCCCCTAGTCACTCTGCACTCCCTAGACCTCCCTAGCCCTCCCATGTGTCTCACTGAAGACCTGTAGTAACCAGAGAGACAAGTCTCGGTGCCCTGAACACCTCTTTATTTCTCCAGTGCCTGTGATTGCCTTCACTGAGCTCATTCTCCGTATTGAGATGCCAGTGATATTAACATACAAATATTCTCCCGACTTCCATTAACTTTGTGCTGTTTGAGAAAGAGGTCTTCAGTCATATTGATTTAACATGTGAGATAACATGTCATCGGTCTATTATTTATTTAACACAAAATCACTCTGCTTTGATGTTAAAAGGGATAATGAAGGAGATGTCAATCAACCACAATATGTACCTATCAGATCACTTTACATCACAGAGCCTTGCTTTCCTTGAATATCATGTTTGAGCGCACCTTGAAGCAATTTAGTTCTGGGAGAGCCCTGTACAAAGTCATCTTTGTTGTACACGGTTTATTATAAAATAATATTGCTATGTATACACTCTGTGCACGTGGAACAAAATCAGGCCCTTCTCTTGGTTCACACATGGCATGGACGATAGACGTGTTCGGGGGGTTATAAATGTTTCTAAGTTCATGTTTAGAAACTTTCTTTTACATTAAATGCCTTTCAGTTCAGTAATAGAATGTAATGTACTAAATTGAAATATGTTCACATGTTAACTAAACATACTTATTTATTTTAAAGTATGTTCTGTTTTTACACGTTATTACTCAATCTGGGCGTCAAGTATTGTGATGGCTTGAATTGACCAGTGAGTGGCTTTTAAGGCTCAACCGGATGACTTGGCTCAAACTCTCCCAATTAATCTTCTGCCTTTCCACATCTAGAAGCGGTTTATGTGCAAGCATAACTGCATAAGTAACAGCTTTCCCTTTAATGAAAGGCATCTCACTCGTGCTGAGAACAAGTAATCTGCCATCGAGAACTGAACGCTCCATATCTCTGTCTGCTGTTCGTTGCCCATGCCGATGGGATTTATCACCTGGGTTAGGAATATATAGCAAGTGGCGACCAGGGCCTCCCTTTTGTACATCCATGCACACAAACATATTGGAGGGTCGCCACTGTAGATGTACGATAGTGATTAGACCCACTGAGAGGACCCTGGGGTGGCCTGCACTGGAAACTTTGGTTGGAGATGACAACTAAAGAGATCGTGTTAGTTTGCTTGGGGTGATATGCACCCTGTTTTCAAAAACCGTCCCAACATAGGTGCTGAATTGGTGGGTCACAGGGAAACTGTGCTCACTGCTTACTTCAGCTTTATAGTGAATGAAGATTAGAAGAGGTTTGAACTGCTGATGTGCTGCACAAGCAACACACACACTAGGTGGTGATTTGAACTCTCCGAACAGGGGAGAGCAAGAGAGCTTGGGGAGGATGCGGGTCCACTGAGGCACGTGGCACGGGAGGGGCGGGGTGCGTGAAAAAGCCGCTCATTCATGGGCCTGGGACTGGAGGAGCAGCTGCTACGGGGGGGGGAGGGAGGGCAGATATGGGTCACGGCAGGTTGGCGAGGAGCAGGTGGCACGGGGGGGGGGGGGCAGCGAGGAATGTGGGTCAGAGCGGGTGTCCTGGGAGCAGGTGCCGAGGCTATAATGTGTCTGGGGCGCATGAACGCACGAGGTCAACCGAGGAAAAGGTCAGACAGGGTCATCCTAAAACAAAACAAGAACAATGGAACAGAGACCGAGACCTCGGCTAAGTGTGAGCCGACTGGCGACGTGGGAAGCCCACTGTCAACTGTGTCTCGTTAATGGTATTTAATAGGAGTCATACGATAACATGTATTATGGTTGACCTGCTTGAGAAGATGTCTCGGCTGAAAACGCCAAGAGTTACGTGGACACTGAAACGAGAAGAGTGTCAGGTAAACGGAGGAAGAAATAAAGACACCGGGGTGGGTGCAGAAATAAAGAGGGGGGAGAGGGGAGTGTAAGGGAACAGGCACTGATGCGCTCGGAATGGAAGAGTGAAGTAAAGAAGGAAAAAGAGAGAAATCAGAAAACAAAGGAGAGTTTAAAAAGAGTAAGAGCCGAATTGTGCCTGATTTAGAAAGTGTTTATAAGCGGGTCTGCGTGCTTGTATGTGACTCTTTCGGTGCTTTTCTAATGGATTCCTTTGTGACTGTTTCTCTGATTTTACATTGGATTCTGTTTGCGCCCGTTTCTCTTAACCGTCTCTTATTATTTCATTGTTTTGCGTTTGTTTCTCGGTTGAAAGATTTTTTTTCTGATTGTGTGTTTATCTCTTGACCGTGAGATTTTTATATGGATGTTTCTTGATAATTTATTTGACGTCATGTGATTTTTTTTTTTTCTCCGATTGTGTGGATGGGCATTTCTCGGTGTTTTTTGCCCACGATTGTCGAGACAGTAGCCAGCACTGCTGATCAGCTAACAACTCTGAAAGATAACATCTCGGGGTGGGTAGTGGGTGGGATCAAATGCCGAGACACACCAATAAACAGACAAAAGCTTACACACGCGGAGGCACATGAAAACACACAAGCATGTGCTTACACACACCCACAGAAACATGCATATATATGAAGGCGCGCATCCACACAGGTTTACATACACATTGGCACGCGAAAGCATGCAGACATTCACATATGTACACGCACGCAGACACGCACACATTCACAGTTCACAACAAGCACGGTCAGTCAACACGAGCAGCAAGGGCACTCGCCCAGAAATCTTCCCTGCTCCGTGCAGCTCCAGTCAGACCTCTTGGCTGTAAAATAAAGGGTCTGCAATGAAAGTGGGCGGCGTGCCAGGATTTAAAGGCGCAGGCCCTTCTAAGAAGTGCTCCATGTTAATAACCAGCGTTGGAATTAGCAGAACTGTATTGTGATTAGCGCAGACCAGAGCGTCTTACTTTGTGCTTTTAGATACGGTGCTGTAGCACAGGGCGGCCGAATTTACAAGCGGAAGTAGGAAGCAAGGCGAGCTGATGCTTCTTGCTCAGCTCATCCGCTATGAAGCTCTGTAAATTAAACGTTAAAGAGCTTGATTGTTGCCGGCAGAGTGCAGAAGCCATTTATGGCAGCCTACTTTGTTTTAGCTGCGGGCGCCATGCAGGAAACAAAGAAAGGCACGCGACCTTCGCAAGGAGCTGCCATGCTGTGATGAAACGCAGCTGAAAATTAAGTGAAAGCGCTTGTTCCGTTGCCGGCGGAAGCCATTGAAGACAGCCTGTTGGAGTTTAGCTGCAGGTGCTGGTCTCCTCCCTCGCCTGGCGCATCTCCGTCCAGCCACCTTGGCAGCCCTCTCCCCCAAACACCCCACGTCGTACGGCTGCCTAACCTCCCTGGGCTGTCTGTTCCTCAGCTCCAGATTCAGCCTCTTCTTCCTGTTCCTGTTGTCTCGGAGTGAGGGCGCAGAGCGAGCCAGCAGTCCGCACGGGTTGAGGGGCGGGTAAAACAAGCTATCGCCATTGCGTAACAGCAGATGCACGTTTACATTGCACTTTCTCCATAATAAAACAAGGAGGGTCCATCCACTGCAATGCCTCCTTCCTGACCTTCCAGTAAGGAGAACGAGGCAACGCACGCACACAAAATAAAACAGGTCAGGTCCCGGCCGCGCTGTGATTGGCTGACGTCACGGGGTGTCCCGGGCCGGCAGCCAATCACAGCGCGGCCCGGGAATGACGTCACGGGGGTGTCCCGGGCCGGCAGCCAATGGCAGCGCGGCCCGCGACAAAGGGGCGGGGCTTAAAAAAAGCACCAGAAACGCCCCCGAATCGCGTTTTCGAGAGAAAGCGCGATTGACAGCCTCTGCCTCCCAATGGCTAGCCTCCATTTATGGAGCTAGCCAATGATAGGCAGAGGCGGGTCATCACCCCAGATAGAAATCAAGAGGTTTTGCTAGCGCATGCGTACTTCGTACGCATGGCTAAGGCAAAACCTAAAAAACCTAACCTGGGTGCTGTTGAGGAGGTTCTGAAGTATCAATATCAGTAAGTCCAAATACAGCCTTCTTAGTGAAGGTGCTTTCAATGCATCATCAATTGCTGACGGGAGTGGTTGGGTGGAAGGACGCCTTCCGGTGGCAGCCGAATCCAATTCCTCCATTGTGGCCAGTTTGACCTTTGTACATGACAGAAGGTGGTACCAGAGCTTGCGTATTTCCGGGATTCTACGAGTTGTTACTCCAATAGCATTGATTCTTTCTTGGTTTCAATTCCAAATATGCTTCATGGTGGCTTCAGGCATAGTTAAGGAGGATTTACCAAACAGTTGGTCTGTCTGTGTTTGCTACACAATTCACAAAAAGGATGGATGTCTCAGCATCTGTAAACTTCTGTTTCCGCTTGTTTGACGACTCCTGTTTCTGCTTCATGAGATGCAATTTTTGCCCTACAAATCAATATGTCTGTGAGTACAAACAGGTCCTCTCAGCCAGCCGTGGCTGTAGCATTGCGGCTGAGTGGCCACATCCCCCCACCTTTTAACCCTCACGAACAGTGTCTGTCAGGCTGAACAAAGGTCAGCCTGACAGACACTGTTCATTTTCAGGCCAGGCAGCCAGGAGCAAGGCATGCGCTAAATGCCAGGCTCCTGGCTGCCTAAGCTGAACCTTGCTGAGCTGAGGAAGTCACAGCTCCTGTGGGTGTGACCTCCTCAGCTCAGCAAAGGTCCCTGAGGCCCTTCCCTCAGTGATAAGGGGTAGCATCACTGATTGCCTCGCACCTGGGTGCTTCAGTTTTAAGCCTTGTGTGGAAAAGTAAATTTTGCCATGTCATATGTGCCTACGTGTTCCCCATGTTATGTCATATGTGCATGATCGATATGCATGTATTCCCCTCTGATCGATTAAAGACGCAATTACAGTTGTGTCCATCTCTAGTATGCCAGTTTCCAGTCCTCGTGAATACAACGAATATTAGGCCTATGTGAAGCTACGTTGCCACGTTTTACAGTGTGCACGTTAATTCATTGAATTGTCCCCGTTTCTAGGCCTCAAAAGGGCCCGGACTCAGATTCAGCTCCTGTTTCCTGAACCCTCTCCGAGGAGCGATACAGCCCCCACCTGCATCCCTGACCCTTAGCTTACTTTCATGCCTCGCAGTGCCCGGCTCGGCCTGGCTCTGCCTCCCAGTCTGCCAAGAGTATGTTATGTTTCTAGTTATCAGCCCAGCTCTCCTTCTCTGCATTCCTAAGCTACTGAATCGCATCAATAGTTTCCGTCATAGTCTAGCCTTTATGTCTCCATGTAAGAGAAATACTGTATTAATATTCATAGAATATTCCCCGCACACGCACTACATGTAGAATTATGCATGCACGAGTCTTAATGTCTGTTAGCCTTTGCCCTGATAACTTTTGGATTCTATCAACATGTACTCTAAACACCAGATACTAGATATGCCTGGGTACATGTCGCTCTGACAGTCCAGACTTTCGTCTCCTCTTCTAGCGCAGAAGTCATAGCCCCCAGTCCTCCTGGTAACACGTCATTGTCAGTTTGCGCGCACCACTAGGTTAAAGGTCCCAGCTGCTCAGGTAGCCCCCTCCATGTTTCCGCCCCATTTATGACATATTCTGTTACGTTTACATCACATGTCTATGTATACGCCCTGTACACACCTCTTGTTACACCCACTTTATGCCTTATCTTTCGCGACTGCTACGCCTACTGTATTGAATGCAATGTATTTGTTTAACTATAAATATTGTGCACTGTTATTAAAAGTTACCCCCTTATGCTCCCAGATCCTGCCCCCGGCAGCTGCCATCCTATTCCCATGCAGGCTGTCCTGTTCCTGTCCTTTATGCTTGATTAAAGCCTGTCAACTTCAGCTACCTCGAATCTTGACTCTTATTTATTGAGCTATCTGTTTATATTGTATCCAGTCAAAAATAGAACCGGTAATTAATTATTTATTTACCACATAATGGCGCCCGAACAGGGACTTGCCCTTTCCCCACGCGCCGGAGAAGCCACGCAGGCCCCCTGATCCTCTGCAGCCGTGACGGAACCATACCGGCCACGTGCAGATATTTCTGCTTCAAGTATCCCTCAGGCCCACGGAGGAGACGGAGGTTGCGGTCCAGCGTCCAGACGAGGCGGTGGAGGAACGCGGCGAGTCCCGACCAGAGCCCAAGCCGAGAGTCCAAGGTCCGAGGTAACCGGAGGCCCACCTGTAACTGAAGTCCGAAGTTCGTCCGTCCGTCGTCGTAGCAGTCCAGTCCAGTCCGAGGCCTTCCGTTCTTGCTGCCCGGTGAGTACCGTTGCTGGGGTAGTATCTAGACAGGGTCAATTAATTTGTCTCTGGTCCGTGGGTTTGGGTACACAGATCCAACACGAAGTGTCCACCTAGGTGGATGCGGGTCCTGACGTGTCTCTTTATGAGACCGGTAAGTTTCGTACTGTTTTAGCAGTGCATCTAGCCATTCTAGTAAGTTCTGTTCTCGAGAAATTCATGTGTTCTGTTTTCAGTATTTCAGGTAGTATTCTGTTCGAACTGTTATTTTAAATGTTATTCCATGTGTTTTCAATGTCGTGGTATGAATGATTCGTTTTTCAGTTATTATTGTGTTTATCGTGTATTGTATTGTGTCCAGACTCCAGTCTAAGTTATGCCTCTGTTCTCAAAGTTACGTCAGTTAAAAACTAGAAAAGGTCTGCTCGAGGAAGCAGTTCCTGTCCCGCCTAGGGACAGTCCAGGTCATTTTATGTATCATAAGCATGGCATAAGTGCCATATTATATCTAGACTTATGGGTCGAGTATACTAAAGATCTAGAAGAGAAATATAGATGGCCTGTATCAGGTACATGGGATGCCGAGTGCATCATGCGAGTAGAAGAAGCATTATGGAAAAAGAAATCCAGACAGTCCCAGAAAGATGCCATCGAGTTATGGCGCAAAGAATCTCATAAAAGAACCGAAAAAGAAATCAGAAAGTTAGAATTAAGTAGAGAATCCTCAGAAAGAGCCCAAGAAAGGGAATTAATCGAAATAGGTGAACGAGTTAAAGCCGAACAGTCAGACAGACAGAGAAATGCCCTCATTAAGGGTATGTATCCTCTTCTAGCCGAGGGCTTGCCGAAAGCAACCCCGGAAGCACCATGTAATTTCCCGCCGCCATTAGTTCCGATTAAGCTACGTCACAAACCGACCGCAGCTGATATTTTTCTCTCGTCCTATTTGGACGACACAGTCCCAGAATATGCAAATCCTGCTCCGCCAGCTCCTGTAAATAATGTAATTCCTGTTCTTCCAGCCACCGGGGCACCTGTTACAGCACCTGTTACGGTACCCCCGGTCCAGCCTACAGTACAAGTTCCCGCCACATCAGTCACTCTGCCAGCACGAAGAGTATCAGTCGACGATTCCAGTTTAGGGGCCGCGGGAGGAGGTCCTCCTGGTACCCCGCCGCCACACAAACGTGTAACGTTAGTCGAGTTACATGAACGTGCGTTACAGCGTACGCCCAAATATCAGTCCGTTGCAGATATCAGACGAGCTCTTACCGAATGCCGTTATGATCCAGTCCCAGGCGATGATAATATGGTTATATATTCATTGCGTGTAAGACGGGTGACCGAGTATTTGGACACCCTACCGAATATGAAAGAAGATCTAGACAGAATATATCGTTTCATCCGTACAGGAGACGATCCAGAAAGTATTGGCGAAATCATGTCTCTAAGGAAAGCTGAGACCCAGCTCATGCTATTAAAATTTCTAATTAATTGTTTAGTAAGGGAACAAGATTGTCCGACTAAAGATCCGATCGAAATGAAAGTTCTGACAAGGTGGAGTGATAATATAGCCGAGGGTAGACACAAGACACTCAGTAGTATAGAGAGTATGTACAAGAAAATTCGTAAAGAAATAATAAGGTTACACGAGAAACGCAAAGCAGCACAAGTAAGCGAGAAGGAAAACGACTCTTCTACTGAAGAGGTAGACGACGAGAATCCCACCAGAATAGCGTATGTAGGTAGATCTAGTCTTCCCTACCGACATTTACGCCTAGAACATAAGAAAGTTTTCCCTCCTCCAGCACCAGAACAAGATTCTCTAGAACAAGTATTTCAAGCTACCGATCACATTCTGAAATCACGAATCGGTTATAGTGAACTTAGTACCATGCATGAACAAGAACTAGCCCGATCAGCAGTCCGATGGGTTACTGATTCTACCACTTTTCCAGATGAAATAGTGGCACAAATGTTTCTGAAACTGCCCCCAGCCGAGCAGCGACTGGTGGGTATGTATATGATCCAGCACCTCATTACACTGTATGAGGGACAACATTCTGATCCAGGTCCGTTACATGATGTTCTGAACGAGTTACTCCAGTATAGATGGAAAGGTTTAGGTACCGATTTAATTAGTGTCATTCTAGAACAGCGCCACAAATATAGAACGTTTCTGAACCCGCATTTTGTTCACGTCTCACCCCCAGAAAGTAAACCCTTCTACATAGATAGACAGCATCCGTTACGAGAAGTACACCCAGTTAGGACAGAGGGTGGTGAAATGCAACGAGTATTTGTTTACACCCCTATCACAAAAATGGAACTCTTAGAGATGAAGAAATTAATTCCCTGTCACGACAAAGATCC
This sequence comes from Lissotriton helveticus, assembly GCF_964261635.1. Lineage (NCBI taxonomy): Eukaryota > Metazoa > Chordata > Amphibia > Caudata > Salamandridae > Lissotriton > Lissotriton helveticus. Next base: position 1,542,367,755 of record NC_136067.1, on the reverse strand, counting down.
AGCAGGGTTCCATCGAGAATTAAAAGACATGCTCCGTATGGGAGAATACACGTATCCAGATATTATTAAAATGTTAAAGGTCCTGTTGCCCGCAGGGGTATATGAAAAACTCAAGGAAAAGGAATGGGAGGTGGGAGAGAAAAAGATTGATTGGACAGCTCTAGAAGCTGAAGATAAAATACGAGTACCCGGTACCGGTCTTGGGGACAAATGTAAAGAATTGCCCGAGTTATTGATTCAGGTTTTGCCAAGATTATTAGCCACGAAAAAGGAAGATTGGGATGCAATCTCAGCATGCAAACAGAAACAGGATGAGGATACTAGTGATTTTTATTCTAGATTTGAGAAATGTTTCATTATCAACCGTGGTCTGAAGACAGGTAGCGAGTCATACCCTCATCTTTTTGTTACTAAACTAGTCGAGAATTCAAGTCCACAAGTTAAAAATCGAGTTTTGAAAGTCGAAAGTACCTGGCAAGCTGATACCCCGTCACAAATGCTTCAGATGCTCCAGTATCACCAGAATAGAATCAGGGAAGAGCAAGAACACGAAAGGAAACGTATGAAAGATACGAAAATGAAAGTACTAGTTGCACAATCTGTTCCACAAGACAGTCAGAAGAGGGGTCCGAATCAAGCCAGTCATCCTGCAGCTCCCGTTAAAGGGACATGCAATTATTGTAAACAGCCAGGTCATTTTATAAACGAGTGTGCAGTTCTGAAACACAACATAGCCACTGGTAAGACTAAAGAAAGACCACGTCCGCCTAGACAAGAGCAAGTTTCACAGACTTCTCAGCCACAGAATGCACAACAGACAGTTCCAGCACCGCAGCCTATCGCTGCAACACAGCATGTTACACAGCAGATGTACCAGTACGCACAGTCAGAGTATCCAGAGTATCAACCGTATTCATGAAACAGCCTAGAGAGGGAGGTAGGCTTGCCTCTCATCGAGATACCTGTAGATCAAGAGGGTCCCTATGTACACAGTCAAGTATTGGGGAAAGACAGAAAGTTTTTGATTGATACAGGGGCAAGTAGGACTACTATCAGTCATGACGAGGTTCCAGGGGCTCCGCTCTCAGGCTCTAGAAATGTTTCCCTTGGATTTTCAGGAAAGCCTATTGTAAACGAGATTTCAAAGCCAGTTACTCTAGAAGTTGGTCCATTGTCCCGAACTACTGATTTGTTACTTACGAAATCGTGTCCAGAAAATTTGTTAGGTATTAAAACATTGAAAGAATTAGGTGCAGTTATTTGCTGTTCCCCAGAAGGAATACGATTGTTCTTAAGGGACTTTAAAGGTCACTATGTATTACGCGATTTTGATCCAAGATTATCAAATGTACCACAGCATTTATGGGCGCAAGGTCCAACTGATGTAGGTTTTATGCAAATCACACCCCATCGTGTGACTCTCAAGCAAGGTATAGTCCTGCCACGGATCAGACAGTACAGATTGCCACCTGAGGCTGTAGCAGCCTTATCCAAAATTATTGACGAGCTCATTGCTCAAGGAGTGGTTGTAGAAACTGACTCCAATGTATGTAATTCTCCTATCATTCCAGTCATGAAACGTACTGATCCAAATGCACCTCCAGTATATCGATTAGTGATTGACCTTCGAGAACTTAATAAATGTATCATACCTCAGTATCCAGTAGTCCCAGATATTTCATCCCTATTAACAGCCATTGATTCTGAAGCTACATTTTTTACTGTAATAGACCTCAAGAATGCATTTTTCAGTGTTCCCATTCATCCAGACAGCCAGTACCTTTTCGGTTTTTGTTTAAATGGAAGGAGCTATAAATTCACACGAGCTCCTCAAGGTTTCACAGAAAGTCCTAGTATTTACAGTCAAGCACTTAAGAGACAACTAGACAACATTCACATGCCAACAGACACTGCCCTGCTCCAGTATGTCGATGATCTACTGATCACAGCCCGTTCTGAACGTGACTGCGAGCGAGCGTCACTTACAGTCCTGTATTTTCTGGCCGAGCAGGGGCACAAGGTGTCCCCTTCCAAATTACAATTCTGTGTCCAGAAAGTGATCTACTTAGGCCACTTACTGTCCAAGTGGGGTAGGCAGTTGACACCAGACCGTATCCAGTTGATAGCGAGTCTTCCACAGCCCAAGACACAGAAGGAGGTACGTGCTTTTATTGGCCTTACTTCTTACTGCAGACAATGGATTCCTCAGTATGCATTTCTAGCCAAGCCACTGATACAGTTAACGACACAGGAGGCAGCCGTATCGACTGTTCTCCCTTGGACATCTGAACATACACTTAGTTTTAATGAATTAAAGAAAGCCTTATGCCAAGCTCCTGTTTTAGCTACACCGAACTACAGTAAGCCTTTTACACTTTTTGTCACAGAACGTGATGGTACTGCATTATCTGTTCTCACACAAGATCAAGCGGGACAGTACAAGCCTTGTGCTTATTTCTCGAGCACATTAGATCCAGTAGCCCAGGCTTTGCCTGCGTGCCTCAAGTCAGTTGCAGCCACAGCTCTAGCAATCAGACAAAGTGATTCCATAGTATTAGGACACTCCCTGACAGTACAAGTTCCACACTCCGTGGAAGTTCTTTTAAACCGAACACAGACTCAGCACTTGACAATTGCACGTTTAACAGGTTATGAACTGACATTGTTCCAGCCACACATAGAAATCAGACGCTGCAACGTTTTAAATCCTGCTACTCTGTTACCGTCAGTTACTTCAAATCCTGCCACACATGACTGTGTGGAAATTGTTAATACTATGACTAAGCCAAGACAAGACCTGACAGACATTGCATTACCTGATCCCGACCTGACACTTTATGTGGATGGTTCATGTATGAGAACTAGTACAGGAGAACTAGTAGCCGCGTATGCAGTGACTACTGAAACCGAAGTTATTGAAACACACCGTATTGACACCCTGTCTGCTCAAGCAGCAGAGCTAGTTGCTCTGACCCAAGCCTGCATACGTGCCAAGAACCTGAAAGTAAACATATATACAGATTCACGTTACGCATTCGGAGTTGTACACGACTTCGGAGTACTCTGGCAGGAGAGAGGTTTCATGACTTCTCATGGAACCAAGATTCAGCATGGTCTCCTCATTCAAGCTCTGTTAGATGCAATACATTTACCGACAGCTATTGCTATCATGAAGTGCAAGGCACATACGAAAGTTACTGACATCATTTCCCAAGGTAATGATCTAGCAGATCGAACAGCCAAGCTTACAGCTCAGACACCAGACATTCCAGTTAACAAGACACAGACATTCATTCCAGAACAGACTACATGTATGACAGTTAAGGACCCTACACAAGATGTCATAGACATACAGTTACATGCTACTCCCGAGGAAATCAAGAAATGGTCCAAACAAGGAGGGGTCCAGACAGATCAGGGATGGGTGACGAAGGGAAAAGCCACATGGTTTCTCCCCGACTCTATGGTTCAAGTCATTATCAATACCGCACATAGTCCAGCACATCTAGGAGAAAAAGCCATGTTAGACAGTATACAGAACCTTTGGTTCAACAAACACTTACGAGCTGCAGCCAAGCAGAAAGTCCGTACCTGTATGATATGTTGCCAGTTCAATCCAGGTAAAAGTGTCCCGGTGGAACAAGGTGGATTCCAACCCCCTGACCACCCTTTTGAAGTCCTCCAGATGGATTATATTCAGATGGAGCGATGTCGAGGTTTCAAGTATGTTCTTGTAGTTGTATGCGCTTTGTCCAGGTGGACAGAAGCATATCCAGTTCCAGATTACACAGCAGCGACCACTGCCAAGCAATTGGTTCGTGAATTCTTCCCCCGTTATGGACTCCCTAGGGTCGTGTATTCTGATAACGGCCAGCCATTCTCATCTGAGTTAATGAAACACGTTTCCCTCTTGTTAGGGTACCAGTGGAAGTTCCATTGTGTGCGCCATCCTGAAGCAGCCGGTCTCGTAGAGAGACATAATCAAACCCTGAAAATCCGTATTGCTAAGACATGTAAAGAGAAAGGTGTAGACTGGCTAGTTGCCCTGCCAGTTGCTTTATTCTACATGAGAATGGTCGCACATTCCAGATCAGGTCTGTCTCCTTATGAGGTCGTATTCGGCCGCCCCCCAAACATGTGGGGTACACCTAGACCCCGCAGTATTACAGATGTTTCCAGTAATATGTTGACAGATTACCTAGCTTCCTTGATGTCTGCCCTACACTCTTGTCGTTCACAGGTTGCCGCTGCATTTCCAGATAATACCGAAGTGAAACCGCATGAGGTCATCCCAGGTGACCTAGTACTGGTCAGGAACTTTGATCGTTCAAGTCCGCTGGAGCCTCGCTGGAAGGAGCCGAGACTAGTCCTTCTGACCACCCGTACGGCCGTGAAGTTGGAAGGCCGCAAGGGTTGGGTCCATCTGTCGCATATCAAGAAATTTCATGGAATCCGAAAAAAGACTTTTAATGACAATTCCAAAGACTGTTCCATTTCTAAAGACTGCCTGAAACAAGACTCTAAATCAGACATTAATCTCAATCCCGAACTGAAAGTTCCTCTGTTAGAGAAAACTCCGCAGCAGGAGTATAAGTTAAAACTCCGGTCTAGTAAAATAAGTCAGCCAGTTTAATTGTCTAAGTCCCCCTCGGGTGAAACGGTTAGACAGGTATCTGACATGTATGAGATAGACCCCCATAGTGAGAGAGTTAGTCAAAACTCTATCAGATGTATCGTTTTTCTAAGTTTTATATTGTTTCTAAGTTTGATGGTTACCTGCACAAGTTATGCATTGCATTTATGTTTTCCAATTTCTCATGTAAATAAGTTTTCTAATGCTACAGTAGAGCACACATTTAGTGATCTGCCTCCTCACGAGTTATCCTATCGTCTTGCTATGCGTAATAATACATTCATCAGAATGTTACACTATTCACACCAGACCAGCAATGCCACTAATTGTTGGGTGTGTGGTCGACTCCCCCCTTTCCAGACACCGAAGGGAGTTCTGCCACTCTTTCCTTATCCGTTTTCACATAATGGTTCGTGTGGAGCATGGTCCATGTTAACGTCATCCTCCAATGATATGTCCCTTCTGAATAGAACATGTTTTCCAGACAAGCAAGGTCTCCCCCATAGAACAGGGTTAGATCTAGAAAATGAAGTTTATAATTTAGGTAATTATTCTTCGAATTTTATGGTCCTGAATGTTCAGTCTGATACTACTCCAGACTTACCTGCTATTTCAGTACTACCAGTCAAAGGCGAATTATGTGTCAGAAATAATGGTTCCGCACATGTAGGACATAGTGATTGTACTACTACTGTCGAGTATAGTGACAGTGGGAAATCTATTTTCAAAGCCTCACGTCATTCTTATTTTGTTTGTGGTCAGACCGCATATGTTCGTCTGCCCCTCGATTGGGATGGAACATGTTACATTGCCTTCCTACTGCCACCAGTTTTTCTAGCCCCATCTGATTATCACAGAAACACACATCTAGTACACGTCAGACATAGAAGGGAGATCGAGTCCCCAATTGTCGATCAAACTGAAACTACTCTAGAACAGTATCAAGACTTTAATAAAGGTTTCTTCTTCTTTATAGGACCTGTCCAGAATAGTAAGTTAATACGTAGATTAACCAGAACCCTTGAAGCAGTAGTGAATGAGACTACTTCTGCTCTAGGTAACTTAACCGAAGAGCAATCTGCTATGAGATTTGTCGTGCTCCAAAATCGTCTCGTTCTTGACGTCATACTGGCCGATAGAGGAGGAGCATGTAGAGTCATCGGATCTAGTTGCTGCATTTTCATTCCTAATAACGCGCCGTCTGTTTATTCAGCTATAACCAGACTTCATAAAATTGCCCATCAGTTACACCAGAATCCAGGCACCTGGACATGGTCCGGTTGGCTCTGGAGTATCATATCCGCCTGGGGATGGAAAGAATTGTCATTCCTAGGTATTGCAGTAACGATCATATTCAGTTGCTGCCTCTGTATACAATGTGGCCCTGCGATTTGCGGCATTTGTGCTACCTCTTGTATTCCTAGTCCTAAGTCCCGTTCCAAGACAATTCGAGACGAGCAAATGATGCTATATGAAATGATAGATGGTATCATGAATATTGATGTTTCCTGATGGAAACGTAGGGCACAAGGAGGGAATGTGGAAAAGTACATTTTGCCATGTCATATGTGCCTACGTGTTCCCCATGTTATGTCATATGTGCATGATCGATATGCATGTATTCCCCTCTGATCGATTAAAGACGCAATTACAGTTGTGTCCATCTCTAGTATGCCAGTTTCCAGTCCTCGTGAATACAACGAATATTAGGCCTATGTGAAGCTACGTTGCCACGTTTTACAGTGTGCACGTTAATTCATTGAATTGTCCCCGTTTCTAGGCCTCAAAAGGGCCCGGACTCAGATTCAGCTCCTGTTTCCTGAACCCTCTCCGAGGAGCGATACAGCCCCCACCTGCATCCCTGACCCTTAGCTTACTTTCATGCCTCGCAGTGCCCGGCTCGGCCTGGCTCTGCCTCCCAGTCTGCCAAGAGTATGTTATGTTTCTAGTTATCAGCCCAGCTCTCCTTCTCTGCATTCCTAAGCTACTGAATCGCATCAATAGTTTCCGTCATAGTCTAGCCTTTATGTCTCCATGTAAGAGAAATACTGTATTAATATTCATAGAATATTCCCCGCACACGCACTACATGTAGAATTATGCATGCACGAGTCTTAATGTCTGTTAGCCTTTGCCCTGATAACTTTTGGATTCTATCAACATGTACTCTAAACACCAGATACTAGATATGCCTGGGTACATGTCGCTCTGACAGTCCAGACTTTCGTCTCCTCTTCTAGCGCAGAAGTCATAGCCCCCAGTCCTCCTGGTAACACGTCATTGTCAGTTTGCGCGCACCACTAGGTTAAAGGTCCCAGCTGCTCAGGTAGCCCCCTCCATGTTTCCGCCCCATTTATGACATATTCTGTTACGTTTACATCACATGTCTATGTATACGCCCTGTACACACCTCTTGTTACACCCACTTTATGCCTTATCTTTCGCGACTGCTACGCCTACTGTATTGAATGCAATGTATTTGTTTAACTATAAATATTGTGCACTGTTATTAAAAGTTACCCCCTTATGCTCCCAGATCCTGCCCCCGGCAGCTGCCATCCTATTCCCATGCAGGCTGTCCTGTTCCTGTCCTTTATGCTTGATTAAAGCCTGTCAACTTCAGCTACCTCGAATCTTGACTCTTATTTATTGAGCTATCTGTTTATATTGTATCCAGTCAAAAATAGAACCGGTAATTAATTATTTATTTACCACACTTGAACCGCTTAGGTTCGAGTGTCCATCAGTGACACTTCATCACAGAGTGGGATAAGGTCAGCAGTCTCACTGACCCCATTCCACTCTGTGATGACGTTGGACCTGCTGCCTTTCCTGATTGGCTGACCAGGGAAGGCAGCAGTCCCAAGCCTTCTGGGACCTACGTGGCAGAGCTGCGGGTAAGGGTGTGTGTTTTTTTAATTAGTTTTTGGTGCATGCGTGTATGTATGAATGTTTTGTAACAAGTGTTGTGAATGGATGTGTTTGTGTGTGTTCGAGCGAGCGTAGGAATGCATGGCTGTGAGTGTGTATGTGTATGTGTGTGTGTGTGCGTGTGTCCTGTCCGCCTCCTCCCTCCTAAAATTACCGTCCGACACTGCTTTCAGCAGATTCCTTTGCTGTAGACTGGCATTGCAACAAAGTATTTCCTGATTATGATGTTATCAGTATTTGCCTGTGTGCCGATTGCAATATTTGCCCATGAAGAAATCACATTTTGCAACTCCATATTTTAGATTAGCGATTCCTTAGAAGTCACTAATTTCAGCATGTATGTAATAGTATATTTCATTTATCGATTCCAAAAATGCGTTCCTAAGAATCGCACAGTAGAAATCGGTAAATTTAACTCTAGTATTTATGGCCCCAATTCCTTTATGTTGATTTTGTTGAAGGCGCGTTTCTTTGCAGCCTGCTTTTGATCAGTGTTAATTTTTGCGGTATAGCTGCAAGTTTTAGTATTGCTGCACATCCTTAAATCCAACAGATATCTTGTGTGATGTTACTGTTACTGAAGCGTACCACCTATTAAGCAGCACTGCCCAACTTTAAGTTCACTAATACTGTAATATATGGTGCCGATGTTAGTTCTGAGGAATCTTCGAACTGCCACCATTTCCTAAATGATGAGTATCACCTTAAAGCTAGTCCGAACAGGTTTTTTAGATTCAATAATCTTTTACTAGAATTATCAAACAATAGCATACAACTTTGGAAGCATTGTCACTGTCCTGCCTTGACTGCATTCTGCAGCACACATAGAAAAAGGAATATGCCTCCAAGGATTGTTTTTGTGCAGAAAGGCATCCAATGCAAACAAATCTAGACGTAACACAGGCCCACTTGCACTATGGTGCAAGGATGCCTGTGTTTGCGCTAGGCTTGATACAGTGCACCAGCACTTGGAAAGAGCCGAAGTACACCATACCTTATTAGATATGGCGCATTTCTGTTCTCTCCCTTTCACGACATGCAGCACAGCTAATAAGGACCTTCTGGGTGCCTTATTTTGGATACAAGTATTGAGGAAGGATGAAAGGGAGAAGCCCTGGGTCTTCATATGCTAGCTTGCACCACGATGAGTAGTAAGGAAAAAGATGAACTATCAGTATTTTGTCCTCTTGGAAGAACTGTATCCAGTGTAGGATAGTGTCCATAATTCCTGGTGTGTAGCACTCCTGAGAAATACAGGGGTGTGTTTACTAGGAAATGGCGCAGCGCGGCACTGCAAGCAATTTTGTAGCGCTGCACTCGTCATTTAAAAAATACAGGGAGGCACCGTATTCACAAGAATACAGCACCCCTCTGTGTTTTCCCTTGCGCCGGCTCTGAAAATAGCTGCCTAGTGCCAGCGCAGGCCCCGTTATGCCAATTTGCAAGGGTGCCGGCGTTCATTCAATATTTGTGATTTGCTACTTCTATGTGTGCTGCAGAATGCAAGTCACCATTAATAAATGATTGTTTTTTGCAGAAAGGGTCACCTTCCTGCACAAAAAACAATCATTCATGGTGTTTTGCTCCTTCTATGTGTGCTGTAGAATGCTGTAGAATGCGGTGCACATAGATAGAACAAACAACGAATAAAAAAATAGTATTTCTCCTTGTTGTGCAACTCTATTGCATTGTTTTCACTGGTGATAGTTTTGGGCACTGCCTCAGATTTACAGATTCTTGTACATCTGGCACAGCGTCAATGGGTGGTGCATGGAAATGTCCACAGCAACACCCATTGCATGCCTCTTTAATGCAAAGTGATGCATGAAAAGGGACTGTATTTACAAGGCGGCATAAAGCAACCAGAGCCTCGTTAAAAGTGACACTCAGGTGGCAAAATGCCCTTACAAATTTTCCTCACAGTTTCAAATGTGCAGCAACACAGTTGCCATCCACCTTGTTCCTAAGATTATCATATGTCAGAAGACATAGCCTGACATTTGACCTCTGTCTTTGAGAAAACAGCAAACTTGACAAGCTAAAAGCAAAATATAAAGACATCTTTATTGCTCATTCATCTTCCAAAACCCGGCATGGTTATTTTGGGATGCTGCAGCATCCCTGCACCCCTACTTCAAGCACCAATGGGCTAGCTTCTTTCTTCTTACCTCTACACAAGTGATATATGTCCTGAAATTTCAAATGTCAAAGTCCCAGTCGCAATACAGGAGCAGCAGTGAACCTTGCATGCATGATCCCATTAAAATCAATTTAGAACAAGCCCTACTGCCTCATCTAGCCTGCTACATTCAACAAGGACCCTCAGCATTAAAAAAATGCACCACATCTGTCTGCTGAGCCAAAGCTACAAGTGAAATTGACATTGGAAATAGAAACAGACAGACGGATAGGGCTATCGTAACCCTGACCAAAAAAAAGATCCTCAGGAATTGACTTGGTCAAAGGCCTAAGTGGACCCCAGCTTTAGCGTCAAGAACTATTATGCAGCACTGCGCATAAGAACACAAGACTGTCTCCCTCAGTACCTATAAATGCCTTTATCCAGTGGAGTCTAGCCTAAGGCAAACTTGGCCTTTTTCTTTGAAGTCATAAACCCATAGAAAAGCACACATCGGGGGATATTTACAATAAAAGGTCAGAGCGCAGTGTTATGCTAAAATTGGTAACTCTGCGCTCTGACATTTTTTAAACACTGGGATGCCTCATATTTACATAAATATAGTGCACCCCTGCATTTTCCCTAGCGCTAAAAAAAGCTGCCTAGCGTAGGCACCCATGCCTCATGCTGCCAGGGTGCCTGTGCTGCAGGGATATCACCTGTGCTACTGATGTATGGTAACTAGGGAAAGTGCCCAGGACTCCTGCCTTGCCGAGAGAGAGAGAGAGAGAGAGAGAGAGAGAGAGAGAGAGAGAGAGAGAGAGAGAGAGAGAGAGAGAGAGAGAGAGAGAGAGAGAGAGAGAGAGAGAGAGAGAGAGAGCATCTTAGAACGAGCTCTGTCTTAGTAGCTTTATGCTGCTTGACACAACTAATGTGGGGACACTTCTTTGGAAAGCTTAACACGCTGACACCTTAACTGATCTTGTTCTGGAAAAACGAACTCTCGATTCAGGGGAACTTGGACGCTTTCTCCTTAAACTTTTGTATCCTGAGTCTCAAACTAATTACACTGTGCATGATGCACTGCCTGAATTTCATCAGCAGATTTGGCTTTGTATTAGCTCCAATGTATTTGCACACCCTCACCTTGAGGTGCCTGTAAATCCAGTTGTTTTTGGTTTTGTAATAAATCGACTATTCTTATTTGGTAGTTTGCCTTTCTTAAGAGTCATAGCGAATTGAAATTGAAATGATTGACCAGCTAATGATCCCCCCCACACTTTCATGCTGAGAAAAAGTATCATCGACTCGAGGTTCTAGGGCGGATCCAGAATGCGGAAACTCTACTCCTTCAGCACTGTGGCTGGCTGTTCGCAACGGTGAGGTGGTCACCTTGTAAAATGCTGAGTGAAGTATGTAGCTGTTACATTAGTAGTAATGAGATGAAATATTTGCCTGGAAAGTGTTAAGTGTAAAAAGAAAAAGTAATGATGCAATACTACCACATAATGTGCAGTACCATGCTGCATAATTTACAATTTTTGCTGTATAATTTATTAACCCTACCACATAATTTGTGCATCTCCTGCTGTATAATTGTAGTTGCCCAACTTATAAGCATGTGTAGTACTGTATTAGTCATGATAGGCTTTGAACAACTGACTGTGCACTGTATCCGAGAAGAATGATATCATAATTTAAAAGGTGATATAGGAAATTCGCTGCATATGTTAGTTTTAGTGAGGAAAGTTATGCAGAATTTCAAATGTGTCTGCCAACAACGAAGTCTAATTCGATTAAATAATTTGACAGATCCTTAACCATTGGAGACACTTTGCGACACATTTAGAGAAAATGTACCCATCACAAAGAACGGGATCACAGACGGAATTCTATACAACATTGCTGACAAATGTTTCTCACTGTATTTAAATTATGCTTGAGTACATCTTCTCCCTTATAAGTGCACTTGAGAATGTAAAGGGGATGTTGAAAGTACAAAGCTCTCATAACCATGTTAACATCCACAGCATAAACAATGTTGTTGTGACCCAATTATAAAAATAACTCAATTGTATTTTTAAAAAAAACCTTAGGCAATATCTAGCATCCTAGACAAATTATTATTGAGATGTTTAAAACAAAAAACAATACATCTTTAATGTACAGGCAAACCGTGTGCACTGTAAGGGATGTGATGTCAGTCTCTGGAAAGGCAATCAATTGCAAAGAGTTTTTTATAAAGAGGGAAATGAGTAGCACACCCACAGCATTGGTCTGTAGGTCTTCCCTACACAGGTCAAATAGTTGAAAAATTTTGGTAATAAAAACAATGTGCTTTGCTCTAAATAAAATAGAGTTTTAGGACCACATTTTATTACATGGTAAAGAAAGTGCTCTGTGTAAACAAAATGAAAGCGTCAATCTCTGTACCTTGCAAAATGCCCCATTGCCCCTGACCAGCCCTCTCCTGCAAGTACCTGCATGCTTATCAAGGATCTCTTGGGGTCTTCTAGAAGACATCCTGCCCACCTACCAGGCAATTCCCTAGCCCCGGATAGATTTATGGTAAGTTGAAATATGATCCTACCAGAAAGGAAGGAATAAGTCGCGTTCAGATTCATCCTTAAACAAATCGCCATGTATTTACGTTTTTAGTTTATTGGCAAGAAATATTTTGTAGAATGTGTCCACTTTATTCAGAGAAACATCTCAAATGAAGGTAAGGGCACCTTACTCTGATAAGTCAACATGTCAATAATTGCCTCCATTAAATTCTTACCGTAAAGATCAGCTAAAGGGGTAGTTAGGAAATTCTGGTAGTGGGAGATCCTTGAACTGCGAGTTTACAATACTGTGTTGCACCAATAACAGACATGCTTGAGATAGTAAAAGCAGAATCGGCCAGTGTTTTCCCTCTCAGTTTATAACATGGGGATGAATGCACGTGGAGATTCACACAGTCAGTCCAAGCCTGAACAGAATGGTCAGTTCTCTTTTATTTTGTCAATGTATTTAATTCTAGGACGACTTTATTCTATCATCTCCCAAATTTGGCTTGTGGTGGAACCACGGCATAAAGAGTTACAGGCATTTGCCATGGCTCATTCAATTTAGTAACGAAGGTAAGCCTGATTAAAATTCAGGCCTTCTGGTTTTAAAGTGAGCCACTTAGGAACGAGTCCTCGACTCATCTGTGAAACAGAGAACACTAGTGCTTGCCTTTATTGATTTATCAATCAATAATATGTCTATTTTCTAAAAAGAGTAATTCACTGAGCTGTTAGATCCATCAATTTGGGCCATGCAAGAAGAGCCTAAATAGGGCTGTGCCTTATTCGAATGGGTTGATGTGTTGTATTCATTTAATACGTATTATATTCACTTTACATAAAAAGACATGGGAAGACAAGAGGGAATTCAACAAGAGGGCCCGTCCTCCTACTCATCAAATTAGAACAAACAAAAGAAGGCCCGTAAACTAACCCTCCACAGAATGGTGAGAAACCCCTCTGGTTTTCCTAAATAATCCCTCACCCACCAGGGTTGCACCTTGATGGCATGCCTCATCATTGGGTTCTTCCAGTGGGTGTGCTGCTACCTACGAGGTGCGCAAGAACACTGAATAGTATATTCTGATGATGGGAACAACTAGGAGTAGAAGGGGTCTTATGTTGAAGGTTAAAAATACCTGTCTGGTAGGTTAGTGAATCCTTTAATCAGGCCTCTAGGCAGTATGATTAAAAACTGGGGAGAAAGTGGGAAGTCTGGGTGATAATGTACCTGCCTTTCTTATGAGTCTACGTGTTTCAAGCATATCCCCATTGCTTTTCATCAGGACCAAGGATGTAACTCCCTGATTCCACCCATAAGGTAGTGCACATTTACAATTCCAGTACACTCACTGCATGCTAAGTGATAAATAAACATTTAGAAACACAAAATGAAGAGTCAAAGCTAAAAATACCTAAATGACCAAGCTCCATCTCAATGCTTCTGAAGGAAAAGCTGTAATAATTAACAGAACAGAGATTACAATGCTGCATCTTAATAAGAAGTTGTATGAGATTAATAATAAAATAGGCTCCCAGCTTGCCTGAATGCTATGGGGCAAACTAGAAAAAATCATATATCAAATGCCTAGGCACAAATCATGGCTATCTATAACAAGCAGAAAACAAAAAATTAGAGGAATTAAAAAATCTACATGGCCTTATACGTGGCTGCCTCATACCCACATTCCTCCCAAATGGAGTATATCATTCTTGCCAATCTAACATAAGCCCCACTAGAATGCACTGAACAATTAGACTCACTCATAAAGGTAGTGTAAGTCAAAGTTACTTTAGTCCACCTTAAGCAGGGTAAGGCTCCAGGTCCATATGCCTCACAAGGAAATTCTTTATAAACTATTCTCTCATAAACTCATCCTCTGATTAGCCCTACTGTTCAGTACATTGAAAACAACAGGAACAGTTACAATTTTGCACAACAGAAGTAGCCATAATAGTAATATTAATCTGTAAAGGCCAACAAAAAATTGCTCTTATTGGTTGATTGCCTTACTAAACATTGATGCCAATCTATATACAAATATTCTGGGCAACAGATTGGAAAGCCTAGTTCTGGGGGTGACTCACTCAGATCAATCTGCGTTTGTTAAGGAAAGGCAAACACATAATAATACATAGAGGGTGGTTACATTTCCTAGAAAATGATCCCAGCAATATTGGTCTCCTTTATCATAGAAAAGACTTTTGAATGGGTGGACTGGCCCTAAATGCAACAAGTTGTAAGAACTATTGGCTTGGGACATACATTTATATTCATGATCATGGCCAGTCATGCTATTCCTAGGGCTTATATAGCACACATGCCTCCACACCCCTCTTGCTTGCGTAAGTATTGAATACTTAGTTTCTCATATCTGGCCAGCAAATAATATAAAGAGTATAAAGTTTGGAGCAGAAACACAGAAGTTAGCACTCTTTGCCGACTATGTTAGCCTTACAATGGGAGACCCAATCCGCTCTCTGGAAGGCCTAATTAAATGACTTGAGGAAATTTAACGAACTGCGAGTTACAAAATCGACAAGGGGAATTCAGAGATTTCAAATTTAGCACTATTGCAAGATGATGTATCTGCTATATGAAACAATTCCAAATCAGATACCCCACAACTCATGTCAAGTAAGTAGTAGTTAGGATCACTCCACACATACCAGATCTATGCAAAGCAAATTATACCCTTCTCTTGGCAGAGATAGATGGAGTTCTACTTGGATGGGCTCCCTTGTTTCTATTATGAATGGAGCAAATAAATACGATAAAAATGAAAATTCTTCAAAGACTAACAACATTAAAGAGGGAAGCAGGAACAAGGGGTTACTCAATCCCCAGTTTACAAATGTAAGGAACAAAAAAAGAGGTAACCCTATATGTTGGACCAAAATCAAAGATGAGACTTTCAAGCACATATTACTATGTGGCATGGTTCATCATTGAGTCTGCACCCAGAAAAGGTATTTCAGCACTGTGTGGGCTTAACTTTGCTTATGGAGAGAGCACCTAATTAATTAGTCTACAGAACAGATGTTCTGAGCAGAAACTTGAAAAGGAATTGAAGTTAAAAATACCTAATGGGAAGGAGTCTGACCGGAGATCAAGAGGGCCGCGTAGGGAATCGACTCTGCCGGCCGCCGTTCCCTGCCCATTAATCCTGTCAAATATTCTGGCCCGTACCCTACTCCCTGACGGCTGAACGGAGGCAACACCCAACGCTGCCTCCGCAGTCCAGATCCGTGGCCGGAGGGCGAAGCTACGCCGCGTTGTAAGATGAGGCCTGGTCCAGAGTGAAAGCCGGGGCCTTGCGTGATTGGGAGCCTGGTCGCGAGTGCATCAACACGCGGAGGCGCGACCAATTTTTCATCGGTCCGCCCGGAGACGTGGGCGCGGGTAAAGGGAGGTGGGGCGCTCCCAATGCCCCCGGCACGTTGAGAGCTGCACAAGCAGGGGCCTCTCGGGTCTGCGATCGCCCTGGAGTATCTGCCACCGGCCCTGCTGCTGAATGTGACATTTCCCAGAGGACTCCGGGTTCCCTGTGGGGGAGTGAGTCTGTCCTGCAGTGGTGGAGGAGCGCAGTCATCGCCGATGAGCCTAATTGCTGAAGGGGGCCCTGAGTGTGAATACATGAGGGGAGTGGAGGAGGCCTTGGCACACCGGTGGGCCACAGAAGTGTGGGGAAGCATTGTTGGCCCAATAGATTCAAGGCCTGCTGGGCACATCCTGGGGGCGGTCCGCACAGAAGATGTGTGCAGCCAAAAAAACACATAAAACAATAGACATTTGCGAGGACCCCGCAGAAAGTGAAGCCCACGTGGTGCGGACGCACTGATGTGGTGGTGGGGTGACCCGTGAGTCTGGGGCGCAGCCTCTGGCCCCACATGAGGGCATGGAGGTGGAGATCGGCTGAGCAGTGGCACGCCAAGGGGGGACTACTGCGACATGCGAAGGTCGCCAAAACCATTGTGAATATCGAATGGGACCGTCCTGTGAGGTGTCCAGTTCGTACGAGTTAAGAGTAGATGGGGTGCTTGGTGGAGCCACACTGAGAAGGGAGTATAACTTTCGGTTTGCCCCCGGATCCCGGGAGTGGTGAGGACTGTCGTGCCCGGCCCTGGGCAGATGGTCAGATGTGACCCATCAGTGTTTGAGGGACTCCAAGACCACGTCTATTGGATCTGTGAATGGTGGAGGCTGACGGCTGATCAGGGTGCTGACCTCGAGAGTAGACTGCGAACTGGCCCGGCCCAGGGGATAAGGACGAAGTCATGGCGACGAAACCTGAGGTGGAAAAACCGCCGCCCCGGTCCTCTAAGGGATCCAGGAACATACAATCAAACTGGATGGACCGTTACACTATCCCGACCCTGTCTGGGAGTGAAGAGATGGTTACTGCCCCCATGGAACCGACGCTGACAGGTCCAAACAACCCTGGGGAAAAAGATGGAAACCATGGACAACAAGCTTGACACAGTCGCGATTGAGGTGGGACTGCTGCGGGTGGACCTTACAAAGGCCAACGAGAAGGTAAAGACACCTGAGGTCAAGACGGCCAGCTTAATAGACGATGTGAACCAGTTACAACAAGAGGTGAGGGACCTTAAGGCATCGGGCGCACTCGCGGCTCGCAAGCTGGACGATTATGAAGGCAGGGCTAGGCGGAACAATGTATGTTTTCTCGAAAATCGGAAGGGAAAACACCGGATATCTTCGTTGAAAATATAGTTTTAAACCACCTTAAACCCAAAGGACTTAGCAACTTTTTCACGATAGAGCATGCACACAGAGTCCCTGGCGGAAGACCCAGGTCAGGGGCACCCCCTTGACCAATGATTGCCAGGGTCCTCAATTTTCGAGACCGAGATGCGATTTTGCAGGCATCGCGAGCTGGGCCCCCCTTGAAGTTTGAGAATGCTACGCTATCTCTCTTCCCAGACTTTACCCAAATGGTGCAAAGGCAGCGTCAGGGCTTCTTGTCGGTGAAGAAGAAACTGAGGGACAAAGGACTAAAATATGCCATGATGTTCCCGGCTCGGCTTCGGGTGGAACTCAATGGTAAGGCCTGGTTCTTCAATAACCCTGAGGTGGCGGCGGATTGGCTGGACAGTATCCATGCGACGAAGGCGCAGAGGTGAGATCGAGAGGACGCAGATGAACAATAGTCCTGGACATAATGATGTTTGCAGGGTGTAATAATGTGATGTAGTAAGTCGGGGGTGGGGTGGGCCTGTTACAGCCTGTCTACAGTGTTGCTCTGGTATAGATTTTATCATATTTTGACTTGGAACACTGCAGTGGTGCCGGGGCGGGAGACGGCGCAGATGGCGGGTTTGTCCGGCCCTCCCTCTGTTTTCTACCTTTAGTTAGTTGTATATAAGTGTGGGCCGAGAGGCACACTGCTAGTTGGGGTTTAGCACAGGCTGCATGCAGGGGTACAGGGTGGGGGAGGGGGGTTGAAGTTTAGGTTTTTTTTTTAAACGGAAATGTTCTTCAATGCATTATTAGCGGAGAATTGGCGGGCAATGTTTTTTTTTTTTTTTCTAGCATCAGGTTACCTCGACATGCTTTACCATTACTATGTCTATTGGTAGACAGGGTCTGGGGATTTCGGCGCATAGTCGGAACGTAAATGGTCTGGGGGACAAGATTAAAAGGGGGATGGTTAGTCAGATGATTAGGAGGCATTCCCGGGATGTGGTGCTGTTACAGGAAACGCATCTGATTGGTAATCGTAGCATGGCCCTACACAGGGGAGGATATAAGTTGGTGGCACATGCTGGATTTACAACAGGGTCTCTGTGGGTGGGTATCCTGGTTAGGAACTCATTCCCGCTGATTGTTCATGCCACATGGGCGGACAAGAGAGGCAGATACATTGGCATCTCAGGATTG
Source organism: Lissotriton helveticus (assembly GCF_964261635.1). Taxonomy (NCBI): domain Eukaryota; kingdom Metazoa; phylum Chordata; class Amphibia; order Caudata; family Salamandridae; genus Lissotriton; species Lissotriton helveticus. The sequence goes on along the minus strand of NC_136067.1, from coordinate 1,542,349,618 downwards.
TGGGAGGGTAAAACTGTGACATTTCTGTCGGTATATGTTCCGCCGGGTCTGAAGTCGGACAGATTCCGGGACCTGCGCCAATTTTTTTTGTCCTTGCGCGTGGGGCTGCTCGTAGTGGGGGGGGGACTTCAATGCGGTGATGGATGGTGAATTGGACAGATACCTGGTCCGAACGCTGACACCGTCTCAGAGGTGGTTGTCGGATTTCGTAGAAGCCACCGGCCTTGTATATGGGTGGAGAATTAGGAACCCAGGTGGAGTGCATTATACACACGCCTCTGCTGCACATCACTCCTTCTCCAGAGTATATTATGTTTTGGTGCCGGCACTGCAGGCGACATGGCTTCGAGAGGTGCGACATTTGGGTAGAGGGATTTCCGATCACTTCCCGTTCTGGCTCAGTCGGGTAGTGGGTCAGAGAGATGTGGGCAGGATCGCCCCTATAATGCTTGGCACTGAAAAGACCCCGATTACAAGAAAGAGGTGGTAAAAATCACCGATCGGTACTTCCAGGAAAATGTAGGAACGGTGGAGTCGGCGCGGTCCCTGTGGGAGGCATACAAGATGGTCATCAGAGTGGAGGTGTTGTCTTTGGTCTCGGGGAAGAGGAGGAAGGCACGAGCTGAAGTGGATAGAGTGGAAGCAGAACTGATAGCACTGGAGGGGGAGGTCTCTGGGGATCCCGGCCCAGAGGGGTCGTATAGACTGAAACTTTTCCGAGATGAATATAGAAGCCTAGCTAGGGATAGGGCCAACGTTCAGATTGCTGACACTCAAAGTAGGGTCTATGAACATGGCGATAAGGCTGGGAAATTGATAGCGTGGTTGGAGAAGGGGGAATGGGCATCACGGTTGGTGCCGGAACTGCAGACAGTGGTATCGGGACTGGTGACAGACCCGCAACGGATCGCAGATGAGTTCTCAGCGTACTATAAATTAGTGTATCACTCGGCAGGCACCTATACAGAGGCCGAAAATGCGGCTATGATGCATGATATCCCAATGCCCAGCCTCTCGAAGGAGGACATGAAGTGTCTGAACTCCCCTCTCACGGATGACGAGGTGGCGCAGGCCATTAGGGGCGTCCATTCTGGGAAGGCCTCTGGCCCGAACGGAATCCCCACAGAGCGCTATAAACTCAATGCGAATAAACTTGCACCTTTTCTCCGTGCCATGTTCGTCGAAAGTAGAGAAATGGGCCAGCTCCCATACGACCAGCGTGTAGCGAACATCGTAGTTATCCATAAAGACGGCAAGCCTAAAACGGAGTGCTCGTCTTATCGGCTGATCTCACTACTTAATGCTGAACCTAAGGTGCTGGCTAAACTGTTGGGGACAAGACCGGTCAAGGTCATATCGACCCTCGTCCACCCGGACCAGTCTGGCTTTATGCCGTGCCGGAACACAGCCGGAACACAGCCCTCAATCTCAGGAGAATGCATGGGGTTCTTGGTGGCGCGTCGAGCATACATGAACCTGCTGTTTTGTTGTCGTTAAACGCGACAATGGCCTTTGACAGGGTCGAATGGCTCTACTTGTTCGCAGTCCTAGCGAAGATGGATATCAGCAAGGAGTTCATCGACTGGGTCCGTCTATTATACACTAGTCCCTTAGCCAGGGTTGTGGTAAACAACAATAAATCTGTTGATTTTCCCCTGGGAAAGGGCACAAGACAGGGATGTCCTTTGTCCCCACTGCTATTTGCATTGGCGCTGGAGCCGCTCGCGGCATGGGTTCGTTGGGACTGGTCGATTCATGGGCTGCATTGGACATCCGAGTAGGAGGATAAGATCTCACTCTACGCAGATGACATCCTGCTCTACCTCACCAGCCCCCGGGCCTCTTTGATAACTTTTATGGACGTCCTGGCCATATTTGGAAAATATTCTGGTTTCGCCACTAACTGGGCGAAATCAGTGCTTTTTGTCATCATTGGTGACCCTCCGGTCGTCCCGAGTTCCTGCCCACTACGGATCGAGAATGGGGGTTTTCAATATCTGGGCATATTTGTGACCAAAGATCCGAAATTGACATACAAAAACTCAGCGCAGCAGGGGAAAATGCGCCGCAACGATGCGGTTAAAAGCTAGGAACAACATTTCTAACAATTACACTGACAGAATTGCACATGTTTGTGAATCATATGTAATGCTTCAGTAATAAAATAAAGAAAATAGTCTTTAGGGTAAAACACACTCTTGCAATTATTATTAATATTATTTTCTCAATAATTCTTTTTATTGAAATAATGGTATGACATTCAAAAGAGACAGCATACACAAACAATTGCAACATGATTATGATGGATGTATGACGTTACAACGCATACTTTTACCACGCCTACCATTACCACGCAATTTTTACAACGCAGGATCCATTACAACGAAGTACCATTACCACGCATGTATTTACAACGCATATACCTTTACAACGCATACAATGACAAGGTAAGTATTGGTAAGTATATAATATTTTTTAAATTTTAATTTAATTAAAATTAATATAATGTAATTTAATTTAATTTAATTTTATGTAATTTAATTAAATTAATTTAATTTAATTTTATCAATTTAATTTAATGTAATTTAAATTTAATTATATTTAATTTTTACCCTGTACCCTTTTACCCAAAAACCCAAAACTGACCCTGAACCCTAAAAATACCCCTTTACCCAAAAACCCAAAACTGACCCTGAACCCTAAAAATACCCCTTTACCCAAAAACTCAAAACTGACCCTGAACCCTAAAAATACCCCTTTACCCAAAAACTCAAAACTGACCCTAAACCCTAAAAATACCCCTTTACCCAAAAACCCAAAACTGACCCTGAACCCTAAAAATACCCCTTTACCCAAAAACTGAAAACTGACCCTGAACCCTAAAAATACCCCTTTACCCAAAAATTGAAAACTGACCCTGAACCCTAAAAAATACCCCTTTACCCAAAAACTGAAAACTGACCCTGAACCCTAAAAATACCCCTTTACCCAAAAAACTGAAAACTGACCCTGAACCCTAAAAATACCCTTTTACCCAAAAACTGAAAACTGACCCTAAACCCTAAAAATACCCCTTTACCCAAAAACTGAAAACTGACCCTAAACCCTAAAAATACCCCTTTACCCAAAAACTGAAAACTGACCCTGAACCCTAAAAATACCCTTTTACCCAAAAACTGAAAACTGACCCTAAACCCTAAAAATACCCCTTTACCCAAAAACTGAAAACTGACCCTAAACCCTAAAAATACCCATTTACCCAAAAACTGAAAACTGACCCTGAACCCTAAAAATACCCCTTACCCAAAAACCCAAAACTGAGCCTGAACCCTAAAAATACCCCTTTACCAAAAAACCCAAAACTGACCCTGAACCCTAAAAATACCCCTTTACCCAAAAACCCAAATAATATTTTTAATAAAATAATATACTTACCAATACTTACGTTGTAATGGTATGCGTTGTAAAAGTAACTGCGTTGTAAATACATGCGTGGTAATGGTATGCGTTGTAATGGATCCTGCGTTGTAAAAAATGCGTGGTAATGGTAGGTCGTTGTAAAAGTTGCGTTGTAAAGGTTGTATACCGATTATGATACAGGGGAGACACAGAAAGCAATAGTTACAAATCAGCAATAGAATGATCACAGTTCTATCATGGTCAGACTGTGTGGGACAGCAGTGTCCCTCGTCAGCGGCGGCACACACAACCCTCCCCGATAATTATTCCATTTCTCATAGATCTGCGTTCACTTGGTGGGGCAAGCTTCATATATGGAATTTTCTGTGACCATGCACCAGTCCATATCTTTGTCCCAGTCGACTAAACAAGGAGGGTCTCAAGCCTTACACATTCGCCCAATCTTCCGCTTAGCCACCATCAACCCCAAAGTTACCCAGATTCGCTCCTTGGAATTCAGTCTGTCGGGCCCCAGACATTAAATATGGCCAGCTTAATATTACAGTCGATCTTCTGCCCCACTACTGCCGCCCAGTATCCTTGGATGACCGTGCACTCCCAGAAAGTGTGGACAAAGGTGCCTTCATGCCCACACTGCCTGGAGCAGCCTACCTCTGTACAATAGCCCATTCGGACCAATAAAGGTCCAGACAAGTAGAGTCTATGCAGGAGCTTTAACTGTATTAGCCAGAGCCTAGAGGAAATCGGCATTTCCCTAGGAGAGGCCGTTGCCACAAGCCACTCTTCTTCATCCAGTCCCCCTACGTCGTGGTCCCATTTTGCCCGCAGTCGGACTTACAGATCAGCCGTGTTGTTAGTCAGTTTTTTGTAAATAAGTGATATAGCCTTCTCTGACAGATCTCCATCTAAGACTCTATTCTTGAGAGGGGAGGACTTAGGAATTGGCTCTCCTCTGGGCAGTACAGTGAGCAAAGCATGTTTAATGTGCAAGTACCTAAAGTATTCAGTTTGCGCCAGTTCAGTTTCCGTCTGCAGCCGGGTGAAGGGAATTATATCACCTGCCTTCCACATGTCGCCCACCCTCGATATGCCTATAAAGTCCCAACAATCAAAGCCCTTCAAGTGGGTCAGCCTACCCAGCTGCTCGCTGTGCCAGAGTGGTGTGACTTGTGTGATCCTACCCTCCCACCCCAGACTTTTCGTGGCCGCCCTCCACACCTGTACCGCATGCCCAGTGGGTCCGGTCAAGGCAGGCCGAGTATAGAGCCCCTTCAAAGCTCCCTCCCGGTAGCAGCCACCTGTCGATCTGGAAGGCAGGGTCACCCTGCGGTCTGTATGTGCACTGATTAAATGCTGTGAGATGGGAAGCCCAGTAATATTTTTTAATGTCCGGTAGGCCGATTCCCCCATCGAACCACCCCAGTGTGAGCTTGTGAGTGGCAATCTGGGGGGGTTTACCCTACTAAAGCAGGTCTCGTAGAATACAGTCAAGTTCCTTAAAATATGTGGAATCAACGTGATGTGGAGTATTCTGCTGGGCATACAAGAATCTAGGGAGGGACATTATCTTGAATAGGGCAGCGCGCCCCAAAATAGACAGGGGGAGTGATTTCCAGTGCCGTACGTCGCTCTTGAGACGTAATAGGGGCGGCAGGAGGTTACGCTCATAAAACCGGGACTGGTCCCTAGAGACCCAGATCCCCAGGTACTTGAAGCCGCCTGTCGCTTCCATTATTTGTAATCCCCCTGGGAGTGGAGGCAACACACCAAATGGGATGTTGAGCATCGACTTGTTCCAATTTATTTTGTAGCCAGCGAATCTGCCAAACACCCTAAATATGTTCAAGACCCTGTTCAGGGAGGCCGCCGGATATGCCAGGTAGAGTAAGATATCGTCTGCATAAAACGAGATGTGGTCCACCCAGCCTAAGGTTCACTTAAGGCTCCTGATGAGGGGGTCTCTATGGACCCACAACGCCAGTGGGTCGAGGGTCAGGGCAAAAAGGAGCGGAGAAAAGGGGCAGCCCTGCCTGTTACCTCTACTGAGCGTGAAGGTGCAAGATTTTCTGTTAATGACTACTTTTTGGGCTAGTGGTTGCTGATAGAGGAGCCAAACCCATCCTATATATTCCTGTCCCAGACCTAATTTCTGGAGCTCTGTGAACATATAGGGCCACTCAAAGGTGTTGAATGCCGCTGCTGCATCAAGGGACACCGCCACTGCATCTTCCCTTATTGTTGTGGACCGGCATAACACACCATGGAGTCTGCGCAGATTGAGGGAGGTGTTCCTGGCAGGCATAAATCCCGACTGGTCTGCGTGGACTAAGCTTGTGATGACCTTATGTAAGCAAGAGGCGAGGACCTTTGCCAAGATTTGGCCGCGCCATTTAGCAGCAATATTGATCTGTAGGAGGAGCACCTGTTGTTTGGTTTGCCCTCCTTGTGGATAACCACGATAGTTGCGAGTCTGTGGTCGGGGGGGGCAGGAGCCCCGCTGCCCTTACTCTCTAGAAACATTTTAGTAAGATAGGGAGCAATCTTGCCCGAGGTAAGTTAAAACAACTCTATAGGCAAGCCATTAGGGCCGGTTGCTTTATGGCCCTGCAGGTCATGTATAGCCTTGTCAACCTCCGTGCAAGTTATTTTCTGGTCGAGGTCTGAGCGTTCGTCCTCGGTAAGTACCGGGAGCGAAATATCTTACAGGAAGGAGGAGGCCTCCTCCTCCATGTGTGTGGAGATTGGGACATATAAACGGCCTGGTAGTACTGGCCAAAGGCGTCGGCTATTTCTTGTAGGGCAGTAAGTCGGATCCCAGAGTCCGTCTCTATCTCAACCACCACAGGGCCGGCCTGGTAACTGCGGTCTAACCAGGCTATCAATTCGCCAGCCTTGTGTCGGACCTCGTAAATTCTACTAAGTGTGGCTCTGTGCAGTGACTTGGCTCCATCAGAGGCCAAGTCTGTGTATTCCTTAATTTTAATGTGCAGATCCTGCACTCTTGCAATTATTGATAAATCCTTTAGTGATAACAAAGTGTATAACCTTTATTAATACATGTTAATTACCACATAAATCTATGTCATTTTATTATCATTAATTCATCTGAATTAATACATTTCGTTAATCAAGGATGGTTTTGGAAGAACTAAACATTTAAAAGCATTTTTTTTAAATCCTTGGTACACATTTTATGTGAGTGACTATAAATTCTGCATCAGCAGTATGTGCTGTAACGTGTGCAAGAAACGTGAAGACACGTAACTCTCATTTGCAAAGTGCACGTGCATTTTGTATGTCAAGAATTGGTCAAATGTAGGTTTTTGTGATGTCTGAAAGAATGGGCAAATTTATGCTACATCATCTATGTGTCAGTGTAAGTATTTGTTTAAAAAAGATGCTTGCAAAATTCCAGAATCATGACCTGTGAAAACAATAGGCATACCTTAAATAAAAGTACTTTCCTGGTGCAAATAAACCACCAGAAAAATGCCTTTCATGTGTGATAGGAAGTATGTACTCAAAAAAGAGGGCTATTTTAGCCATAGATTTTCTCAAAACCAATCTTGTACTGACCATCCAAGAAGCTGTGCCTTTCTTTTCATCAGCTATGTTGCAGATATAGGTTACCTGATAGAATATTGATGTAAAAAATCTAGTGTGTACAGAGTATAATGTCAAAATATCGAGGACTAAAATATCGAGAGGGCAAGTGCAAAGAGGTAAGTATAGACTTACCATTCTTAACTCCACATCTGTGAACCTTGAAGGTATGTATCATCAAGGTACATATATGTGGATTTAAGTATAATAAAACTTTGCTTACCCATAGAAACTTACCTTCACAATATTTTGGGCGGCAAAATTCTTGACACAATATTTTGTCCACATGATATTTTTGACTCAATGTTTTGTATAAACACTGCAGATATACATGGCTCAAACCTTTACAGAGAAGTTTGGCTGAAACAAAATGCTTTCATGAGAGAGATCTTGCTGTTAGGTTAATGGGATTGTATGTCAAAATATCGACTAAAGAAATATATTGTTTCAAGAATATTGCAGCAACAATGCGGATTCAAGACTCATAGCCACAAGCTTGAATCATATTTTGTCCAACCTACCTCCTATTATAAATTATCCTACCCAGAAACTACTACTCTTTTACCTTCGAAATAAATATTTGATGTGTCCACATCTTAAATGACTGACACGATCTTGGTGTGTGACCTGCTAAAATAGTGTGACCAAATATCGGAAATATAGCTGTCTTGTTTTGCCTCCTTTCCACACAGAGACACAATGCTCAAATGTTCTCCAGTTAAAGATACACCCCATAATAGCAAACAGAGAGAATTTCCATCCTTCTACTGACTGACATTTATGACGCACATAATATGCATGGAGATAAATGGATGTACATATCTTCCATTCACAAAAAGTAATCAAAGATAGCGCAATAACATTTTGCAACTGGAAAGGAATTTTGCGACCTGACCTATGTACTAAGAAGTCAGTTCATAAGATTCTGAATCATGCGACCTACTTCATTAATATATACGAGGCAGGTTACAAATTGCGACCCATTATTAGAATCAGAGACGTGGTGGTCTGCTTGTGCCAGAAGACCACCATGTCAGTGATTGCTTTTAAATAAAGCAATCTTTTTTTTAATAGTACTCATTTTCCTAGAAGGAAAATGTGATGATTTTAAATAAAAGATTCAAAAGTTTAACAAACCTTTTCAGGAGTAGGCAGTGGTTCCATGAACCACTGCCTACTTTTAAAAATGTTTTTTTAACATTCTCAAAGGGGAAGAGGTCCCCTAAGAACTCATTTCTGTTTACGAATGGTTTACCATCAGTTTTGAATTGGTGGTAGAATATTAATATTTCATGCCCAGATTTCGTTTGCAAAACCTTAAAGAAACAGTTTTTGGAAGGGGTTCCCTTAACATGCCAATTCCAAATAGCAATTCCTTAATGTTTACTTAACCCATTGGATGATTCGGAAAACCTTCTCTGCATCGTTAATTACATTTAATACATTACCAAACATGAGAGTTTGCTTTAAAACACTTTGTACATTAGGTCATATTGGCATAAATGTTTTTAATTAAAGAGACACCCTGTAACAGAAAACAAAGTTGCATTTCAGCCTTTTCCCTGGATGAAGCTTATGACACCCATGACACATACAATGGTACACACATGATAACGCCACACGCTGCACTCCTTCTGGACAAAGTATGGCTTTTGTTTCAAGCCGAGTTCTTTATCTGGCTAGTAAGATCAGGTGTGGTGGGTATACAGTAGGCTAAACACTGACGTTACCCTTAACAAAGTGTGCATTTTCTGACCTGTTCAACATCTTTGATTGTATCTTGTGCCAGAGTGTATGACTGTAAGGCACCACCGTGTACCCCATCCACTTTGCAATATCTACCCAATACTGGTGTAAGAGTGTGGAAGTATGAACAAAATTGAAGATTGCATATGTTGTGTGTGTTCATTTGTATACATGTTGTGCTTTTGTGCTTTTCTATACATGGTGTGTTCTTTTGCAGTGTCTCAGAAAATCACTCCTCCTGTGTCTGAAGATTTATAAACTCACTTCCAACACTTACTCAACTCTTTCTTCCCCCCCCTGGCCTCTCCAGCATGACAAATATGCACCCTCTATGTGCATTAACATGGAATGTCCATGGTCTCACGCATTATATCAAAAGGAAAAAAGTACTCTCTTATCTCCAATCAAAGTGGGTGGACGTGGCATTACTCCAGGAGACACACTTAGATGCGCTAGAATCTGAAAAGTTATGCAGAGATTGGGTGGGAAAGGGGATTCATAGCAGTGTGCAAAAAGGGGAATCCACAGATGCAGGTCCCATTCGCAAATTTGGAATAGCAATCCTCATACGCAAATCCCTTCAAGTCACTGTATCCAACACTTGGATGGACCCAGAGGGACGTTATGCATTCGCCAAGCTGTGTATAAGGGACGCTCATATTTGTGTGAGAACAGTCTACGCCCGACAGCAACAAACAAATCATTCCTTCTTCAATTGAATCACTTATTAACAGAAATAGGTGCCTCACAGTACCTACTTTGGGCAAATGCAATGCTGCAGACAGAGCACTAATGGATGATGCATTGGTGGATAACGGATTAATAGATCATTGGCGCCTTTCTCATCTGTTTGATGCAGAATATACATTCTCCTCTCCTACTCATGGCACATTATCTCACCTAGATTATTTTTTGGTGTTTCAAAAAATGGTTCAACTAGTTAGAGAATCCTGCATTCTAGTGGCAGCATTGTCTGATCATTCCCCGGTCTCCTTATCCCTAGAGTTAGGACTCTCTAGACCAGGACGCAAACCTTGGCGCATGAACATTCATCAACATAAGACCCCTGAGGGTAAATCCTAACTAAAAACACACTTTCAGGATTACCTTTCCACCAATCAGGGTTCTGTGACCTCAGGCAGGATTATTTGGGCTGCGGCTAAAGCTACCATTAGGGGCCAACATATGCGGGAGGCAGCATTAGCCAATAGACATAATGCTGCTTGACAAAAGGAGTTAGAACAGGGCATTCAATGTTATACCTGCTTCTTTACAGCAACACCATCTCTACAGAATCGTAAGTTGTTAGAACAAGCCTGGATGGCATTATATAGCCTCTTCACATCCAAGATAGAGTTTGCTCTTCAGAGAATGAAAGAGAGACATTGCAAAAAGGAAGGAAAGGCAGGGAGATTATTAGCGGCACAGATGCGCCAAAGAGAAGCTGCCATGGCCATACCAGCCATCTGATCATCTCAAGGCAACATGTTCACCCGACCCCAAGACATAGTGAATGAATTTGCCTCTTTTTACAAATCTCTCTACACCTCAGGGGCACAAATAGATTTGGCTAAGATGGTTATCTTTCTTTCGGGGGGGGGGGGTCTTCCCTGTCTTTCTGATGAGGGTTGAGCTCTACTTGAGGGGGAGATAAATAAAAAGGAGATTTCACGTGCAATATCCAATCTGCCTTATCATAAAGCTCCCGGGGAAGATGGACTCCCAGCTGAATTTCATCGTTGGGCAGGACACAATATCATTGATACTTTACATGCCGCATTTCAAGAGGTGGACCATGAAACCTCTCTAAGATCCCTTTCTAATAAATGAGTAATCGCCGTCCTGCCTAAGCCTGGGAAAGATCCCTTGATTTGTGTCAGTTACCATTCCATCTTGCTTTTGATCTGTGATATTAAAATACTGGCCAGTATTTTAGGTTCCCGTATTTGTAAAGTGCTACCTTCCCTGATACATCCAACTCAAGTAGGGTTTGCTCCAGGACGTTCCTCTAGGAATCACCTACGCACTTTAGCCCATACACTGTGGTCTGCTAAATGCCTTTCAAATGATGCACTAGCTCTATTACATTACGCAGAAAAGGCGTTTGATCGCATCAAATGAGAATACCTTTTTAAAGTAATGTAATAATTCAGATTAGGAGATCAGTTCATAGCCAAAGTAAGACTGCTATACAATAATCCCTCCGCTCAAGTAAATTGCGGAGGTTTCTTATCAGATCCATTCCCAATTTGGAGAGGAACACGCCCGGGATGCCCCTTATCCCCACTCCTTTCCCTCTTACCTATGGAACCCCTGGCTACCACAATACGCCCAACAGACGAAGTCACAGGTATACACCTCCCATCGGGTGAATCCAAACTTTACTCATACACAGGTTATATCCTGCTTACTCTTACAAATCTTCCTCGTTCACTACTGACTTTAGTCCAAATTATAGATAACTGGGATAAAAGTGAGCCGATACCCATTTCTGATGGAACCACAAAGGCATGGATTTCCTTTCCATTGGCAACCCTCATGCCTTAATTACCTGGGAGTTCTGGTAAACAAAGGTATAGAGGGTATGGTTACAGATAACCTGAATCCTCCGATCACCCAAATGCAGTGTGACTTTTACAAATGGAAAATTGTGGGTCTTTCCACGTGGGGTAGGATCCAAGCTATTAAAATGGTCACCCTTCCTCGTTTCTTATGCACCCTAGGTATGCTTCCTCTTCAAATTCCCCTGTCCACCCTATGACTTATAGATTCTAAAATAAAAGCCTTTATATGGGGTTCGGTGAAGCCGTGCCTTGCTGTGGCGAATCTAAAAGCACATCACTCTTATGGAGGAATGAGCCTCCCGTCGGTTGAACACTATGCCCTTGCATTACAATTCTCTCAAGTATCGTACACGCTGACAGGGATTTCTGATGTTCCATAATGGGTTCATGTAGAAAGACACCTTTTGTCCACTGACCCAGGTCCCTCTGCTCTATAGGGTACAGGAACTAGTCGCCATGATCCAAAAAATCCAATCTTATCAACAATGCATAAATACTGGCAACTGGCACATTCTTTATTAAATTTGAGTCCAAGTATTCATGAGAAAGCACCCCTACTGGATAATACAGGTATTCGCATTAATAGAAGAACAATATCTTGGCCCTTATGGAAGGCAGCAGGCATTCACACCCTAGACCAACTTTTTCATAATGTTCATTTCAAAACATTCACACAACTAAGAGAGGAATTTGACCTTCCAACACAGTAATCCTTGAATTACTTCCAGCTTCAGCAGTGCTTGAAAAAACATCTGGGTCCGTCCCCTTAGTTACTTCAAAATTCACCAATAGCGTCATAATTATACAGATGGGGTAAACATAAAGGAGTAACATCTGGTCTTTACAGAGTTCTTACATCATACCTCTATTCACAACCTCTCTCCCAGAATCTTCACTTCTAATGGCAGACTCGGCTATCAACATCCCACACTGATAGGCAATGGGAGAAGCTAGTAGAAGAATTGGACAAAGGAACCCGGGAAGCAAGGCTAACATTTTGCCTATTCAAAATTCTACATGACTGGCATTGGTCTCCAGCAAAATTACAGAAGGCTGGATTACTTCCCCATGCTAATTGCTGGAGATGCTCTAATACCAGTTATGATACCACCCATATTGTATGTGAGTGTCCTATGGTGCCGTCTTTCAGGATCTATGTGGGTAAAGTTTTACACTCCATAATGCCTCTACATCTCCCACTCACACCTGCTAACATCCTCCTACATGACCTACGACTTTCACCAAAACTTTCAAAACAACAATACCGCCTTTTCCATACTGCAGCGGCTACAGCAAAAATATGTATATTGCAACACTGGAAATCTCCGTCCCCTCCTTCACAAGAGGAATGGCTGGCAACTATGATACACACAGCATCACATGAGCAGGTAATTTATAATCTTCACATTTAGACATATGTATTTCTTCAGATTTGGTCACCCTTCTTGAATGCGAATAGTGATGCTGTTAATAATAATTTCATAATAAATACTCTCACCCCTGCAGAGACAATATCATAAGATATTACTCTCTGGCCCAAAGCAGGAGTAAAGACCCCTTTGGTTTGGTGTCATTTCCCTTGTCTTCTTCACCCCATATTCTTCCTTATACTCCATTTTACCCCTCCCCTCCCGATCTTCCCTGGATCCATTCTATTCTATTCTGTTGCATTCTATTCCATACTTGTATATTTTATTCTACTTTACTTTATTCTACTATTTATATAAGCTAATCTACTTTAATCTATTCATGCTATTCTTTGATTACCTTTCGTTATAGTAATACATTCTCCCAAGAATAACACGCTGATTTGACACATTACTGATTGAATATAGTTGTACTTGCTTAATTCATTTAATTATAAGACCAAAGTGTGCCTTGGTTTTCCTGGATAACCTTTGTATCCGTTCAGCATTGGATTTGTGATTATCGTTCTTATATCGCTTTTATTTATATTTGCTCTCAACTTCTCTGTACTCCTTCCTCCCTCTCCCCTTCACTCTCTTTCCCTGAGCTATTTAACTATTTAACGTTTTTATGCATTTATATTTAATATATGGCTATGTATATTTTCATATTTACATGTTTTTTCTTCATCAGCAAATGGCACATATTGTACGCATTTCCTGTTTATTCATCTATTTATTATTAAATGTTATTATTGTTCTCATGATGACATTTCTGGAAAATGTTAATACAAACTTTACAACACAAAAAAAGAAAACCACGAGTGCTGCATGCAATTGCTGTTCTGCCTCCTGCCACAATGCTCTCTCTATACCTGCTATTCGATGCTATGTTCCAAGAACCAAGACAGATTCCTAGAAGACTTCTTAATGTTTTATGTGCGCCCTTTCCATTTTTATCTTTTAAGTACTACACTGCCTGCAACAGTGAGACATCCTCAGTGAAAATAGATCAGGACCATTGTGCTCTGCAAGTTAAATTATCCATGGATATATTGTCAGAGGTGGCCAGCAGGGAAACGTCTATGGCCTTTACATTTTTGTCAAAGAACTCCACAGTCATTGCATAGACCCACAGTGGACATGGATGTGGTTTTAGATGAAGGGTTGTTTGCTGTTGATTACTGTGAATAGAAGTTTAGGTCTGTTCATTGCCATGTCCAGGGGGATCAGACATGCATAGACTTGGCTCTGAAACTATGGTATGTCCAGCTTTTTTTCGTGGTTTTCAGCCTAACCACACTTAGTGGAGAGGGTGATTGTCTGCATTCTTTCTAAAGCTTTCTGAGGTATTTCCTTTCCTCATAAAGGTAATTTTACAAACAAGGCTCAGGAGGTGTGGGTGTACTGTGCTTGCTTTGGAGAAGTGCAAATTCCTCTATCAAGGTTTCAACGTAGTTAGCAAATGTGTCTGTGGCAGCATTGTTGTCAAGTTTGGGAACTGCAGAGATGACATATGGCAGACCCTTTTTTGGACTGGCCTAAATTTCAATGTTTTTTGTGTCCTCGTACTAGATTTTCATCTTCTTTGGCTGGCAAGAGATTTTAATGCAGGTTAAGGACACTGTGAAGAGGATTGGCAAGTGATTTGATTTGATTTGGTTAGACCAATCTACTGTTATCTGATCCCCAACTATTAGATGAGGAACTTTAGATATGATCAGATCCAGAGTGCATCACTCGTAGTGTATGAGTTACGGAAGTGCTATAGAAAATCATTGTCACTGAGAAAAGAAGAGAAAGTGTTCATGGGTTTCCTATCATTGGTACCCGAGTGAAGATTAAAATCACCCAGGAAAATGATATTGTTGGAGGTAATACATTTGGCTGTGATGTAATCCATGCAGTCTACTACAAAAGTGTATATTTTGCCAGGAGGGTGATAAATAACATTCACTCTGAGACTGGGAGCAGTGGGGAGGGGGGGGGGGGAGATTTCCAAGGCCATAGCATAGAAAGAGTGATAGCAATTTAAGGGAAGGAACCTTCAACTCAGCAAGTTTTGTGAATGACAGCTAAATATCTACTGTCTTTTCCCAGCAGCAGCGAAGGATGGAGTAGTGTGGAGGCACAAGAAGGTACATTATATTGTTTGTGGCATTATTGAGCCAGGATTCAGTGAGAAACACGATGTCCAGGTTGGAGTTTGTTTAAATCCCTGGGGAGTGGTTAGCTGCTGAGAGGCAGTTCCTAAACATGCATTTGATAGAACTGGTGAGTCTAGGCACAGAGTGTCCAGTGTGTGCCAGGAGCACTTGGATAAGATTTCGGTGATTTTGGGGGGTTATGTCACTTAGGTCAGGAATCCACAGTTTGTGATGATGGTGGATATGGGTAGGTAGCCTTGAGTATAGTTGTGTGACTGCGTGTTGATTGATTTGTGATTTTCATAGCTTTCAATTAATGTGTATAGGTCTTTCACATTAAGGGAGGAGTATGTCTGATTTCGTCCAGGGGAGTGATTGTCTCTGGGAATATTGAGACTCTGTGGGTAGTCATTCAGAGAAGAGTGTTGATGTTGTTGTAAGCAATAGTTATGGTTTGCAATCAAATTGCCGAGCAGAAGAAAGCCTGTGTTAGGACATTGATTTTATTAATCAGATGGGATACAGAGGACAGGAGTTCTGAGATGTGGAGCATTTGGGTCTCAGGAGAAAGCAGGGTAGCGGTAGAAAACTTTTATTGTTTCAGTTAGTTAAAACCACAACAATACATTTAAAAAGAGTCGACTAATGTGTTTAACATTTCTTAATATATAAGTGCGATCTCTGTTGGTATGTTCTAGAGCATTCCAGTCTAATACCAAATTTGTTATTTAAATAGAATAAAACGTAATTAAAATACAATCTGTCTGATTTAGTGCAGAAGGTCTTGGTTTTTATCACTTTTAATGTTCCAGAGAGCTCTCTCCCCGAGCTACCACAGTTATGTTATCCTTTTATTGACTGGGTGCCAGGGAGTACTTTAGCGCTTGGGTGTGGGCTGCAAGGAACTTTAGTAGTAGGCAGTTCAATCGCGTGTCTACTGGGTTCAAAGTTGCCATAATTGCAGATCTGCACGTTCTTATGCCCCGCTCGTTCATAGACTTTTTTAAAAGAGATATTCGAGCTTGAGCAAGATTCGGGCAGATACAGACAAGATGGATGAAGTCCTCATTACTCCTCCCACATAATCTACAGATTTTGGGTCCGTCGTGCACCCAGATTGGTTGGTCCATAGTCGATGGAAATTTCCCCAAGCGGAGTTCCATCAATTTCTGTTTTCTGTGAGCTGGGTATGTGATTGTTAGATATGGGGCTGCCACGAGTGTTTTGTAGTTTGATATGACCATCCATGCGTGTTTCCTGGTGCTAAACGTGGCTTTATCGAGTAAGAGGGAGTGAAATTTTGTCGACTTGTTTATAGCTTGTTTGAACGCCGGGTAGGGCAGGTTGAGTTCCCAAAGTTTTCTTGTTCCGGTCTCAGTTATAGCCTTTTCGAGATACTGATTGTATGGGGAGTTAACATCAGATCTTATTTCTTCCCATAATGCTTGGTGCAATTCCGAGGCTGACGTGTTGTGTTTCAGTGTATACCAGTACTTAATGCTTGCGTACTTTCTTCCCAGTGTCTCGTTTATTATTCCGAATTCTAACCTCGTCTGAGCTGGTGAGGCTCCCTGATGTATGTGGAAGGTGGATTTGAAGATGGCTGTCTGCATTTTGTTGAGCAGATCTGCGTCTTTCCCATGCAATCCTACACTGCCATATGACAGGGTTGGAAGGACTTTTGCTTTTATTGTTGCCAGTAAAGGTTTATATGATGGCCCCGAGAGCTTTTTAGCCAAAGATCTAAAAGCAAATGAGAGTGAGTTTGATCTCTGAGAGATGTAGGACATTTGCTGCTGGTGGCTTTGTCGGTTATCAAAGTGGAAGCCCAAGTACTTGAAGTTGGACACGGCCTCTAGCTTTGTCCCATCCAGGTAGATGTATGCGCTGGCTGTCCGCCGCCTGGTGACCAGCATTGTTTTTGTTTTTGTTGTGTTTATCTCCAGGTTGTTGTTTTTTATGAATTCTGCCAGCCCTGCTAATAACCTTTGAATGCCAATCTTTGTTAGATTCAACAGTACCACATCGTCCGCATAAGATAGATGAGTTAGCGGAAAGGAGCCAAGTTTAGGTGGATGGGATGGGATCTTATTCAGACTTGATGTTAGGTCTGCCATAAAAAGATTAAAGAGGTGGGGGGCTAGGACACAGCCCTGCTTTAGACCTTTACTGGTGTTAATTTTCCTTGAGAGCCGTGTTCCATTCCCCAATTTAACTACCATCCAAGTGTTGGAATAAAGGAGTAGGATCCCTCTCAGGATTTTATCCGGGATGTTCCAACTGCGCAATTTCCTCCATAAGATATTCCGATCTACACTGTCGAATGCTGCCTTTAGGTCAATAAAACACAGGTGAAGGGGCTGTTTTCTTCGAAGATATTTATCGGCTAGCACTGAGAGAGACATAATATTTGTCAGTGTCCCGGTTCCTTTCCTGAAGCCTGTTTGGTTCAACGGAATTCTCTTTGTGTCGTCGGACCAGTTTATTAGATCTTCCAAGATGAGGGATGCAAAGTACTTCGCCTCTACGTCTAGGAGTGCGATCAGTCTATAGTTGGCTGGGGATGTTCTGTCTCCTCCTTTAAAAATTGGTGATATTATGGAGCCCTGCCAGCTTGACGGTATTTTATTTACAGTTGTTATCTCTTCAAATAATTGTTTTAATTTCCTACTCCAAAAGTCCTGATCAGTTTTGTAGACTATTGGGGGGATCCCATTCGGCCCTGGAGCACCGTTGCCACGTGACTTCCTTATGATTCTACTTATGTCCTCTTCGCTGTACCTTGCTTGTTTGACCTTGTTTGATACATCCTTCTTCTCCTGTGGGCTAGCCACGTCACAGTAAAGCCTGGTTACCAAGAGATCCCCGTCTGGTGATGGATTTTCTCTGCGTTCATCCTTATTGTTTGATGTTTGCATACAAGCGGTTCTAATTCCACCGCTGGGAGTGATACTCCCTTTTCTTTTTTGGGCCACTTTGTTGGTAGTTTGTTGGATTGCCCCCGAGTTAGACTGATCTGGTGTTATCTCTGCGAACCTCTCTGTTAAAAACGCGGCCCAGTCTGCTTCTTGGACATTCGATGATGTTGGATTTGAAGGGTGATTTAAGCTGTTGATAATCCTCCAAAATGCGTTTGAGTTGGTGTTCTTGGCGGTGCAGAGTAGTTTTGCCCAGAAGTCATCTTTCAGAGATCTTTTGTGTTCCCACATTTTCTTTTTATATTCTTTCTTGAGGTTTTGTCTTTGGACCCAGTCTTTGGATGACGTAGTTGTCTTTTTTAATGCTCTGGCATTTCTCCTTATCTCTATTTTGAGTTTTGCCAGGTTCTTTGGCAAAGTAATTTTCTTATTCCGAGGTTGTGCTTTATTTGGGACGGACGTACTTGCTGGTAAATTTTCTGTAAAACTCTCCCATTTTTGTATTTGGGTACCTGTTGTTCCCTCACCCTCTATTTTTAGTCTCTGCACATTTGCCTGCAGCTCATCAATGTTGGCCGTTGTCCAGTTAAGTCGTTTTAAGTTAGTGGTCGTGAGGTTATCTCCCACTGTATTACAACTGTGATATTTGGTCAGTTTTAAGTTGAAATAAATATGTTGATATGAATGATCACTTTTTGAGGTGTGTTCTATTGAAAATTGCTGGACGAATGGCAATAGTGAAAGAGAGACTGCTGTGTAATCGAGCCTTGATGCCGACGAGGTTCCTAGATGGGTGTACTGTGGTGGATTGTCACCTTTGGTTCTTCCGTTAAGGAATCGCAGCCCTAGGAATTCCAAGCTAGTTACCAGTTTTCGACCAATTGGGTCGAATCGCTCTGTTTGCAACTGAGTTTGAGGTTTGACATTCCAAAATTCGTTGTCAGCTGCTATAATCTCATCATCCTCAGGCGTGTAGATTAGATTTGAATTAAAGTCGCCTGTTACAATGATGTCCCAGGGTGGATTATTATTTCGAGTATCCCTGATTATGGATACTAGCTGATCCAATGTGGCTTGTTTCTCTTTTGCCTTTGGAGGCGCATAAAGGTTAACCAGTAGTGTCGGAGTTGGTCTGCCTGGTATAGTTAGTTTTATTAATTGCATGTTTGGCCCGTGAGGGGCTATTTGTTCTGAGTTAATCTTGATGTCTGACGCAATATAAACTGATAATCCCCCTTTCGGTCGACCGTAGAGGAAATTTTTCCTTGCTGGTATATTGAAGTGGGTGTACCCAACAAGATGTAACTCCTCCAATGCCCATGTTTCTTGGAGGGCGATGATATCACATGCTGTCCAATTGTGAGGGGGCAAGCCTTCTTCCATCCATTTCCTCGCTCCGGCTATATTCCAGGACAATAGGTGGACGATTTCCTGGGTGCTATCCTTGTGAGGTTTTTTGGGAGGTCAATTATTGTTCTGTTTGTTTAATGTGTCTGTTAACCAGCGCCAGTAGGCGGCGTCATCCTTGGAGTTTATTTGATTGCCTGTTATAGTTAGGGGATGGGTTGTTGACGAGGGGCTGTTCCCTCTAGCGTTCCGTAGTACTGAAATTTCCTGCTCCTTTCTTTCTATCCAATTTTCTGTTTTCACTTTTATCGCAGGACGAGCTTCAAGAGGGCCTGGGTAGCGTGGTTTTACCGGCCTTGAAAGTCTTATGCCCCATAAATCGAATCTCTCTCTGTAGGATAGTATTAGCTGGGCGGTTTCTGCTGTTCGCCATGTTGTTAGCGTTTGTTCCAATGAGCTAGTTGTATCTTGCTTGCAGAATTTGACTGATAGTAGGTCCGTGTTAGTTAGGTGTTGAAGCCCTTCAATGTTGGCAAAAAGTTTAAACAAATTTCCCCTGTTGAGAATGTCATGCTTCCCCTGAGTTTCGTATTCCGGGGTAAAAAATAGTTGTTTAAGATGTAAGTTGTCATTGCTAGACCAGTTCTCAGGGCCTTTCCCTAACTCTGGTGTGTTGTCTGGGCTGATTTTGCAGTATGGCCCGGTCCCGGCGGATGTTTGTGTTCCGTGCGTATTGATCCCTTGTGCGCGCTGGGATATCGTGGTCATTATGGTCTGGTTATTCTCTTTTGTTGAGCCTCCGTTTGTGGCAGTGTTTATCTGGGGGGCTCTGATGTAATCAGACTCTGTTCCTTTCCCTGGAGTGACATCCTCGTTGCGGTTCAAGTTTATGTGACGGACTCTGTGCCTTAGTAATATTTTTATACCCGCAGTGGGGGGTAGATTTTTTCCACCCCAGACTTGGCTTTTGCTATTTACGGCTCTTTCATTTATTTTTCGTGGTACCTCCTGGTTATTATTTATGTTAGTAGGTATGCCCTCTGTTGTGGAATCTTGTGACGTGCCTTGAGGCCTGCTTTGTCTTAAGATTGTTTCTTCTCTGCCTTGTAGGCAGTGTTAAGGAGAAAGCAGGGGTTTGTATTGAACTTTCAAGTCAGGACGGAAGTAAGGCTGGTGATTCAGATGTACCAGTGGTATAGAAAATGAGGAGGTTAAAGTGGATGAGTTCGATATGGGAGGGGAAGAAGGGGAAGGTCAATCAGTCATTTGTTAAGCGTACTACATACCCGCGAGGGTCTCAAGGCGCTGGGCGGGGGAGGTGGGGGCTGCTACTGATCAAACAGCCAGGTCTTTAGTATCCTCCTGAAGGTCAGCAGGTCTTGGGTCTGTCATAGGCTCAGTGGGAGGGTGTTCCATGTCTTGGCGGCGAGGTAGGAGAAGGATCTCCCCCCGGTGGTTGTTCTTCGGATGCGCGGGCGGTGGCGAGTGAGGGGTCGGCGGAGCATAGCTGGCGGTTGGGGGTGTAGAAGGAGCAGTCTGTTGAGGTAGGCTGGGCCGGTCTTGTGGAGTGCCTTGTGTGCGTGGATGAGCAGCTTGAAGGATATCCTCTTGTTGACGGGGAGCCAGTGTAGGTTTCTCAGGTGGGGGGTGATGTGGCCGTGTCATGGTACATCGAGGATCAGTCGTGCCGAGGCGTTTTGGATGCATTGTAGTTGATTGATGAGCTTGGATGGGGCTCCTGCGTAGAGGGCGTTTCAGTAGTCGAGTCTGCTGCTGACGAGGGCCTGGGTGACTGTCTTTCTTGTATCTGTCGGGATCCAACTGTAGATCTTGCGGAGCATGCGGAGGGTGTTGAAGCAGGAGGAGGAGACGGCGTTGACTTGCTTGGTCATTGAGAGCGTTGAGTCGAGGATGATTCCCATGTTGCGTGTGTGGTCGTGGGGGTCGGGTCTGCCCCCAGTGCCGTTGGCCACCAGGCGTCGTCCCAGGCTGACGGGTTGGAGCCGAGGATGAGGACCTCCGTCTTGTCCGAGTTCAGCTTCAGACAGCTGATCTTCATCCAGTCGGCAACGGCCTTCATTCCTTCATGGAGGTTGGCTTTCGCCGTGATGGGATCCTTGGTGAGGGAGAGGATCAGTTGAGTGTCATCGGTGTAGGAGATTATGTTGAGGTTGGGCTGTTGGGCGACGTGTGCGAGTGGGGCCATGTAAATGTTGAACAGTGTCGGGCTGAGGGAGGATCCTTGAGGTACACCACAGATGATCTCGGAGGCTTCGGAACGGAACGGGGGGAGGCGGACGCTCTGGGTTCTGCCGGAGAGGAAGGAGGTGGTCCATTCCAGAGCCTTGTCTCGGATCCCTGCGGCGTAGAGGCGTGCGCATAGTGTGCAATGGCAGACGGTGTCGAAGGCGGCGGAGAGGTCTAGGAGGATGAGTGCTGCAGTCTCCCCGTTGTCTAGCAGGGTCCTGACTCCTGATGTCGTTGGTGGCAGCGATGAGGGCGGTCTCGGGGCTGTGGTTGCTGGGGAACCCTGACTGGGAAGGGTTCAGGATTCTGTTCTCCTCGAGGTATCGAGTTAGCTGTCTGTTAATGATTTTCTCGATGACCTTGGCCGGGAAGGGGAGCAGAGTGATGGGTCAGAGGTTCTTGAGGTCTGTTGGGTCTGCCTTGGGTTTTTGAGTTGGGCATTGATCTCGGCGTGTTTCCAGCTCTCTGGGAAGGTTGTGGTCTCAAGGGAGAGATTGTTGATGTTGCGTAGGTGGGGTGCGATGGAGCTGCTTGCTTTGTTGAAGACGTGGTGCGGGAATGGGTCTGACGGTGATCCGGAGTGGATTATGCTCATGGTCTTGATGGTGTCATCGACGCTCACGCTGGTCCAGGCTAGCAAGGGGATGTGGTTGATGGTGTGCGGAGGGTCTGTTGTGTTGCTGTCTGTTGGGGCTGTCTGGGTGTTAAAGCTGTCGTGGATGTCTGTTATCTTGCGGTGGAAGAAGGTGGCTAGGGAGTTGCACAGGGTTTGCGAAGGCGGGATGTTGTTGGTGTTGGAGCTGGGGTTGGAGAGTTCCTTCACGATGTTGAAGAGCTCCTTGCTGTCGTGTGTGTTGTTGTCGAGGCGGTGGGGGTTGCGGACAGCGTCCTTGTGTCCAGCTGGTCCTCTTGCTGGTGTCTCTGTGGGGGGGTTTCTTCAGCGGGGCGAGGGTGTTGGCGCAGTCCTGGATCCAGCATCTGAGGTTGTGGGCAGCGACGTCGGTGTTGGAGGGTTCGGTGGGTGGGCTGAGAGCAAGGTTTGCATGTAGTTGGCCTTCGGTGATTTTGCTCCAGCAGCGGCGGGGGATCTGTTGGGTGCGGTGGTGTGCGGTGGTTTCTGGAAGGTGAAGTGGATGCAGCGGTGGTCGGTCCAGAGGAGTTCGGTGGTGTGGCTGACGGAGACGTGCGGGCTTGAGGTGAAGACGGGTTTGAGCGTGTGGCCAGCGGAGTGGGTGGGCGTTGTGACGAGTTGTCTCAGTCCGAGGTTGGCGAGGTTATCGATCAGGGTTGTGGAGTTGTTGTGGTTGTTGTTCTCAAGGTGAAAGTTCAGGTCTCCGAGGAGGATGTAGTCGGTGGAGGTCAGGGCGTGCGTGCTGATGAAGTCAGCGATGGAGTCGCTGAACTGGGGGCGAGGTCCTGGGGGTCAGTAGACGAGGGTGCCTCTGAGGGTGGAGGTGGGGTCTGTGTGGATCTGGAAAGGCATGTGTTCGGCGGTGCTGAGCACGTTGGCAGTGCTAGTCGAGACCCTGATGCTGTTCTTGTGGACGATGGCAATTCCTCCTCCGACTCCGTTGGTGCGGTCTCTGCGGGTGATCTGGTAGCCGTCTGGGATGGCTATGGCGATGTCGGGTGCGGAGGAGTTGTTCAACCAGGAAGGTGTGATATATTGGGAGTGGGTTGCTTTTGAACGGTGGAGGCAGTGGTGTAATGAAACTTGAGCCCCCCCCCGCAAAGTGCTTGAAGGGGCCCCCTTCCGTACTGGACCTTGGTGCCCACCCGTACCGCGGGGGCCTCGGGACCTTTGTTAAGCCACTAGGTGGAGGGTAGATGAGGTATATAGAGTGCGAGGGTAGGTAGGCTGTCTGGTTAATATTGCGTAGTTTGAGGAGAGATGTCAGAGTGTGGGTGAAGCGGTGGGGAGAGGCTGGCTGGTTAATACCCAGTTGTTGGGGGAGAGATTTCAGAATGTGGGGAAAGGGAACTGAAGGGGGTAGAAGGATGGGAGGAGGGACATTGGTAGAGCTTTAGAGAGATCCGGTCAGGTAGGGGGATGGGGTTGGGGCTAATCAAGGAAGTGTGATGTGGGGTGAGAGGAAGGGGTTGGGTACACAAAAGGTAGGGGACACAGTGGGTTTGGGGGTGAAGGGTGGGCAAGGGAGACAAACAGTTGGAAACCTGGGAGACTGGTATAGATTTGGAGAGATGAAGCCAGGAGGGGAATAGGGACAATCCATCAAGTGGCATTAGGGGTGACAGGAAGGTAGAGGGAGTGGGTAGATGAAAGGTAGGGGGCAGGGTGTGCAAGGGGTAAGGGGTGGGTGAATGTTGTTAGGGTGTAGATAAGATGTTGAGGAGCTGTTGATGACGGAGTGGGATGAAAGGGTTAGGTAGATGATCTCCGAAAGAAGAGGGTTGCTATTAGTGTTGTGGAGGCTAGGGAGCGAATGAGTCGCAGTGAATTGGTTTGGCTAATAGAATGCCTGGAATAGGGTCTGAATGGGGTGTGGGGAGATTTTGGAGGGTATTTGCGAGAAGGGGATAGCTGTACGTCAGAGGAGTAAAATCTAATAGTAGGATAGAGGCGGCCGACCACAGCAAAGGTCATGACATTTTATTAGAACATGATTTTCCCATTGTGAAAGATGGAAATTGAAAGGTCATGTCATTTGTATGGAACATGATTTTCCCATTGTTAAAAATGAAAATTCAAAGATTAGCGTTTAAGTGTAATACACATTTAGATTTATGACTTCTATAGAAATTCATTTATTTTATTCATAATGACTAGTTGAAGGCTTTGGGTTAACTATGGTAGTGAATGAGTGGAAGTGATAAAAGACAAAAATAGTAAATGAATAAAAAAAGACCTGGGACATATACAATGAAACAATATGAGGTTTAAGCTGGAGACAGTGATTGCGGTCATTCAAACTCTTGCCTTAAAATTTATTTTAGGGGTTCTCTGAGATGTTGTGCTGGATTTAAATTTATTTTAAAAAATGTTTTACTTTGTCATTTCTAGTCTTCAATAAACAAATGAACGCATAACACAGTATTGTTAATAATAATTAATTATTAATTTTTCAAATATTTGGGCATTGACTCATGCTCTCACCTCAGAACACCTCAAAACACCCCTTCTAGTCATATGACAATTCTCAAATCTATTATCACTACGTATGGCAATACCCATTCCATACATTCTGAATTGCAAATGACCCGACACACTGTCTAGTCAACCTTTCCCCAAATCGAAGTGTCGTTCATGGGGCCCCATACTTTCTTGAACTGCTTAGGACACTCTTTAATCATGTATACCACCTGCTCAGCTGTGATGCACCAACTCACATTCGCACTCTAACAGTCCAGATTTGTTACCTCCATGTTTTCTCACTGATGTGAAATATCTCTCTTTTCTAATTTCAAACTACACCTGCCATTGATTTACCATTCCTCGACCCTGCATAGTCCCCCCATACATCTGGTAGAATCATATTTATTGGCACGTCATTCAAATTCTTTAGCAATGCCTAACATATTTTCAATAGTTCTTGCCAAGGACCCTGTCTGTATCTTTGAGCACAGCCATAAGAGATACATGAAGCTTCCCTCTTGATTAAATCACATGAGACATTTACCTGCATTACCATTCCAGACAAATTCAAATGTGCCCTTGTATAGATATACTCTGTGCAATATTTTCAATTGCACCAGCCTCAATTGTGTTTTAAGTGCCAATCCTCTTGGGTATTTTAATGATTCCACACATTCACCTTCCTCGAGTACAGCAATATTCTCAATTATTCGCAAGCTCAGTTTATTCAATTGAGAGGGAGCATTAACGATTAGGGTTTTATAAGTCTGTGACACCATGCCTGATGTCTGTCTTGAAGACAATGCTATGTTCTAATGGTGATTCATTAAGTAGGGCATCATTAACTGGTATAGACGCCTCTATTGTGTGCTGCAGCTGTAGGTATCTGAAACACTGTGCCACACGCATCTTATACGTCACCCTCATTTGTTCAAGTTACATCATAGCATCATAACAAACATCCCCAAACATCTGCCAATTTGGTTATTCCTATTGCGTCCCATTGCTTCCAATCCACTGGCATCTTGCAAAAGAGTTGCCCTTTCAGACAGGGGTGACTTTTGGTTTTCTTGTTTCTTCAGCCGGTATTACAGGTGACTACTTTCCATGCTCTAATCACTGCATCTAATCCACCTTCATACACTGTCTGACTTGCACAACATTTCAATAGCATTTCGCAGACTTTCTCTATCCCATAAAAACACACAGTGTTGCATCCACTTTTTGAATGAAATTGCCCAACACACAGAAGGGGATTTTCTGCAGCACATACAGAAACATCGGCAGTGGCGAAATTATGAAAAGTGATGCTTTCCCCAACAGGTTTAATGGTAGATTTCACCAACTGCAGACATCAAATTGAAATTTCCCCGAAGTTATATCTTTATTACATGGAACCTATTGTGTCTCTTGATACTTATATATCCAGACACTTACACTCATACACTGCCACAATTGGCCCAAATCCTCCATTCAATGGAAGTACTTTTTATTTGTAGGCAGAAGATATAGATTTGATATTTCAACTTTCCACCACTCAGACCAATCTTTCTTTAGCTCATTCCTAGTGCTCTACCGATGGTATACCATTGAATGGCTGCATATTCTCTAAAGCTGGATCCTGCAAAAGAGCCCCTTATCATCAAACAAGGACACTAACAAGCGGAATTCCGTTGTTTGACTGGAAGTAATAATTAGCCCTGCATTCTCCTCAAACGTATTCCTTAATCTAGGCATTTATTTGGAATTAGATTTTTCTTTAGCGCATACAATTATCAAGGTAGCTGATGCCTGCTTTTAACAACTCAAAACTCCTGATGAAAATTCTATCTTAGATTGGTATGAATCATTACAACCAACTCGTCATGACCTTGGTACAGACCGAGTTTGAAATGGTAATTCTTGCTATCAGAGACTTCCTAACAATCTCACTATGCAGGTTCAACTGCAGTATAATTCAGAAGCAAGGTTCAGTGCAGGCACTCCATGGTGGGAACATATCTCACCTGTCCTTGAACACCTTCATTGGTTCTACATTGCAAAGGGGGTCGTCTTTAAAGCTCTGAAAATTGTTCATTGGGTCATTCACTGTACTGCTCCCTACCTCATAGCTTCTAAACTACATAAGAAGGTTTTTGTGCTCCTGTGGCCAGTATTAAACTTGTCATCCCTAGAGTGGTCTTCCCTCAAAAGTTTTGCCTTCACACTTCTATTTTTGCTAAATTGATTTTTGGTTGGCCTTAGGACTCTGTGCACTTTACCACTGCTAACTAGTACTAAAGTGCTTGTGCTCACTCCCTAAAGCATGGTAAAATTGGCTTAAACCTGATTGTCATATTCATTTACTTATACAACTTTACTAAAGTGCTATACCATAGACCCAGGGCCTGTAAATTAAATGCTACCGGTGGTCTCTGCAGCAGCGTTTGTGCCGGCCACTTAAGTATTCCCTTAAAACATGTCTCAGGCCTGCCTTTGCAGCCTACTAGCAGATTAAAACTGCCGATTCAGCTTGGCAAAATAACCCCCTTGCCAAACCGAAAACTCAATTTTTAATACATATAAGTCATGCTTACGGTGGCCCTTAGCAGACCCCTGCATTTTAATTAAAAGGTTGAGCATGTGTTTTTAAGTTTAACATGTCCTGGTGGTTCAAAACTACTAAAATCATTTTTCACTAACGTGAGGCCTACTTCTCCCTTTGGATAATATTGGGTTACCCTATTACATTTAATATGTGCTAACATTTGATTGGGAGCAGGTAGTGAAGTCCTGTTTGGTATCTGAAAAATTGCAATTTAAAACCCTCTTTAATGATAAAGTTGGATTTCAAGTCATAATTTTGAAAAAGCCACTTTTGGAAAGTTAACATAGCACGATACCTCTAGGACCATAAATTCTTGGATTACTCATTACCATGGGTCTAGCTATTTTCCACGGCAGGTTCAATAGATGAACAGTATAAGTTGAAACTTTTTAACATGTAAGGTAGGTACATAACAATGCAATTACTTTTTACTTAACCATCAATGAACACCACAAAACGACCTTTTCTCTTCAAGTATTCTATTTATCTTTTTGCTTTTTCTTTTCATAAATGAAATATCCTTCAATTTCACAGCAAAGCACAGTTTGGTTTCTTTTTATATTCTATTTGTATATACAATCTTCATGTGAAACAGGATTTTTGATCATTTGTAAGAGAATTATAAACAATATACAAAACCAACGCATATCAATATATACAGTGAATTCCACATTTAGCTTGTTTGTTCATAATCCTACTTTTTGTCTCTACCAGGATACGACAGAATAGTACTCCTTGGTAATTTGTCACTAAGTGGTGCTTAAAAAGGCTAGGCTCAGAGTGTCATTGTAATATTATTCAGAGTTTAGACCATCTGATTTTTTGGCTAAACCTGTTGAGTCCTTATTAGTATTCCTATTTGCTACTGATACTCTGAGTCCTGTGAAAGGTGAATTGTGTGGGTGCCAACGCGTTTTGGCCTTCGTGCTGGGGACCAGGAGTATTTCAAAGAAAGTCTTCCTCAGGGCTGGGACTGTGAGTGTAAGATTATAGTGATCTAGTGTGGTTGAGGTGCATGGATTCGGGTTTCTCCATCTGGTCACCGGAGTCTTGAATCTTCATACGATTTGAATCTTTAATTCTTTAGTTCTTCTGTTCGTCGTTGCTTTTTTGAAGCAAAGGCGTAAGAATCCAATTACTCGGCTCTGTTACTTCCTTCGGCTGTGTCACTGACCATGTCATGAATGATGTAATATGTGACGTCATCAGCATTGCATTGCGGGGGCACGAGTTATAGTTAGCTCAGCTAACTATAACAGCAGAATTTCAATGGTTTTGTATGAGTGAAATGTCCAACCCAGTATAACATCAATGAAACCTATGGTTTTTTCAGTGAATTTCTATGGTTTTTTAAATGCTAATTTCTAACTATAACTTCCCTGAAACCTCTGATTTTTTCAATGAATTTCAAAGTTTTTTTTAATGCTAATTCCTAACTATAACGTCCCTGAAACCTATTGTTTTTTCAGTTAATTTCAAAGGTTTTTTAAAATGCTAATTTCGAATTATTTTCTTCTTTAACCCTATAGTTTTTTCTGTGATTTTAAATTATCACTTCATTGTCAACCTAGTGAAAACAGCCGATATCCCCAGTTTTCCAGCAATAGCTTTCACAAAAAAAACTCGCAACAAATGAGAACAACAACTAACGGTAATAATATGAGGAGTAGACATCCCCGTGCAAAAATAACACAAAAGCACCAGTTCCCGATATTTTCAACGAGCAGCCAAATCTGGGGTGCAATCCAAAAACAGGCAATAGGCCACATTTGCAGTATGAATCTAACATCTGCATTTTACTGGTGTAAACCAAGACAACTACCTACAATGTGAAAGGGATTGCAGCCCAGAATCACATCTGAAGCACAACATATGTCATTGAGTTACTGATCACGCAGCTCAAACACCCATGAAGGCCACAACAATCACTGCCACCAGCCTCAAGACGTCCCCCCGGACCACCTCTCTCCCTACTACTACCACTGAGGCAGTGCAGAACAGGACAACGGACCTTCCAAAAACAGCATGGTCCCTCAGCCACACAATACTTGAATGTTGGCAGATATGGCAAGCAAGTATGTGTGAAGGACGCAAGTCACCCATCAATAATAATAATGCACACAATACCAAGTGTAGCGGTGATGTGCTGGACAGAGAGTAGAATGCAGAGCACAAACCTCTCCATGTGTACATATACTGCTGGTGTTTGTAGTGTTGTGTACAATAGAGGCAACCATGTTACCTCAGGCAGTGGGGAAGATCTTGGACATGTAGCTGTGTTGTCCTCCCCTGGAAGCGGAAGCGCACAGGGCGGGTCCATCGTATGCCACTCCAGCGTTGGAGTATGAATAAATAGGCCGGAGCTCTGGGCTTGGTTCACTTGAGAACTGTGAAGACCAACGAGTCTGCAAGAGCGGCGGGCCTCACCCTGCCACGTGGCTGCCACCATGACCGCGGGCCTCCTCAACACAGGCCCCCTGCGAACCCAGAGGCATAGCACTGCAGACTTATGTCTGTACAGACTACTGCCTTTGATCTACACTGCGGACAGCAGGCCTCACAATTCAAATGGAGTACCGATTGCAGATGACGCATTCCAGTACCGAAGACACATTGCTCCCAGTGCAGCCCTCTAGGACCTCGCATCATTGCAGGGTGCGCACACGCTGAGGGCCAGAAATACCACTAACTCAGGGCACCATAAGTGATCGCCACATGGCCTTATTGAGGCAGAATTCAATAGACAAATGACATTGCTCACAGTGCGGCCCCTCCGGGTCCACGCATCATCGCAGGGCAACGTACACGATGAGCACCAAAGGTACTACTAACTTCAGTGCACCATAAGTCATTGCCACGTGGCCTTATTACGGCAGAATTCAATAGACAAAATACATTGCTCCGAGTGCGGCCGCCCCCGGACAACGCATCATCGCAGGGTACGTATACGCTCAGTGCCAAAGGTACTACTAAATCACTGTCCCATAAGTCATCGCCACATGGCCTTATTAAGGCAGAATTCAATAGACATAAGACATTGATCCGAGTGCGCCCCCCCCGACCACGCATCATCACAGGGTATGTACACCCTCAGTGCCAAAGGTACTACTAACTCAGTGCATCATAAGTCATTGCCACGTGGCCTTATTGAGGCAGAATTCAATAGACAAAAGACATTGGTCCGAGTGCGGCCTGCCGGACCACGCATCATCCCAGGGTACATACACGCTGAGTGCCAAATGTACTACTAACTCAGTGTACCATAAGTCATCGCCACATGGCCTTATTAAGGCAGAATTCAATAGACAAAAGACATTGCTCCCAGTGCAGCTCGCCCGTACTATGTATCATCGCAGGGTGCCCATTGCTGATTGCTTCAGGTGCCACTAATTTGGTGCATCCCTTATCATCACTGGTTGCACACACGCTGAATTGCCCATACTGTGCAGCTCAACTCAATGCCATGAGGCTGTGCGCCCTTGCTCACTGCTACCTCCTGTCTACACTGTGGTAATCAGGGCTCACAAATAAAAATACATTTTCAGTCAGTAATTACAGAGTGGAGTACGCAACTAACTATAACGTCCCTCAAACCTAGACAATATACTTTTAGTATCCTTGCTTCAAGATCATTTTTTTTTATATCAATTATAGCATCATCCAGGGTGCACATACACTGAGTGCTTCAGGACCACTAACTCAGTGCAGCACACCTCATGGACCCTTTATGATACAATATTTTGTTTTTTTCAACAAAATAGAATACTGCATGCAGAGGATACCTATGGTTGTTCTTATGAAGTGATAAATGTCTCTCCAATTGAAAAAGAAAAGATAATTCCTAGAAATGTTGAACAAGTAATAGCTGAAGTACTTCAAGGGAGACGTACCCATGGTCTAGTGTTTTCATGGGATTGTAGTAGTATTTGTAGTATTCGTCAACAATCTATTGATGTTTTACTAAATTTCTTAAGACAATATAGACAAAAAAACTGTGAAACAGAAGATTAAGATATTACAAGAACTAAGGGGCATATTAGCAAGAACCTCGTTAAAATTATCGCCGTTTTAGCGGCAGTTTCCTGCCGCTAAAACGGCGATAATGGGCATGCTAATATGCGCTATAGAATTCCAATAGAAGCCCAGGTTAGATGTCCTGCACATCCAACCTGGGCTTCTATTGGAATTCTATAACCCATATTAGAAAGCCCATTATTGCAGTTTTAGCTGCAGTTTCCTGCCGCTAAAACGGCGATCATTTTAATGAGGTTCTTGCTATTATGCCCTTCCAAAGTGAGAAAAATACAGGATTGCAAGGTCATTCTCTGGCTTGTCTTTCTAGTAAAGTGTGTCAAAGTCATTTTCAACATTTAACAATGTTAGCAGTACATCATTCCGAAATGCGAAAGTTAGTTAGAAGATTATACTACGTGAACACTCCTGCATTATGTCTAAGTGAAATTAGTAGCGCTCATTTGCACGGTTCAGTATTGGATGTAAAACAAATTTGTGATTATATAAAATTAAGTTTCTTTGCTAGTCAAGAGGAGTGTACAGAAAATAACAGTTTGAAGAAGAGATGGAAGATAATACTGATGTGAAGTTTGAAAAAGAAATAACAAAGTTTAAAGTAGTTTCTGGTGAAAATCCCAACTATGTTTGTATTTGTTCTTGACGTACTCATCATAAAATTCAAACTAGGAATGTATATGTGTTTTTAGAAAGTGAAAAGGAAAATAATGATAAATAGAAAGAATTTCCCGCTTATCTGTTTGTGGTAGCTCTTTTTGAGTTACGTAATGTACAGCGTATTTGTAAATATTGTTACAATAAATTAGAAGAAAACAAAATGTTAGCTAGAGCTGTCCATAATGACTTAGAATTGGTTGCTATACCTCCTAAACTTACAGATTTAAATACACATCCTTATACAATCTGTGCACCCTTTTCAAGCTATAATTCATATGCCGCCTAAAACAAGTAAGCTTCCTCCAACAGATCTACAAAGAGGTTTAAAAGGAAGAGTTGTGCATTTACCTTTAGATTTTAAGAAAAATGTTGAAACTGTTAGTGTAGAAAGAGAGGATACTGAACCTGTAGTCATTCTTGTTAATGGTGTACCCACAATTACTCAGAAAATATGGCAAGAGTAAGTACATGTCACGAAAGTCCAAAAGGCTACATTATATCTGGTGCAAAACAATACTTACTATACAATTGTAAATGTAGAAGAAGAAGAAATGCCTTTAGAAGATGAAACACATATTTCAAGTGGACAATTCAAGAAAAGAAGAAATTTATGAACATTATACTATACATCCTCTACATTCAAAAGAACTAATAGGAGATACTATTGAATTGTTCCAGATGAAAAAAGCAAAAGGAACCCCCACGAGTGTGTGGGAAACAAGTTTGGAAGCTCGGTGTTTTCCACAGCAGTTCCCTACTGGAAAAGGTGGACGATAAGATGAACGACCAGTTCAGATTCTAGCTTCAGAATACCGTACTTACAACTGTACTCAGAACAACCAAGATTTCCTCAGTGTATTCCATAAATGTTTCATCTTTTTTTCCATACACCTACACTGTGGTCAGCAGAGCTCACAATTTAAATTGAAAAATTATTTATTTATTACAGAGAGAATTGTACTCTAGGTCCTCGAACTTTGTCAAGAGGAAGTCACTAAAACCATTCCTCGATGTCTGTGCTGACTATTGCCTTCGATGTACATTACCGATAGCGAGGCTCACAATTCACATTGACTTGCGATTGCAGATAACGCACTCCAGTAGGCAACAGGCTTTGCTTCCAGTGTGGCTTGCCCGGACCATGCTTCATCTCTGGCAGTGCAGACGCTAAATGCTTCTGATGCCCATATCTCAGTGCAGCACAACTCATGCACCCTTCCTGATACAATATTTTGTGTATAATTTCACATCTTCTGTCCTACCTCAGTGTATCACAAGTCATGAACCCTTATTGATAGAATCTTTTATGTATTATTTCATATCTGGTACCCGTACCTTAGTGCAGCACAAATCATTGACCCTTTATGATTGAATCTCTGTGTCTGATCCAATGATTACTGTTGTACTTGTTGTCAGCACCAACTATTCTCGGAGGGTTGGCTTACAATCACCCCACACGCATCTATCACATACATCACTGGACATGTGACCCTGGTAATAAAAAGGAGTCGAGCGCACATGCCTATACTCAGTTCCACTATCTATCTGTGTCCGTGTGTTCATTACGTATGCAACATGCTGCCCCTGGGCCCTACCACATTACATGGTGCTCTGGACAGCGTATACAACCATCTTACCTTTGACAGTGGGGAAAACTTTAGTTATGTAACTTTGTCTTGGTCATTGCACAAGTATGTACATAGAGACTGGATCATTAAAGTTCTGCAAGGAGAGTGTACAGTGAATCTATAAGTGCGTGAGGATCGTCATAGTGATTGCATAAGTACATATGTTGGCGCAGCCTAACTCCGACAACAAGCTTCTCCCAATTTGACTGCCCTCCATGTGTCAAAAACTGAAACTTCAACTTTCCATGGCCCTGTATTGCTACAGCTGCAACACTCCACTGACTGTGTAATAAACTTTCATACCCACACAGATGCCTCATGTCCACCATCTTTCTTGTGTGGAACTATGCTTGAATATAGGGTCAGTGATTCCCCGTACCTTACATGTTGGCCATATTGTTGGACTTGGCTCACAGAGTGACACTTTGACTTTTGCAACCCGGGTGATGGTAGCACTCCAACACGGACACCTGCATCCAGTGTTGTCAGATTTTTTAAGCTTTCTATAGCCCAAAGCCAATCAAAAAGTAGCCCAAACTAGCCCAATATTGCTACTTTAGGGATGGAGGGGCAGGGACAGCGTCAAGCAGGGGGTGACTGCATTGGAATTGATGTTGCAGCAGGATGCTCAGTAAATATTTGTCTAATAAAGCGCTTTAACATACTACTTTGCTGGAGCACTGTATATATATTTATAATCTGGCAACTGGCACAAACCAAAAAGTTACACACAACCAGAAAAGCTATAGCCCAGTTGTGCGTGATCTAGCCCAATCTTGCAACACTGATGCCACAGCCACTCCCTCATGGCTGATATACACCCACACAACACCCATCCAGCACATGCGTCACAAGACACGTGACCCTGCTAATATAAAAGACCAGGTGCACATGCTCTACGCCATTTTAGAGTTTAGAGTGCATGGCCTCACTTCTCACTGAGTTAGTAGCACTGCAAGCACTGAGCGGGTGTCCAACCTGCGATGATGATAGGTGCACTAGTATGTCCTCTGCCATGGCGATATCAAGACGTAGTACCAAATGTGAGACCTGTAAGCTTGCAGAATAGAGCTGCATGATGTGGAGGGTGCTGTGACTGCGAAAAGGTGAGCAGTGCGGCCTTGGTGCGCAGCGTCGGGCAGATACCTCTGGGTGGCGGGAGTGGATGGGATACAGCAGCCTTAATGCCGAAAGACGGCAGAGCGATTTTAGGCGTACGCACTCGTATATACTCTGCCACAGAGTCAGATTGGTAAAACGGGCACTGGCGCAAAGCCTGAGGGGCCGGTGCCCAGTTCCAACTGTGGGCTGCTTTTTGGAGCAGTCTGGGGCAGATTTGGGCCGTGTCGCTGTTCTCCGGATACAGCCAGTGGCCCAGTGAGTGTCTAAATGGCCTTTCTGGAGGCAGATGGGCGTCATTACCTCACGTTTAGCAACAAGCAGAGGGGTCACTTTCTTTCTCTCGCAGGCCCGGCCCATTAATATATACATACCTAGCAGGGCAGCGTGCCTGAGCAGAAGTGGTCTCACTTGTTTTTAAGTCACCAGTGTAAATGAAAATAAAATTTCACCGAAGCAGTGTTTTGAGGAAAGGCAATATGCAAATGTGGGCCACTTTTTTTTTTAGCGTGCCCGGATCGATTTTGAATCCTAAACCAACCCTGCTCTGCCATTATTAATTCTGTACTATCTTTCAGATGTGGGAGCTTGAGAATACCACTAGGTGGCGGCACATGGTTGAAGACAGAGCAGTGGCGTAAAGGTAAGCTGTGATGGTTTTGTACACATTGTGGGCACTCAGTATCCCTCCTCATCTCTTAATTTCTCTCCCTCACACTCTTTCTATCTCCCTCTTCCTCTTACATTGTGTGTCTCTTTCTCTCTCTCTCTCTCTCTCTCTCTCTCTCTCTCTGTTTCTCTCTCTCACTCTTCCTCTCTTTCTCTGTTCCTCTTTCTCACACTCTTTCCCTCGTTCTCTCTCTCTTCCTCTCTCTCTCACTGCTTCTCTCTCTCTCTTCGTCTTTCTCACTCTTTCTCTCTGTGTCCTCTCACTTTCTTTCTTTTCTCTCTCTCTTCCTCTCACTATTTCTCTCTTTCGCTCTGTCTTCTGCTCACTCTTTCTTTCTTTCTCTCTCTCTTCCTCTCTCCTTTGATGGATGCATAAAACGCAATCTTATCTTGCTCTTTATCTAACAGGCTGTGAATCACGAATCGACGTTCACCCCCCAACACCACCAGAACTGAACGTGTGAAAAATCGGCGATGATGCGTGGCCATCCTGACAATCAACATCCACTTTGAATTGTGAGAAGGTTGCTTCGGCACGTGGTGAACCCTCTTACACACACGCCGGTGGTGAAAGGTAAGCAGAGAGACTTCATTCTGCAGAAGCGGGCAGTCACCTCTGGGTGGTGGAAGTAGATAGTGTGCAGCAGTTTGGGCGCACAAGAGCACACAGGCACCTCCAAGCAGTATGAGTGGATGGGGTACACCAGCCTCATTGCGCGTTAGCAAAACAGAGAATTACGCATGTGCAGTTGTATGTACTCTGTAATTACTAATTCTATACTATCTTTCAGATCTCTAAACTTTAGGGCTGCACTATCTCCCGGCACGTGGTTGGAGACACACCGGTGGCACAAAGGTGATCTGCAAAGATTTTCTCCAGTGTCAACACTCCCTCTCCATCTCTTCCTTTCTCTCCCTCTCACACTTTCTCTTTTTCTCTGTCTAATTCTTTCTTTCTCTCTTCCTCTCTCTCTCTACCTGTTCCTCACACTGTTTCTCTTGTTGTCTTCCTCTCTGTCTCACTCTTTCTCTCTTTGGCTGGCTTCCTCTCTCTCACTCTTTCACTCTCTCTTCCTCTCTCTCACTCTTTCTCTCTCTCTTCCTCTCTCTCACACCGATTCTCTCTTTCTCTCTTCCTCCTATCTCACTCTTTCTCTCTTTCTCTCTCTTTCTCTGTCTTCCTCTCTGACACCGTTTCTCTCTTCCATGTAGCTCACTCTTTCTTTCTTCCCCTCTCTCACTCTTTCTTTGTCTTCCTCTCTCTCACACTCGTTCTCGTTCTCTCTTCCTTGTATCTTACTTTCTCTCTTTCTCTCTCTCACTCTTTCTCTCTTTCTCTGTCTTCCTATCTCTCACTCTTTCTCTCTTCCTCTTCCACTCTCTCTCTCACTCTTTCTCTCTCTCTCCTTTGCTGGACGCATGACGCACCATCTTATCTTTCTTTTTGTCTTGCAGGCTGTGAATCACAAATGGACCAGCGATGACACTCCACGGCTGTACATGGTTTTATTTCTTGTTGTTTTGTTTAAATAAAAATGTTTTATAAGTAAATCTATACATGACTAAGATTCTTGTTTGTCCAACCGCACAGGGACACTTTCGGGCCCAAGAAGGTTGTTGGGGGTATGCTGGTAATGTGGCAAGAGGGTGTGTTACCTGCTAATGTGGGGAGACGCAGCCTGGTATCTCTCACGGAAAGAACTCCGGTATGATGGCCGCGGGGGGTAGTAAGCTCTGAAACCGAGCTCCTGGCTTCACCAAACAATACCCCAAACAGAGCCCCCCCCAGCGCTGCCCAACACCAGGAACGACGACCGAAGCTCAAGAAGGACAAGTGAAGCCTGTCCCGCCTCAGGAAAGCAGAGTCCAGCCGCCCGATCTCGCTCTACATTGATCGGCGCCCCTCTGCCCTCCTTGCGACCCCAGGACACTCACCTACCTGACACAGACCAGCGCCGGATCCAGCATTCCAGTACCATCGCCATTACCAGGAACGAAGAACTCCTCAACTCAAGCCCGCCGAACAGCGCAGGTCCTCATCCCACCACCGGAGCTCTGAGACGCTCGCCTCCGGTAAGCCCCTACGCCTGTCCCCAAAATGGCGGCCACTAAGGACATCGCCTGACGAGAGCCTCCTCCGGAGCCGCTCTTTTTCACCCTGCAAGCGCTCAGACGGCCTAATGAGCATCAAGCTACAGCCCGGATCGTGATTAATAACAGCAATCCCTTCAACGAAGCTGCAGGCTCTTCTCCGCCTCAGACTTCTTGCCTGTTTCCAAAATGGCGGACAAAGTAGACGCCGCCTGACCCTAACTTACCCCGGAGTCGCCCCTGACACTCTAAAGGTAATTACCACGGCAGAGGCGCCTAAGCTACACCCCGATCCACCGCAAGTGTAACTGTAAGTCCCCGCCTTGGCTCCCTCTGCTGCCCTCTCACCGCCTGTCCCCAAAATGGCGGACAAAGAAGACGCCGCCTGATTCGAATGTCCCTCGGAGGTGCATCTTCCACCTGCAAGGCAACGTCTAATACGCGGGCGCCAAGCGACAGCCCTATCTTCCTCCTTTTGTAATAATAAAGTCTCCCACCGGCTCCCTCTGCTGCCCACCGCCGCCGGCCTTGTGCCTGACCTCAAAATGGCGGCCAACGAAGACATTGCCTGACGTTATAGTGAAGTTTCTGACTTCTAAACTCGAGTGGGGCATCTAACAGGGGGACAACGGAACGTCCTCTCCCACTATTCACATTCACTTCCCCAAAATGACCAAGGAGACCCTGTAGACTCAAAAATCCTTACCTTTACACCAGACAAGGTGCAACTCTATCAGAATGATCATGGATAATAGAGCTTGTTGTCAGCAACCTTAGGTCTGCGTCAGGTCAGTTCCTGTACTGAGCTGGCCATTGGAGTGTACGTTTGGGAGGCACTTTGCATGCCCTCTCCTGACCAGAATCTTCATCTCACTCCTATGAACTCCTTTCTCAAGACGCTAG
Source organism: Lissotriton helveticus (assembly GCF_964261635.1). Lineage (NCBI taxonomy): Eukaryota > Metazoa > Chordata > Amphibia > Caudata > Salamandridae > Lissotriton > Lissotriton helveticus. The sequence goes on along the minus strand of NC_136067.1, from coordinate 1,542,311,440 downwards.
TTGATGGACTACAAAAAGTCCATCAACCAATCGAGTCCGATCACCTGCATACTCCCAAGAAGTACCACACGGGCTCTAAGACCCTCTCCTCCGGCCTGGAACGTCACCCTCAATCACTCCACGGGAACACCGCGGCTCGATACTCTGGGCCACCTTAGCTCCAAGCTTCGGATCGCAACTCATCCAGGCTCTCCCACCCTCTACTATCCACACGATGGCCCGGGACCAATCGCCCCCTCCTCCTCCAATCCCACTTGCCCACCTCAAACCACACAGTCGGAACTCCTTCACCATCATCTCCCCCCCCCCTCCTCTCTACAAAGCTCAGACGCACTTTCAAGCAGAAACTCATCCGTAAACATAAAGAAACCCTAATCACTGACATCTACCACTCGACCACCTCAGGACCGACGAAGATGGACCTAATATTCCACACCGAAAGACCCGAATATTGGGTCTTCACAATCAGATCACGGATGTTCATCGCCAAAACCACCTCCACTGCCCACATCTGCAAATTAACTACAATTCTTCCGTTCAGATCAGTTAGCAGGGGCTATACAACCGTGACTATCTTCACCAATGGCACAGTCCTCATACAAGCCAACAATGATAATCTGGAAGCTTTTGACTCCTTATTTCCCTCTCTCAAGTCAGCCCCTCCTACCCATCTCGCATCAACACCCTCACCATCCCCTCCCTCTACAGTCAGAGATGATCGCGACACGACCCACCCCGATCCACACAAAGCCCGTTGGGCTCCCCCCCCGTCTCATCCCACCCCCCTCGCCCATCCATCCACCACCAACAGGAAACGCAACTCTCACCCCCTTCGCCCCCCCTTACCTCCCCACCCCCCACAGTTACTGCCCACCCCCGAGGACATTCACCCCCCGGTCAACAGGCAGTCCACAGCCAACGAGCCTCCCCTCTAATGTCCCCTCTACTCTCAAACATCCCCCACCCCATCCTCCTCCCGACCCTCTCCCCTTCCCTCCCATGTCCAATCTCCCACCCAGCCCTCTCCCCACACCACCCCCTCCCTCTACCCCGATCCCTACCTCTCAACCCACTCTCCCTAACCACAACACGCCCGGCCCCACTGCAGATGCCCACAACACCCCCATTGATTCCATAACCAGACGGCTCTCAGCCTTGGAAAAACAGGTCGACTCCATCACCCAAGGCCTTATAGAAACACTCCTCAACCTCGGTTTTGCCTGTACTCCCGTCAAACACCCCACCCGAACACCCCTCCTCGCCAACCTCAACATCACCCAGGGTCCCATAGTACCCCTCAGTACTCAATGTAATACCCCCAAACCTTCCAATACCCCTCCCCTAACGCCCCTCCTCGCCAATGCCATCATCACCCAGGGACCCACAGAAGCCCTCAACACTCACCCGATTGATCCCTATCCCAAGGTCCTGGCTTCCAGTCCCAAAAAAACTGAACTCCCCAGAACCTCACGGACCAAGCCTCCGACAACTAACCCATCTCACTCCCTAGCAGGCTCAAAACACCTAACCACCAGACCACTCAGATCAGAAGCCCCCATGTCAGACAGTGAAGCAGCATTACTAGCCACGACCTATGACTCTCCCATCTCAGTCTCACCTAAATCTAAAATCCAAGTAATCACTGGTTTCCGGAAAGATCAACCCACCCTCAAACGACAAAGATTACCAGTCCTCACCGCCATACCCAGAGAAATTAAAGACAAAACCACCAGCGCTCAGGAGAGAATCACCAACTGCCTCCTAATGAACTGTAGATCGGCCTCATTACATGCAACGGACATAGCTGAAGCCATCCTCACACACGACATAGACGTTGCGTTCCTCACTGAGACCTGGCTTAATAAGTCATCTCCCCCTGCCTAGACATGCTGGTTCCACCGGGATTCTCCCTCATCTCCAAAGACAGGATAGAACAACGAGGAGGTGGAGTTGCTATCATCCACAAGGACAGCTGGAACATCACTGAAATCTCCCCCTTTGAATACAACTCATTTGAATGCCTATCCGCTTCCATCAAAACCAAAGACAATGACTCTCTACTCTGCCATCTTCTTTATCACTCCCCGGGCAGAAACAATGAGTTTGGAGACCAACTATCCAACCTGATCGCGCAAGACGCTCTCGACGATTCCAAAAACATAATTCTTGGTGACCTGAATCTCCGATGGAATGAATCCCATAACCCTCTAATTAGATCACTATCCAACCTCCTCACCGACAACAACCTCACTCAACATTGCACCGAGGAGACACATTACAAAGGAGCCACACTGGACGCCATCATTGCACAAAAGAATTCAATCACGATCAACCACATACTCCCTGTTGACTGGTCAGATCACCATATGATCCTATTTCACATTAACCACCCCATCATCCCGCTTAAACCTCCCCAAGACCCACCCAAATGGTCAAGAAACCTCTCCCAAGTCCCCCTAGACATTCTAGAAGGGCAGCTAAGTTCACTTCTTCTAGACAACTCCCTACATCTTTCGACCAACGAACTCATTGACCACTACAACTCTGAGCTAGTCTCCATTCTCGATAATCTAGCTCCTCCAAAGCTCAAAAGAAGCCGCGCCACCCCATCTAGAACATGGTTCAATACGGACCTCAACGCAAAAAGAAGATCATTGAGAGCCAAAGAAAGAAAGTGGAGAAACAACCCAACAACCACCCTTCGCCTACAACTAAAAACAGCCCGCAAGAAGTATAACAACAATATCAAAAGCAAGAAATCCAGCTTCTTCCGAGAGGCTCTAGCCAACTCCAAAAACAGACCTAAGGAGCTCTTCAACATAATCAGACATCAAACATCCAAGCCTCTACCTTCACCCTTGCAAGCGTCCAAAGAACTTTGCGATAACTTCGCCAGCTTCTTCAACGACAAGGTCCTAAAAATTGAACTATCTCTAGACATCAGTAACGCAGCCATCCCTCAGACCCCTCTCTCTGGCCCCCCCCGCGGCTAAGCTTTCGCCACGTGCAGGAAACTGAGATAATCTCGCTGATCTCGACATCCAAACCATCAGCTCACATCTCAGACCCCATTCCTCCCTCAATAGTCAAAAAAATGAAGCTCACTTTAGCTCCCATCTGGGGCAAAATCATAAACAGCTCCCTACAAAGCGGAGTGGTCCCTGACTGCCTAAAAATGGGACAAGTCACTCCTTTGCTGAAAAAACCCGGTCTTGACTCTGCAGACTTGAACAATTTCAGACCGATATCTAACCTCCCTCTACTCGCCAAAACACTGGAACGCTGTGTTCTTCTGCAACTGACTCATCATCTGGATAACATCAATCTCCTCGATCCCCTCCAATCTGGCTTCAGACAAGGCCGCAGCACAGAAACCGCGATGCTGAACATCATAGATGACATTCACGGTTCTCTTGACGCTGACAAGTGCTGCCTTCTCATACTCCTTGATCTATCCGCAGCTTTCGACACGGTAGACCATAAGCTCCTCATCAAAACTCTGCAAGCAAGAGCTGGCCTCGGCGAAGTTGTTCTTGATTGGTTTTCTTCCTTTCTCCACAACCGTTCGCAAATAATAAAACTGAAGAACTTCACCTCCGAAACGCAGCAAGTCAACAAGGGTGTCCCCCAAGGCTCAGTACTTTCACCTCAGCTCTTCAACATCTATATGGAACCGCTCGCCAAACTACTCAGGAATGCCAATATCCTCTTCCACCTCTACGAGGATGACACGCAGATCTACCTGGAAACCTCTTCGCTTAATGACATCCACAGACTAAATGCTGTCTTAAAAGATGTTCAAGACTGGCTGACAAAAAACCATCTGAAACTCAATCCCGACAAGACCGAAACTCTTCTCATCTCAAACAAAGAAGACAATCCTCAAATCACTGAATGGCTGAAGTCGATCGATGCTCTTAAAGGTTCTCTCACGCCAACTGAGTCCGTCAAATCTCTGGGTTTCACCCTTGACCCCAAATTAACCTTGACAAACCACATTAAGAACTTGGCAAAAAGTGCTTTCTTCAACCTCAGACTGCTGAACAAAATAAAACCTTTTATTCCAAACAAAGACCTTAAACTAGCCACCCAATCTCTAGTTCTATCTAGACTGGACTATGGGAACTCAATCCTTACAGGTATACCCAAATCACACTTGGCTCCATTAAAAACAACACTACATGCGGCAGCAAGAATGATCACAGGATGCAAAAAATTTGACCACATCTCCCCAGCACTCAAAGAACTTGAATGGCTCCCGGTGGAAATGCGTAGCTCCTTCAGAACGGCCTGCCTAACACACAAGGCCCTCCACACCGGTAAACCAGAATACTTGGCTAACAAGCTCACAAAAGCAGGCCAAAGCAGATATTTGAGAAGCTCCAACTCCCTGTTGCTCATCCCACCAAAAACCAGAAAGAAGAAAACTGCGGACTGCTCCTTCACTGGAAATGCCCCCAAAATATGGAACTCTATCCCCCCTCATATCAGAACTCTACCTTCCTATCCGGACTTCAAGATCCAACTCAAATCCTTGTTCCTCACCCGTTCCCTGGGTCCTAGATAACTAGGATCTCCCTCTGAACTATGTGTTATCTCTGTATCCGTCTACCAAAAGGCCTACTGTTACGAACTTCTCCTCCCCCAACATCAGGACTGCCTTTATTTGTTACTTATCTTTTTGCTCACCATGCCTTTTCTTTTACTGTAAAGCGCTCTGCTACCTTCGGGTCTTGTTAGCGCTATAGAAAACTTCTAAATAAATAATAAAAATAAATATGTTTTCAGAAATGCCTCGGACAGATGCCAGCTGGCAGACTGAATCACAAAATGGCTTTTCAATACTCATGTAGTGTGACTAATGAACAGTTCGCACCCAGGCTCGCAGAGGGACAACTGCAGCCCGTCCGCTTGACTCACAGACGCAGAACTACGAGTCGTCCGCTCCCAAAGGAACAGCAGCGTAGTAGCTCACAGAGGTACAGGCACAGCAGCGTACTAGCTCGCAAACGTAGAGAGCTGCGAGCCGACGGACTGGCTTCTAATGGCATAGTTGCGAAGTGGTGATGTTGGGCACAAGAAGCGTGAAAGGGTTATCTTCCTACAGGTGTCCTGGAGTGGAACTCGTGCTGCCTGGCGCTCACCTACTTCTCCTTTATTGTTAATAAATCTTAAAACTTCACTGCGTCCGAATCATCATTACAAAGAGTTCCGCTATATTATATTGCCCCCAGAACGTTTCTTTTATATTTTCACTCAATGCGAGGCACAAGATGGCTGCTAACACTTCCTGGTTTGAAGTGTCAGCAGCCAATTAGAGGCAAGCTCATGCTCAGCAGTTAGGCACCGACCATATATATATATATATATCTATATATATATATATATATATATATATATATATATATATATATATATATATAGATATATATATATATATTCTTTCATGCCAAACTTCGATCAAAGAAGGCGCTGACTCCGTGAATCTGAATCCAAACTTTATTCCTTAGCTCAGTTGCTGCTTAGACGCGTTTCGGCGTTACCACCTTGTTCACTACATCTGCCATTCTGGTAAGGACATACTTATAGGAACATGCACATGGGTGTGTCTCTTAATTAGTGTAACAGGTTCAGACTGGGTGTTGCCATGGTTACATTCTGGCAAGCCTGTCTTACACAAACTCTTAACACATTAAAGTACACATAACGATCATTTGTTTAGGGAACAGTTCTTACATATTTTTGATTGAAAATCACCAATAACTTGTAAATTATACCCTTCTCGCCATTCAGAATGTTAAACTGGTGACATCTGAATTAAGGTTTACAGTGAAATTTTTAAGAAAGATAAATTTTTTTAAAAAGTGCAAACAAACGAGTGAAACGAAATTAAGTTAACACAGTGTGCTACAAGAATTTGAAGGTCCCTGCCATCGAAGTTCCAAAATAAAGGTCCTGCACTAGTAGCCCATCTGGTTTGCCTGTTGTCTATTCACTCGGCAGCGCCATGTGGACGCTCAGGACGCGCACAAGGAAGGTTCCCCTGCGACGCTCCACCGAGGAAGGCTCCTGCAGCTCCCGGCCAACCACCACTACTTTTTTTCTCCAAGGTAAGGTTACTAGAGAGTACAGTGTGAAGGTAGAGCTTAAGTTTTAAACAGTAATTATATATAATCGTATTGACAAAGCCTGTTTGAGTCTGCAGTGGCTCTGTAGGTTACACTCGCGGCCGTGTGATGGCTAAAATCCCCGTTTATTTGGTGTAGGGTTTATCAATCAATAATTTACGTGTTTAGTCACATTTATTGCACACACATCGGGGCTAGAATTGGCGCGATTAAGTCGATTCGGGATAACACATTGGTTACCGAACCAACAAGAAGATGACAGGCAATATCAAGGAGGCCCTTTATATGAAAACGCATAAGTGGTTTAACTCTAATTAGAGTGCGTGGCTTGGGGGACACTATGCAGATATGTGCTGCTGTGTTACTCACTGTGTAAAACTAAAATGCTGGCATAGTGGTGTAAACTACTGACATAGCCATGACTGTAGTGTGCTTTAAGTGCCCATGTGAAATCCCGTGAATGCTGTGGTTCGTGAACAGCAGATGTTTTACGAATGGTTCTCAGGGAGGAGAGGAGACATAAGTTTCTTCAGAGGTGGACGCGGATGTGCCTGGCTACTGGGTATGCCGGATCATTATTCGAGATGGCTCGCAAGTGTAAATATATATATTTACTACTGGCGGTCGCCAGTAGGTAGTTATAGTTAGGATTGATTTCCATAGGGAAATCGTAACATTTTATTTGGAATAACTTTGGCGCCGGTGGAGGAATCTGCTGAAATTCTCAGCAACTTTGCTTCGCGGCGCTCCGGTCCTTCCCTGAAAGTTTGGGGGGGATTCTTCAAGCGGGGGCCGAGATAAAAGGGGGTCCCAAAATGTGTTTTCCCCATGTTAATTTCCTCAGGGCGGTTGGTCGCACTTTTAGCTCGAACGGCTGAATGGATTTTCACCAAACTTGGCAAAATTGGAGGAACTGGTAGCCCGATGTGCCTTTGCTATGTCTCAAGATATGTGCTCCAGAGGATTTTGAGTAATTTAGGTTCAAAAAAATTTATATATCTATAGCCGCGCCCCGGTACGCGCACCGGGGAGCGCTCCGGGCGCGCCACGCGACTTGCGCACGGAAAGCTGATTGGCTCTCAGGTGTCTGTAAACATTCGAAGCGGCCGCCATCTTGTGTCTCGGTAGGATCGAGACACCAGAGGTGGTAAAAACAAAGGGGAAAATAACCAAAAGGGGGCAGGGTAGACCCCCCCTGACCCCCTAGGTATGATGTGGGGGCCATAAAATGGTCCCTCGGGTAAAAAAAAATGTTTTAATTTTTTTCGGTTTTCGCGGGGGGAGCGCCCGGTACGCGCACCGGGGAGCGTACCGGGGAGCGTACAATGGGGAAAACCCAGTGAAACAGGAAAATAATAATTTAAAGTGATTAGAGGTAGGGTAGCTCTGCATAGAGTTGTTGTGTTGTTTGGGTGTTTTAAGTACCAACATGTAGGTACCAATGCTGAGTCTTAAATTTAATGTACACCGTTTCCTCTGTAGATATCTTGCATGTTGTTACAGAAGTTATTGTGCTATATGGTATCCACATCATAGTCTGTCAGGAAAGCAGAAACAACATGGAGGCAGGAGATGAAAAAGAGATGTCAAATAGACATTGGAGATAATATATTGGGAGAAAGGAAGTATCTATGAGCAAAATTACTATGTAACATAAAAAAGTTGCACAGTATGCTATAAATCTGACGTTACATTATAATCAATTTGGTACTAGTTTATGAATTACATATAAAAATGAATAATGTCTGAAACAAGTTTAGAATTATTAAATATAAATTTATTTTTCAGATTCTTTTTCCAAATTTAACATAACTTCCATTAACAGATTGTCGGAAGTGTCCTCATTTTGAATTAGCAAATCTACCGCTTTCACACATTGAACTAATTCATAGTCCCGTGATTGATCCATGAATTCTAAGTCTTCATATATATGGGTTCTATAACAAATTTATATTTTTCTTCTCGCTTTCACAGATACAAAGTGCAGTAAAAAAAATAATTAAAGTTACATTTATTATATGGTAAGTATGACTAAAAAAATGTACTTTGTCATCACCCTTTGCTTTAAGCTTACTAATATTTTCTCAACCAACCTCACTCCTCTGTCTTTATTCTGCTTACCACACTTATTCTTATTCTCCATGTTTACTCCAATTTCCCTATTTCCCCTCTCATATTCAACTTCTTTCAATCCCTATTCTTTACTTCACTTACCCTCTGTTCCCTTCCTTTGCTTCTTCACTCATTTTGTTTTTCTTAATTATTTATCTTACTCCTACACACACACCTCATCCCCCTCTCAACACATACACACACCTCTAACATACACCCCACACACACACCACACACACACCTCATACACACAAAAATTCCCCCCACACACACTCTTCACATACACACACACATTCCATACACATACATACATCGCACACATATACACCCCACACCCATACACTCCTCACACATACTTCACACACCCTCACCTCCACCCACACCAAAACACCCCACACACCCACAGACACACCTTACACACCCACACCCCGACCTACAGCCACTGACTCCCTATAAGTCACACACCCTGCATTACTTATCTTTCTTTGCTGTTTCACTCAAATCCATTCAGGTACTGTTTTCTTTACTCTCTTTGTCCTTTCTCTTTGTCACTCCCCATGTCTTATCCTAATTCAATTTTTCACCCTCTTTCAACCCTCTTTACTTACACTAACTGGTCTTTTCTTACCCTCACTCACCGTTCTTCATTTATCCCGGTTACGCCACTACCCTTCATTCTCAATTTTTTACTGTCCTTTCTTTTTCTTTCAACACCCACTCACATTCTCCCACTATCTCTACTTTAGTCTTCTTCCTCTCTCTTTTCCCTTCTTTCGCTCCTTTAGTCATTTTACTTTTCTCACTTTCACCCTATTACACCTTCTCTGTTTTTTACTATGTAATAAACAATCCCTCTGTGTTCATCCTGTAGCTCTCTTTCTCTTAACATTACTCTCTTTGTGTTCTTCCCTCATGGTAACTCCTTCATTAAATTTTTTTTTTCTATTTTTTTGGGGGGCGCGCCCCGGTACGCGTACCCTAAGAAAAAAAAATTACAGTGATTCATTAAAAATATAGGTTAATTTTTATAAATGAAAGGTAGTTCTAAAAAGAACTGTTTTTTTTCTTCTTTTTGTTGTTTTATATTTTTTTTATGTTTTTTTGAACATTTTGTACTTTTTTTGGCTTTTCAAAACAGTTTTATATATTTTTTGTATTTTTTATGGGGAGAAACAAAAAACAGGGAATTGTAAATGGCTCAACAGGAGCAAAAAACAAGAAACTGAAAAAATTACAGTTTTTTGGGGCATTTGTGATTGTCACCAGCAAGGACGACGAGCTTCATGCTCTGTTCACCATAGGCGATGAGCTTGCCACATGCAATACATGTGATTCTAAAATCTGCAAATCGTGGCTGAATACATGGCATCGTCTCCGTTGTATCTGATCCCGATGGAGTGGGTTTCTTTCTTTTGGAGCTGGTCCTTGAACACTGGGGGAGGTGACTGGCCAGTTCCCCGATCTCTGCTTGAGAATAGTTGTTAGGATGCTTGTCGAATCATGGTATTATTACCAAATGAATATTTTTTGTCTGGATTGCCCCTTGAGAGTTGTTCGCCACAGATTAGGCAAGTTACCTTGCTACACTTTTTTCTTGCCCTCTGGGAGTGAAAAAAAACTCCCATACAATGTGTTCTTTTGGCTTGTATGGGGTATTTTGTTTAGGCAGCCATCTTCTCCCCTCCTCCTCCTCCTCCTCCTCCTCTTCCTCTTCTTCACCAGCAATGTATTGTTGTGGTGGTCCTCTTGGTGATGGTGGTGGTGGTGGTGCAGATGCTCCAGCTGTTGCTGCTAGAGTAGCCATTTCAAAAGAATTGTCTCTATAGATGAAACAGGTCTTCCTCAGTCAAAGGACAAAGTCAGAATAAGGAAGAAAGGTGGGGTTTTTCATCATTTGGGAAAAAACTGTCCTGAACCAATCAGCAGTGTTATTTTCAGGTCACAAGACCTAGGCTTTACTCATTTGGGAAAAACAACTGTCCTGAACCAATCAGAAGTGTTATTTTCAGATCACAAGACCCAGGCTTTACTCATTTGGAAACCAAAACTGTTCTGCACCAATAGAAAGTGTTATTTTCTGGTCACATGACCCGACGCGCTTACTCTACGCGCCCCGGGGCGCGCCCATAGTCGCGCTCCAGGGTGGGCCCCGGGGCGCGCAGCGTAAGCGCGTCGAGACGTTCAGCGATCGTATGCGCACGCGTGCTTCCAGGCGCGCTTACGCTGTGCGTCATATGATGCATCACGCGTCTACGCGATACGTCACGATGTTGCTTTCGTTCGCGAGAATAGCGCTAACGGGACGCTCCCCGGTACGCGCCGCAGGGCGCGCCACGATCGTATGCGCACGCATATATTTAAATATTTAAACATTACTCTCTAATATATGTATTCACTAAGATACACTTAATAAACCAGTTAACCAATTAGTTTTTTTTTTTAAATCCATGTAAACACTTATTTAACCATTTATTCTTCCATCAACTTTTAAATATACATATATAACACATATTTATTTTTCAGAAAGACACACATTCACTGGATGGTGTCATCAGTGATGTCATGAGTGATGTCACTGACCATGTCATGAGTGATGTAATATGTGACGTCATCAGCAGTGCATTGCACGCGCGAGTTATAGTGAGTCCAACTAACTATAACGTGGGAATTTCAATGGTTTTATGCGAGTAAAACTTCCAGCTAACTATAACTGGTGTAAAACCTATGGTTTTTTCAGTGAATATATATATATATAATTTTTTTTCTTTAATATCTCAAAACACTACTGAACGGATTTACACCATTTCTACAAAAGCGCGCTTTCTGGACCAAGACCTTTCCCCCTGCCAAATTTGGCATAATTCCGTTCAGCAGTTTCACCTGTAGCCTTGTCTAAACGTTTGTATGGAAAATGCATTGGGAAAACACGTTTTGGTACGCCCCTTTTTTCTCAACCCCCCACTTTGACGAATCACCCCTAAACTTTCAAGAAAGGAGCTGATCAAAAAAGAAACTTTTTCGAAAATTTCATAAACATTCGTCAAACGACTCTAAAGTTATAAGCACATGGAGGGCTCCAGGAGAGGGGCCGGGCAACACCCCTCTAAACATGAGTGAAGCCCCGGGTCTGCGGGGACTCCAGCGGGCCCTCACATCCCTATCGAGTCCCTGCTATTTTTTTATTTTTTTTCCCAAGACCTAGCCCACCCCGGGATCTCATGAAAATAAAATGCAGGATCCCTCGAAAAGTTATAAGCACATTGGAACGTTCCAGGAGAGGAGCCGCACAACACCCTCCCAACATGAGTAAAGCCCTGGGACTGGGGGACACCAGTGAGCCCCGTGACTGCGGGGACACCAGCGGGTCCCCGCTGCCCCAGCGAGCCCCTGCAAATTTTTTGTGAAAAATTCCCCCGAGACCTAGCCCACCCTGGGGTCTCATTAAAATAAAACACAGAAACCCGCGACCCCAAGCGCAATCAGAAGTGGGTGCGTTATTTTGGTTGCACTTGTGTCTGGTCACGTGGTGTTGATATGGGCAGTCACAAGTATTAACCAGCTTGCTCACCACATACTAGGACATTGGAATAATATTGTCTTTTTGTGTTTTGTTTAGTAATGTATAACCCCTGTCCTGAGAGGCCTAAGAAGAAAAGGTTGAAAAGTGGTCACATCCACACTTCTAAGGAGGAGTTGTTGTAATTTGAATAATCTGTATAATTGTAGGGTGTCACACTAGAATTAGGTCTATTAATTCATTTGCCTTAGGTGTATTACCTTGACTACCTCCAAGTGGTTTACCCTGAACTGTAAGTGGGACACTAGTGAGAACTATTTCTATAGGGCTATTGTGTTATGTTGTATATACATCATATATTACCTACTGGCGGTCGCCAGTAGGTATATATAGTTAGGATTTTTTCTCTATGGGATGTTTGAAAATTCTATGTCTAATAACTTTGGCGTTTGTGGACGGAATTGGCTGAAATTTTCAGGAAAATGGCACATTTTGTTTCTGAGCAGCCCCTGAAAATTGGGGGGGGTTCGTCCAGGGGGGGTCGAGAAAAAAGGACGGTCCCAAAACGTGTTTTTAACATTGAGTTTTCCATAGGGCGGTTGGCCTCACTTTTAGCCCGAACGGCTGAATGGATTTGCACGAAACTTGGCAAAATTGTAGGGACTGGTAGCCCGATGTGCCTTTTGTAGGTCTCAATATATGTGCTCCAGTGGATTTTGAGAAATTAACGTTTTAAAAAAGATATATATCTGTAACAGCGGACCGGGCAGCGCTCCAGTTCGCGTACTTTTCGCGCAACGGAGCTTTGTGAAGCGAAGCTGATTGGTTCTCCGGCGTCTGTAAACATTCCAAACAGTCCGTAGCGGCCGCCATCTTGTCTCTCGGTAGGATCGAGAGACAAGAGGAGGCCAAAGCGTAGGGGCAAATGACCATAAGGGGGCATAGTAGATCCTCCCTGACCTCTTAGGTTTGATGTACCATTTTGCCAAGTTTGGTGTAATTCCGTTCAGCCATTCAGGCTGTAGACGTATCTAAATGTCAATAATCGAACGGCTGAATGGATTTGCACGAAACTTGGCAAAATATTAGGGACTGGTAGCCCGATGCGCCTTTGCTAGGTCTCAATATATGTGCTCCAGTGGATTTTGAGAAATTAACGTTCAAAAAAAGATATATATCTGTAACAGTGCTCCGCTTCGCGTACGTTTCGCGTTACGGAGCTTTGCGAAGCTGATTGGTTCTCCGGCGTCTGTCAACATTACAAACAGTCCGTAGCGGCCGCCATCTTGTCTCTCGGTAGGATCGAGAGACAAGAGGAGGCCAAAGCGAAGGGGCAAATGACCATAAGGGGGCATAGTAGATCCTTCCTGACCTCTTAGGTTTGATGTACCATTTTGCCAAGTTTGGTGTAATTCCGTTCAGCCATTCAGGCTGTAGACGTATGTAAATGTCCTATGGAAAATTGCATGGGGAAAACACATTTGAAAGTGTTGAAATTTAGAACCAATTAAAATGTTACTTTGGTTTTGTATTTGTGTGTGATGAAAGTTAATTGGTTATGTATATATCTCAAATGAGAGGAAACCACAGCCATTTTGTGATACTACTGTCTGAGGTACATTTGTGAGGAATTTTTGGTGGTGAATTTCTGGTGTTTGATTTACACAGTACTAACACTTCTCCTACTTTTAAAAAGGTGAGTTGTTAATTTGTAAGGGGAACTATGTTGTACACTTGAAGATAATTTGAAAAATGTTTTCTGTTATTTATTTGCAGTCCTTCTGTTATACTAAATACTTGATAAAGTTCGTTTTATATTATGTATTACTAAAAACGATAAATGAAAGTGATTATTTTTTTCTGCAATTTACAGCAAGCAATTTCAAAATAAAATGGCTCACAATGAAGAGACCGTGGCAATTTCTTTGTAAGGGGAACTATGTTGTACACTTGAAGATAATTTGAAAAATGTTTTCTGTTATTTATTTGCAGTCCTTCTGTTATACTAAATACTTGATAAAGTTAGTTTTATATTATGTATTACTAAAAACGATAAATGAAAGTGATTATTTTTTCTGCAATTTACAGCAAGCAATTTCAAAATAAAATGGCTCACAATGAAGAGACCGTGGCAATTTCTTTTGCATTGTCCACTACATTGATTGAAATTGAGAGCACCAATAATGAAATATTGTCACAAGGAGGAGATGACTTGTATGATTTCATTAGATTGATTGAAATTGACAGCACCAATAATGAAATATTGTCACAAGGAGGAGATGACTTGAATGATTCCACTACATTGATTGAAATTGAGAGCACCAATAATGAAATATTGTCACGAGGAGATGACTTGAATGATTCCACTACATTGATTGAAATTGACAGCACCAATAATGAAATATTGTCACAAGGAGGAGATGACTTGAATGATTCCACTACATTGATTGAAATTGACAGCACCAATAATGAAATATTGTCACAAGGAGGAGATGACTTGAATGATTTTTTTGATCAATCTGTTGATGGCGAATTTATCGAATGTTTGGAGACCATAGAGTTACAAGAATCATCATTGCAGACTTTTAATGAGGAGATTCCAGATGAGATGATTGAAGAGGAAATTGCTGATGAGGACATGTTACTAGTTCTTTCAAATTTAGAAAATTCTGAAGAATAAATTTATATTTAGAAATCAAAAATTGTTTGAGACATTATTCATTTTTATTTTTAATTTATGAGGTTGTAGCGAAGTGATTGTAGTATAAAATGAGACTTATAGTATAGAGTGCAACATTTTTATGTTACATGGTAAGTTTACTCATATTTACTTCCCTTCTCCCACTATATTATCTCCAATGTGTATTTGACATCTCTTCTTCATCTCCGGCCTCCTTTCTCTCACTGTGTGTCTCTGATGCATCTTATCGCTGCTATTTTGTGTAATTACAGAAGAGAGTAAAATAAAATAGTTCGGAACGTGAAAAGGGGGCAAAGTAGAGTACCCCTCACCCCCTAGGCCTTCTCAGGCGGTCCCAAAAGGATCAGTTTCTGCTTTCCTGAGAGATTATGGTATGAGTTCCATATACCACAATAATTTGCATTACAACATGCAAGATATATATCTCCTATTACCAACTTTTGGAGATATTCGCGCTAAACGCGAATATCTCCAAAAAGTAACACCTGCCCTGAGCAGTTCTTAGCCATGTTATCCAATGGGAGGTGGATAACATGGCTAAGAGCATTAGCTCGGTAATGCATGAATATCGCTGACTTTTTAGCGATATTCATGCATTGCGGCCGTTTTTTATCGCATTTGCGATAAACCTTGATAATAGCAAGGTTTATCTTCGATAATTTCTGACGATGCTTAGCGGTAAAAAATTCGTTGGTAAGCATCGTTAGCGATAAATATCGCTTAACTTTGGTAATATGCACCAACGTCTGTTAACGTTCGATTAGAAGGAAATGAGGAAGTGTTGAAAAACATTGTTTGCGCCATCTTGCCTTTTTTGAAATGCCACACTTTTGTCGTGCACGGCAGCCATTTTAGATGCCTTGACCAGACCCACTCTCTGCACGCTGTCGATTCGTAGCATGGCTCCCCACCCTCGCAAGCATCTTCCCCAGGCACTGGTCACCCCCGCTCTCTGTCTTATGCATGGGCAATAAACCTCCCCCCATCTGCGCTGCTCTTCCCTGAGAATCACACTCTGTGCCCGCCCGACACCTCCCTTTCGCCCTATTCACTACCGCACCCTCTGACACTCCTCTTCCTCTGTGTCCGATTGTCCAGGCTATCAGCTAGCCCTGCAGATGTAGTTTATGGCTCCAGCTGTAAAGAATCACCCCTCTTTAAAGGAGTTATAGTAGATCAAGGCCCACACCCGATGAGATCCGTCACACCACACGTGTTCCTACTATCTGAAAACCATCCTGTATTGTGATTGGGGAGGGGACCGAGCCTGAAGCGGAAGATTCTAGGAATGACTCTTTGTACATCAAAGTTTTTACAATTATGTGTCACATTAAAAATATATAGCACTACAACAAAGTAGTAGGAATATAAAACTTTAATAACATATAAATATATACAACAAAACAAAAACAGTAAAAACATTTAAACAACGAAGAGACCGTGGCAATTTCTTTTGAATTCCTGATGAGGACATGTTACTAGTTCTTTCAAATTATGAAAATTCAGAAGATGTTGCCTGGGGGTGGGTCGTCAGTAGCAGTCTGTTGTGCGAATAGTTCCAAGGCAGCAGAACGCGCTGAAATCTAGATGGCACGAAAGTGATGTCTAGTAAGTTGCCGCCCAGCAAATAACGGCGTGGGGCGCCGCGGGGGTGAGTGAGTCCAGTAGGCACCACAGCTATTCTTACCGGCATTGCAGAATTACTGCTGGGGACAATGCCTGTGCTGTAGCAGGGTCACAGCAGAAACAAAAAGGATTCTGTTGAAGATGTTGTTGGTTTTCAATTTGAAAACAGTTCTGGTGTCAACTGCTATGGTAATGTAGTGGTTAATGTTTTGTTTTCTCTAGAAAATGTAAAAGAGGGGGAGGCAGTCCAAAGTTCTGTTAAAAGGGCAAAGGAAAGGATCGGTGGTTTGAACTATCACTCAAAAAGGGGAGGGGGTGCAACAATTTTTCCTACCGGGTCACACTGTGCTTTCACCGGAACTGAGGTCTGCAGGATTCTAGTTATTCAAAGTGAGGCTGGCGCCAGCATGGGAGCGCCGACGTCCCGCGGATACATTTTCGTCACTCCACGGGCGATCATGGCAGTCATTCCCCATCGGGGGTCGCAGACTCCCGCGGCTCCTCTAGAATCTTCAAGGTCGTGGAGGACTACGGTGGTGGAGTCAACCAGTGACCGGGCCATTTCTTCATGCTGGGCCCGCTCTTGCCAGGTCGATCGCCATTTTGAGAGTTCGGCAGCTACCGGCGATCGCGGGGTCACATGAGCGGACGGGCTCCACCCTGCCGGGCGAGACGTTGCAGCATCGCCACAGTGGACGAACCCTTTTCGGGGCGCCTGGAGCGCTGAGGGTGCAGCTGGGAAGCCTTCACCTGAGGAGGCGGGAGAGGCCTGTTCGCACTGTCTCTCCCTCCCAGTGCACCCCACGGCGCCCCGCTTGACATTTGTTATGGCCGGTGGCGATGAGGACGGGGGGGGGGGTCGGAGGCATGTGCAAGACATCCCCCCCAGTGTTGTCAAAGCCATTTTTGAAGAAAGAAGTGGTGCCTGGCGTGTTGCCGCTGCTATTACGAAGGAGAAAAGAAAAAATGTCCCGTCCGTCTTTGGGCCGGGCTTCCGGTGGATGTCGGCCGGACGCCCCTGGCTCTGGCCTCATGAACGGGTTCCTTGGTTTATCGGCTGCAGCCGGATCCCGTCGGCCTCGGCCCCCCGACCGTTGGTGGCCGGACCGGAAGAGCATGTGGCGGGACTACCTGAAACTCTCAAGGGCCACCGCGGCCGGACTGGGAGAGAGAGAGGAGGGTCGAGGAGACATTCCCCCCCCTGCAACTCTTCAGCGTTGTAAAGGCAATCCCCTGGCCGGGTCCCGCTGGCCTCGGCCTCTCCTCCGGCTACACCCTACGTTAGGATCTCCTGGCCGAGGCGTGGCAGCAGGACCCGCCTTATATGGGCTGCTCCCGGCTGGGCGTAGCCGCAACCCTGCCCCACCTTGGAAGTTTCCAGAGTGGGGGCGGATGTTCTACTGACTTGCATTTTTCCTAGTCTATCGATTTTTTTGGCGTGGCAGGCGGTGGGACAGCGAGGGGTGATTTGGTTTCTCTTACTGTTTTTCTGGTCTCTCACCACTGGCATATTTCTAACGTTTTCTTGTTTCTAGGACATTAATAGGTTTTATCATTACGTTATGTTATCGTTTCTTTGTTCGTTGTTTAATAAAAGTTCATGTTCATCAGTGGCCTACTGATTTTCGTTTTCCTATTCTTTTCTTTCCAGGTTGTTTCATGCTAAAGTTTCTGTTAACAGGATACAGTGATCACTTCGTTATTATTGCATATGTCCTTTTCACTAGGGGTGCTCTCTGGTCGGGCCAGATGACGTATCTCTAGTAAATGGTCCGGGTGAAACAGGTGCATCAATCAGTGGGGAGTAGATAGGCATGACAGATTACAACGGGGGAGAAAGGTCCGCATTACGTACCCTTTCACTATTTGCAAAGATTTTCCTACGTATATTTGCAAACAGGGAATACCTCCAAAAAGAACCAATTCCCAAACAGTCAATGTTTGGGGAAACAATCAATCAATGAGGAACGAAATAGGCACGACGTGTTAAAGGTTTGCGTTACCTACCCTTCACTATCTGCAAAGGGAGAGAGAATATTCCTATTCTTCCTCGTTTGCAGGCAGAGAAGATTCTTAAGAGAACCAACTTCGAACAATTCAATGCTCGATTCAAACAATCAACAAGGGGTACTGTGAACACAAATGAACGCCGCTTATGTACATACACATTGGTATTATCAACAGGTTGTTCCTAATGTTTCTATTTTAGGGAGGTCAAAAAGAGATCCCATTAGTGGCCTACTGATTTTGCTCGATTCCTTTTGTTTTTTTACACGATTTTTCGCTATCTGCAAAGACTAAACAGAGTATTGCGACGCGTTTCGGGACAGCGTCCCTTCGTCAGTGGTTCAACATTGTGGACTACGCAGCGCCATTTTTTAAAACCACAGTTGGTAATTGAAATGAACAACGGACTCAAAACATTATTCAAAGCAGCAGCGCCATATTAAAGCGGTCAATGCAGTCACAGGATAGACAACAGCATACATTATTTACATATAATTTCCAGCTGTTGTCTCATACTAATGCTTTAAACATTTGACACAATTCAAGCCGTGTATCGGCCTTGACTCTCGCTTTCATTTCTTCATGATTTTCTATGGTTACGGGGTGTTTTCCTGTGTGGGCCAGACTTGGAAACTGCTAAATTATTCGTCAAGAATTGACGGATATGGTTTTTATCCATATCAATTACCAACTGTGGTTTTAAAAAATGGCGCTGCGTAGTCCACAATGTTGAACCACTGACGAAGGGACGCTGTCCCGAAACGCGTTTGCTTAAGAAATAAAAACTTCAGCTGCATCTTTTTGAGCCCGGGAGTGCTGTCTTCTTGGTTTCCCAACCCGGCCGGGTATGGGAACAAAGTTTGGAGCTTGGATTTAATAACGCGGTACACCGCCGCGTTTGGACGGCACCCGACACCAAGAGTGACCCACGGTTCCGGTGTGTTTGGAGCTTGTATGTCTATGCGTGGGTGCACCGCCGCCATCTGCGAGTGAGGAGGGGAAAAGAAGGTCTCCCGCTGCCTGCAGAGGAGGATTGACATTTGCCGTACCGGACTGTGGAAACAAAACACACGAGAGGGAAACAGAGAAGAAACTGAGCGTTCCGCGTCAAGAGCAAAAGCGGTAAGCCAGTACTCAAATTCCTTCTTGTTTGTGGTCCGACGTGATAAGATTTGGCATTTGGAACATTCTTTGACGGTGTGTCGAGGGCTCTTTTGAAAAAACAGCGGCAGCAAGGGGAGAAAGACGGAGTTCCGGGATCGGGACTCTTGACCCCATTTAGCATTTAATAATGTTCAACATGAGTGAACGTAGAAACGCAGCGGGAGATATGTTTAAAAATAAAAATCCGGACATAACGAAACCGCCACCTGCAGCTACCACTGAGGTCAGGAGGACCTTGGTTATACAATTCCAGAAACTTGAAAAGCTCTATGAGAGAGAACTTCGGAAGTGGTGGGAGGGTACATCACTTCAGGGATATATCGAAGTAGAGCGTGTGCCCAGGGGGTTACGAATATTCACCGTCCCTGCCTACGAGAATCCCGATCCTCTCCTGTTGGAAGCCTGGGCTGCTCATATTGCTTTATCCTGTAAGGGAATGCTGGAAATTCTAGTGCAATTTGCCTGGAGTGACCGGGATAAGACGGTCAAGGAAATTGAGGCACTAGAAGAGGAAATACTCAAAAATCCAGACAAAGATGAGCAAGAACAACTGCGCTCAGCTATGAAAAAGAGGCTGCAAAAATATGAACTTAAAATCAAAATGAGGAAACAGGAGAAATTTGATCGGGACGAACGTGACTATGCGATGGGCAGAGTACTTACCTTTGCCAGGAAATATGATCAACCACGTAAAGATCTAGCAAAGAAGAATCAAATGCCCGATAAAACTACTGAATCCAGAGTAGAAACCTCAGACTCCGATGTGATCGTGAGTGACATGTCCGGTGATGAAATGGCAGGCCCCTCCAACTTACCAAAGAATACTCCTTTTCATCAGGAGTTCAACGTTATCAAACAGAGTTGGCTAAGGGGTGGAAAAAACAAACCACCGGAGGAGGAAGACAAACAAGAAGAGGTGGCTGGAAGAGGAAGGGGCAGAGGAAAAAGCAGTACAGCCTCTCATGCAACAAGAAGCAGGAAAGTCAACAGGTGGTGAAACAAGACTCTTTAACTATTGTCAATCTTTCAAAACGAATCCTTTCCCCATGTGAAGAATCTGTTTTACAACTTGGACTCACATTTTGCCCCAATGTGCATTTAGAATACACTCAAACACGGATAGACCTTTATAAATTTATCAGGAAGGTCAAATTGCACAAATATTTTAAAGTAAAACCAACAGCGAAGGAGGCCAAACATTTGAGGGGCAATAAGAAAGGGATCGATCTTTTAACAGTCAATGACTTGACTGCATGCGAGCTCCTAGAAGATTTGCGCCGAGAAAATGAATGTGAAATTAATGTTCCCACTACCACCTATTCTCAGAGACTGGCGCATGTTGGTGTTGATCAGGAAGTTCCCAACAGTGGGTACAAATTACCATCTAAATTTGTACCCCAAATCCCAATAGATGCCATCGACACATTCTCTGACGCTGTCATCAAGGATTTGATGGCCATGAGAACAACTCACAAAGGACAAATTGAAAATTACAACATCACCAAGAAGCAGAGAATGGCGATAAAGACCCTGGCTGAAGACAAATCTATTATCTGTAAACCTTCAGACAAAGGGGGAAATATCGTGATTATGTCACGGGAGAAGTATGTAGAGGAAGCGAATCGCCAACTACAGGATGCCCACTGTTATATGGAGATTGACAAGAAAGAATATCTTTCTAGTATTGAGACTTTACACGAACTTTTGAGGAAATGGCATTGCAAGCAAATGTTGGAATTGGAAGAGTATATGTTTTTGAAAAATTCCAATTCCATTTTACCAACATTTTATCATTTACCAAAAGTTCATAAGAACATCAACACACCCCCAGGGAGACCAATCATCTCCTCCATTGTTGGACTGACAGAGAACCTCTCCAAATTTTTGGATCATTATCTGTTCGAGTTCGTTCTAGGATTGAAGTCTTATATACGAGATACGACGGACTTCATAGAGAAGATTGAAACTGTGACATGGCAATCTACTTATGTGATGGCAACGCTCGACATAACAAGCTTGTACACATGTATAGAGCATAGACAGGGACTACATGCCATAGACTACTTCCTGAGAAAAAAGTCATTAAAATACGCTATGCATAATGAAATGTTATTAGAATTGGTTAGCTTTTGCTTACACAATAACATTTTCCTTTTCCAGGAGACTCTATATAGGCAGCAGTCGGGTACTGCGATGGGTTCCTGCTTCGCCCCCAGCTACGCGAATTTATTCGTGGGCTGGTGGGAGGAGCAGGAAGCCTGGGGACCAGCTAACGCCACATGGACCAACAAAGTGGTGAAATGGTACAGGTACATCGATGACCTGTTCCTAATATGGAATGGGTCTATCGATGAAGTTAAGAAATATGTCGAACTGCTAAATCAAAATGTCTGCAATCTCAAATTTTCTGGGGACATTAGTGAAACTCGGGTCAATTATTTGGACTTGCAGGTGACCGTGAAGGATGGAAAAGTCTCAACCTCCCTTTACCGCAAGCCCACTGCGGGCAATAGTGTTCTGTTTGCAACTAGCAGCCACCCCCGCAAATTGATCAATAGTATCCCCTATGGGGAATTCCTTAGATTAAAAAGGAATTGTACCCATGAGGAAGACTTCAACCTAGCGGTCTCTGACAGTATAGACAGATTCGTTGTGAGAGGTTATAAACTAAATCTTTTACTTGATACTCTCAATCGTGTCAAGAAACTGCCACGTAACTCCTTGTTTACTAAGAAAACAAGATCTACTGCTGAAGGGAAATTTCGTATGGTAACTACCTATTCGGCAGATTCTGCGAAACTCAGGGCAATTATGACCAAGCACTGGCATATTCTAAAAACCGACCATATAGTGGGGCCAGATATACCTTTAACCCCACAGCTGACTTTTAGAAAAGCCAGATCCTTGAAAGATGCTATGGTACACAGCCACTTGGAACCTGTATGAAATATCAAAGGTACATTAAGAGATGCAAGGGGCTTCTTTCCATGCGGAAAGTGTAAAGCCTGTGCCTTTAGCAAACGTACACTTTCCTATCAAGTAAGAGGATGTCATAATGGGAGGAAGATTAACAAGTTTATGACATGTTTGACAGACCATGCTGTATATTGCCTTATGTGTCCCTGCCAACTGAGGTATGTTGGCAGTACGATCAATCCCGTGAAACTTAGAGTATTAGAACACATGAGAGCTATCATGAACAAGGATTTTTCCTACCCTGTTGCCCGCCACTTTGCAATTAAACATAATAGCAATAGGGATCTATTGAGATTTTTCTGTTTGGACTGTGTCCCAGAAAGTGCAAGAGGTGGAAACAGGCTTTTAACTCTCAGAAGACTCGAGTCACGTTACATCATTGATCTCGAAACTAAGGCACCTGGAGGCTTGAATATGGGGGAGGAGATGGCAACTCATTTAGGATGAGTTACTGATTTTCAAAGGAAACTGTATATGATATAGTAACTGTGATGAATTGAAAATGAACAGGATTATGAAATAACTGGTGTCGTTGTGGGTGGTGGGTTCGTGATTGTCTGTTTAAAATTGTGAATTTTAATTAGTTGGAGGAGGGGTAATTCATGGATGGGACCAGACTAGTGCAACTGACAATGCAGCCGTTTGTGCTGCAATTGCCGATCCACGGCAAGATTATAAAGCATTCATCTTTTTTGATATGGATAAAAACCATATCCGTCAATTCTTGACGAATAATTTAGGAGTTTCCAAGTCTGGCCCACACAGGAAAACACCCCGTAACCATAGAAAATCATGAAGAAATGAAAGCGAGAGTCAAGGCCGATACACGGCTTGAATTGTGTCAAATGTTTAAAGCATTAGTATGAGACAACAGCTGGAAATTATATGTAAATAATGCATGATGTTGTCTATCCTGTGACTGCATTGACCGCTTTAATATGGCGCTGCTGCTTTGAATAATGTTTTGAGTCCGTTGTTCATTTCAATTACCAACTGTGGTTTTAAAAAATGGCGCTGCGTAGTCCACAATGTTGAACCACTGACGAAGGGACGCTGTCCCGAAACGCGTTTGCTTAAGAAATAAAAACTTCTGCTGCATCTTTTTGAGCCCGGGAGTGCTGTCTTCTTGGTTTCCCAACCCGGCCGGGTATGGGAACAAAGTTTGGAGCTTGGATATATATATATATATATACATATATATATATATATATATTTATATATATATATATATATATATATATATATATATATATTTTTTTTTTTTGCTTCTGTCTTTGTATGGTATGTTGTGATAAATGTCATTTTTGTGTTTATTTCACTGAATAGGTGCCTCTGCGTATGTGTGTAATGAAAATGTTTTGATATATTTCCTAAAATAATACGAGTTGTGGAGAGGGTAATTATATGTGCTCTACTCATAAATTGTGCTTCTATTTTTTCCTTTTATACCATTTTCTATTGTATAAACTACGTCTTATACCTAGGTATAAGAGAGTGATTTGGGTATACCACTGTTGATTTTGACTGGTCTTTTACACTTTTTGAAGTGTGAGGTGTTGTCTATAAAATTGTACATTTCTTGATAATTTATAGAAAGTATTGTACTATTTTTTCCCAGGCCTTGGCCCCTGGCCATTGAAAGATATTATTTGTGGGAAGGTATTAATGTTTGTCTTATGTACAGATGTACAAAATGTCAGAATCTTACATGGTGAGTTACTCTGAAGAACATATAAATAGATTGAAACAAATTCCATCATTATTAGGCGGGAATAAACCAGGGACGAGTCATCTTAACTCAGATAAGGGAGAACGATTAATACAACACAGAAAAAAAAATACAAGAACCCAGCTGCACGCCCAAGTATTATTGAAATATCTTAAATCAAACACGATGCCTGCAGGCCTGCAGGTTAAAAATATTCCAGTGATCTTTATATATGATAAAGCATACTGGGTTGATTTTAGTTGTGTCGGAACAAAGTGTTCCCGCCACTGGATTGTTTTATTCATCCAGACCGCCTTAAGAATAAGTGAAGAGAAACTGAAAGAAATTAAGAAGCTAGAGGAAGAAAATGGGGGAGATACCACGATAGCAGATGCTAAATTTCTGTTGGAGACTATAGAGAAAACACTGATAGATTTTAAGACACATACAGTGAACTTGAAGACGTCTAAAGTTGTGAAAGATATTAAGAACTTTAAACTGGATTGGGTATACCCGTATTTGAAGGAGGATTTCTTCAAAAATATTAATCCGAGTAGTTTAAATCTTTAATATAGAGGGAGATACCGCACCAAATTTTTGACCTTTTCAGACTCCTCTTCAGATTCAGATCAGGGAGAGGGACCATTTTTTCAACCATACCTGACATACCAACCCTACTATCAATATCCTAGGGCCCATTCCTCCCTTTTTTAGACGGAGGTGGGAGCAGGGGACGGGGCTTCAGAGGAGGATGGCGAGCGCCCGTACAACAGCCTCAGGAACAGGTGTACTTCAGAACGAGACACAAAGTGTACAGACGTTAGAGCAAAATGTGAGCTGTAATAATCATACCAATACTAATTTGATGCCGGTGTATAATCTATCTAAACACACCCTAACCGATTTGGAGATAAAAATTCTTCAAAAAGGCTTATTTTTTCTCCCTACGGTGGTGCAAGATCCGGTTGTTACCAAAACAGAAGTCCTACAATTCTTACAAAAAATCAGGTTGAAGGTTTTTTCTCTGAATACAGTGAGTGTAATGAATTAAATAACAGTGGTTTAAAGAACAAACCCTTATTTTTATCCTCAACGCATGGCAATGCCTGACGAAGTCCTGGTTTTTGAAGACCACATTTTACGTGAAATAGACCAGCTTAACACTAAACAAATCACATTTAGATCTAATTTCTCTAAGCAAGAACAATTGGCCTTAAAAGAACTGGCTTCTAATCCCTTTACGGTTATTAAGCCAGCAGATAAGGGAGGGGGTATAGTCCTATGGGACAATGAAAAATATGACAAGGAGATCATGCGCCAATTGAGTAATAGGGATTACTATTGCCCTATTACTGATAACCCTACAGCCCGATTGAGAGCTCAGATATTACACCTTACTACAGAGACCTTGGAGTTAGGATACCTGTGTAAAAAAGTATGCGAATATTTGAATTTCACTGAACAGAAGGTACCTAACATATATGTCCTGCCTCAGAAGCATAAAGATATACTCCAACCTCCTGGCGGACCAATTATTTCAGCCTGTGGTTCTATTTTGGAGCCATTGTCTAAATATATTGATGTATTTTTGAAGCCATTTGTAGCTCAGACAAAGGCCTATGTTAGAGACACAATGGACCTTTTTTCTAAGATAGAACTCTCGATGTTTGATGGAAGCCAACAGTTGTTGGTTTCTTTCGACATCGAGAGTCTATATACGAACATTCCGCAGGATGAATCCTTGATAGTAATGACCATGGTGCTTGACAAGAGACCAAGACCGCATCAGGTTCTGACTGAGTTTTTGCTTTCTTTGGCGCGTATTTGTTTGAAAAATAACTTTTTTGCTTTTAAAAAGGATCTGTTCTTGCAGGTCAAAGGTGTAGGGATGGGCTGTTGTTGCGCACCCGAAATAGCGAACCTAGTGATGGACCATTTCGAAATGAGATACATCTTCCATGAAGCGACCCCCTTCAAAAATCACATTCTGGAATGGGTGCGCTCCATCGATGATGTGTTCATGATATGGAAGGGTACACAAGAACAACTGGAACAATTTAATCTGTGGCTAAATGCCCGAACGACTGACCTTAAATTCACTAAAACATCCAGTAACACACATATTAATTCCTTAGATGTGTGGATTATTCATAAAGATGGTAGGCTGGAGGTGGATTTATATACTAAGTATATACTTTGTTGGAATATACATCTGGACATCCACGTAATCTCAGGGACAATTTGCCCTACTGGAAGTTTTTGAGAGGGCGTCGCAATTGCACTAACAAAAATGATTACTTTAAAAATGCAAAGACCTTGCAAGAGAAACTAACCACAAGAGGATACCCTAAGAAATTGGTCATGGGAGCATTACAACTTATCCCGAAAATCAAACAAGACTCAGAACAACTAACATGCATAATCACCTTTAACCCCAAGGCGAATAAAGTGAAACAAATCATCCTTAGGAATATGAGGCCAATAGAACATCTGAATATTTCTAAGCCCTTGTTCACATTCCGATGGGGGAGGAACTTGAGAAATTACCTGGTTAAAGCAACACGCCAGTAATCTTCACCAGCAGACCTGAGAGGTCTATTAGGTTTACCAGCAGTAATAGGGCACTATAGGTGTAACAGTTGTGCCGTATGTCCACAGACAAGAGACTCTAAATCTGTAGGGATAAATAATAAGCAACATAAACAATTGTGTTTTTCAAATTGTAACACTAAAAATGTAATGTATTCAGTAACATGCCCTTGTGGAAAATCATACATTGGGCAGACAACATAAGCTGTTAAGATGCGGATATTACAGCATAAGTTGCGCATACGCTGCAAGACTGCAGGAGCCCCTAAGGTCCAACATTATATTGCAATGGGCCATGATGAAAATGAATTGGAATGGTCTGTCTTGGTGATGGTGAAAGCGTCCAACAAAATAGCATTGCAAAGCAATCTGAATCATTTAGAGGCACGCATGATAGAAAGATACCATACGTCAACTCAAGGACTTAATGACCGAGACGAGATCTGGGCATTAATTTAATATTCAGAATTTTTGCTTGCGATTTCACGACAGGATGTTTGCAGGGGTACAGCTATTACAATAAAGAAAAGTAGGAAGCGGGGGATATAACCTGCGATAAGGTGTTTTGTATCAATCTTGATTATCCTTACTGTTTATGCTTCAGTCACCATGTATAATATGTTGCCATGATATGTACAGTTATATATATTGTATATAATATAGATGTTTATTTGTAATGGGTTTTAATTTATTTGTCAACCCTGAATGTGTTTTGAGTAAGGTGGTGCGAGATTCTTCTATACTCTGACTGCCTATGTATGATTGCCTATATCTTGTGTGTTAAGCGGTTCTAGTAACTTCGATGTGTCTCCCGTAATAGGAACGGGCATGCACGTGAGGGGGAAGTATCTACAAGCTATGATTACAAATAGTTTCAATATGGCTGCCATTACGACTAAGAGAGTGGTTTCCCGAGCTCAGGGATCTTCGTCCCTGGAGTCTCATTTTCATGGCCATGCGCGTGCATGAGCGACGTCGCGACGTAGGTTGCAGTGAGTTCGCCGATACTACCCGGCACGGTTACTCTGTATATGGAGGCATTTCTGGCGTCCGTGGCGTACAGAGGAGAATAAAGGTGGACTAAGGAGATTTGATTCCCAGCATTTACAGTAAAAGTAAGTTTCCGGATTTCCGGCTGAGGGGGTGGCGTGTGTGGGGAACGCGAGAACCATACCACTTCTGGTTTTAATCATCATAGTTTTATGTACCCCCCTTGTGTAGGCTGATTGATTCCATAAGATGATTTTGATGCAGATGGTGATACTTTCCATGAGCCCACATTGGAGGGTGCTCCACCATACTGAGTGGAGGTAAGTGCTAGGTCATTTTGAACCCCCGGTTTTGTTTTTAGTGTTGCCTGGAGTTGTTTGAGAAGGATAGGGCACTTGCTGTTTTGATGCCATCAAATTGTTTCCCTAAATGTAATGTATCCTGAGCATTGTAAATGTAAATGTAAATGTACAGGAATTTATATAGCGCAAATCACCAAGCGGTTTCTAAGCGCTTGCTTAGGGAACCCGTCCTGGTATTCCCCTGTGAGATAACCCCGGCAGGGTATCCGCAAGGTGAAAGCCAGGCATCCCGCCGCGAGGGGCCGTTGTGGAGATTAAGCAAGCTATTGCCCAGAGTCGCAGAGTGTGAACCCGTGAATCGAGTAGGCACCGGAGCGAGAATTGTCGAGTCCATGGACATTTTAGGACTCAAGACCCCGCCCAGCCGGGAATTGAACCCTGGGCCCAGGCTGACCTCTGCTTCCAGGTCTGCCTCCTCTAACCAGTGAGCCACACTTCTCCACATTGTGACACCTATATGGTGTTCTAAACCTCGTACCCCGGTCCTTTGACGACTTGCTACATGTAAGTTACTGGCGTTTACCATGCTTTGGCCTGCCCCTGCACATGGTGTATTGGATTGCTACACAAGGGTTATGGCATTTGGTTGACAGCTTTTGTTGCCGTATTTTGACTTATTCCTTTTTAATTAATATTTTTTGGCATTGATATATTTTCCAAACTCAAACCACGATGTGGTATCAGATGTGGGTGCGGTATTTCGGTAGCACTGATGTCTGGTCATGTGGTGTTGATATAGGCAGTCACGAGTATTAACCAGCTTGCTCACCACATACTAGGAGGTTGGAGTAATATTGTATTTTTGTGCTTTGTTTAGTAATGTATAACCCCTGTCCTGAGGAGGCCTTAGAAGAAAAGGCTGAAACGTGGTCACGTCAACACTTCTAAGGAGGAGTTGTTGTAATTTGAATAATCTGTATAGTTGTAGGGTGTCACACTAGAATTAGGTCTATTAATTGATTCACCTTAGGTGTATTACCCTGAAAACCTCCAAGTGGTTTACCCTGAACTGTAAGGGGGACACTAGAAAGAACTATTTTTGTAGGGCTATTGTGTTATGTTGTGTGTATATATATATATATATTTTTTTTTTTATTCTGTCTTTGTACGGTATGTTGTGATATATGTAATTTTTGTGTTTATTTCATTGATTAGTTGCCTCTGCGCATGTGTGTTATGAAAATGTGTTGATATATTTTCTAAAATAACACGAATTGTGGAGAGGGTAATTAAATGTGCTCTACTCATAAATTGTGCTGTATTTTTTCCTTTTATACCATTTTCTATTGTATAAACTACGTCTCATACCTAGGTATAAGAGGGGCAATTTGGGTATACCCCTGTTGGTTTTGACTGAGCTCCTCGGCTGAGGCAAGTCGTTAATTAAATCCCACAAGAATCCTCCCGCTTGGAGAGAAAAAAACAGAGCGCACTCACTGGGAGATTTTCACAGTGTATTTAATCATTTTCAGGCAATTTCACTGGTAAACCACAGTGCAAAACCAACGTGTTTCGGTCTCCATGAGTCCTTGGTCACGGTTGGATACACAATTTTTCCCGACATACTTATTTTGAAACTACGTCACATGACTTCCTGTCAAACAAAAAAAAAAATGTAACTGCACACAACCACTTGGCATTCTGGTACTAGTAGTTGCAGTTAAAAGCACTGCATCTTTCTATCTATTACAATAATGATTGCGAAAACCAGCTATATGTCTAAACATTATTGTAGGTCTAGGCACGCGTGTATCTGCTCTCTAGTGGGCATTTGTTGTCCGTTATGATTAGGTTATCGCAATCTTATTAAGTTCCCTCCAGTGGGAAAAGATTAACTATAGTCATCATTTTATAGTGAATTCATCACATTTGCTGTGAAACCGTGAAAGAAAATTGCAGCAAAGGGAATTTCGACCAATGTCTCATGGAGACTGAAACGCAGTGGTTTTGCGCTGTGGTTTTCCGTGAAATTGCCTGAAAAGGATTAAATATGCTGTGAAAATCTCCCCATGAGTGCGCTCTGTTTTGTTCTCTCCATGGGAGAGGATTCTTTTTTTTTTCTTGTCCTCATTGTGCAACAAATTAAAGTAAGGAGTTCTCAGGGTCCTTTCTCTTTATCCGACCTTTACGTTCGCTGCCACGCTAGGGCAACATCGCTCGGGGTTTTCGGAGAAAAGGAGCCCCTTACTTCCATATACTTTAAGAGAAGGTTTCTTTTCCGGTGGGGGTGAGCTAGCCATTGGCCTTCATCTTATATGGCGTTGCTCACACATAATCATTGGACTTAGTGACTAAAAAAGAACTGATATATGCTAATACTTATGATTACAGTGTCGAACCTTTGTGCTTCGGTAAATTTAACCCTTGTTAAAATTTTCCCAAATCTCCCAGAATTTATACCTCTTGGAAAATGGTTTCTTTTTTTTATCCAAATTATAAACTTTTAAAACTGAAGATAGCCATTCCCTGTGAAGTGGAGGGATTGGACTTATCCATTTTACACAAACCTCTCTCCTTGCCAAGAGAATTAGTAAAAACATTAAGTTTTCTTGAGCCTTTGTTAGTTTTCCTGATACATTTAAGCCCATCACTCCAAAGATAACTAAATCGGTACTTACAGTTAGCTGTCTTCCCATTACCTCTTCTAGAGTCTTACCCACATCCTTCCAGAAACCATCGAGACGGGGGCACTGCCGGAACATATGCAGGTCGTTGGCCTTCTGTAATCCACATTTCGGACAACTCTTCATTGTGGACCCGTTAAATTTAGATCATCTTTTCGGTGTCCAATACGCTCTATGGGTGGTAAATAAGTGATTTATTTTTAGCGCAGCAGAAGTTACAATCAACCAGCATTTTCTCATTGATACTTGCCATATAATATTTGTATCCAGCGTCGGCAGGTCTTTCCCCCAAATTCTCTCTGGAATCCGGAATTCTTCCTCCCCTGCTGAGATTAGGACCCAATACCAGTAGGATATTTCTTTCTTAAAAGGTTACTTTTCCAGTATCTTTACTTCTAGAGAGAGGTTTCCTTTTCTGTTTTCTTTTAGTGACTTTGCCCAACTTAAAAGTTGATAGTATTTGAATTTTGATAATAAGGAGTTTGTACTTTTCGATAATATTTCCCAATCCAGTACTTTGTTCTGAAACAAAAGTTGCCCCCACTCCATAATTCCTGCAGATTTTAGAGGTACCGCAAGGCTATCTTTGAGGCATTCTGGTGTACTCGGTGAATCCCAAATCGGGGCCTTGTCACTATAAAGAGGAATATCCAATTTGGATCCTATGCAGTACCACAACTTAGCGGCTGACTTCAAAGTCGTCAGTTTTACTTTTTTAAAGTATTTCGGATGGCCGAATTTGAATAAAAAATGGCTAGTATTGTTTGTCATTTTCTGTAGAAACATTGGGTAGTCTTCATATGAGCCCAACAATGTCCTGCTAGATTTGAATTGAAAGGCTCTGCAATATTCCAGGAGGTCCGGGCTAGCCAGCCCTCCCTGTTCTTTCCTTCTCCTTATTTTGCACCAAGCGATTCTTGGTCTTTTTTAAGACCAAATAAAACTTGAGAGTTCTCCCTGAATTTTCTTTATATTTTCCCTTTTAAAATCCAACGGAATAGCACTAAAGACAAAAGTAAATTTCAGCAGGATTGACATTTTTACAATGTTTGATTTACCCAGGAACGCTAAAGGTAGACCAGTCCAAACTTTCAACAACCTTTTCACATCAACCTCTATTCTGTGAATGTTAATAAGGGTTACTTTATCAAGGTCCTTGACGAGGTCAATACCCAAGTATCGTATTTTATCCTTACAATAGGGGCTCATAAATTCCTCGTTCAAGGTCATAATTTCGGTTTTAGCCTGATTTATCTGATAGCCTGAGATTTTCCCAAAATTGATTAAGGTCTCTTCTATTACATTTAGGGCCTCCTTTAAATCACAGGTAAAGATCATAAGATCATCGGCATAAAGAGACACTTTTTTATGCCAGCCTTGATACTGGAAGGGGGAGATTAAAGGTTGGTTCCTAAGGCATTCTGCCACCGGCTCGATGTAAAAATTAAAGAGCAACGGGGAGAGAGGACACACCTGACGAGTTCCTCTTTTTATCCAAATATTCTCAGTTAGATTACCATTAATTAGTATTTTTGCCTTAGGAGAGTTATAAATATTTTTCACCATGTTCAATATATTTTCCCCTAGATTAAATGTCTTTAGTACCTCACTTAGGTAGGTCCAGTTCACTCTATCGAACGCTTTAGCCGCGTCAATTGTAATTATCGATAGAGGTAACCTCTCGCTAATGGCAATATCAATTGCTCCGATCAACTCATGAGTAAGCACTTGAAGGTGACTTCCTGCCACGAAGCCCTTTTGATTGGAGTTTATCAAAGCCCCTGCAATTCTCCCTAGTCTTTTCGCCATGATTTGAGTGAAGATCTTATAATCACAGTTTAGAATAGATATTGGGCGGTAAGACTCGCATTTTTTAGGATTTGTGCCTGGTTTTAGAAGAATGGAGATTGTTGCATCATTCCATGACTCTGGGAGTTTACCATTTTCCAAAAAGATTCTATTGAAAAGGGCCGTTAAGGGGGGACCAGCGTATCTTTTAATTTTATATTAAACTCGTTTGGGAGATTGTCTGGACCTGCAGCCTTACCTCTTTTTAAATTTTTTATAACGCTATCTACCTCGTGAGTTGGTATTTCTGCATTCAACTTTTCTTTCTCTTCCAACGACAGACTAGGGATGTTTTGTGCGTCTAGGAAGTTTTTTATTTCCTCAGTTGTAGGATTACAATCCTCCGTATAGAGGTCTGCAAAGAAGGTGGTAAATTCCTGTTTTATTACAGCCTCTTCGGATCCATTTTGTTGTATATTACTTCGGTCTATGCTGCCAATTTTATTTCTAGCTCGATCTGTTTTGGTCTTCCAGGCTAGCATTTTTCCACAGCCTTCCCCATAATCATAATGGGACAGTTTACCACATTCCCATTTCTCTCTGATTCAGTCCTCTAATATTTCTGATAGAATTTCTTTTTGCTTTAACCTTTAATTTTCTAGTTCCTGCCCCCTGGAAGAAGATCAATCCGCAAATATCTGCCGGTCAAGTATTTTGATGTTACCTTCCAGCTTCTGAATCTCCTTTTTAAGCCCCCTAGATTTGTATATTGCTAAGCCAAAAATCTTCCCCCTTATCACCGCCTTGTATGCGTCCAATACTATTTGAGATGAAACGCCCTCGTTATAATTTTCTAAATATATATCTGTCTCTTGTTTGAGTTGGTCAATAATTTAGGGGTCCAAAAAGATTGTACGATCCATCGTCCATCTTGGTATCGTTATATCATCCTTTAGTTGTATTGTGATTTGAACGGCCGAGTGATCTGAGAGGTGAGCTGGAAGGTGTACCACTATTTGTATTTTCTCTAGTAGCCCTTGATCTATTAGGAAGTAATCAATTCTAGATTGTATTCCTAGTTTCTTATTTTTAAAGGTGTAGTTATCTTGCTTATCTCCCTTCTCTTTCCAGATATCAATTAAGCGTAAGTCCCTTTTATAAACTCCTAACCATTCTCTCATCTTTGGCAGACTGGCCTGCTTCCCTCTAGGATACCGGTCCATTTTCGGATCTAGAATAATATTAAAATCTTTGCCTACATCATTGGAAATGTAGCCGAGATCAAATGGGAGTATAAAGATTGAAGTGGGGTTGGATCGTCTATGTTTGGGCCATAATAGCCTACCACCGTGAAGACATCGCTAAGTATACTAACGTTGGCTATTGCCCACCTTCCCATTGGATCAGTTTCGGCCGTTAATAATCTTGCTTTCAAGGATTTTTTTAAAAGAATGGCTACTCCTTTAATGATGCACTCTTGATTAGTGCATATTTAAGAATCAACCCAGTATAGCGTTTTCATTATTTCCTCCCATTCTTTTTTTAATAAATGTGTTTCTTGTAGGATTATTATTTCACTGTCAATTGATTTCAGGTACTCAAATATCCTCCTTCGCCTGCTCTTGGTTCTTAGCCCATTAACATTCCAGGAAGTTATTTTTATGTGTTTGAGATTCTTTTTCATCTCTTCCTGATATTTTCCTGCCTTCCCAATCCTTTTGCCAGGCCCTGATTACCCCCTTCATTTTATAACTTACATTTTGCTGAGGAAATTTTTTAGATTTTTTCCCCCTAACTGGCTCCCATCTCCCGTGCATTTTCCCCCTCCTTTTTTCCCGATATATAAGTTTAACCAAATGTGTTGTGTGAACTAGGAAAGAAAAAAAGAGAAAAAACACAGGAAGACACCCTCCCTCCTTGGAGAAGCCTCCCTTTCCTTCTTTGGGCCTTACTTCTAGCCCACTTTGAGCTCCGTGCCTATATATAAGTGTGTTCTGAGAGTGTGCTGCTGCTTTCTTCAATAAACAAATTATTTTTGTACCTGTGCCTGAGTCAGTGACTGTATCTGGATCTGGTCACGCATTTGGTCTAAGAACGTTTCCACTTCCTTGGGGTCTCTGATGTTATACATCTTGTTCCTCCACATGATCCTGAGGGAGGCCGGAAATTTCATCTGGACAGTTGCCCCGAGAGACTTCAATTCAGGCATCTTCTGCCCCAGCTCCCATTGCCTATCCTGTGTTACCTTTGCAATGTCCGAGCGGATTTTAAAGGACCAGTCATCTTTACTATATGACCCACTTTTCAGGGCCTCACTTAAAATTCTCTCTTTAAGAGTATAAGTTCTAGAGTTTATTAGAATCTTCCTTGGGTATTTCCTCTCCTTGGGTTTTCCAAAGGGGTCCCGATGTACCCGTTGAATGTCGTCTTCCAGCCCGAGAGTTTTACTCCAAGGAAAATGCTCCTCCAAAAGTGAGATTATGAATTTCTTTATTTCTGAGCCTTCTCGCCCTTCTGGAACATTAAGAAGTCTAAGATTGCATCTTCTGGACTGATTTTCGAAAAGCTTCTAACTTTTCGTCGATGCTTTTGTCTTTTGCCTTTAAGATTCTGATCTCCTTTTGAGTTATTTCTACTTTTCTGCTTAGACCATCAACTTCTGCTTCCCCCGAAGAGACTCTCTCACTTAAGGCATTTAATTTGGTGTCTAGCAATTCACATTTTTCATGAATCTTATTTTGATTCTCCTCTGATATTTCAAACCTAGACCTAATCTCGTCTAGCATCTTTTCCAAAAAGACGTCTGTACTGCTGCGAGGATTGTCTTGAAATATAGTTGGGTTTTTAGGTAGGTTTTTAGATGGACTATTAGATTAAATTCTAGCAGGACCCTGAACCAGACTCTGGACCGGACTGAGAGCCTGGCTTGGGACCGAACTTTGGATTGGGGCTTGGCTTTGAGCCGGGGTCTGAAAACAATCCTCACTCTGTTCTACTAACTCCCCTGTTGAAACAACTGCTGAAACATCTGCTAAGCCATCTGGCAGGACCGGGGATATAGATTGTTCCATTCCCGGCTTAGGGTTGATCAGTTTTTCCGGCTCTTGGTTTACCTCTCGGCTTTGAGCCCGCTCTTGTACCTTAAAGTACGACCTTAATGATGGAGTGATTTTTACTTTGGGAGCTCTACCCCCTTCGCCTGATTCCAAATTATCCCCTAGCGGTCCTTTTTGTGACTTGGTTTGTTTGCTTGCAATTTCAGGGCCTTTCGGGAGATTCTTTTGGTGATTCGTGGAATAACAGGCTGTTTTACCACCGGGGGTAGGCTAGACTTAAGGAACTGCCTGTTCCTTAAGCAATACGAGGATCTCCCCCTCACATCAAAGCCTGCACCTGCCCTCTCTCTGTAACGGGGGTTCTACACTGGTAGTATGATCTGTTATCAAATCCTTCCCGCCTTCCTCTCGGGAGTAGAGTGGGTCTAACTGTGACACTTTTTTTTATTTGGGTTAATAAGTACCTTAGGTATAGTGGAATTGCTTGAGCTTCCTGTTACACATTCTACTTTCTCTATATTTACTTTTGCCCCCTCTACTTTTGCTTCAGAAAGCTTGCTTACCTGATTCATGTGCTGGTTCTGCCAAAAATGGGGTTCCTCTGGTACATTGACTGGTAAGAGTTTTGAATCCAGCTCCTTCAGTGAATCCGGTGCCCGCTCTTGGATTTGACAAGAGCCATAAATAATCTGGGGGCCCAATTTACCTATATGCCCTAGAGAGCATATAGAGCCATCCAGCAAAACAGAGCCGTCCAGCGTAGAAACTCCACCACCTTTCCCCCGAAAAAACACCGAAATCCGGCTCACTGCTCTCCTGCTGTTTCTATGCACCAGAGACGCCGCCTCCCACCAGCCGAAGCAAGCCTGGAGTGCAGAGCTGCAGATGGACGAACCTCGCAGAGCTGATTGCAATCCGTTTCCAGGCTGCTCTGGATCGACAGACCCACACGCAGTGAAGGAAATGGAGACGGAGTCGGAGTCGACAAAGTAAACCACCATGCCGTCAAAACCGTTAGACCCACTATTTTCGCCGTCACTGCAAGTATGAAGAGAACATTTTAACAAAGATTAGTGAGCCTATGCTGATGTTAATGACGATTTGTAGCCTACTTAACGAGACGTTTGGAATGGCGTTTTGGTGTAGTGACGGCAATGCGAGGATGGACTTATCTCCGCACCTTGTATCAGGAAAGCAAACACTCAGAGCGGTTCGGCGGGTTGAAAGTCTAACCGTGAAAGTGGTGAGTTACTTCTTCAAAATTACCGTCACCGTTGCACTCTCATTTCCAGGCAGCAGCACCTTTCCCTCTCAGAGTAGTTTTAGCTGCATTGAGCCGCGTTTCTAGTTCAGCAGCATGGAGCTCCCGACCGGACTCATCAACCGGCCGCCATCTTCTCCCCAGGGTACATGCAATATTGTCCTGCGGTTCACACAAAGAATTCTGTTGCAGGTGCCCTCATGCACCATGTCTTGCTGCTAGAGTAAGAGGATGTGGTTCTGCACCACGGGAGAGGATTCTTGTTGTATTTAAATAACGGCTTGGTTCAGCCGAGGAGCTCAGCACCGCACCAAAGATGCGCCCCTACATGCAGCAAAAAGCGAGCATCGCAACGGAATGTAAAAAGGCTGCAGTGGTGATCACCGGTAAAGAATAATTTTTATCTCGGAAGACGACCAAACATTGTTGCCAGCCGGACAGCTACAGCACTGTGAAAAGAAAACGTCAAAGGTAAGATGCATAAACATTGTCATATTTTGTAGGCAGGTTTCGCCTGCCGACAGCCTGTGATAAACCCAATATACTTGCCAATAATATTCAGCACTGACTGAAGGCTAAGAGTGAAAGGGACTATTAATTCTGACTATAAGGCAGATGGGGATTCAGCCTAATTGTATTCACATGTTGACGGAGTAAAAATGGCCATAGCTTTGGAAAAAAGGAAAGCGAAACGTACAGAGTTGATGGATTCTTCTTTTTTTGAACAAATAAATTAAAGTAACATCGATGCTGGCAATAGAATCCCCCACCATAAATCTGATGTAAAAAGCAAATTTGGAACAACAAATAGACAAACATGAGGAAAGCGTGCAGAGACACAAACAATTGAAATTCCTAAGGGATAAAAATTATTACTCCAGTGGAAGAATTTTCACTTATGCAAAAAAAATTGATATGTTGAACCAAAAAGGAAAAACGGATGAGGCCACTGTGGCCTCCACAAGCCAATCCTCACTAACGTCAACGGATGCAAGTGAGGGGGAACATGAACAAAGTAGTGGTGACAAATCAATAATTTGTTTTTAGGGGGATATGCGGTTGGTGCTTCAGCAAAGGCAATGGGAACAAACAATGAGCAACCAACCGCAAGGTTACAGAGGAAGAGTAAAAGGCCCATTACGAGGCCAACGCAGACAAAAGGGAAACAAGCAAGGAGGGGGAAAAAAGCAGAAGAACAAGAACAAGTGGGAACCCTGACATGCAGTATGAGACAAAGGAGTTTGTAATGGATGAGTAACAAATTGTAAATCTGTCAAAAAGAATGATGACGGGGGGGGCGTGGCCTACAGCCGTGGGGAATGGCCGTGTTCTAAACCGGCTCCTCGGCCCTCGCCCGGTTCTCCGATACTGCTCCAAGCCTGTGCTGTCAATCCCCCCTACAAAGGAGGGGTACAGAGTGTATGCTTGCCTGGATGCCGCCACCTGCTCCCTGGCCGCTTCAGAGCCCCCGCTGCCGAGACTGATTCCCGATGCCGGGCTGCTTCCTAGGCCTCAAGATGGCGGCCGTGACCGCCGGCTGCCGGCCGGCCTGACT
This sequence comes from Lissotriton helveticus, assembly GCF_964261635.1. Taxonomy (NCBI): domain Eukaryota; kingdom Metazoa; phylum Chordata; class Amphibia; order Caudata; family Salamandridae; genus Lissotriton; species Lissotriton helveticus. The sequence continues at coordinate 1,542,273,276 of NC_136067.1, read as the reverse complement.
GCGGAGTGGATCCTGCAGCCTGAGGGCCTGGGCGCCGCAGATGGCATTGTGTCGGGTCTAGCGGCACCGATTGCCTTTCGCCCCATACTTTTCCCGCGTCGCTGGAGCGAAGCCTCGCCGACCGGCACTACTGACAGCGGACCCCCCCTGGTGCCCGGGGAGACCAGCACGCGAGTCCCCGGATTTGGGCCTTCCGCCGGGGACCGCTCTACATTGCCCCCGTCATTGCGGACTGCAGTCGCCTGCCGCTGACCTCTCTATAAACAGGTTGGGCTTGCAGACGAGTCCCGAGAGGTACAGCGGGACCCTTATCTAACGCTGGGCACTTCCGTGGTGCACTTCGGAGCTGGTGAGCATTGTGGTGTATTCCGATGACGCTGGGGAGGGCTTTTTAGGTCCGAGCTGCTGGGCCAGGTGCATGCTGCCTGTGAGCGCCCTGGTCCCCGCCTGAAGTGGTGCTGGAGTGCTACGCACCGTAGGAGGCCTGCCCGCCCCTGCCCTGACTACGCCGACTGGATGCCACCACACAGGTGCGCAGTAGTACCTTGGCCCTGACCTGCAGCAGCGTACCAAGTGGCCGGGCTTTCTTTGACCCTGAGGAGCAGCAGCCTATCCCCTAGCTTCCCTGTAGCGGTGTACTGATTCTGCTGTACTCTGGTGTATACCCCCACGGACTCTTCCATTGGCCCACCCAGAGAGGCGCACCCTCGCCCTCCGCTATTACCTTGCCCTACTGGACTCTTGACAGCGGGAGATGCACCTACATGGGATTTGGGGCTAGCGGCTTGCACTGTGGTGCCTGGGTGCTCCCTGGGGGCACCCCATCGCTCTGCTTCTCCATCACCGCCTGCACCCGAACAGTGTTCACCCCAGCCTTAGTCGCTCCGGAGAGGTGAATCCTGGACTAGCTAGCCTAGGAGAGCGAGTGCCTGCTCCCATCTCACTGCGCCCACGCCCGTGCCGCTGGGCTACACTGACCGTACCGGCGCCCACAATGTCCTCCAACAAGGGCAGTAAACCGCCTAACCAGAGACAGATCAATAAAATGTTATGGGGCTCGAAGGGTGCATCCAAGGAGGTGACTCCCGAGAAAGCGCCCAAAACCGCGTCCCCCCTCCGACAACCCGTACCCCCACGTTAGAAGATGTGATGGAGGCGATAGCTGGGGTCCGGTCGTCGCTGGAAACAAGGATTGATTCGGTGAACATAGAGGTTACCCAACTGCGGGCGGACCTCCGGAAAATGGACTCCAAGGTACGTGACATGGAGGTCAAAACCGCGGCGCTCGTGGATGATACCTCCACCCTCCAACAACAGGTGGCCCAACTACAGAAGAGTCAGGCGCAAATGGGAGAACTCCTGGACGACTACGAAGGGCGTGCACGACGCAACAACGTCCGCATCCTAGGTGTTCCGGAACGGATGGAGGGGCCGACCGCCGATTTATTCGTGGAGAACCTCATCCTGAAACATCTCCAGCCAAAACAGCTCTCCAACTATTTCTCCATTGAGCGAGCACACAGGGTCCCTGGGGGAAGACCGAAGCCGGGCGCCCCCCCGCCCCATAATCGCTCGAGTGTTTAATTTTCGAGACCGCGACGCCATCTTTCAGCAGGCGCGAGCGGGGCCTCCCCTTTGGCTTGAGAACGCGCAGATCACGCTCTTCCCCGACTTCGCGGTTAAGGTTCAGGCTCGCAGACGCAGTTTTCTTGAAGTCAAAAAGGCACTCCGTGCCCAGGAAATTAAATACGCTATGTTATTCCCCGCCAAACTACGAGTGGAGTCAGAGGGCAAGACTTGGTTCTTTTTGTCACCTGAAGAGGTCTGGGACTGGCTTAAGGGATGGCGCCGTTCGGGCTCCACCCGGAACCGTCGTCAAGACTTGGCCGAACATGTTGACCCTGGCCTGCTCCCGGAAAGCCAAGACCTGTTCTCCGACGGCAATCGAGAAGATCAGTAGAATCCACAGCTGCCCGCTCCAGTTCGCTGACTGAGTGAGGGGCGACCCCGGGACCGGCCTGCCATTTTGGAAGTATCCTGGTCTTGACTGCCTGACTACATTGCTGGACTTGGGTTCGCCCCCACAGTCCCATCCATTCATCTCTGCGGTCGGGACAATATGGACCATCCAGGTTATTTCGTTCTTTCTGTACTATGTGTATGGTTTTGCAGATATATTTTCAGTTGTAAGATGCACTAGGCTACATTACATTATTGGCTTTGGGCGAGGGCACTCATGGCTTTCCACACACCCCTTATATGTTAGGGAGGGCGACAGGCACTCTGCCTAGTTGGGGAGTAGATCGTTTCAAGTCCGCGGGCAAGGGGGCAGGGTGGGGGGTTGGGATGGGTGGGAATGGGGTTCCTGTTGTTGTTTTTCTGTTCTTTTGTATTTTTTGCAGAGTCCTTTTCTGTCACATTGCTTGGGGTTATTTGATTTCACTGCTGTTGTCTGTCTCTGTCTTTAGCGGAGTCCTCTTTGGTCACGTAGTCTTTCCTATGAGCTGGCCACCTAGGGCGGTGTCTGATCCTGTTCCTTGTGCTGTCCCGATCCTCCGGCGGCCCGGGCGGCCTCCCTCCCATTACTCCGTCCCTCTGTATTCCACTGTTTCCACCACTATGACACAGTCCCTCACTAGAACCCTCACGGTCCTGTCATGGAACGTCAATGGCTTAGGACACAAGATCAAGAGAGGCGTAGTCCTTCAGTTTCTGAGGCGCCACTCCCCTGACATAGTTCTCCTGCAGGAGACGCACCTTGTAGGCAACACCTGTCAGGCTCTCCAGAGAGGGGGTTATAAACTACTGGTCCATGCAGGGTTCACCTCTGGGCCCCATGGCACAGGGATTTTAGTTAGGAACAGCCTCGCACTCACTCATTCACGGATTTGGGCTGACCCCCTAGGTAGATTTCCCTTAGTTGAGGCGAAATGGGAAGGGCGTCCCCTGAACATAATCTCTGCCTATCTCCCACCGACGTTAGTCCGAGACTCCCTTAGGGAACTGGGCGCTTTACTGCTGGGCCTTCCCGCGGGTACGCTTCTGATTGGAGGGGACTTCAATACTACTATGTGCGACGACCTCGACCGTAGACCTAGGCGCAGCTCCCACCGGACGAGCTCGGATTTGTCCAACTTCGCTCACGCCATGCGGCTGGCAGACATCTGGCGCCACCATTATCCGGATTCGTCGTATTTCACGCATTACTCTAACGCGCATAACAGCATGTCTCGCATTGATTATTTATTTTGTCCCATCACGGATATTGGATGTTTCGTCCGCCTGAAGGGTCTCCCGCGGGGTATGTCTGACCACTCCCCCCTTAGCGTGGACCTGACATACCATCGCCAACATATGCGTGGTCCCATTGTCATCAACCCCTGGCTTATGCAGATTCCAGATATCAAAGACGCCCTGACTGAACGTACTACCCTTTATTTTGCTGAGAATGGCGGCTCTGTTGAATCTGCGGTCACGCTCTGGGAGGCGTATCTGGCAGTAGTGAAGGGCGAAGCACTAGCACTAAAGATGGGATACCTACGTAAACGCGATGAGCAGATTCTTCAAGCTGAATCTGATCTCATCTGTCTTGAGACGACTCATAACGCGACCCCCTCGGATGACACCGCTCGCCGGCTACGCACCCAGCAACTGGACTACAAGGCGCTAACTCAGGAAAAGGCACAGGCGCAACTGCTTCACACGCGCCATCGGGTGTATGAATTTGGGGATAGCGCGGGTAAGATGCTTGCGTGGCTGGAGTGACGAGAACAAGGGTCCCGCTGGGTGTCGTCCCTGACTGGGCCGGATGGGTCATCGATTGTTGATCCGCGAGACATTGCGGAGGCTTTTGCCGACCACCTAGAGCGAGTCTACACTGTTGGTACATGTTACACATCGGAGGAATCCAGACAACTTCTGGATGAGATGCACCTCCCAGTCGTCTCGGACGTAGATAGGGAGGCCCTAGACGCCGACATCACGGTGGATGAGCTCACCACGGCGCTTTTTGTTGTCAATTCTGGTAAGGCCATGGGTCCTGATGGGGTTCCCGTCGAATTCTTAAAGGGCATGGTCCCGGATATTGTCCCTCATCTTCTGAATATGTTTATGGAGCGCCGCGACAGCGGCATTCTCCCGCTTGATCAACGACTAGCCTCCATCGCGGTCATCCTCAAGCCTAATAAACCACCCATCGACTGCGGCTCGTACAGGCCGATCTCATTGATTAGCGCGGAGGCAAAGGTCTTGGCTAAACTCTTGGCGAATCGCCTCCTTTTGGTACTTCCCTCCTTAATAAATGATGACCAGTCCGGTTTTCTCCCGGGTCGCAATACTGCGTTGAACCTACGGAGAGTCCATAATGTCATTAGTCGTCAACCCATTATACAACAGGATGCGGCTGTCTTATCCCTCGATGCCACAATGGCATTCGACTCGATCGAATGGCCCTATCTCTTCAAGGTCCTGCTCCGCTTTGGTTTTGGGCCCCATTTCATTAGCTGGGTGCGGCTCCTCTATACTGACCTCCTGGGCCAAGTTCGGGTCAACGGCCACACGTCTCGGCGGTTTCCCCTACACAGGGAAACTAGACAGGGCTGCCCCTTGTCTCCGCTGTTGTTCGCCCTCACTCTTGAACCCCTAGCCCACTGGATCTGTACTGACGTCTCCATCAGAGGCCTCTGCTGGACTGATGACATAACGGACAAAATTTCCCTGTATGCCGAGGACACTCTCATATATGTGTCCTCCCCCGGTCCTCTATCAACAGCTTGTTCCATGTTCTAACCAACTTTGGGAAGTACTCGGGGTATTCGATCAACTGGACCAAATCCATGCTGTACATGCTCCATGGTCCCCCGCCCCGGTTACCTCGAGGTTTTTCCATTGCGGTGGCCACCGAGGGCTTTCAATACCTCGGTATTTATGTTACGCCTGATCCTAAGTTATTCTATGGCCGCAATTTGTTGGGTCCTTTGCGTAGACTCCACAGCGACGTTGCCCACTGGCGGTCCTTTCCGCTTTCCCTTCCAGGCAAGGCGGCATTGTTTAAGATGTTAGCACTCCCGCGCTTCCTCTACGTATTGCAGAATTGCCCCTTCCTGGTGCCGGACTCCTATTTTCGTGCGGTGGAAAGTGAGCTGCGTCTTTTGTTGTGGGATGGTGGAGCTGCCCGTATTGCCCTTTGTAGACTTTTTCAGGGCTGGTACGACGGAGGCATAGCCCTACCCAACCTCCGTCTTTATTACTGGGCGTCGCAACTGGTGACTGTCAACAGCTGGATTCACGACTCGCCCCTGAACCCGGCCTTCCTTCTTGACAAATGTCAAACTGGGCGAGAGGGGTATTTGGGGGCCCTCTACAGTAAACCGGCTAAAAACAGATATGTAGGACCTATGGCGCACACGGTCGCAATCTGGCATAGGGCCACTAAACGATTGGGATGGATGGACAAGATTACTAAAGCGACACCCCTCTGGTCCTCACGGCGCCTGGGATCCCTGTGCTTCCTCCAGGGATTTGACAAATGGGACACCATAGGGATTTCGGAGGTGGGAGACCTTCTTCATAAAGGGACACTGCTTACATTTAGTGAACTCCAGGCCAAATACTCCCTTGCACACACAGAATACTTCCGTTATTTGCAAATTGCACACGCTATTAGGGCCGCTGTCCCAGATCTTACCTCCATACCCGCGACCTCCCCCCTGGAAGACAGGTTATTGTCCGAACCTATCCCTGAGAAGGCCATTTCCAGCACCTACCGGAAGCTCTGTAATAACCTCCCTGACCCATTTCAGTCACTACGGACCAAATGGGAAGCAGATTTGGGTCCCTTGGATGAGGAGGACTGGCGCTCGGCACTGATGTCCCCTAGGGAATCGGCTATCTGCCACAGGTTCCGGCTGATCCAGTTGAAGGTTTTGCATAGGGCCTACATGTCCGCTCTCACCCTGGCCAAAATTGGTAGGCGCCCTGATACACTGTGCTTGAGGGGATGTGGCTTGCCTGGTACTTTCTACCACATCCTATGGGATTGTCCGGTGGTGCAACAGTTCTGGGGGGGCACGGTCCAAAAGATGAGTAGATCCCTGGGTAGGCCTCTTATGCCATCACTAAAGGGAATGTGTCCTCAACATGTGGGGGGCGAATGATTTGACAGACCACGAACTTCAGTGGATGGCGCTGGGGTTTCTGTTGGCTAAACGGTCCATTGCAATGAAGTGGGGCTCCCCGGAAGTGCCGCTGGTGGTGGGCTGGGTGGCCGAAATGGACCGCTGCATGATTGCTGAGAAGACTGTTTATAAAATTAGAGGCTGCCCTAAGAAGTGGGACTCGAAGTGGGGACACTGGAACAGATACCGGGTCGAACTTTGTGATTCGCCTACTACTGAACTGGCTATGTCTCGTGCTGGACCCCTGGGTCGAATGTAGCGCTGATTTACATTTTGTTTGCTTTTTGTATCGCCCTATGAAGATGTAATGGTGATGTGACTAACTCTTTGACTCTGTTTTTCTTTTTCCTCAATAAAATCTTATGTTAAAAAAAAAAAAAAAGAATGATGACAGAAACTGAAATTAAAGTACTGAAGCATGGTTTGAATTTCTGCCCTTTGAAAAGGATGGATTTAGCCCAAATACGAATAGACATATTCCAATATGTCAGAAAGATTAAGCTGGCAAAAATATTTGCAGAAAATTAAAAAATGCGGGAACACAAAAAACCATTACAATTACCCACAGAGAGACTCACAGTAAAAGCTGCAGAACCTCTACTCACCCTCATATATCTGGATAATACGAATCCTGACCACGAAATAGGTCTAACCACAGTGTGTGAAAGAATTGGTTGCAGCCTGAGTTGAATGAAACCCAAATCCAGATGTCATCCCCAACTACCTCCCGGAAATAAAATCGACATATTCCAGGAAGCTGTGACGCAAGACATTTACAAAATCAGACCATTTAGATGCAAAGACAACCTAACCAAAGAGGAAAAAACCGCAATATATGATTTGACACAGGATGACCAAATTGAAATTAAAATCGCAGATAAGGGTGGCAATATTATCATCTGGGTCAAAAAAGACTATGCTAAAGAGGCACATTCCCAATTGGACAATCTTGAATATTATGCCAAACTAAAAAAGAATCCTACAATAGAATTCAAGGAAAACTGGGATGAAAAACTCAGTGAATGGCATGACATGAACCTACTAGATGAAGATGAAGTTAAATATTTGAGAAAGGAATTTCCAATTACGGCAACAATACATTTTTTGCCTAAAATACATAAACATGCCACAAAACCTCCAGAGTGTCCGATAATTGCAGCAATTGGCTCATTATTGGAACCAGCAGCAAACATTGTAGATTTCTTTTTATTGCCATTCGTTCAAAATCCGACATCTTATATTAAAGGCACAAGCGATTTATTGAGGCATGTACAAGACATCCCATGTCAGAGTCCCATCCAAATTGATAACAATAGACGTAATTTCGCTCTACACAAAGATTGAAAATCAATTAGGAATTACAGCTTGCAAATACTTTGTGGGCAAATGTAACATCCAATATGAAAAACACAATCAAATGTTGATACCAATGATTGAAAATTGCCTTACGAAAAAGGACTTTTTAAGGAGAGGAAATATACATGCAAACAAAAGGCACGGCCATCGGATTTTCCTTTAGTCCAAACTATGCGTGCCTGGCAATGGGATGGTGGGAGCAGCACATTGCCTGGCACCCAGATCATGATGAATATGTGAATAAGACTGTGAGCTGGTTCAGATTCATCGACAATCTCTTTATAATCTGGGATGGCACTGAATTAGAATTTCAAAAGTATTTTGAGATATTAAACAACACAGGCAAATCTACAGTTTACTTATGAAATCATCTGGAAAAGAGTAACCTTTCTGGACACAGAAATTTATGTAAAATCTGGAAAAATACACAGAACATGACATTATAAGAAAACAGCCACTAATGCAGTGTTACACTCTCAAAGCTTCCATCAAAACTCATTGATCCAGAATATCCCCTATGGGGAATTTTTGCATATCAAGCGGATATGCTTTGAAAAAGATGAGTGGCACAAACATCGTGACCAAACAACACAAAGATTTAGATGCAAAGGTTGCAAAGAGGAAACAATAATGAGGTGCCGTAACATGGCAGAATCAAAATCAAGACATGAGATAATCAAAGAAAAACCTCCAGTGACAGAAACAAATACAATTAGACTGATCACAACATTATCTCAAGAATCTAAGCAAATAAAAGACATTTTTCTGTTTCCATAGCTGGAAACAGAAAAATAAAACATCTCAATGGCTACAAACTACAGGCTTCATGAAATGTCATAACTGCAAGGTTTGCCAAATTGCACATAACACCAAGGAGATTATCTGGGCAAACAAGAAGATATAGAAAATACAGAAGCTAATAACTTACAAAACACAGTTTGTGGTTTATGTTATAGAGTGCCCATGCCACCTAAAGTACGTTGGAATCACAATTTGTGAGCTTAAAAAAAGAATTCTAGAACATGTAAGAGCCACCATAGCCAAAGACAGAAGTAACGCTGTGGCAAAACACATGGAACAAGCACATAACAGTGACTGGAAACAGTTACAAATTCTAGAGCATTGGAACTGTGGAACAACACGTGAGAGGAGAAAACCGTGAAAGAAAATTGCGGCAAATGGAATCTCGACAAATACTTGTACTACGAACATACATGTCACAAGCTCTTAATCAGGATGAAGAACTTTATGTACATTTGTAAACTAAGAATCCACGAGTTTCGTTGACCTTGCAATTTTCTGTAGTTTACCCGTGAAATTGCTTGAAAGGGATTAAATATGCTGTGAAAATCTCCCTGTGAGTGCGCTCAATTTTGTTCTCTCCAAGCGGGAGGATTCTTGTGGGATATATATATATATATATTACCTACTGGCAGTCGCCAGTAGGTATATATAGTTAGGATTTTTTCTCTATGGGATTTTTGAAAATTCTATGTCTAATAACTTTGGCGTTTGTGGACGGAATTGGCTGAAATTTTCAGGAAAATGGCACATTTTGTTTCTGAGCAGCCCCTGAAAATTGGGGGGGGTTTCGTCCAGGGGGGGTTGAGAAAAAAGGGGGGTCCCAAAACGTGTTTTTAACATTGAGTTTTCCATAGGGCGGTTGGCCTCACTTTTAGCCCGAACGGCTGAATGGATTTGCACGAAACTTGGCAAAATTGTAGGGACTGGTAGCCCGATGTGCCTTTTGTAGGTCTCAATATATGTGCTCCAGTGGATTTTGAGAAATTAACGTTTAAAAAAATATATATATCTGTAACAGCGGACCGGGCAGCGTCCCAGGACGCGTACTTTTCGCGCAACGGAGCTTTGTGAAGCGAAGCTGATTGGTTCTCCGGCGTCTGTCAACATTCCAAACAGTCCGTAGCGGCCGCCATCTTGCCTCTCGGTAGGATCGAGAGACAAGAGGAGGCGAAAGCGAAGGGGCAAATGACCATAAGGGGGAATAGTAGATCCTCGCTGACCCCCTAGGTTTGATGTGGAGGTTTTAAAAGGGCCCCGCGGGGCAAAAAAAAATAATAATAATAATAATCGAACGGCTGAATGGATTTGCACGAAACTTGGTAAAATATTAGGGACTGGTAGCCCGATGTGCCTTTGCTAGGTCTCAATATATGTGCTCCAGTGGATTTTGAGAAATTAACGTTCAAAAAAAGATATATATCTGTAACAGCGCTCCGCTTCGCGTACTTTTCGCGCAACGGAGCTTTGTGAAGCGAAGCTGATTGGTTCTCCGGCGTCTGTCAACATTCCAAACAGTCCGTAGCGGCCGCCATCTTGTCTCTCGGTAGGATCGAGAGACAAGAGGAGGCGAAAGCGAAGGGGCAAATGACCATAAGGGGGAATAGTAGATCCTCGCTGACCCCCTAGGTTTGATGTGGAGGTTTTAAAAGGGCCCCGCGGGGCAAAAAAAAAACATAATAATAATAATCGAACGGCTGAATGGATTTGCACGAAACTTGGTAAAATATTAGGGACTGGTAGCCCGATGTGCCTTTGCTAGGTCTCAATATATGTGCTCCAGTGGATTTTGAGAAATTAACGTTCAAAAAAAGATATATATCTGTAACAGCGCTCCGCTTCGCGTACTTTTCGCGTTACGGAGCTTTGCGAAGCTGATTGGTTCTCCGGCGTCTGTCAACATTCCAAACAGTCCGTAGCGGCCGCCATCTTGTCTCTCGGTAGGATTGAGAGACAAGAGGAGGCCAAAGCGAAGGGGGAAATGACCATAAGGGGGCATAGTAGATCCTTCCTGACCTCTTAGGTTTGATGTACCATTTTGCCAAGTTTGGTGTAATTCCGTTCAGCCATTCAGGCTGTAGACGTATGTAAATGTCCTATGGAAAATTGCATGGGGAAAACACATTTGAAAGTGTTGAAATTTAGAACCAATTAAAATGTTACTTTGGTTTTGTATTTGTGTGTGATGAAAGTTAATTGGTTATGTATATATGTCAAATGAGAGGAAACCACAGCCATTTTGTGATACTACTGTCTGAGGTACATTTGTGAGGAATTTTTGGTGGTGAATTTCTGGTGTTTGATTTACACAGTACTAACACTTTTCCTACTTTTAAAAAGGTGAGTTGTTAATTTGTAAGGGGAACTATGTTGTACACTTGAAGATAATTTGAAAAATGTTTTCTGTTATTTATTTGCAGTCCTTCTGTTATACTAAATACTTGATAAAGTTAGTTTTATATTATGTATTACTAAAAACGATAAATGAAAGTGATTATTTTTTTCTGCAATTTACAGCAAGCAATTTCAAAATAAAATGGCTCACAATGAAGAGACCGTGGCAATTTCTTTTGAATTGTCCACTACATTGATTGAAATTGAGAGCACCAATAATGAAATATTGTCACAAGGAGGACATGACTTGTATGATTCCATTAGATTGATTGAAATGGACAGCACCAAGAATGAAATATTGTCACAAGGAGATGACTTGAATGATTCCACTACGTTGATTGAAATTGAGAGCAGCAATAATGAAATATTGTCACAAGGAGGAGATGACTTGTATGATTCCATTAGATTGATTGAAATGGACAGCACCAATAATGAAATATTGTCACAAGGAGGAGATGACTTGAATGATTCCACTACATTGATTGAATTTGAGAGCACCAATAATGAAATATTGTCACGAGGAGATGACTTGAATGATTCCACTACATTGATTGAAATTGACAGCACCAATAATGAAATATTGTCAGAAGGAGGAGATGACTTGAATGATTTTTTTGATCAATCTCTTGATGGCGAATTTATCGAGTGTTTGGAGACCATAGAGTTACAAGAATCATTATTGCAGACTTTTCATGAGGACATTGCTGATGAGGACATGTTACTAGTTCTTTCAAATTTAGAAAATTCTGAAGAATAAATTTATATTTAGAAATCAAAAATTGTTTGAGACATTATTCATTTTTATTTTTAATTTATGAGGTTGTAGCGAAGTGATTGTAGTATAAAATGAGACTTATAGTATAGAGTGCAACATTTTTATGTTACATGGTAAGTTTACTCATATTTACTTCCCTTCTGCCACTATATTATCTCCAATGTGTATTTGACATCTCTTCTTCATCTCCGGCCTCCTTTCTCTCACTGTGTGTCTCCGATGCATCTTATCGCTGCTATTTTGTGTAATTACAGAAGAGAGTAAAATAAAATAGTTCGGAACGTGAAAAGGGGGCAAAGTAGAGTACTCCTCACCCCCTAGGCCTTTTTAGGCGGTCCCAAAAGGATCAGTTTCTGCTTTCCTGAGAGATTATGGTATGAGTTCCATATACCACAATAACTTGCATTACAACATGCAAGATATCTATCTCCTATTACCAACTTTTGGAGATATTCGCGCTAAGCGCGAATATCTCCAAAAACTAACACCTGCCCTGAGCAGTTCTTAGCCATGTTATCCAATGGGAGGTGGATAACATGGCTAAGAGCATTAGCTCGGTAATGTATGAATATCGCTGAGTTTTTAGCGATATTCATGCATTGCGGCCGTTTATTATCGCATTTGTGATAAACCTTGATAATAGCAAGGTTTATCTTCGATAATTTCTGACGATGCTTAGCGGTAAAAAATTCGTTGGTAAGCATCGTTAGCGATAAATATCGCTTAACTTTGGTAATATGCCCCAACGTCTGTTAACGTTTGATTCGAAGGAAATGAGGAAGTGTTGAAAAACATTGTCTGCGCCATCTTGCCTTTTTTGAAATGCCACACTTTTGTCGTGCACGGCAGACATTTTAGATGCCTTGACCAGACCCACTCTCTGCACGCTGTTGATTCGTAGCATGGCTCCTCACCCTCGCAAGCATCTTCTCCAGGCACTGGTCACCCCCGCTCTCTGTCTTATGCATGGGCAATAAACTCCCCCCATCTGCGCTGCTCTTCCCTGAGAATCACACTGTGCCCGCCCGACACCTCCCTTTCGCCCTATTCACTACCGCACCCTCTGACACTCCTCTTCCTCTGTGTCCGATTGTCCAGGCTATCAGCTAGCCCTGCAGATGTAGTTTATGGCCCCAGCTGTAAAGAATCACCCCTCTTCAAAGGAGTTATAGTAGATCAAGGCCCACACCCGATGAGATCCGTCACACCACACGTGTTCCTACTATCTGAAAACTATCCTGTATTGTGATTGGGGAGGGGACCGAGCCTGAAGCGGAAGATTCCAGGAATGACTCTTTGTACATCAAAGTTTTTACAATTATGTGTCACATTAAAAATATATAGCACTCCAACAAAGTAGTAGGAATATAAAACTTTAATAACATATAAATATATACAACAAAACAAAAACAGTAAAAACATTTAAACAACGAAGAGACCGTGGCAATTTCTTTTGAATTATCCAATAGATTTATTGAAATTGACAGCACCAATAATGAAATATTCTTGTCAGTAGCGGTCTGTTGTGCGAATAGTTCCAAGGCAGCAGAACGCGCTGAAATCTAGATGGCACGAAAGTGATGTCTAGCAAGTTGCCGCCCAGCAAATAACGGCGTGGGGCGCCGCGGGGGTGAGTGAGTCCAGTAGGCACCACAGCTATTCTTACCGGCATTGCAGAATTACTGCTGGGGACAATGCCTGTGCTGTAGCAGGGTCACAGCAGAAACAAAAAGGATTCTGTTGAAGATGTTGTTGGTTTTCAATTTGAAAACAGTTCTGGTGTCAACTGCTATGCTAATGTAGTGGTTAATGTTTTGTTTTCTCTAGAAAATGTAAAAGAGGGGGAGGCAGTCCAAAGTTCCGTTAAAAGGGCAAAGGAAAGGATCGGTGGTTTGAACTATCAGTCAAAAAGGGGAGGGGGTGCAACAATTTTTCCTACCGGGTCACACTGTGCTTTCACCGGAAGTGAGGTCTGCAGGATTCTAGTAATTCAAAGTGAGGCTGGCGCCGACGTCCCGCGGATACAGTTTCGTCACTCCACGGGTGATCATGGCAGTCATTCCCCATCGGGGGTCGGAGACTCCCGCGGCTCCTCTAGAATCTTCAAGGTCGTGGAGGACTACGGTGGTGGAGTCAACCAGTGACCGGGCCATTTCTTTATGCTGGGCCCGCTCTTGCCAGGTCGACCGCCATTTTGAGAGTTCGGTAGCTACTGGCGATCGCGGGGTCAAATGAGCGGACGGGCTCCACCCTGCCGGGCGAGACGTTGCAGCATGGCCACAGTGGAAGAACTCTTTTCCGGGCGCCTGGAGCGCTGAGGGTGCAGCTGGGAAGCCTCCACTGGGGAGGCAGGAGAGGCCTGTTCGCACCATCTCTCCCTCCCAGTGCACCCCACGGCGTCTCGCTTGAGATTTGTTATGGCCGGACCAGGCGATGAGGACGAGGGGGGGGGGGTCGGAGGCATGTGCAAGACATCCCCCCCCCAGGGTTGTTGCAGCAATTATACAAGAAAGAAGAAGTGTCCCGTCCGTCTTCGGGCCGGGCTTCCGGTAGATGTCGGCCGGACGCCCCTGGCTCTGGCCCCATGAATGGGTTTCTTGGTTTATCGGCTGCAGCCGGATCCCGTCAGCCTCGGCCCCCCGACCGTTGGTGGCCGGACCGGAAGAGCATGTGGCGGGACTACCTGCAACTCTCAAGGGCCACCGCGGCCGGACTGGGAGAGAGAGGGGAGGGTCGAGGAGACATTCCCCCCCCCTGCAACTGTTCAGCGTTGTAAAGGCAATCCCCTGGCCGGGTCCCGCTGGTCTCGGCCTCTCCTCCGGCTACACCCTACGTTAGGATCTCCTGGCCGAGGCGTGGCAGCAGGACCTGCCTTATATGGGCTGCTCCCGGCTGGGCGTAGCCGGAACCCTGCCCCACCTTGGAAGTTTCCAGAGTGGGGGCGGATGTTCTACTGACTTGCATTTTCCCTAGTCTATCGATTTTTTTGGCGTGGCAGGCGGTGGGACAGCGAGGGGTGATTTGGTTTCTCTTACTGTTTTTCTGGTCTCTCACCACTGGCATATTTTAACGTTTTCTTGTTTCTAGGACATTAATAGGTTTTATCATTACGTTATGTTATCGTTTCTTTGTTCGTTGTTTAATAAAAGTTCATGTTCATCAGTGGCCTACTGATTTTCGATTTCCTATTCTTTTCTTTCCAGGTTGTTTCATGCTAAAGTTTCTGTTAACAGGATACAGTGATCACTTCGTTATTATTGCATATGTCCTTTTCACTAGGGGTGCTCTCTGGTCGGGCCAGATGACGTATGTCTAGTAAATGGTCCGGGTGAAACAGGTGCATCAATCAGTGGGGAGTAGATAGGCATGACAGATTACAACGGGGGAGAAATGTCCGCATTACGTACCCTTTCACTACTTGCAAAGATTTTCCTACGTTTATTTGCAAACAGGGAATACCTCCAAAAAGAACTAATTCCCAAACAGTCAATGTTCGGACAATCAATCAATCAATGAGGAATGAAATAGGTACGACGTGTTAAAGGCTTGCGTTACCTACCCTTCACTATCTGCAAAGGGAGAGAGAATATTCCTACTCTTCCTCGTTTGCAGGCAGAGAAGATCCTTAAGAGAACCAACTTCGAACAATTCAATGCTCGATTCAAACAATCAACAAGGGGTACTGTGAACACAAATGAACGCCGCTTATGTACATACGCATTGCTATTTTCAACAGGTTGTTCCTAATGTTTCTATTTTAGCGAGGTCAAAAAGAGATCCCATTAGTGGCCTACTGATTTTGCTCGATTCCTTTTGTTTTTTTACACGGTTTTTCGCTATCTGCAAAGACTAAACAGAGTATTTTGACTCTGTGCTTGTTTGTAAATAGAGAATGAACGAAAGAGAACAATCAATCAAATGGAGAGAGAAGCAGGCACGACGGATTACAAAGGGGGGAAAGGGCTGCGTTAGCTACCCTTCACTATCTGCAAAGAGAGAGTACTCCTAATAGAAATGAGGGGTGGGGGGCAGCATTCAAAGCAGATCAGTGTGCATAAACACGAAAATGTTTTTACTTACCACGTACTTGACATTCGACAGCTTATGATATTTGCTATTAAAAAACCATTGAAATTCACTGAAAAAACCATAGGTTATAGACCATATATAGTTAGGAATTAGCATTTACAAAACCTTGAAAATTCACTGAAAAAACCATAGGTTATAGACCATATATAGTTAGGAATTAGCATTTACAAAACCTTGAAAATTCACTGCAAAAACCATAGGTTAGAGACCATATATAGTTAGCTGGACATTTTATTGACATAAAACCAATGAAATTCCATATATAGTTAGTTGCACTAACTATATATCGCGCACCCGCAATCCACTGCTGATGATGTCACATATTACATCATTCATGACATGGTCAGTGACATCACTGATGACATCACTGATGACATCTCAAATGACATCACTGATGACATCACTGATGACATCTCATTTGACATCAATGACCACATCACTGATGATATCATTCATGTGACAATACAATGCATCTCCTCACATTTTAATATAACCTCTGTTTCACCCAGTGTTAAAAAGAGTATAATTTTTGAAACCATTGACACACCAATACTAGTTACTACATACGCACTCACTGATTGCTACGTCTACACACACCTTCACTCATTCACCCATACAATCATTCATACATACAATCACTCATCTTTACAACACTATCATATGCACTCATACACCTATACAGACACTCACAGTCTGCCACTCATCCATGGAGTTACTTACACACCTAGTCAGTCCTGTAAAGAATCAATGAGACTTCCATTTTCTTGTCTATACAGTTAAACATAGAGCACCTTACATTTTCAAACATGTACTAACACATACTTACTTTCTTATACAATCATTGATACAAGTACAGATTGATCTGCACAGAGTCACACACCTCCCAGCTAGCCACACACACACTCAGTCTCCCATACAAATACTTGGGCAATCAATCAATAACCCATATAGTTACTCATATAGCTACTGATCAACACATGCAGCAGTTTACAGAACAACAGACATAATGATGCACAAATTAAGACAGTTTAGTCACTAACCCATGCACTCAGTGAGACACATTTAATCACTCACTCATACATTCAGTCATGCACCTACTAAATCCTTCGTCCAGACACTTATACATCCACTCATTCTTCAATATGTAAGACATATTTTAACTTTACAGAATTATACAGTCACTGGATGTAGTCATCAGTGATGTCATTTGAGATGTCATCAGTGATGTCATCAGTGATGTCACTGACCATGTCATGAATGATGTAATATGTGACATCATCAGCAGTGGATTGCGGGTGCGCGATATATAGTTAGTGCAACTAACTATATATGGAATTTCATTGGTTTTATGTCAATAAAATGTCCAGCCAACTATATATGGTCTCTAACCTATGGTTTTTGCAGTGAATTTTCAAGGTTTTGTAAATGCTAATTCCTAACTATATATGGTCTATAACCTATGGTTTTTTCAGTGAATATATATATATATGGCCAACAATAACAAACTATTGCATGTTGGGATTTGTAGTTTGCTCCGCCTGCCGACAGCCAGAGCAGGTGATATCAATCTCCTGTTTTGGGGTGGAGCCTATTTGAACGGATTGGACTGTGGCAGTATCCTTTGGCAGCACTTGAACTCATCCTCCGTATCACACTGGGCGCTGAAGAGGCCACACGGCCGAAATGCATACGCCCGCCGTACCTGCCTTAAATCTACAATAAAAGAGCTCCATGCTGTTCCCCTACTGAGGCCTCTGCCTTTTTCTTTGAAGGAGGGTTCTTTTGGATATTTTTGCATCGCAAGCTAACAGCGTGCTTTCAGAGGTCCCTACACTGAAGCTGGCCTGGTCATTGTTGGCACAGTTTCTGCCGTGGCAGAAGCATTCGTTTGTTCCGTGGTAACGGAAAGACCAGGCTCACCACTCCATCAGGAAACTGGGTCGGAGTCACTGAACTCCGTGGCTCGGCACACTGCTGCACTTGCTGCCGTGGACATCACTCCTGATGGCGGTGGGGGTGTAGTTTGGGGACTCGAGGAGCTGTGCTGTTGTGGAGGGCAGCAAGAATTGATGGGCAGGAGCCGCCCGAGGGATCCACAGTTTCCGCAACTTTGTGGCCAACAATAACAAACTATTGCATGTTGGGATTTGTAGTTTGCTCCGCCTGCCGACAGCCAGAGCAGGTGATATCAATCTCCTGTTTTGGGGTGGAGCCTATTTGAACGGATTGGACTGTGGCAGTATCCTTTGGCAGCACTTGAACTCATCCTCCGTATCACACTGGGCGCTGAAGAGGCCACACGGCCGAAATGCATACGCCCGCCGTACCTGCCTTAAATCTACAATAAAAGAGCTCCATGCTGTTCCCCTACTGAGGCCTCTGCCTTTTTCTTTGAAGGAGGGTTCTTTTGGATATTTTTGCATCGCAAGCTAACAGCGTGCTTTCAGAGGTCCCTACACTGAAGCTGGCCTGGTCATTGTTGGCGCAGTTTCTGCCGTGGCAGAAGCATTCGTTTGTTCCGTGGTAACGGAAAGACCAGGCTCACCACTCCATCAGGAAACTGGGTCGGAGTCACTGAACTCCGTGGCTCGGCACACTGCTGCACTTGCCGCCGTGGACATCACTCCTGATGGCGGTGGGGGTGTAGTTTGGGGACTCGAGGAGCTGTGCTGTTGTGGAGGGCAGCAAGAATTGATGGGCAGGAGCCGCCCGAGGGATCCACAGTTTCCGCAACTTTGTGGCCAACAATAACAAACTATTGCATGTTGGGATTTGTAGTTTGCTCCGCCTGCCGACAGCCAGAGCAGGTGATATCAATCTCCTGTTTTGGGGTGGAGCCTATTTGAACGGATTGGACTGTGGCAGTATCCTTTGGCAGCACTTGAACTCATCCTCCGTATCACACTGGGCGCTGAAGAGGCCACACGGCCGAAATGCATACGCCCGCCGTACCTGCCTTAAATCTACAATAAAAGAGCTCCATGCTGTTCCCCTACTGAGGCCTCTGCCTTTTTCTTTGAAGGAGGGTTCTTTTGGATATTTTTGCATCGCAAGCTAACAGCGTGCTTTCAGAGGTCCCTACACTGAAGTTGGCCTGGTCATTGTTGGCGCAGTTTCTGCCGTGGCAGAAGCATTCGTTTGTTCCGTGGTAACGGAAAGACCAGGCTCACCACTCCATCAGGAAACTGGGTCGGAGTCACTGAACTCCGTGGCTCGGCACACTGCTGCACTTGCCGCCGTGGACATCACTCCTGATGGCGGTGGGGGTGTAGTTTGGGGACTCGAGGAGCTGTGCTGTTGTGGAGGGCAGCAAGAATTGATGGGCAGGAGCCGCCCGAGGGATCCACAGTTTCCGCAACTTTGTGGCCAACAATAACAAACTATTGCATGTTGGGATTTGTAGTTTGCTCCGCCTGCCGACAGCCAGAGCAGGTGATATCAATCTCCTGTTTTGGGGTGGAGCCTATTTGAACGGATTGGACTGTGGCAGTATCCTTTGGCAGCACTTGAACTCATCCTCCGTATCACACTGGGCGCTGAAGAGGCCACACGGCCGAAATGCATACGCCCGCCGTACCTGCCTTAAATCTACAATAAAAGAGCTCCATGCTGTTCCCCTACTGAGGCCTCTGCCTTTTTCTTTGAAGGAGGGTTCTTTTGGATATTTTTGCATCGCAAGCTAACAGCGTGCTTTCAGAGGTCCCTACACTGAAGCTGGCCTGGTCATTGTTGGCGCAGTTTCTGCCGTGGCAGAAGCATTCGTTTGTTCCGTGGTAACGGAAAGACCAGGCTCACCACTCCATCAGGAAACTGGGTCGGAGTCACTGAACTCCGTGGCTCGGCACACTGCTGCACTTGCCGCCGTGGACATCACTCCTGATGGCGGTGGGGGTGTAGTTTGGGGACTCGAGGAGCTGTGCTGTTGTGGAGGGCAGCAAGAATTGATGGGCAGGAGCCGCCCGAGGGATCCACAGTTTCCGCAACTTTGTGGCCAACAATAACAAACTATTGCATGTTGGGATTTGTAGTTTGCTCCGCCTGCCGACAGCCAGAGCAGGTGATATCAATCTCCTGTTTTGGGGTGGAGCCTATTTGAACGGATTGGACTGTGGCAGTATCCTTTGGCAGCACTTGAACTCATCCTCCGTATCACACTGGGCGCTGAAGAGGCCACACGGCCGAAATGCATACGCCCGCCGTACCTGCCTTAAATCTACAATAAAAGAGCTCCATGCTGTTCCCCTACTGAGGCCTCTGCCTTTTTCTTTGAAGGAGGGTTCTTTTGGATATTTTTGCATCGCAAGCTAACAGCGGGCTTTCAGAGGTCCCTACACTGAAGCTGGCCTGGTCATTGTTGGCGCAGTTTCTGCCGTGGCAGAAGCATTCGTTTGTTCCGTGGTAACGGAAAGACCAGGCTCACCACTCCATCAGGAAACTGGGTCGGAGTCACTGAACTCCGTGGCTCGGCACACTGCTGCACTTGCCGCCGTGGACATCACTCCTGATGGCGGTGGGGGTGTAGTTTGGGGACTCGAGGAGCTGTGCTGTTGTGGAGGGCAGCAAGAATTGATGGGCAGGAGCCGCCCGAGGGATCCACAGTTTCCGCAACTTTGTGGCCAACAATAACAAACTATTGCATGTTGGGATTTGTAGTTTGCTCCGCCTGCCGACAGCCAGAGCAGGTGATATCAATCTCCTGTTTTGGGGTGGAGCCTATTTGAACGGATTGGACTGTGGCAGTATCCTTTGGCAGCACTTGAACTCATCCTCCGTATCACACTGGGCGCTGAAGAGGCCACACGGCCGAAATGCATACGCCCGCCGTACCTGCCTTAAATCTACAATAAAAGAGCTCCATGCTGTTCCCCTACTGAGGCCTCTGCCTTTTTCTTTGAAGGAGGGTTCTTTTGGATATATATATATATATATATATATATATATCCACACGCTGGTTCACAGGTCCCCGACCCTTGAGCGCTCATCACGGGTGCTGACACCTACGGCGGAACCATGCCGTTTTATAACATCACACTCTCCCTCCAGCAAGAGGGATAAATGGGCGCACTCCCTTAGATTTGCCACAATTTTCGTTTATTCAAGATTAGATTTGGGCAATGGAAAGCATTTGATCAACGCGTTTCGATGCCGCAGGCATCTTGGTCACGATCAACTTCCTGCTGTTTTCCCAAACTATTTAAGGCAGTCACATGATTGTTACATCATTTCCTCATTATAATCGCTCGGCATTGTGGTTATTGTAGTTTTTCAATTTTTTTGTTGTTTTTCTTTTTTGTATAAAATTAAAGTCTCTTTGACAATTTTGTTTCTAGGTCATAAGGAGAATAATGACATCTTATTTTCCCAAGAAAGTTCATACCACATGAGGCTTTTTCAGTCTGTTACATTTCCATCCCTCCAGTGGGATTCGATTTCTTTTTATTTTTGACATTTTTATTCTTGTTTTCTTTTCAATTCCTCAGGTGGGGTTCGTTTCTTTTTTTGTTTTTTTGTGTCTTTTGTGCTTTATTTTCCTTTTTATATTCTCCCCTCTGGTGGGGTGTTGTTTTGTCTCCATATTCATTTTCTCCAGATTCCAGATCTTACTCATCTTGTCCTTTGTCAATTGACTTTACTGCTCCTGTTTAGCCGAGATGAATATACAACTCCTCCGATTGGTTAAGGCCCCACGGGTTTAGGGTTCTGAAATTTATTATGTGGCGTGATTCCTTTTGTCTCAAAGTTTTTTCTCTGTCACCGCCACGGATGTGTTTTGGTATTGTTTCGATGCCAAAGAATTTTAGCTTCAACCAGTCTCCATTGTGTGCCTGTTCCATATGTTTGGCCACTGCGTTTGTTCGATCTTTATGCGTGGTCGCTCTTGCATGTTCCATAATGCGTTTTTTCAGCTCCCCCTTCGTGCTTCCCACATATAGTAGAGGGCATGGACACTCAATTCCATATATTGTGAATTCGGTCTTACACGTGATCAGTTGACGTATTTGCCACGTCTTGTTATTTGGCATCTTCACCTCTTTGGTTTGTTTGGCGATTTGGCACATTTTGCATCCGTAACATTTGATAAAACCAGTTGTTTTCAACCAGTCTTTTTTCTTGTCCTTTTGTGTTTTGCAATGGCTATGAATCAATTGATCTTTCAAATTCGGGGCTCTCCGAAAAGTTACCGTTGGATGATTTCCAACTATTTTGCCCACCGTTTCATCCAAATGCAATATTTTCCAGTTTTTTCTTAGAATGTCTGTGAACAATTTGCTTCCTTCTGCGAAATCCGTAATCAATCTGATTGGTTCTTTTTCATCTTTCTTCATGATATGTTTTTTCAGGCAATCCTCTCTTGTTTTTGCATTTGCTCTCTGCCAGCATTTTTCTACATTCCCTTGATTGTATTTCCGATTTTTGAATCTCTTTTTGGTTTCCCCACTATGTTTTTGCCATTCCGATTCCTCGCTACATATGCATCTTATTCGGAGGAACTCTCCGTAGGGAATGCTCGAGATTAACGAGTTTTGATGGAAGCTCGTTGCTTCTAATGTAGCATTAGTTGCAGTAGATTTTCTGTGCAGAGTTGATTGTATCTCATTGTTCTTGATGTAAATATGCGTGTCTAGGAAGGTTATCTCCTGGTTGCTGATTTCATATGTCAGGTTTATCCCTGCCATACTTCCATTGATGGCTGTGTGATATTCTTTAAATTCTTCTTGGGATCCATCCCAAATGATCAGGAGATCATCGATAAATCTGATCCAGCACATGATTTTGCTGGTCATGTTATCATATTCTGGTGCCCATGCAATTTCTTTCTCCCAATAGCCCATGGCTAAACATGCGTAATTTGGACTAAAAGAAAAGCCCATAGCAGTTCCATTGTTTTGTCGGTAGAGTTCTTCACCGAATAGAAAAATGTTTTGGGACAAGCATAATAAGATCATTTCATGGAGCATTTGATTATGATTCCAATATTTGATGTTTCTCTCCTGTAGGAAGTAATCACACGCCTTTATCCCCATATCGTTCTCAATGTTTGTATATAGGGATATGACATCCATAGTTATGAGCTGATAGGAGTCTTGCCAAGGAATGTTTTGTAGTTTTCTTAACATATCATTAGTATCCTGAATGTAGGAACTTAGTTGTAACACATACGGTTTCAGAAAAAAGTCAATGTAATTTGAGACTGGTTCAAGTAAGGAGCCCTTCGCTGATAGTATGGGTCTCCCGGGGGGGTTCTTTTTGTCCTTGTGCACTTTTGGCAAAAAGTAAATAGTGGCTGTAATGGGGTGTTTCACTGTCAGGTATTTCAATTCATCATCATCTATTAAGTTTTTCTCTTTCCATTGTTGTAAATTGTTGTCCAATTTTGCTTTTACTTCCTGTGTTGGATTGCTTTTGAGCTTCTCGTAGTATTTTATGTCTCTTAGTTGACGATGTGCTTCAGTGATGTAGGCGCTCTTCTCCCACACCACTATGTTTCCCCCTTTGTCAGCCATTTTGATTTCAATTTGATCATCCATGGTTAAGTTTTTCAGTGCTTGACGTTCTTCTGATGTTAAATTGTCCTTGTAGTTGATTCCTTTGATCTTTTGCAGATCTTGTATCACAGCTTCCTGGAACATATCCACTTTATTGCCAGGGGTTAGTTGTGGATAAAATTTTGAATTTGGTTTCTGTTGGCTTAGACCTGCTCCTGCCTGGGCAATAGCTTGACTTAGTGTTGATTCTTCCTCATTCATTACATCTAAGTTGATGAGTGTAGTATATGCAGGGGCGTCCCTTGTTCTTAAACCCTCAGGGAATTCTTCGCTCATCTGAGTTTTTTTGGTCTTCATCTTGTTCTCTTCAAAGAATTTGGCAAGTTTGATTTTTCGTATATATAGATAGAAGTCAATTCGCACCTGAGCCATATTCATTTTCCTTTTAGGGCAGAAATTTATGCCCCTTTTGAGTAGAGAGATTTCCGTTTCTGTTATAATTCTCTTTGACAGATTTATGATTTGTAATTCGTTGTTTAGGTCCCCTTCTTCTGGCGCATGCTCCGTGTTTCTGCTCCCACTTTTGGGGCTGCTTCGTTTGCTCCTTTTCCCCCTTCTTGTCTTTTTTTGGGGAATGTCCATTGTCGTCCTCGTCCTCTTCCTCTTTGTTGATTTTGAGCGCCTCGCTGCTGTTCCCACTGTCGCTGTTGCAACACGAGGCGCATATCCTCTAAAAAAGGTTTATTTTCATTGTTAATTGATGTACTTGATTCTTCACCGCCTAGTTCCACTGATGCTACCGATGACGATAAAGAAGAGGCGCTTGCGGACATGTAACCTGTTTGGTTTTTGGAGGATAGTTGTTTATAATAATCGTATTTCCTAGAGAAGGTAAAAATTCGACCTTCCTCATAATCCACCGTATCACGGATAAATTTGTTGTGCTTCCTTTCTC
Organism: Lissotriton helveticus; assembly: GCF_964261635.1. Classification (NCBI taxonomy): domain Eukaryota; kingdom Metazoa; phylum Chordata; class Amphibia; order Caudata; family Salamandridae; genus Lissotriton; species Lissotriton helveticus. The sequence goes on along the minus strand of NC_136067.1, from coordinate 1,542,249,243 downwards.
TCACTGTGTCCTCATGCTTTTCAATTTGACTTTCTAGATCTTCCTTAAATTTGACCATGTCATTATTTAATTTCAATTGCGCGACTTCTTTTTCTATTTCATTTAGTTCTACTTGAATCTTTTCTAAGCCAATTTCAATGTGTTTCACTAATATGCCTACCAGTCCCAGTGAAGATTGCATAATGAATTCACCCCATTCTTCCAACAATTCATTTGACGTATCCTGGTGGCTTGGCATTAGTAATATCCTTAACCCTCTGGGAACTCTGCGAACTTCCAGGTATTTTTTCAGAGTTATTAACTCCCATGACTTGTTTATTTCCTTTCTGCTTAACTTTTCCCATGTTCTTAATTTACTTTTGGTGTCCGTTTTTGTTGTATCCATTTTGATGGTTTTATCTTTTTTCTCCAAACCCGTGTTTCCCTTAACAAACATAGTCGTTAGCAATTCATTTCGCTTTGCCGCTCTTTCTTCCATATTGCTTTCCTATTTTGCCAAAAGATTAATTCAATTCTTGTTTTAATCGTGCTGTTGTGGGCTTTTCTAAGCCGTACTTGTGCCCGTTTTTCAAATTGGTTATTTATGCGCGTTCATTCAAATGAATTATAGTCGCATTAATTTCACCACAACGGGTTACTTTTCCGGCGCTGAGCTGACCTCTCACAATCGTGCTTCCAAATTCAATCCAGACGGCCACTTCTTTCCAATTGCAAACACACTCTTACCTCCTGCCTGGAGCGGTGCGTGCAGCGGGAAATACTGCCGTTGTCTCTTCTTCCGTCAGCGTTCACTCCGGTCGGGTGAGAATAATTATCCACACGCTGGTTCACAGGTCCCCGACCCTTGAGCGCTCATCACGGGTGCTGAGACCTACGGCGGAACCATGCCGTTTTATAACATCACACTCTCCCTCCAGCAAGAGGGATAAATGGGCGCACTCCCTTAGATTTGCCACAATTTTCGTTTATTCAAGATTAGATTTGGGCAATGGAAAGCATTTGATCAATGCGTTTCGATGCCGCAGGCATCTTGGTCACGATCAACTTCCTGCTGTTTTCCCAAACTATTTAAGGCAGTCACATGATTGTTACATCATTTCCTCATTATAATCGCTCGGCATTGTGGTTATTGTAGTTTTTCAATTTTTTTGTTGTTTTTCTTTTTTGTATAAAATTAAAGTCTCTTTGACAATTTTGTTTCTAGGTCATAAGGAGAATAATGACATCTTATTTTCCCAAGAAAGTTCATACCACATGAGGCTTTTTCAGTCTGTTACATTTCCATCCCTCCTGCCGAGCGATTATAATGAGGAAATGATGGAACAATCATGTGACTGCCTTAAATAGTTTGGGAAAACAGCAGGAAGTTGATTGTGACCAAGATGCCTGCGGCATCGAAACGCGTTGATCAAATGCTTTCCATTGCCCAAATCTAATCTTGAATAAACGAAAATTGTGGCAAATCTAAGGGAGTGCGCACATTTATCCCTCTTGCTGGAGGGAGAGTGTGATGTTATAAAACGGCATGGTTCCGCCGTAGGTGTCAGCACCCGTGATGAGCGCTCAAGGGTCGGGGACCTGTGAACCAGCGTGTGGATAATTATTCTCACCCGACCGGAGTGAACGCTGACGGAAGAAGAGACAACGGCAGTATTTCCCGCTGCACGCACCGCTCCAGGCAGGAGGTAAGAGTGTGTTTGCAATTGGAAAGAAGTGGCCGTCTGGATTGAATTTGGAAGCACGATTGTGAGAGGTCAGCTCAGCGCCGGAAAAGTAACCTGTTGTGGTGAAATTAATGCGACTATAATTCATTTGAATGAACGCGCATAAATAACCAATTTAAAAAACGGGCACAAGTACGGCTTAGAAAAGCCCACAACAGCACGATTAAAACAAGAATTGAATTAATCTTTTGGCAAAATAGGAAAGCAATATGGAAGAAAGAGCGGCAAAGCGAAATGAATTGCTAACGACTATGTTTGTTAAGGGAAACACGGGTTTGGAGAAAAAAGATAAAACCAGCAAAATGGATACAACAAAAACGGACACCAAAAGTAAATTAAGAACATGGGAAAAGTTAAGCAGAAAGGAAATAAACAAGTCATGGGAGTTAATAACTCTGAAAAAATACCTGGAAGTTCGCAGAGTTCCCAGAGGGTTAAGGATATTACTAATGCCAAGCCACCAGGATACGTCAAATGAATTGTTGGAAGAATGGGGTGAATTCATTATGCAATCTTCACTGGGACTGGTAGGCATATTAGTGAAACACATTGAAATTGGCTTAGAAAAGATTCAAGTAGAACTAAATGAAATAGAAAAAGAAGTCGCGCAATTGAAATTAAATAATGACATGGTCAAATTTAAGGAAGATCTAGAAAGTCAAATTGAAAAGCATGAGGACACAGTGAGAGAAAGGAAGCACAACAAATTTATCCGTGATACGGTGGATTATGAGGAAGGTCGAATTTTTACCTTCTCTAGGAAATACGATTATTATAAACAACTATCCTCCAAAAACCAAACAGGTTACATGTCCGCAAGCGCCTCTTCTTTATCGTCATCGGTAGCATCAGTGGAACTAGGCGGTGAAGAATCAAGTACATCAATTAACAATGAAAATAAACCTTTTTTAGAGGATATGCGCCTCGTGTTGCAACAGCGACAGTGGGAACAGCCGCGAGGCGCTCAAAATCAACAAAGAGGAAGAGGACGAGGACGACAATGGACATTCCCCAAAAAAAGACAAGAAGGGGGAAAAGGAGCAAACGAAGCAGCCCCAAAAGTGGGAGCAGAAACACGGAGCATGCGCCAGAAGAAGGGGACCTAAACAACGAATTACAAATCATAAATCTGTCAAAGAGAATTATAACAGAAACGGAAATCTCTCTACTCAAAAGGGGCATAAATTTCTGCCCTAAAAGGAAAATGAATATGGCTCAGGTGCGAATTGACTTCTATCTATATATACGAAAAATCAAACTTGCCAAATTCTTTGAAGAGAACAAGATGAAGACCAAAAAAACTCAGATGAGCGAAGAATTCCCTGAGGGTTTAAGAACAAGGGACGCCCCTGCATATACTACACTCATCAACTTAGATGTAATGAATGAGGAAGAATCAACACTAAGTCAAGCTATTGCCCAGGCAGGAGCAGGTCTAAGCCAAAAGAAACCAAATTCAAAATTTTATCCACAACTAACCCCTGGCAATAAAGTGGATATGTTCCAGGAAGCTGTGATACAAGATCTGCAAAAGATCAAAGGAATCAACTACAAGGACAATTTAACATCAGAAGAACGTCAAGCACTGAAAAACGTAACCATGGATGATCAAATTGAAATCAAAATGGCTGACAAAGGGGGAAACATAGTGGTGTGGGAGAAGAGCGCCTACATCACTGAAGCACATCGTCAACTAAGAGACACAAAATACTACGAGAAGCTCAAAAGCAATCCAACACAGGAAGTAAAAGCAAAATTGGACAACAATTTACAACAATGGAAAGAGAAAAACTTAATAGATGATGATGAATTGAAATACCTGACAGTGAAACACCCCATTACAGCAACTATTTACTTTTTGCCAAAAGTGCACAAGGACAAAAAGAACCCCCCCGGGAGACCCATACTATCAGCGAAGGGCTCCTTACTTGAACCAGTCTCAAATTACATTGACTTTTTTCTGAAACCGTATGTGTTACAACTAAGTTCCTACATTCAGGATACTAATGATATGTTAAGAAAACTACAAAACATTCCTTGGCAAGACTCCTATCAGCTCATAACTATGGATGTCATATCCCTATATACAAACATTGAGAACGATATGGGGATAAAGGCGTGTGATTACTTCCTACAGGAGAGAAACATCAAATATTGGAATCATAATCAAATGCTCCATGAAATGATCTTATTATGCTTGTCCCAAAACATTTTTCTATTCGGTGAAGAACTCTACCGACAAAACAATGGAACTGCTATGGGCTTTTCTTTTAGTCCAAATTACGCATGTTTAGCCATGGGCTATTGGGAGAAAGAAATTGCATGGGCACCAGAATATGATAACATGACCAGCAAAATCATGTGCTGGATCAGATTTTTCGATGATCTCCTGATCATTTGGGATGGATCCCAAGAAGAATTTAAAGAATATCACACAGCCATCAATGGAAGTATGGCAGGGATAAACCTGACATATGAAATCAGCAACCAGGAGATAACCTTCCTAGACACGCATATTTACATCAAGAACAATGAGATACAATCAACTCTGCACAGAAAATCTACTGTAACTAATGCTACATTAGAAGCAACGAGCTTCCATCAAAACTCGTTAATCTCGAGCATTCCCTACGGAGAGTTCCTCCGAATAAGACGCATATGTAGCGAGGAATCGGAATGGCAAAAACATAGTGGGGAAACCAAAAAGAGATTCAAAAATCGGAAATACAATCAAGGGAATGTAGAAAAATGCTGGCAGAGAGCAAATGCAAAAACAAGAGAGGATTGCCTGAAAAAACATATCATGAAGAAAGATGAAAAAGAACCAATCAGATTGATTACGGATTTCGCAGAAGGAAGCAAATTGTTCACAGACATTCTAAGAAAAAACTGGAAAATATTGCATTTGGATGAAACGGTGGGCAAAATAGTTGGAAATCATCCAACGGTAACTTTTCGGAGAGCCCCGAATTTGAAAGATCAATTGATTCATAGCCATTGCAAAACACAAAAGGACAAGAAAAAAGACTGGTTGAAAACAACTGGTTTTATCAAATGTTACGGATGCAAAATGTGCCAAATCGCCAAACAAACCAAAGAGGTGAAGATGCCAAATAACAAGACGTGGCAAATACGTCAACTGATCACGTGTAAGACCGAATTCACAATATATGGAATTGAGTGTCCATGCCCTCTACTATATGTGGGAAGCACGAAGGGGGAGCTGAAAAAACGCATTATGGAACATGCAAGAGCGACCACGCATAAAGATCGAACAAACGCAGTGGCCAAACATATGGAACAGGCACACAATGGAGACTGGTTGAAGCTAAAATTCTTTGGCATCGAAACAATACCAAAACACATCCGTGGCGGTGACAGAGAAAAAACTTTGAGACAAAAGGAATCACGCCACATAATAAATTTCAGAACCCTAAACCCGTGGGGCCTTAACCAATCGGAGGAGTTGTATATTCATCTCGGCTAAACAGGAGCAGTAAAGTCAATTGACAAAGGACAAGATGAGTAAGATCTGGAATCTGGAGAAAATTAATATGGAGACACAACAACACCCCACCAGAGGGGAGAATATAAAAAGGAAAATAAAGCACAAAAGACACAAAAAAACAAAAAAAGAAACGAACCCCACCTGAGGGATTGAAAAGAAAACAAGAATAAAAATGTCAAAAATAAAAAGAAATCGAATCCCACTGGAGGGATGGAAATGTAACAGACTGAAAAAGCCTCATGTGGTATGAACTTTCTTGGGGAAATAAGATGTCATTATTCTCCTTATGACCTAGAAACAAAATTGTCAAAGAGACTTTAATTTTATACAAAAAAGAAAAACAACAAAAAAATTGAAAAACTACAATAACCACAATGCCGAGCGATTATAATGAGGAAATGATGTAACAATCATGTGACTGCCTTAAATAGTTTGGGAAAACAGCAGGAAGTTGATCGTGACCAAGATGCCTGCGGCATCGAAACGCGTTGATCAAATGCTTTCCATTGCCCAAATCTAATCTTGAATAAACGAAAATTGTGGCAAATCTAAGGGAGTGCGCCCATTTATCCCTCTTGCTGGAGGGAGAGTGTGATGATATATATATATATATATATATATATATATATATATATATATATATATATATATATATATATATTGCTCCTATATAGTTATTTGTACTAACTATATTTTGCGCACCCGCAATCCACTGCTGATGATGTCACATATTACATCATTCATGACATGGTCAGTGTGACATCAGTGATGACATCTCAAATGACATCTATGATGACATCACTGATGACATCATCCAGTGAATGTGGTTTGCTTCGTTATTTAAATATGCATTATATATATAGCAATTTGCATTGAAGAATGAGTGGATATATAAAAATAAATATTTGGATGGAGGATTTAGTAGCAGTGTAATTGACTGTTTAGTTGACCAATTTATAGTGTCTCACTAAATATAGTGGATAGTGAGTAAACTGTTTGAATATCTGTATCACTTTGTCAGTTGTTGTGTAAACTGGTTCTCCAGTTGGTTACTAGCTATGTGAAAGTCTATATTAGTTATTGATTAGTTAACTGAGTATTTGTATGGGAGAGTGAATGTGTGTGTGGTTCGGTGGGAGTGTGTGACTGCCCAAAGATGTGTGAATAGTTCATTCACTAGATATATGAAGTTAAAACTACATGTTCTAACAGTTGTTTGGGTGAGTGAATATCTTTATGGGTGTGGTGATGAGCAAATATATTTCTCAATGATACATGTCCAACAAACTAGAAAAATAAAAGGCAGTGTATGTGTCAGTTGTTGTATATAAATAAGTATACATAAGACTCAATGATTGTGTGAGTGACTGTATAGATAACTTTATACTTGTAATAATGATTTTATAATTCACTAAGTATGACTTACTATCTAAATGAATAGATGAAGTTGTGTTTGTATAAGTGTGTAGCTAAGTAAATATGTAAGTATGATCCATTGTTTGCATAAGTGAGTAGGATGGCTTCATATGTGAATAGGATGTGTGCTGGTGTGTAATGTCGATTTATGTGGATAAGTATTTTGATAGTGTTCTATTGTTCATTGACAGCATGTATGAGTGAATCTACAGGTAAGTGATTATATGTGTGTATACATCTATGAATCACTGAGTGGGTTATTAGATACTTGTATTGCTGTAACAATGGATTCAAATATGATACTCTGTATTTTACAAAGAGTGATGAAAGATTTTACTAGTGTATGAAAAGGTGTATGTGATTGTCACGTGGATGATGTCATCAGTGATGTCATCAGTGATGTCATTTGAGATGTCATCAGTGATGTCACTGACCATGTCATGAATGATGTAATATGTGACATCATCAGCAGTGGATTGCGGGTGCGCGAAATATAGTTAGTACAACTAACTATATAGGAGCAATTTCAATGGTTTTGTATGAGTGAAATGTCCAGCTAACTATAACACCCCTAAAACTTATAGTTTTTTGAGTGAATTTTAAAGGTTTTTTATATGCTAATTCCTAACTATATAAGACCTGAAACCTATGGTTTTTTCAGTGAATTTCAAAGGTTTTTTAAATGCTAATTCCTAACTATATAAGGCCTAAAACCTATGGGTTTTTTCAGTGAATTTGCAAGGTTTTTAAATGCTAATTCCTAACTATATAAGGCCTGAAACCTATGTTTTTTTCAGTGAATTTCAAAGTTTTTTTTAATGCTAATTCCTAACTATATAAGACCTGAAAGCCCTCCAGGAATCTCCAGTATGCGCCAGGGGACTGCATTGCAGAGAGGTGTAATGAAGCCACGCCCCTTTTTACACCTCTCTGCAACGCAGCCCCCGGGCGTGTCTGCAGAGGGGGAACTAATTCCCCTTGCATACTGGGGGTCCCTGGGGGCCAACTAGCCCACCTTGAACCTGCAGTATGCGCCAGGGAGCTGCATTGCAGAGAGGTGTAATGAGGCCACACCCTTTTTTACACGTCTCTGAAATGCAGCCCCATGCATGTTTTAAGAGGGGAAACTAATTCCCCTTGCATACCGGGGGCCCCTGGGGCCCCTGGGAGCCCACCTGGAACCTCCAGTATGCGCCAAGAGGCTCCATTGCAGAGGTGTAATGAGGCTATGCCCCTCGTTACACCTCTCTGCAAAGCAGCCCCCTGGCGCGTTTGCAGAGGGGGAACTAATTCCCCTTGCATACTGGGGGTCCCTGGGGGCCAACTAGCCCACCAGGAGCCTCCAGTATGCGCCAGGGGGCTGCATTGCAGAGAGGTGTAATGAGGCCACACCCTTTTTACACCTCTCTGCAACGCAGCCCCCGTGCATGTTTGAAGAGGGGGAACTAATTCCCCTTGCATACTGGGGGTCCCTGGGTGCCAACTAGCCCACCTGGAACCTCCAGTATACGCCAGGGGGCTGCATTGCACAGAGGTGTAATGAGGCTATGCCCCTTTTTACACCTCTCTGCAATGCAGCCCACTGGCGCGTTTGCAGAGGGGGGACTCATTCCCTTTGCTTACTGGGGGTCCCTGGGTCATATCTGCCCAAACGCCGATATTCCGAACGATTGAAAATGTCTTTTCTTGAGAAACATTTGGATTTGGATTATCATGTCCTATACTTTGGAATTTCTGAAAGACTGACTTTGAGGATGCTATAAATTACTCAAGTCTGCCCGAATTGTGTGGGTAAAATTGATACCTAGTCACTTTGAATAAGAATGTACTTACGTCTTGTCTAACATTTGGAAGAAATATCTAGTCATATGACAACAGGATACCGACATAACTTGAAGGAAATAAGAACGCCCTGAAGAAGTTCTGTTGTACAGAACGAAACGCGTCGGCTGGCTGTGGTACATAAACTTAAGGAAAATAAAAGCATTTGAATATACACCAAGATTCAGCGCTTCAATAAGGACTCTAAGTGATATGATTTGATTGGACTTATTGTGCAAGTGGTGCTGTACCAAACTTTCGAATATTCTCCACTACTCTCTACTACTTACTCTCTACTACTCCACTACTCTCTAATACTCACTCTCTACTACTCATTCTCTACTACTCTACTACTCTCCACTACCCTCTCTCTATTACTCACTCCCTACTACTCACTATCTACTACTCTTACTACTCACTCTCTACTACTCTCTACTCTCTACTCTCTACTTCTCACTCTCTACTACTGTCTCTCTACTACTCACTCTTTACTACTCACTCTCTACTACTCTCTACTACTCACTCTCTACTTCTCACTCTTTACTACTCTCTACTACTCACTCTCTACTACTCTCTCTCTACTACTCTCTACTACTCACTCTCTACTACTCACTCTACTACTCACTCTCTACTACTCTCTACTACTCACTCTCTACTATTCTCTCTACTACTCTCTTCTACTCACTCTACTACTACTCTCTACTATTCTCTCTCTCTGCTACTCACTCTCTACCACTCACTCTCTACTACTCTCTACTACTCACTCTCTACTACTCACTCTCTACTACTCTCTCTTTACTACTCTCTACTACTCACTCTCTACTGCTCTCTACTACTCACTCTACTACTTACTCTCTACTACTCTCTACTACTCACTCCCTGCTACTCTCTCTACTGCTCTCTACTACTCTCTACTACTCACTCTCTACTCTCTATTACTCACTCTCTACTCTCTACCTCTCTACCTCTCTCTACTTCTCTCTCTACTAGTCTCTACCTCTCTACCTCTACCTCTCTACCTCTACACCTCTACCTCTCTACCTCTCTCTACACGCACACATATACACATATATATATGCATATATATGCATATGCATTTATATATATGTATGTGTATATATATATACATACATATATAAACATACATAATCTGCATATCTATATAAATAGAAATAGAAATGCATGCATACATATACATATATGCATACATATGCATGTTATTTACATGAAAGTTTTAAAAACACTAATAAAAGCAAAGCTAAAAAGCCACCTCATTACAAACAGAATGGCTTTAACTTAAACGAGGGCAAGATTTATTGCATTTTCAATGCTTGTTTACTTTGGTTCCATCAAGAAGGCATTCAGATGTGTTACACATTTGCCATAAATTGTGAATGTTAGCACTCTAGTTGCTCACAAGATCACTGTAGTAAAGCTGATGCACACCAGGGAAGTCTGCTGCTGGTATTCAAAGTGCATGTTTCAGTCTGCATGTCAGAATTTTTTTAATGAAATAGAAGAGGATTTGAGAAGTCACTCAAAATGTGCCCTAATTTTTCTTTCTGAAGCACTAATCATACTTCCTATGGCAAAATGAACCCCCTCATTTTGTTCCTTTTTAAATTAAATGTTTTCAGACTTACCACTTCATTCCAATCAAGATGGCTTCTGGTGTGCCATACTTTTGTCATAAGTAAGACTGTTAGCGCTTTAGTTGTTCTTTAGAACACTCTGGGACATTCTGTCATTGGGCTATACTTGGTCTACATCTGGGTGATATTTGGCCTACATTTGGGCTCTTTTGTCTCTGGTGGCTATCTTGGGAGACTGCATGTCAGAATTTTTTAATGAAATAGAAGAGGATTTGAGAAGTCACTCAAAATGTGCCCTCATTTTTCTTTCTGCAGCACTAATCATACTTTCTATGACAAAATATACCCCCTCATTTTGTTCCTTTTTAAATTAAATGTTTTAAGAGTTACCACTTTATTCCAATCAAGATGGCTTCAGGTGTGCCATACCTTTGTAATAAGTAGGACTGTTAGCGCTCTAGTTGTTCTTTAGAACACTCTAGGAGGCTGCAGTAGCACACAAAGGTATCAACTGACAGTCTCTGTCCTTGTTGGATGTACATGTTTTACTGAGAATGTCAGACTTCATTCTCACATGACTGAGAAAGATAATGTGAATTTACAGAAAATATGCTTTCAGTTTAGCTTATAGCTCCCCTTCCAAACCACGGTGGGAAAAGCACGAGATAATAGTTTTCTTTCAAACATGATTCATGATATCCCAGCAGAAGGGTTTTTCACATGGTAAAATCACCTTAGAACACACCGCAATTCCTAAAATGAGTATGGTACCATCAACAAATGATTTATAATGTAACTAAAGTCCTAAAACCTTCTATTAACTACAATGCTTTTTAATGAGGTGCTATCATGTATATTGGTCCCAAGATGGCTGCCAACACTTCTTGGATGAAGTGTTGACAGCCAATCAGATCTCACGCGTACCCCGCGATTTTTCACCAAAAAAAAATGTTGGGCCTGGGGGGTCCTTGTGGGACCCCCTGAGCAGGCCTAGGGGGTCAGGGTGCTTCTACCCTGCCCCCTTTTTGAGTTCTACATGTTTGTTATTCTGCTTTCCTGTGCCTCAGTCTACCGAGGTACAAGATGGCTGCCAACAATTTCTGTCTTGGAGTGTTGACAGACATTGACAGCCAATCAGAATGCATCTCGTACTCAGGAAGGTACAGAGTACAGTAAGCTTACAGTAAGCTTATATAGATATATACATTTTTTCAAATTCAATTTTCTCAACAACTACTGGAGAGAGTTGCACCATTTAAACAAAAGGCCGCACTGCGTACTAGTCCCTACCATTTGGTGTAATTCCGTTCAGCTGTTCTGGCTGTAGCCGTGTCTAATCGTCCTATGGAAAATAACATGGGGAAAACGCGTTTTGGGACCCCCCTTTTTTCTCAGCCCCCATTTGACGAATCCCCCAAAACTTACAGGGAAGGAGCGGAGCGGGCCATCTTCTTTGAGAAATTTGCGGAGATTCATCAACCGGCGCCAAAGTTATTCCCAATAGAATGTTGCGGATTTCTTATGGAAACTAGGTCCTATCTATATATACCTACTGGCGACCGCCAGTAGGTAATATATATATATATATATATATATATATATATATATATATATATATATATATATATATATATATATATATATATATATATATATATATTCGCTTAGTGGTGTACATTCATATGTTTTTTACTAGATATTCCCCAGATGAAGGCAGTAGCCGAAATGCATTGGGAATGAAAGATAAACGTAGTATGGATACCCAGCAGTGATAAAAAACATATTGTTTACTTACCTGGATGCAGTAAATGATTAATAAAATCACTTACATTTGAAAAAGAAAAAGGAACATTGATTGGTTTAGTTCAAGGTTGAAACTAGCTGTAGCACACAGCACCAATTCTGTGCCCAAGGAGATACCAATACACTCGTGTTGCTGCTACTTTCAAGTTATTCGTTCTCTCTTGAGCGGGGAGTTATTCTTTGGAGCACGAGACTCACTTGAGTGTGGTTCATTTTTTAGGCTGTGCACGGTCAAAACCATTGGTCTTGTACAAGTGTATCTGATTGTCACATGGATGATGTCAACAGTGATGACATCAGTGATGTCATTTGAGATGTCATCAGTGATGTCATCAGTGATGTCACTGACCATGTCATGAATGATGTAATATGTGACATCATCACCAGTGGATTGCGGGCGCGAGAGTAACAGTTAGTACAACTAACTATAACAGGAATTTCACTGGTTTTGTATGAGTGAAATGTCCAGCTAACTATAACATCCCTGAAACCTATGGTTTTTTCAATACATTTCTAAGGTTTTTTAAATGCTATTTCCTAACTATAACGTGCCTGAAACCTATGGTTTTTTAAGTGAATTTCAAAGGCTTTTTAAATGATAATTCCTAACTATAAACCTGCCTGAAACCAATGTTTTTTTAGTGAATTTCAAAGGTTTTTGAAATGACAATTACTACTTATAATGTTGACCACTTCCCCATATTTTGAACAAGAAACCAAATCTACAATGCATCCTAAAAAATTAGGCAATAGTTCTACTTTTTTCTTACATAGATCAATATGTGATAGAGGTTCTAATTATACACTTCCGACACCAAAGAAAATCACAATACCCAACGCCACCACCACCACAACCACACCTCCCCTCCCCCCTACTACCTCAGTGGCAGCGCAAAACAGGACAACGGACCTTTACAAAACTAATATATCCCCTCAGCAGTACACTAGCTCAATCGAAAGAGATGTGGCAACCAAGTATGTATAAGGGAAAGAACTCGAACATCAACAATAATGTACACAACTGTAAGACTACCGGTGAAATACTATGCACAATTCACTATACAAACCAAAAACTTTTCAGTGTGTAGATATACCATTGATACGTGTAGTGTTCTGAATATTAAACGCAACCATATTATCTCAGACACTGGGGAATATTTTGGTCATGTAGCTGTGTTCACCCCCCCCTTTGAAACAGAAGCGGAGTGGGCTGGTCCAACGTCAGCGTAAGATTATCAATAATTAAGCTACGCCTTGGGCGTGGTTCACTTCTGCAAAGAGAAGAGACTGCGCCGCAGCAAAGGTCCACACCCTGCCACGTGGCTGCTGCCATGAACATGTGACTCCTCGATACAGGCCCATTGCAAACTCAGCGCCACAGCACTGCAGACTTATGTCTGTATCGACTTCTGTCTTCGATCTACACTGCGGAAAGCAAGGTTTACAACTTGAATTCAACTTTGCATCTAAATTTGTCGTCAGTATCTGTGCTGAGTACTGCCTTTAATCTACTCTGCGGTCAGTAGAATTGACAACTTGATACCAGTTGCGCATTTGCACTACAGAAAACATTGAATTCAGTCTCGATTTATTTAAAGCAGAGACAATTGTACTATGTCCTCAGATTTAGTTAAAGTTTGAACAGTCGGAAATTCAGCCTTCATTTATTTAATGCAGACAATTACAGACAGCATTCAAGTTAACATCAATTTATGTAAGGCAGAGACAACTTTGTTAATGGATGCCACAAAAAACATTCCTCAATGTCTGTACTAAGTACTGCCTTCACATGTACACTGCGATCAACAGAGTACTTGATACCAGAAGCGCATAGGCACTACAGACAACATTGAACTCATTCTCGATTTATTTATGGCAGTGACAATTCTACTGTGTCATCAGATTTTGTTAACGTATGTGACAAAGAAAGCATTCCTTGATGTCTGTGTCAACTACTGCCTTTGATCTACAATGCGGACAGCAGGGTTCACAACTTGAATTCAGCTTTGCATCTACACTACGGACAGCATTGAAGTTACCCTTGATTTATGTAAGGCAGAGACAATTTTGTTAAATGATGAAACAAAAAACATTCCTCAATGTCTGTACTGAGTACTGCTTTTAAATGTAGACTGCGATCAACAGAGTTCGCCACTTGGTACCAGTGGCACAGTAGCACTACAGAAAACATTGACTTCAGTCTCGAGACAATTGTGCTGTGTCCTCAGATTTTGTTAACGTATGTGACAAAAAAGTATTCGTCGATGTTTCTGTGGACTACTGCCATAAATGTACTCTGCGGACAGCAGGGTTCACAACTTGAATTCGACTTTCCATCTACACTACGGACAGTAGGGAATTCAGCCTTGATTTATGTAATGCAGAGACAATTCTACTTTATGTGTTCAGATTTATTTTACATAAGTCAGAAAAATCATTTGTCGATATCTGTGCTGACAACTGCCTTCGATCTACATTGTGAGGGCTCACGATTCAGGTGGAATGGCGATTGCACATGATGCATTCCAATAGCCAAGAGACATTGTACCAGTGCGACCCATCCGAACCACGAATCATCGCAGTGTGCGCCCACGCTGAGTTCTTCATGTACCACTAATTCACTGCACCACAAGTCATCTCCACTTGGCCTTGTTAAAGCAGAATTCACTAGGCAAAAAACATTGCTCCTAGTGCGGCCTGCACAGACAACGCATCATCGCAGGTTACGTACACGCTCAGTGCCAAAGGTACCAGTAACCCACTGCTCCATAATTCATTGCCACGTGGCCGTATTCAGGCAGAATTCAATAGAGAAAAGACATTGGTCCGAATACGGCCCCCCCTTTACCACTCATTATCGCAGGGTATGTACAAGCCCAGCGCCAAAGATACTACTAACTCAGTGTACCATAAATCATTGCAAAGAAGAGTGAACAGTTTTATGTCAGCAATGAGGCATACTATCACTTTTAAATGGAATTAATGCAGAATTCAATCGACAAAAGACATTACTTCAATTACTGTGCCTCCCCCCCGACCACGCCTCATCGCAGGGAACGTACACGCTAAGCGCCAAAGGTACTACTAACTCAGTGCACCAAAAATCATAGCCACGTGACCGTATTGAGTCAGATGTCTTATTTGGAAGAAAATATATTGTAGTTTTCGGAGATCTACTGCAACTTACTCCCATGAAAGGACAACCAATATTTATAAGAAAACTTGATTTTAAAGATTTTGCTACCAGTGCGTCCTGCTCGGAGCACGCCTCATCGCAGGCTCCACAGAACTTTGTTGCTTCAGGTGCCACTAACTCTGTGCACCACTTATCATCAGTGGCTGCACACACACTAAATTACCAATACTGTGTAGCTCTAATCAATGCCACTTGGTCGTGGGCTCTTGCTAAACGCTGCCTCCTACCTATACTGCGGTCATCGGAGCTCACAATTAATTACACTGTTGATTTATTATTTGCAGAGTACAATACCAAACTAAGTATAACATTTATCAAACCCTATACGATATCCCTTTAGTATGCTTCCTTTAACAACTTCTTTTATATCACTTATAGATTTACTTGAATAATACATTTCAAGCTGCAAGTGCAAAGGTACACTTAATGATAGTCTACACTGTGAATAGCATAGGTCACAATTTGAATCTCACTTTTTCTTAATTGGAAACCTGAATTTCTTTTTTGGAGACAAAAATGGCTACACCACTGGAAGAATCATCTGATTCTGATCATTTTGTTGCTGAAGAATTCATAACCATCGATTGTACTTTTTTTTTCTCCCTCAAAATACATGCAGTCCAGTATGCAACAGTCAATGTTTTGAGTGCAGCCCGTTCAGACCACACATCATCGCAAGGTGAGCACACGCTAAACACCAGACGTACCACTAACTCAGTACACCATAAATAATCACCACAAGACTTTATTAAGGCAAAATTCTGTAGTCATAAAACATTATCCCCAGTGCGGCATATCCGGACCACGCATCATCACAGGTTACCATAATTCATCACCACATGGCCGTATTCAGGCAGAATTAACTGATTCTTCATTCATTAGTTATAAAGTACAGTACCAAACAAAGTAACGTCCCTCAAACCTACACAAAATGACCACATGGCCTTACTAAGCCAGATTTCACAAGACAAAAAACATTACTATCAGTAAGGCCTGCCCAGACCACACATCATTGCAGGGTCCACAGAACATTGTTTCAGGTATCACTAACTCAGTGGAAACCAAACTAAGTATAACACCTATCAAACCCTACACAATATCCCTTTAGTATGCTTCCTTAAAAAAAATCTTTATATCACTTATAGATTTAGTTGAATAATAAAATGTATGCTGCATACATGTTCTATCTTCCACTTCACTCATAATTGCAAATGATGCACTCCACCCTAACAGCTACACTGCGGACAGCAGGGTTTACAACTTGAATTCACCTTTGCATCTACACTATAGACAGGAGGAAATTCAACCTTGATTTATTTAATGCAGAGACAATTATACTGTATGTATTCAGAATTTGTTAAAATAAGTTAAAAAAGGCTTTGTTCTATAACTGTACTGACTACTAGCTTCGATGTACACTGTGCACAGTAGGGTCCACAACTTGAATTTACCTTTTCATCTAACTACAGACAGCATTAAATTCAGCCTCAATTTATTTAAAGCAGAGAAAAAAATAGTGCTGTTGCACTGCTAGTATGCGCAAGCACCTTCAATCGCTGCATCGTGTGAACATGATATATATATAAACATATAAACATATATATACAACATAGCAAAGAATGTAGAAGATTGCTCCAAAATGTTCCTCCACCACCTGCAATACCAAGTACCTCTGGGGTATCACCTTCAACATCGCCACCAGACATACGTCCCCAATTTGTGAAAGTTAGAATGCACTGCGTGAAGTGGAATTGTTTATTTTGTTATGGGGAGCAATCAGTACACCAAGTTTGCACAACAATTGATAACCATCGATGCTAGTTTTTTTCCCCCCGCTCAAAGTTCATATAGTCCAGTATGCAACAGTGAATGATTTCAGTGCAGCCCGCTCAGACCACGCATCATTGCAGGGTGAGCACACGATAAACACCAGACGGACCACTAACTCAGTACACCGTAAATAATCGCCACGTGCCCTTGTTAAGGCAAAATTCAATAGTCAAAACACAGTTTTACCAGTGCGGTCTGCCTGGACCATGCATCATCGCAGGCTCCACACAAACTGCCCCTACCTCAGTGCACCACAACTCAGGAACTCTTTACGATAGAATCTTCTGTGTATTATTTCACATACAATGCTCCTACCTTTGTACAGCAGAAGTCATAAACCGTTTATGATCAAATATCTGTATATGATATCATGATTACTATTCTACTTGTTACCAACAACAACGTAATAAAATGGAGTCGAGCACACGTGCCCGTACCCACTTCAACTATCTATCTGTGTCTGTGTATTTATTGTCTTTGTAAAATGCTGCTCCTCTGCCCCACCACATTATATTGTGCAATAAATAGCGTACACAACCATCTTACCTGTAACAGTAAGTGTGGGCTATTCCTCTTTTTTTTTTAAGCATAGCTATATAGCGCAAAATCAACCCAAAACTATATCAGCAATATACATGAGCACCGTATTTACAATACATTTTCAGGCATGCGTAGATTACGTCATTACTCTACAATAACAGGATGTGGACGCAACTCTGAGGCTCGAATCCTGATTCACAGCACCAAGTTCGACAGTGTACCAGAATAACCACATACGTATATATATATTAGCTGCCCTTCGTGTGTCAAAAACTGCAACTTTTCACAGTCCTGTATTACTATGGCTACAACATTCCACTCAATCTACAACAAACATTCATAATCGCAGAAATGAGTCATGTCCACCATCTTTTATGTGTGCAACTATGAACGAATATAGAGTCAGTGAAACCCCGTACCTTCCATGTTGGCCAAGTTGAGGAACTTTACAGATATAATGACACATTTGCTTTTAAGAACCGGGTGACGTCAGCACCTCAAAACAGACACCCTAATTACTTGATTTCTCATATAGCTCACGACAGAACAACGCCCACAGCTCCGGAATCATGGTTCAGGGCCTCGGGCAGAACTGGCATACATCAGGCCAGCCCACTCCACTTACGCTACCAGGAAAAAACAAAAACAAAACATTGCCCAGATTTCCATTGTCGTGATTTCTTAGTTCCAGGTCTAGTTGTCAGAATGGCACACACACACTCCCTCATGGCTGGTATACACCCACACCACACCCATCCAGCGCATGCGTCACTACACACGTGACCCTACCAATCAAAAACACAGGGCGCACGTGCTGTACGCCATTTTAGAGTTGCTCCCATCGCAAGCGCTGAGATGGCCTGTCCTAGTGGTTCGGACGCCTCATGTAGGCCCGAACCACCGAGTACAAGGGCCCACCACTACGTGTGTGGCCTCTTTGGTCACTGAGTTAGTGGTACTGGAAGGACTGAGCGGGTGAGGAACCTGCGCTGATGATGGGAGCATGAGTATGTCGTTAGCCATACCGATATCAAGACTCAGCACCATATGTCAGACTTCTTGGTGGCAGAGCGGGACTGGATGATGTAGCAGGTGTCCTGTCCACGAAAAGGTGAGCAGTGAGGCCTGGGTGTGCATCGGAGGGAGTCGATAGGCTGCAGCAGACTGGATAAAAAAAAACGACGCAGCGATTTAGACGAATGCAGTCCTATATACCGAATCTTATTCCATTCATATTTTATTTTTCCAATAGTAGGAACGTTTTTATAATCGGTCAAACGTCCGGAATTTAAACTATACAAATAGATGTTTTTAATTGCGAGAGAGAAGGTGTGTAAAAGGGCGATGTTATTCAACTCCACATTAAGATAGTGACAAACACCAATCATAACATCTTTAATTTACTATCTTTTATATGTAGAGCTTCAGGGTGCATTATGTCCCGGCATGTGGTGGAAAACACACCGGTGACAGAAAAGTGAGCTCAGAATATTCTTTTCAGTCACTCTCTCACTTCCTCTCTCCTTTGATAAACAAATGACACACAATGTTAACTTCCTTTTTATCTTACAGATTGTGTCTTACAAATTGGCGTCATCCCCCCCAAAACACCTACAAAGCACTACGTTCGTGGATTCTGCGATGATGCGTGGCAATTGTAACAACGTCTGATAAGCCTGCTTCGGCACGTATTTCACCCTCTTTAAATCACGTCAATGGCACAAGGTGAGCAAAGAAGCTTGTTTCCGAAACAACGACAAGTCATCTGTGAAAGGAGAGAGTGGGTAGTGTGCAGCAGCTTCACTGCGTAGGAATGTACAATTACCTCCGGGCAGTGAGAATAGATAGGTTACAACAGTCTGAGGGGCAAATCTACAAGCCCCTCGCAACACGTTTGTGTCACTTTTAACATTGAAAAAGTGGCGCAAGGAGCTTGTAAATCTGCCTCTGACTTCCCAAGAAAAACACTCACCTCCGGATTCTGCGAATCAATGGGGTGCAACAGTCTAGGTACGCAATATTGAGAACTCACTGCTATGCAGTGGGAGTGCATGGGATATACTACTTTGGAAGAAAAACAGCGCACAGACACCTCCTTACAATGGAACTTGATGAAATACATTATCCGGAGTGTACAAATAAATAAAGCAAAACTATACTTGTGCAATTGTATGTACTATGCTATTACTAACTCTATATACTATCTTTCAGATCACTAAACTGGAGGGTGCACTATGAACCAGCACATGCTTGGACACACAACGGAGGCAAAAGGTGAGCTACGAGTATTTTCTCCAGTATTAACTGCTCCATCTATAACTTTTTTCTCTCTCACACTTTTAATGTAGTTTTTTCTCTCTTTCTCTCTCTCACATTGTTTCTCTTTCTCTTTTAAAGTTATGGATGCTGCTGTCCACTCTGCCGTGTACAACCAAAGCTGAGTTCAAGTTGTGAACTCTGTTGGTCACAGTGTTTACACAAGGTAAGCAGAGTGGCCTACATATACAATGCCTCTGATTAAATGCATTATAAATAAAAGAGCTTATTTACAAGCCCCTTGTGCCACTTTTGCGTCACTTTCAACTTGGGAAAAGTAACACAAAAGTGGCGCAAGAGTCTTGTAAATAAGCCCTAAAGAATATTGTCCTGCATAATGACTTGATCTCTCACCTAATTCTGCCTCATCTATGAATCATTTTAAAGACCTGTTGGTCCATAGTGTAAATCTGACACAGTAGGCACTTCTGTACAGACACCTCTTGATAGCGGGCCTATAAGAGAGGTGGAATGTATCAGGTGCACTGCAGACGTGCTAATTAAAAAATATCACCAAGTGTTACCTTCACTTGTAATGTTTGACCTCATTTAGTCTCATCGATCTAATTTTGAACACTTATTTTCATTTTTGTTATGCAGATTACCTACCCTACTTCTATTGGAGTCCATATCATAGTTTGTTTATTTGTTTTTTTAAAGTTATGTTTCTAGTTATTTATTACATTGTTATCTTTCAGTTACGTTTCCAGTTATTTATTATTGTTTTAATAAAAGTTCATTAAAAAAAGTATATACGTCTTCTTTTTCTGACATTTCACTATTATTTAGTGTGATAATGATATAGTTAGAAAACATTTAAAAATAGAAATGATATTTATAATTTGAAGTATAATACAGAGGCTAACTCTTTAACAGAGGCTATAGCTACAACTTACAGTTCCTATGGAAAAGTTTTATTCCAGCACAGTAACTGTGTCCGTTAGCAACATAGTGTGGTGAACTTCTAACCTCTGTGCTCATTTAAGTGTTCCATGAACTGTTACTATGGTAACAAGCAGAAAGACGTTTGGGGGTAGGGTTCAAAGGTAGTGGCTGTACAGAAACCGTTATATTTACCCAGGAACCTCTACATTACAGAAAGGGATGCAAAGTAAAACAGAACACTGTGTACCAGATTTACAACCCCCTTGCGCCACTTTCGCATCACTTTTCCCATCTTAAAAGTGATGCAATAGTAACGCAATGAACTTGTAAATCTGCCCCTAGGTACATTACGAGCAAAAGAAGTACACAACTCTTCTAATTCTTTATCGATCACAATTAGACAGAGTTGCTTCACGATTCACAATGAACTTCAATAAATACTTTGTGCCTATTTAAATAGAAGACGAGATTGTCGACATTACAAAACCTAGTGGCATATTTACAAAGATGGAGTTAAAATTGTCGTCGCTTTAACGCCTGCAAACTACAACAAAAATGCTGAAAATTAACTTCAAAATCCTTTGTTATCTTACCGGAAGATTTTCTCAACATTGCTGTTTCCTATACAAGACTGAGAGCCACCCCCAGGCTATCAAATAAATGGTTCTGTGGGGCTCCAAGGCCCCCCCTGCAAAATTAGAAGTGTGGGGACCTCAAGGACCCCCCCTCAAGCTCCGGGAACCACCACCCCCGGGGATTTGTGTATTGTGGGAGGCAGATTGCCTGGCCCTCTGCCTGGAGCCCTCGAGGCCCCTGGGGACCTCCACGCCCCAGGGCTGGCTCCTGCAGTATCCAGGGGGGCCTATCCCAGGGACACTGCTGTTTGCTATGAGAACGCAGGAGTCTCGCGGCTCCCGCCCTCCTATAGCAAACTTAGTTTGGATTTAGAAAGACACAGCAGTGAAATCTGTTCTCACTTTCAAAATCCAAACCAGATTGCTTTTTCCACATGCAAGTTAGCATCTCCCCAAGTGGAAAAGCAACACCGGCTCCCGAAGGACGTGGTGAGCTGGGGGGGCATTGTGGCTCCCCCCACAGTCCCCAACATTTTTTATAAGACCCGGAGGATAGGGTCCCCGGGGATCATAGAAATTACTGATAGGGGCTATTTTTTTACGGTAAAATTAAAAGTCCCGCACCCAGCACAGCGCTCAGTGCTGCTCCCTGGTGTGCATGCGCTGGACGCACAACTCATAATCTGTAGGGCACGCAACTCCAGCACCTTTGGTGCACAACTTCGACGCATTTGGGAGCCGGCATTGCTTTTCCACATGGGGAGCTACTAATATGCAGCTCCCCAGTTGGAAAAGCAATCTGATTTAGATTTTGAAAGAGAGAACAGATTTCCTTGCTATGGGAGGGCGGGATGGACACCCGGGACACTGCAGGAGCCGGCCCTCCCACAATACATAAAGCCCCGGGGAGTAGTGGTCCCCGGGGCTTTGGAGACCTTGCATCCCCCCAACCATTATTTATTGTAGCCCGGGGGTAACGGGGCCCTTGAGTACTCCAGGAGGGGGACCACCCAGTCCCCCTCCCACATTACATAAAGCCCTGGGGGGTGGTGGTCCCCGCTGCTTTGGGGACCTTGGACCCCTTGCCCCCGGTATTTAGCCCTCCCCGGGGGCTAATTATAAAAAAGCTCAGTTTTGTTTTATTTATTTTAGGGCAGAGTCCACGCACCCTACACGCACCTGCCGGGTCTTTAAAAAAAAAAAAAAAATTGTGGGCCCTGGGGTCCTTCTGGGAACCCCCCTAAACAGGTCTAGAGGGTAACATTATTTCTACCCTGCCCCCTTTCTACGTTTTCCACACATATTCCACTGGCTTCCTCAGCCTCGCTACTACCGAGGAACAAAATGGCTACCAACAGTTTCTGGTTTCGAATGTTGACAACCACTTGACAGCCAATTAGCATATAGCGCGTGATCGGAAGGGTGCCCTTATAGTGCGATGACGTTGCGCGCAGACTCCGCGGATCCACCGCGCCCATAGATATATAAATGGTTTTAACTTTAATTTTCTCAGGAACTACTGAACAGATTGACATCATTTAAGCAAAAGGCACAAGTCTGAACTGAGGACTACCTCTTTGCCAAATTTGGCGTAATTCCGTTCAGCAGTTCGGGCTGTATCTGTGGCTAAAGGTCCTATGGGAAATTGCATGGGGAAAATACGTTTTGGGACCCCCCTTTTTTCTCGGCCCCGCTTGACAAATCACCTCGAAACTTTTCAGGAAAGGAGCGGAACTGAGCTGGCCAAAAGTTTAGAAAATTTCGCAAACATTCATCAATCGGTGCCAAAGTTATTGGAAATAGAATGTTGCGGATTTCCTATGGATAATAGGCCCTAACTAAGCATGGGCGTAAAATTTGTTCCGCTCGCGGATTTTGCGGATTTTCCGCAATTTCTCGATCCGCGAATCACGCGAAATCACTGCAAAATCCGTAAATCCGCGAGTGGGACGAATTTTGCTCAGGAAGCACTTACAGGGTTAAAGCAGATGCCCAAGTTGGAGCTAATTTCTTTGTAACCATTTACAAAATGGTTACAAAGAAATTAACTTAAACTTGGGCACCTGCTGTAACCCTGTAAGTGCTTCCTGAGCGGCGCCTCATTGCCTATTTGCAACTATTCTCTGACCCTGCTCTGACCCTCGAAGCAGGGTCAGAGAATAGTTACAATTAGGCAACGAGGCTTCTGTCACTAAAATTAAGCCTCAGCAGGAAGCACTTACAGATAACAGGTGCACAAGTTGAAGCTCAAATTCAGTAATGCATTATAATCAGCCCAAGAATCTAGTGAGCACGGTCGATGCAAGGCAGGTGTGCTTTCTCCCCAGATCTACCGTCTTCAATTAGCTTTAATCCGTGATGGGGGTCTAGGCATCCACGAGTTTCTCAAGCGCAATCCCCCTGTACTTCCAGTGACCAGGAAGCTGCTTTCTCCTCATCTGCTGCGCTGACCGGCCTCTGACCTTTATAAACAAGAGGCATGTGAACTCGCACAGAAGCCCGGCCCCAGCCCACACTCACTAGGCTATGCAACCTCTTCCCGCCCTTTCCCCCACTGTGATGGACAGCTCACTCGAGGGACCTCGGCGCCTATGGGGGCGGTGGCAAAGTTACAGACACACGGGGTCACTGGAGACAACTCTTCTGGGCCTTTACACAGCTGTAGTGCAGGAAAAGCACAATACATTTACCCAACGAGGTAGCTCTTACTGCTTTCTCCTCATTTGCTGCGCTGATCGGCCTCTGACCCTTTATAAACGAGAGGCATGTGAACTCGCACAGAAGCCTGGCCCCAGCCCACACACACTAGGCTTTGCAACCTCTTCCCGCCCTTTCCCCCACTGTGATGGACAGCTCACTCGAGGGACCTCGGCGCCTATGGGGGCGGTGGCAAAGTTACAGACACACGGGGTCACTGGAGACAACTCTTCTGGGCCTTTACACAGCTGTAGTGCAGGAAAAGCACAATACATTTACCCAACGAGGTAGCTCTTACTGCTTTCTCCTCATTTGCTGCGCTGACCGGCCTCTGACCCTTTATAAACGAGAGGCATGTGAACTCGCACAGAAGCCTGGCCCCAGCCCACACACACTAGGCTATGCAACCTTTTCCCGCCCTTTCCCCCACTGTGATAGACAGCTCACTCGAGGGACCTCGGCGCCTATGGGTGCGGTGGCAAAGTTACAGACACACGGGGTCACTGGAGACAACTCTTCTGGCCCTTTACACAGCTGTAGTGCAGGAAAAGCCCAATACATTTACCCAACGAGGTAGCACTTACTGCTTTCTCCTCATTTGCTGCTCTGATCGGCCTCTGACCCTTTATAAACGAGAGGCATGTGAACTCGCACAGAAGCCCGGCCCCAGACCACACACACCAGGCTATGCAGCCTCTTCCCGCCCTTTCCCTCACTGTGATGGACAGCTCACTCGAGGGACCTCGGCGCCAATGGGCGCGGTGGCAAAGTTACAGACAAACGGGGTCACTGGAGACAACTCTTCTGGGCCTGTACACAGTTGTAGTGCAGGAAAAGCACGATACATTTACCCAACGAGGTAGCACTTACTGCTTTCTCCTCATTTGCTGCGCTGATCGGCCACTGACCTTTATAAACTTGAGGCATGTGAACTCGCACAGAAGCCTGGCCCCAGCCCACACACACTAGGCTATGCAACCTCTTCCCGCCCTTTCCCCCACTGTGATGGACAGCTCACTCGAGGGACCTCGGCGCATATGAGCGCGGTGGCAAAGTTACAGACACACGAGGTTGCTGGAGACAACTCTTCTGGGCCTTTACGCAGCTGTAGTGTAGGAAAAGCACAATACATTTACCCAACAAGGTAGCACTTACTGATTAGCCAGTAGAAAGTACTCCAGTTAAGTATGGTGCAAATTTCAAACAAATCTGCGATTTCGTGGGAAAATCCGCGAATTCGCAGATTTGTTTGCGATTTCGTGTGAATTCGCAGACCGCTGACTCGCACATTTCGCCCATACTTAGTCCTAACTATAACTACCTACTGGAGACCACCAGTTATAGTTAGGTGGAAATTTTACTCGCATAAAACCATTGAAATTCCCACGTTATAGTTAGTAGGACTCACTATAACTTGCACGTGCAATGCACTGCTGATGACATCACATATTACATCACTCATGACATGGTCAGTGACATCACTCATGACATCACTGATGACATCTCAAATGACATCACCGATGACAACATCCTTGTGACAAAGTGGCAGACCTCCTATCAGCATAAAATAACCTTTGACACACACATTCAAAAATAGAAACTAACATTTTCTTAAAAAAGGAGAAACCAATACCAATTACAACAACTTATTAGGTAATTCCAACATCTACAAACACATCCACTCATTCACCAACAGTTCTATATAGTCACTCATGCATGTACTTACTCATCATATGTACTCATACACCTATACATCCTGTTACACACTAATACTCATCCATATAGTTACTCACACACAAATTCACACATGCAAATAAACTATCAAAAAAACATTTACTTGATTATACTGCTATATACACACCACTACACATACTTCTACAGAAACGGAAACATATTTACTCTCTTAACCAATCAATTATAAAAACACATAGTCACTAACCCACCCATACACACAATCATCCACCCATACAGTCTTGCACACATGCTGTCTTCAAAATACATACAGTGAGTCACTCATTCATGCATCTGTGCTCTAAGTAATATCCCCCACCGAACCATACAGACACTGATACTGATATTATTACAAACAACAAAGGAGTGACTTCTCTGGAGACTGAACTAGTCACCAACCGAGAGATAGAGAGTGAAAAATAATAATAAAATAAGTGATAGTGATTGTGCAAAAAAGTGAAAACAAAATTGCTTGTTTTTAAAACCCTCACTCACCCGTCTAGTGGGTGACATGCTTCATCATTGGGTTTGTGTTCACCAGGCGGGCCGAATGCCTGCCTGGTGTGCTACGACACCTGCAATTGCAGTGGAGCTGGTTTGAAGTGACCAGTGAAAAAGGCAGTGATGTAGGTGCAGGTTAAAAAAGGGGGGTGCGGATTCTGACCGGAATTAGACTTTTAATAAAGGTCAGAAAATAGCACACATTAAAAACACAAGTGGACTGGGATGACTTTGAATTTGAGTCAAAAGAGTCCTATACGTATCTCATAGGGTCGACATGTTTCTGCTCATGTTATTACCAACTTGGTTGAGCTTTCCTCAGGACCGAGATTTTTGATAAGTGCAGACACTGGGCGGTATGCGCACCCTAAGGCGCACCCTAACCTCAGTGTTTGTGGAAAAAAGGTTGTGGTTCAAAAACTCACGATTTTTGAGTCAGATCAACCTGCTAAATGCAGGTGTCCATTACATGAGAGCGGAATTTCCCTCTCTTCCTGGGATCGGTGGCAGGGGTTGTTTCACACCGGAGGTCTCTCACTCCCGATGACTCCCCATAGGTAAACCTAGTCGGATACACGTCCACCGCCCGAATGGCACTGATACTGATACTCAAAAAAACAACTAATAACCCATATACACACTCATGTAGCTACTCACCAACCCATGCAGCCACTTATACACAAAGTGAGACACAGATACAGATATTTAAATATTTAAACATTACTCGCTAATATATGTATTCACTAAGATACATTTAATAAGTCAGTTAACCAATCAATTTTACACAAAAAAACATCCATTTAGACATTTATTTACCCCTTTATTCTTCCATCAACCTTTAGATATACATATATAAAAAATATTTATTTTTCAGAAAGATACACATTCACTGGATGATGTCATCAGTGATGTCATTTGAGATGTCATCAGTGATGTCATGAGTGATGTCACTGACCATGTCATGAGTGATGTAATATGTGACGTCATCAGCAGTGCATTGCACGCGCAAGTTATAGTGAGTCCAACTAACTATAACGTGGGAATTTCAATGGTTTTATGCGAGTAAAATTTACACCTAACTATAACTGGTGTGAAACCTATGGTTTTTTCAGTGAATATATATATATATATATATATATATATATATATATATATATATATATATATATATATATATATATATATATATATATCTATATATATATATATATCTATAGTCAGACTCATCTGGACCTATAACAGTCAAGATGGGGCGCTGAGAAAAATCATTAATCAACACTGGAATCTAATTAAATTAGATCCAGTTATAGGAGAACACATGCCTAATAAACCTGCGATCACCTTCAGGAAAGCGTTTTCGTTGCAAGATGCACTGGTTAAATCCAGCCCGGAAGTGATCCCACCTAAAAATTGGCTAGCAGCGAGCCGCGGGTTTAGGAAGTGTTCAAGTTGCAAGGCTTGCTCCCAGGGGCTCAACAAGTCCGAGTTCTTGACAGCATTTTCTACAGTGCCCCGTAGAATTACCAAGCAGCTAACCTGTAAATCAGAGTATGTGGTATATGTGCAGGAGTGCCCGTGTGGCCTGCAATATATTGGTAGTACCAAATTGCAGGTACACAAAAGGGTTCTCCAGCACATTCGAGCAATCAACACAAATGATGCCACATACCCTGTAGCCAGGCATTTTAAGGAGTTCCACAATAATAACAGTGGGCTCCTTAGATACTATGCTATTGACGCTATAGGTCCACTTAGGAGGGGAGGTAATCGAGAAGGGATCTTAAGGGCTCTTGAGACCAGATACATCCTGGAGATGGACAGTAAAAGCCCTAATGGTCTTAATTCCACGGAGGACTGTTATACATGTTTATAGTTCTGTCTATCTCTTCAGCCTTCAGTAATACCCCTCATTTCTGTACATCTTGTTACTGGTTGTGCGCCTGTACCCTATGTCATGAAGTCTTAACATATATTTGAGGAGCCACTCTATCAGTTACTGCAATAGATCTTCATCAGTTGTGTTAAGCTGTACCTTACAAAATCAAACTCAGTAAGAACTGTTTCTTTTTATATTTTCACTTGGTTGTTAGGGTGTTAGTAACAACGTCATGGGCATATCAGGCACTAATAACCTTAGCGGGGCATTAGAAAAAGTTGTAGGACATGTATTATTCTAGGCCCTTTTTCTTGTTATCCGGTTTTTCATTACCAGTTAATACTTTAAGGTGTTCACTGGTGATAGTATGTAAGATACCTATTGTATATAGATGTATATAGATGACATTTTTTGTATATATTTTACTAGGATGATTGGAGGACTTTTACATTTTACATCAGGGGTTTTTGCATTCATGCAGTGATTACATAAATAGCCAGATCATGTACGGCGGTGCGGCTGCATTCGTGCGCAAACTGTAAATACATGAAATTTTTACGAGAAATTTTTACAAAATTATATAACCTTACAAACTGACTATGTACTGTGGGAATACCCATTTGGTCCTCTATTCACAAACTTCATATATATTATCGGATAAGGAGACTGTATTTAAACAGGTATTATCAAGTAGTGGCCTAACATTGCTTTTCTTGCCCGTTTTTGCACTTGTAAATGATTGTTTTAACAAATGTGTTATAAATTTTCATTAATTAAGTTGCAACCAATCATTGATGTCGCTGTTACTGCACTAGCACTTTAAATTCACGCAACTCTTTCAAGGCGCCATGTGACCAAGCCCTCTGTGTAGGGCGAAACGTTATCCTGGCGTGGTGTACTGCAAAATAAAAACTCACCTGCACTCTGGGTCTTCCGTGTTCTTGCTTATCTGTTGGCCGAGGATTGATGGCGTGGCGTGGTAGCAGGAGCACAAGTGCGGAAAAGATATATCTATATATATATATATATATATATATATATATATAAAATTTCTATGGCAAAATGAAACTCCTCATTTTGTTCCTTTTCAAATTAAATATATTAAGTGTTACCACTTTATTCCAATCAAAATGACTTCAGGTGTGCCATACTTTTGTCATAAGTAAGACTGTTAGCGTTCTAGTTGTTCTTTAGAACACTCTGGGACATTCTGTCATTGGGCTATAGTTGGGCTACATCTGGCTGATATTTGGGCTACATTTGGGCTCTTTTGTCTCTGGTGGCCATCTTGGGAGACTGCATATCAGAATTTTTTTAATGAAATATAAGAGGATTTGAGAAGTCACTCAAAATGTGCCCTAATTTTTCTTTCTTCAGCACTAATCATAATTTCTATGGCAAAATGAACCCCCTCATTTTGTTCCTTTGCAAATTAAATGTTTTAAGTGTTAACACTTTATTCCAATCAAGATGACTTCGGGTGTGCCATACTTTTGTCATAAGTAAGACTGTTAGCGCTCTAGTTGTTCTTTAGAACACTCTGGGACATTCTGTCATTGGGCTATGGTTGGGCTACATCTGGCTGATATTTGGGCTACATTTGTTTTTTTTTGTCTCTGGTGGCCATCTTTGGGCTACATTGGGCTACATTGGGCTACATTTGGGCTCTAACATATATATAGCCCAATGTAGCCCAATATATATTTTTTCAAATTTAATTTTCGTAAAAACCACTGAAGCATATATCTTGAGACATAGCAAAGGCACATCGGGGTACCAGTCCCTACAATTTTGCCAAGTTTGGTGGAAATCCATTCAGCCGTTCGGGCTAAAAGTGAGTCCAACCGCCCTATGGAAATTAACATGGGGAAAACACGTTTTGGAACCCCCTTTTATCTCGGCCCCCGCTTGACGGATCCCCCCGAAACTTTCAGGGAAGGAGCGGAGCGCAGCGAGGCGAAGTTAAGGGAAATTACAGGCAGATCCCTCATTCGGCGACAAAGTTATTCCCAATAGAATGTTGCGAATTTCCTATGGAAAACGATCCTAACTATAACTACCTACTGGCGACCGCCAGTAGGTAATATATATATATATATACATATATATATAAACACATATATATATATATATATATATATATCACCTCGGATCCCCTGGGCTCACGTAGTTACCACAGAAGTCACGGCACCACAGCAGCTAGATTTCAGTTTCAAATCATTTTTATTTTACAAACACCACGTGCATTAAGCAACAGGACGGCCTACGCGTTTCGACTATACTTAGTCTTCAACTGGACCATATATATATATATATATATATATATATATATATATATATATATATGTATATATTACCTACTGGCGGTCGCCAGTAGGTATATATAGTTAGGATTTTTTCTCTATGGGATTTTTGAAAATTCTATGTCTAATAACTTTGGCGTTTGTGGACGGAATTGGCTGAAATTTTCAGGAAAATGGCACATTTTGTTTCTGAGCAGCCCCTGAAAATTGGGGGGGGTTCGTCCAGGGGGGATTGAGAAAAAAGGGGGGTCCCAAAACGTGTTTTTAACATTGAGTTTTCCATAGGGCGGTTGGCCTCACTTTTAGCCCGAACGGCTGAATGGATTTGCACGAAACTTGGCAAAATTGTAGGGACTGGTAGCCCGATGTGCCTTTTGTAGGTCTCAATATATGTGCTCCAGTGGATTTTGAGAAATTAACGTTTAAAAAAAGATATATATCTGTAACAGCGGACCGGGCAGCGCTCCAGTTCGCGTACTTTTCGCGCAACGGAGCTTTGTGAAGCGAAGCTGATTGGTTCTCCGGCGTCTGTCAACATTCCAAACAGTCCGTAGCGGCGGCCATCTTGTCTCTCGGTAGGATCGAGAGACAAGAGGAGGCGAAAGCGAAGGGGCAAATGACCATAAGGGGGCATAGTAGATCCTCCCTGACCTCTTAGGTTTGATGTACCATTTTGCCAAGTTTGGTGTAATTCCGTTCAGCCATTCAGGCTGTAGACGTATCTTAATGTCAATAATCGAACGGCTGAATGGATTTGCACGAAACTTGGCAAAATATTAGGGACTGGTAGCCCGATGTGCCTTTGCTAGGTCTCAATATATGTGCTCCAGTGGATTTTGAGAAATTAACGTTCAAAAAAAGATATATATCTGTAACAGCGGACCGGGCAGCGCTCTGGTTCGCGTACTTTTCGCGTTACGGAGCTTTGTGAAGCGAAGCTGATTGGTTCTCCGGCGTCTGTAAACATTCCAAACAGTCCGTAGCGGCCGCCATCTTGTCTCTCGGTAGGATCGAGAGACAAGAGGAGGCCAAAGCGAAGGGGCAAATGACCATAAGGGGGCATAGTACATCCTTCCTGACCTCTTAGGTTTGATGTACCATTTTGCCAAGTTTGGTGTAATTCCGTTCAGCCATTCAGGCTGTAGACGTATGTAAATGTCCTATGGAGAATTGCATGGGGAAAACACATTTGAAAGTGTTGAAATTTAGAACCAATTAAAATGTTACTTTGGTTTTGTATTTGTGTGTGATGAAAGTTAATTGGTTATGTATATATGTCAAATGAGAGGAAACCACAGCCATTTTGTGATACTACTGTCTGAGGTACATTTGTGAGGAATTTTTGGTGGTGAATTTCTGGTGTTTGATTTACACAGTACTAACACTTCTCCTACTTTTAAAAAGGTGAGTTGTTAATTTGTAAGGGGAACTATGTTGTACACTTGAAGATAATTTGAAAAATGTTTTCTGTTATTTATTTGCAGTCCTTCTGTTATACTAAATACTTGATAAAGTTAGTTTTATATTATGTATTACTAAAAACGATAAATGAAAGTGATTCTTTTTTTCTGCAATTTACAGCAAGCAATTTCAAAATAAAATAGCTCACAATGAAGAGACCGTGGCAATTTCTTTGTAAGGGGAACTATGTTGTACACTTGAAGATAATTTGAAAAATGTTTTCTGTTATTTATTTGCAGTCTTTCTGTTATACTAAATACTTGATAAAGTTAGTTTTATATTATGTATTACTAAAAACGATAAATGAAAGTGATTATTTTTTTCTGCAATTTACAGCAAGCAATTTCAAAATAAAATGGCTCACAATGAAGAGACCGTGGCAATTTCTTTTGAATTGTCCACTACATTGATTGAAATTGAGAGCACCAATAATGAAATATTGTCACAAGGAGGAGATGACGTGTATGATTTCATTAGATTGATTGAAATTGACAGCACCAATAATGAAATATTGTCACAAGGAGGAGATGGCTTGAATGATTCCACTACATTGATTGAAATTGAGAGCACCAATAATGAAATATTGTCACGAGGAGATGACTTGAATGATTCCACTACATTGATTGAAATTGACAGCACCAATAATGAAATATTGTCACAAGGAGGAGATGACTTGAATGATTCCACTACATTGATTGAAATTGACAGCACCAATAATGAAATATTGTCACAAGGAGGAGATGACTTGAATGATTTTTTTGATCAATCTGTTGATGGCGAATTTATCGAATGTTTGGAGACCAAAGAGTTACAAGAATCATCATTGCAGACTTTTCATGAGGAAATTGCTGATGAGGACATGTTACTAGTTCTTTCAAATTTAGAAAATTCTGAAGAATAAATTTATATTTAGAAATCAAAAATTGTTTGAGACATTATTCATTTTTATTTTTAATTTATGAGGTTGTAGCGAAGTGATTGTAGTATAAAATGAGACTTATAGTATAGAGTGCAACATTTTTATGTTACATGGTAAGTTTACTCATATTTACTTCCCTTCTGCCACTATATTATCTCCAATGTGTATTTGACATCTCTTCTTCATCTCCGGCCTCCTTTCTCTCGCTGTGTGTCTCCGATGCATCTTATCGCTGCTATTTTGTGTAATTACAGAAGAGAGTAAAATAAAATAGTTCGGAACGTGAAAAGGGGGCAAAGTAGAGTACCCCTCACCCCCTAGGCCTTTTCAGGCGGTCCCAAAAGGATCAGTTTCTGCTTTCCTGAGAGATTATGGTATGAGTTCCATATACCACAATAATTTGCATTACAACATGCAAGATATCTATCTCCTATTACCAACTTTTGGAGATATTCGCGCTAAGCGCGAATATCTCCAAAAAGTAACACCTGCCCTGAGCAGTTCTTAGCCATGTTATCCAATGGGAGGTGGATAACATGGCTAAGAGCATTAGCTCGGTAATGCATGAATATCGCTGACTTTTTAGCGATATTCATGCATTGCGGCCGTTTTTTATCGCATTTGCGATAAATCTTGATAATAGCAAGGTTTATCTTCGATAATTTCTGACGATGCTTAGCGGTAAAAAATTTGTTGGTAAGCATCGTTAGCGATAAATATCGCTTAACTTTGGTAATATGCACCAACGTCTGTTAACGTTCGATTCGAAGGAAATGAGGAAGTGTTGAAAAACATTGTTTGCGCCATCTTGCCTTTTTTGAAATGCCACACTTTTGTCGTGCACGGCAGCCATTTTAGATGCCTTGACCAGACCCACTCTCTGCACGCTGTCGATTCGTAGCATGGCTCCCCACCCTCGCAAGCATCTTCCCCAGGCACTGGTCACCCCCGCTCTCTGTCTTATGCATGGGCAATAAACCTCCCCCCATCTGCGCTGCTCTTCCCTGAGAATCACACTCTGTGCCCGCCCGACACCTCCCTTTCGCCCTATTCACTACCGCACCCTCTGACACTCCTCTTCCTCTGTGTCCGATTGTCCAGGCTATCAGCTAGCCCTGCAGATGTAGTTTATGGCTCCAGCTGTAAAGAATCACCCCTCTTCAAAGGAGTTATAGTAGATCAAGGCCCACACCCGATGAGATCCGTCACACCACACGTGTTCCTACTATCTGAAAACCATCCTGTATTGTGATTGGGGAGGGGACCGAGCCTGAAGCGGAAGATTCCAGGAATGACTCTTTGTACATCAAAGTTTTTACAATTATGTGTCACATTAAAAATATATAGCACTCCAACAAAGTAGTAGGAATATAAAACTTTAATAACATATAAATATATACAACAAAACAAAAACAGTAAAAACATTTAAACAACGAAGAGACCGTGGCAATTTCTTTTGAATTCCTGATGAGGACATGTTACTAGTTCTTTCAAATTATGAAAATTCAGAAGATGTTGCCTGGGGGTGGGTCGTCAGTAGCAGTCTGTTGAGCGAATAGTTCCAAGGCAGCAGAACGCGCTGAAATCTAGATGGCACGAAAGTGATGTCTAGTAAGTTGCCGCCCAGCAAATAACGGCGTGGGGCGCCGCGGGGGTGAGTGAGTCCAGTAGGCACCACAGCTATTCTTACCGGCATTGCAGAATTACTGCTGGGGACAATGCCTGTGCTGTAGCAGGGTCACAGCAGAAACAAAAAGGATTCTGTTGAAGATGTTGTTGGTTTTCAATTTGAAAACAGTTCTGGTGTCAACTGCTATGCTAATGTAGTGGTTAATGTTTTGTTTTCTCTAGAAAATGTAAAAGAGGGGGAGGCAGTCCAAAGTTCCGTTAAAAGGGCAAAGGAAAGGATCGGTGGTTTGAACTATCAGTCAAAAAGGGGAGGGGGTGCAACAATTTTTCCTACCGGGTCACACTGTGCTTTCACCGGAACTGAGGTCTGCAGGATTCTAGTAATTCAAAGTGAGGCTGGCGCCAGCATGGGAGCGCCGACGTCCCGCGGATACAGTTTCGTCACTCCACGGGCGATCATGGCAGTCATTCCCCATCGGGGGTGTCTGCGGGGGTCGGAGACTCCCGCGGCTCCTCTAGAATCTTCAAGGTCGTGGAGGACTACGGTGGTGGAGTCAACCAGTGACCGGGCCATTTCTTTATGCTGGGCCCGCTCTTGCCAGGTCGACCGCCATTTTGAGAGTTCGGTAGCTACTGGCGATCGCGGGGTCAAATGAGCGGACGGGCTCCACCCTGCCGGGCGAGACGTTGCAGCATCGCCACAGTGGAAGAACCCTTTTCCGGGCGCTTGGAGCGCTGAGGGTGCAGGTGGGAAGCCTCCACTGGGGAGGCGGGAGAGGCCTGTTCGCATCGTCTCTCCCTCCCAGTGCACCCCACGGCGTCTCGCTTGAGATTTGTTATGGCCGGACCAGGCGATGAGGACGAGGGGGGGGGGGGGTCGGAGGCATGTGCAAGACATCCCCCCCCAGTGTTGTCGCAGCCATTATTCAAGAAAGAAGAAGTGTCCCGTCCGTCTTCGGGCCGGGCTTCCGGTGGATGTCGGCCGGACGCCCCTGGCTCTGGCCCCATGAACGGGTTCCTTGGTTTATCGGCTGCAGCCGGATCCCGTCGGCCTCGGCCCCCCGACCGTTTTTGTCCGGACCGGAAGAGCATGTGGCGGGACTACCTGAAACTCTCAAGGGCCACCGCGGCCGGACTGGGAGAGAGAGGGGAGGGTCGAGGAGACATTCCCCCCCCTGCAACTCTTCAGCGTTGTAAAGGCAATCCCCTGGCCGGGTCCCGCTGGCCTCGGCCTCTCCTCCAGCTACACCCTACGTTAGGATCTCCTGGCCGAGGCGTGGCAGCAGGACCCGCCTTATATGGGCTGCTCCCGGCTGGGCGTAGCCGCAACCCTGCCCCACCTTGGAAGTTTCCAGAGTGGGGGCGGATGTTCTACTGACTTGCATTTTCCCTAGTCTATCGATTTTTTTGGCGTGGCAGGCGGTGGGACAGCGAGGGGTGATTTGGTTTCTCTTACTGTTTTTCTGGTCTCTCACCACTGGCATATTTCTAACGTTTTCTTGTTTCTAGGACATTAATAGGTTTTATCATTACGTTATGTTATCGTTTCTTTGTTCGTTGTTTAATAAAAGTTCATGTTCATCAGTGGCCTACTGATTTTCGTTTTCCTATTCTTTTCTTTCCAGGTTGTTTCATGCTAAAGTTTCTGTTAACAGGATACAGTGATCACTTCGTTATTATTGCATATGTCCTTTTCACTGGGGGTGCTCTCTGGTCGGGCCAGATGACGTATCTCTAGTAAATGGTCCGGGTGAAACAGGTGCATCAATCAGTGGGGAGTAGATAGGCATGACAGATTACAACGGGGGAGAAAGGTCCGCATTACGTACCCTTTCACTATTTGCAAAGATTTTCCTACGTATATTTGCAAACAGGGAATACCTCCAAAAAGAACCAATTCCCAAACAGTCAATGTTTGGGGAAACAATCAATCAATGAGGAACGAAATAGGCACGACGTGTTAAAGGTTTGCATTACCTACCCTTCACTATCTGCAAAGGGAGAGAGAATATTCCTATTCTTCCTCGTTTGCAGGCAGAGAAGATTCTTAAGAGAACCAACTTCGAACAATTCAATGCTCGATTCAAACAATCAAGAAGGTGTACTGTGAACACAAATGAACGCCGCTTATGTACATACACATTGGTATTATCAACAGGTTGTTCCTAATGTTTCTATTTTAGGGAGGTCAAAAAGAGATCCCATTAGTGGCCTACTGATTTTGCTCGATTCCTTTTGTTTTTTTACACGATTTTTCGCTATCTGCAAAGACTAAACAGAGTATTGCGACTCTGTGTTTGTTTGTAAATAGAGAATGAACCAAAGAGAACAATCAATCAAATGGAGAGAGAAGCAGGCACGACGGATTACAACGGGGGCAAAGGCCTGCGTTAACTACCCTTCACTATCTGCAAAGAGAGAGTACTCCTAATAGAAATGAGGGGTGGGGGGCAGCATTCAAAGCAGATCAGTGTGCATAAACACGAAAATGTTTTTACTTACCACGTACTTGACATTCGACAGCTTATGATATTTGCTATTAAAAAACCATTGAAATTCACTGAAAAAACCATAGGTTATAGACCATATATAGTTAGGAATTAGCATTTAAAAAACCTTATTTTACTCACACAAAACCATTGAAATTCCATATATAGTTAGTTGCACTAACTATATATCGCGCACCCGCAATCCACTGCTGATCATGTCACATATTACATCATTCATGACATGGTCAGTGACATCACTGATGACATCACTGATGACATCTCAAATGACATCACTGATGACATCACTGATGACATCTCATTTGACATCATTCTTGTGCTAATACGATAAACCTCTTCAGACTCTAATATAACCTTAGATACACTCAGTGTATACAGACACTCACACACTGCCACTCATCCATGGAGTTACTCACACACCCAGTCAGTCATGCAAAGAAACAATCTCACCTCCATTTCTTCAACTATACAGTTAAACACACCTTACTTATTGAAACATATACTAACACATATTTACTCTCTTATACAATCCCTGATACAAGTTCACAATGATCGATACAACCACTCACTCATTCAGTGGCTCTCATGCACAGTTATTTATATATGCCAACTCTCACATGTACTGTGTTTTACATATGTACTTACTATGACATGTAGCATTGAGATATCCATTCACTCATCAATACACTCATGCACACAGTCAACTGCCCATGTAGCTGTTTCCACATGCACTCTTGAACTCATACACCTAGTGAATAAACTGCTCACACATCTATGCACAGAGTCACACACCTTCCAGACACCCCCACACAAACTCAATCTCCCATAGAAATACTTGGGCAACCAATTAATAACACATATAGCCTCTCGTATAGCTAATGATCAACACATGCAGCAGTTTACATCACAACAGACATAATGATGCACAAATTAAGACAGTTTAGTCACTAACCCATGCATTCAGTGAGACACATTTAATCACTCACTCATACAGTCAGTCACGCACCTACTAAATCCTTCATCCAGACACTTATACATCCACTCATTCTTCAATATGTAAGACATATTTTAACTTTACAGAAACATACAGTCACTGGATGTTGTCATCAGTGATGTCATCAGTGATGTCATTTGAGATGTCATCAGTGATGTCATCAGTGATGTCACTGACCATGTCATGAATGATGTAATATGTGACATGATCAGCAGTGGATTGCGGGTGCGCGATATATAGTTAGTGCAACTAACTATATATGGAATTTCAATGGTTTTGTGTGAGTAAAATAAGGTTTTTTAAATGCTAATTCCTAACTATATATGGTCTATAACCTATGGTTTTTTCAGTGAATATATATATATATATATATATATATTACCTACTGGCGGTCGCCAGTAGGTATATATAGTTAGGATTTTTTCTCTATGGGATTTTTGAAAATTCTATGTCTAATAACTTTGGCGTTTGTGGACGGAATTGGCTGAAATCTTCAGGAAAATGGCACATTTTGTTTCTGAGCAGCCCTTGAAAATTTGGGGGGGGTTCGTCAAGGGGGGGCCGAGAAAAAAGGGGGGTCCCAAAACGTGTTTTTAACATTGAGTTTTCCATAGGGCGGTTGGCCTCACTTTTAGCCCGAACGGCTGAATGGATTTGCACGAAACTTGGCAAAATTGTAGGGACTGGTAGCCCGATGTGCCTTTGCTAGGTCTCAATATATGTGCTCCAGTGGATTTTGAGAAATTAACGTTCAAAAAAAGATATATATCTGTAACAGCGGACCGGGCAGCGCTCCGGTTCGCGGACTTTTCGCGGTACGGAGCTTTGTGAAGCGAAGCTGATTGGTTCTCCGGCGTCTGTGAACATTCCAAACAGTCCGTAGCGGCCGCCATCTTGTCTCTCGGTAGGATCGAGAGACAGGAGGAGGCCAAAGCGAAGGGGCAAATGACCATAAGGGGGCATAGTAGATCCTCGCTGACCCCCTAGGTTTGATGTGGAGGTTTTAAAAGGGCCCCGCGGGGCAAAAAAAAAAATAATAATAATAATCGAACGGCTGAATGGATTTGCACGAAACTTGGTAAAATATTAGGGACTGGTAGCCCGATGTGCCTTTGCTAGGTCTCAATATATGTGCTCCAGTGGATTTTGAGAAATTAACGTTCAAAAAAAGATATATATCTGTAACAGCGCTCCGCTTCGCGTAACGGAGGTTTGCGAAGCTGATTGGTTCTCCGGCGTCTGTAAACATTGCAAACAGTCCGTAGCGGCCGCCATCTTGTCTCTCGGTAGGATCGAGAGACAAGAGGAGGCCAAATCGAAGGGGCAAATGACCATAAGGGGGCATAGTAGATCCTCCTTGACCTCTTAGGTTTGATGTGGAGGTTTTAAAAGGGCCCCGCGGGGCAAAAAAAAAATAAAAAATAATAATCGAACGGCTGAATGGATTTGCACGAAACTTGGCAAAATTGTAGGGACTGGTAGCTCGATGTGCCTTTGCTAGGTCTCAATATATGTGCTTCAGTGGATTTTGAGAAATTAACGTTCAAAAACAAGATATATATCTGTAACAGCGCTCCGCTTCGCGGAGATAAAATTATATCTGTATTACCTAGTTGTTGCTAACACCAGTTAGCGACGGCTAGTAGGAGATAGCGACCATCTTGGGCCCCACTTTGCATGTGAGTGATATTTATCACTAATGACATGCAAAGTGGGCATGCCAGGATGTTAGCGACTGGAAACAGTCGCTAACATCGCTATCTCCTATTATCAACTTTTGGAAATATTCGCGATAAGCGCGAATATCTCCAAAAGCTAGCACCTGCCCTGAGCAGTTCTTAGCCATGTTATCCAATGGGAGGTGGATAACATGGCTAAGAGCATTAGCTCGGTAATGCATGAATATCGCTGAGTTTTCAGCGATATTAATGCATTGCGGTCGTTTTTTATCGTATTTGCGATAAACCTTGATAATAGCAAGGTTTATCTGCGATAATTTCTGACGATGCTTAGCGGTAAAAAAATCGTTGCTAAGCATCGTTAGGGATAAATATCGCTTAACTTTGGTAATATGCCCCAACGTCTGTTAACGTTCGATTCGAAGGAAATCAGGAAGTGTTGAAAAACATTGTCTGCGCCATCTTGTCTTTTTTCAAATGCCACACTTTTGTCGTGCACGGCAGTCATTTTAGATGCCTTGACCAGACCCACTCTGTGCACGCTGTCGATCCTTAGCATGGCTCCTCACCCTCGCAAGCATCTCCCCCAGGCAGTGGTCACCCCCGCTCTCTGTCTTATGCATGGGTAATAAATCTCCCCCCATCTGCGCTGCTCTTCCTTGAGAATCACACCCTGTGCCCGCCCGACACCTCCCTTTCGCCCTATTCACTACCGCACCCTCTGACACTCCTTTTCCTCTGTGTCCGATTGTCCAGGCCGGTCCTAGGGTATCAGCTAGCCCTGCAGGTGTAGTTTATGGCCCCAGCTGTAAAGAATCACCCCTCTTCAAAGGAGTTATAGTAGATCAAGGCCCACACTCGATGAGATCCGTCACAGCAGACGCGTTCCTATTATCTGAAAACCATCCTGTATTGTGATTGGGGAGGGGACCGAGCCTGAAGCGGAAGATTCCAGGGATGACTCTTTGTACATCAAAGTTTTTACAATTATGTGTCACATTAAAAATATATAGCACTCCGACAAAGTAGTAAGATTATAAAACTTTAATAACTTATAAATATATACAAGAAAACAAAAACAGTAATAACATATAAACATTTTTAGGGAAAAACAACGAAGTAGCGGTCGGCTGTGCGAATAGTCCCAACGCAGCACAACGTCCAGATTTATGGCGTGGGGCGTCGCGGGGGGTGGGTCATCAGTAGCAAACTGTTGTGCGAATAGTTCCAAGGCAGCAGAACGATGGCACCAAGGGATGTCCAGTAAGTTGCCGCACTGGTTTTGGTATCCTACAATGCTGCTCCGAATAACGGCGTGGGGCGCCCCGGGGGAGGCGGCGTGAACGGGCCTCTCCAGGTGGAGTCTCATCTGTTGTAGTGGGGCGCCCCTTTACCGTTTCAGTTGCCATTCCGTCCATTTTTGGTCCACTGTGTCAAAAGCCGCAATTCAGCTGAGTTGCGCCCACTCTTGCGGTGCAGCGATAGGCGGCTGTCACAGGACTCTCAAAATGGCGGCAGGCTGTTTCCTTTTTGGGCCTGGTCCACTGAAATGGCCCTGGGACACCTTGGAAATCGGACGCTTGTCTGCTAGGTCTTGGACCCCATTCTCGAAAGCGTCCCCTCCGCCTTGAGGATTCATCAAAAGTTTTGGGGGCCCCCGACTCCTGTAGGCTTCTGGTGGGGAGCGGCTGCCATGATTGCTCGCGGAATGACCACGACGGAGCTACGAGATGGTGGTGCTCTCATGCTGACGCCAGCTTCAGTCTGAAACATCCAGAAACAAGGTGGGGCTTTCATCGTTTGGGAAAAAAAAAAGTTTTCATCCAATGAAAAGTGTTGTTTTTAGGTCATATGATCAAGCCTTCCATCATTAGGAAACCAAAAGTAAAATGAACCAATGAAAAGTTTTATAAACAAGTCACATGACCTGTTATGCGGCAAAGGGTATAAAATGCGGAGAAAATACGTTGGCACGTGAGGCGGCGTCAGTAGCGGACCGATGTGCGAATAGGCCGAAGGCAACACAACGCGCCAAGATCCGGATGGCACCGAGGTGGTGTCCAGCAAGTTGCAGCACTGGTGCGGCCACCCTACAATGCTGAAAGTCGGCGTGGGGCGCCCCGTTGGCCTGTGAGTTTGCGTCAGTAGCGGACCGATGTGCGAATAGGCCGAAGGCAGCACAACGCGCCAAGATCCGGATGGCACCGAGGTGGTGTCTAGTAAGTTGCCGCACTGGTGTGGCCATCCTACAATGTTGAAAGTCGGCGTGGGGCGCCCCGTTGGCCTGTGAGATGGCGTCAGTAGCGGACCGATGTGCGAATGGGGCCAAAGGCAGCGCAACAATATTTTCGGAATAGAAGACACCACAAGGCGCTGAGATGCCAAGATCTGGATGGCACCGAGGTGGTGTCTAGCAAGTTGTGGCACTGGTGTGGCCATCCTACAATGGTAAAAGTCGGCGTGGGGCGCCCTGTTGGCCTGTGAGATGGTGTCAGTAGCGGACTGATGTGCGAATGGGGCCAAAGGCAGCGCAACAATATTTTCTGACTGACACCACAAGGCGCTGAGATGCCAAGATCCGGATGGCACCGAGGTGATGTCTAGCAAGTTGCTGTACTGGTGTGGCCATCCTACAATGGTAAAAGTCGGCGTGGGGCGCCCTGTTGGCCTGTGAGATGGTGTCAGTTGCGGACCGATGTGCGAATGGGGCCAAAGGCAGCGCAACAATATTTTCTGTATGGAAGATACCACTAGGCGTTGAGATGCCAAGATCCGGATGGCACCGAGGTGATGTCTAGCAAGTTGCTGTACTGGTGTGGTCATCCTACAATGCTGAAACTCGGCGTGGGGCGCCCCATTAGCCTGTGAGATGGCGTCAGTAGCGGACCGATGTGTGAATAGGCCGGAACCAGCACAAGGCGCCAAGATCCGGATGTCACCGTGGTGGTTTCATAGTTGAGAGGCACTTCATCTGCAGTGGGGCGCCGAGATCCGGATGGCACCGAGGTGATGTCTAGCAAGTTGCTGTACTGGTGTGGTCATCCTACAATGCTGAAACTCGGCGTGGGGCGCCCCATTAGCCTGTGAGATGGCGTCAGTAGCGGACCGATGTGTGAATGGGGCAAAGGTAGCGCAAGAATATTTTCTGAATAGAAGACACCACAAGGCGCTGAGATGCCAAGATCCGGATGGCACCGAGGTGGTGTCTAGTAAGGTGCACTGGTGTGGCCATCCTACAATGCTGAAAGTCGGCGTGGGGCGCCCCGTTGGCCTGTGAGATGGCGGCAGTAGCGGACCGATGTGCGAATGGGGCCAAAGGCAGCGCAACAATATTTTTGGAATAGAAGAGACCACAAGGCGCTGAGATTCGGTTAGCACCGAGGTGGTGTCTAGCAAGCTATGCAGCTGAGTTGCGTGCGCACTTGCGGCTAATAGGTCGAAGGCAGCATAACAATGTTTTCTGAATAGAAGACACCACAAGGCGCTGAGATTCGGTTACCACCAAGGTGATGTCTAGCAAGTTGCCGCACTGGTGTGGCCATCCTACAATACTGCTCCGAATAACGGCATGGGG
This sequence comes from Lissotriton helveticus, assembly GCF_964261635.1. Taxonomy (NCBI): domain Eukaryota; kingdom Metazoa; phylum Chordata; class Amphibia; order Caudata; family Salamandridae; genus Lissotriton; species Lissotriton helveticus. Next base: position 1,542,206,166 of record NC_136067.1, on the reverse strand, counting down.
TGCCCGAAGGGGGGGGGAGGCGGCGTGAACGGGCCTTCCTAGGTGGAGGCTCGTCTGCTGTAGTGGGGCGCCCCTTTACCGTTTCAGTTGCCATTCAGCTGAGTTTCGGCTGCTCTTGATGCTACAGTGACAGGCGGCTGCAACAGGACTCTCAAAATGGCGGCCTGTTCTTTGGATTTGGGCCTGGTCCACTAAAATGGCCCTGGGACACCTTAGAACTCAGACGCTCATTTTTTTTTTCCTTTCCTGTACATGCAAAAAAGGTAAATGCCCGGTACGTTACACGCTTCATCTGCCACGATGAACTCTCCAGAGGAACCGAAAAAAAATATAGTTATGGTAACTATACCATGCATCGTCATATGGAGAGGTGGCACCAATTAATTATAGTGCTGCATAAAAGAGAGATTTGGAGGAGAACCCCTGACCTGCTAGTACATTCATCAAAGAAGTGGCACTGACAGCATCAGAGGCAAGGGAAACGGTCCCAAATATTTAGAAGAACTTTGGAAAGATTAAAATGACATGTTTAGATTGTGGCAAATTAATTTCATGTGGACAGATGAGTGTTACTCTAATAAATACAGCATATGAACATCATCATAGTCGATGGTTGGTAGAGACATTTTGACTATATCCTGGACCTGCCCGTCCTCGCCCAAAATGGCGCCGGAATAAATGGGACTCGTAACTCCTTGTTGTGTACTGGTTGCAGAACCTTGAAATCACGAGATACGTATGCAGTTTTGAAGCACATGGCGGGCGGGGACGAGAATTGATTGAATATTTCGACATCCCTATTGATATTAAGTTCTGATGTGTTATTGATTACTGTACTATTGAAAGTTCGAATTAACGTCACCCATGGTACTTGCCCGCAAATGTATATCTAGATAATTTTATTGTAACTGGCCCTGTCGTATTTTAATTATAAAATGTACGTCCACCGATTCCGTAACTGTTAGACACCTTAGTTCTTGCAACCTAATGGCCCGCCCGTTACGTTCCTCTACAGTGTAAATGTCTACTCATCATATACGATTACAGTTTGCTCCGTGGCCGGCCTACGTGGTTATAGGCTCGTATTTGTATAATGAAATTTTCACAATAAAGGTTTTTAAAAGAAAACATGGTAGTAGTATATACATTGGTAAAGTTTTTAATAATAGTCACTGTTTTAGAATCATTAAAAGGCAAGTGAAATAAAGAAGACCAATTACATGAAGGGTAAAAGGTATAATACGAAGGAACGCAGTAAAGATAAATGGTCAAGGGCTGTTGTGTTTTCTATTCCTGCAACATAAAGTGATCGATAAGAATCTCATATTCAGGCGTATCAGCGACTAAGACAGCAGGTCGACCCTCTTTTGCTCAACGGCTCCGTCATGGGACGAAGAAACGCTCTTTTTCTCGAAAAAAGAATATATTTTACTTGCAGGACAGTTGTAAATTTTCCGGGAAAGTACATTAGCCTGGAACATTATAACATATATTTAAGAAAAAATAATGTTCGGAAGTAATAAAAAGCGTAATTTTTAGGTCATATGACCAAGCCTTTCATCATTAGAATAAGAAAAGTAAAATGAACCAATGAAAAGTTTTATTAACAAGTCACATGACTTGTTATGCTTACGTTACGCGCTGCGCGCCCCGGATGACTTCCGGATGCGCTAACGCGGCACGTCATATGACGCATTACGCGACAACGCAGGTCCAGAATATAGTCAAAATGTCTCCACCAACCAGCGGACGGAACACAACCCCTTTCAGCAGGCTAAATAGTTCTGTTAAATGACAACAGAAGGGACAGGCAACAAGAACCATTAGTCAAAGAGGGGAGGGCTAGTTCTTCTCTACCGGGTTACATTGGGGCGCTACCGGAACTGATCGAATTGGTAGTCTACAGTGTTTCTGGATGTTTCAGACTGAAGCTGGGGTTAGCATGAGAGCAGCACCATTTCGTAGCTCCGTCGTGGCCATTCCGCAACCAATCATGGCAGCCGCTCTTTATCGTTATTTTGGGCGGGGTGGGTGGCGGAGCCGAGCTGTTTTGCAGCCATCATTGTGTGGAGTTCAGTTCATTTCACTAGTTTTGTATTTGTCATGAGGGTTTGTTCCTAATGTTTCTATTTTAGCGAGGTCAAAAAGAGATCCCATTAGTGGCCTACTGATTTTGCTCGATTCCTTTTCTTTTTTTTTTACACGATTTTTCGTTATCTGCAAAGACTAAACAGAGTATTGCGACTCTGTGTTTGTTTGTAAATAGAGAATGAACCAAAGAGAACCAATTCTAAAACAGTAAATACTTGGATAACAATCAATCAAATGGAGAGAGAAGCAGGCACGACGTATTACAACGGGGGCAAAGGCCTGCGTTAACTACCCTTCACTATGTGCAAAGAGAGAGTACTCCTAATAGAAATGAGGGGGGGGGCACCATTCAAAGCAGATCAGTGTGCATAAACACGAAAATGTTTTCACTTACCACGTACTTGACATTCGACAGCTTTTGATATTTGCTATTAAAAAACCATTGAAATTCACTGAAAAAACCATAGGTTATAGACCATATATAGTTAGGAATTAGCATTTACAAAACCTTGAAAATTCACTGAAAAAACCATAGGTTATAGACCATATATAGTTAGGAATTAGCATTTAAAAAACCTTATTTTACTCACACAAAACCATTGAAATTCCATATATAGTTAGTTGCACTAACTATATATCGCGCACCTGCAATCCACTGCTGATGATGTCACATATTACATCATTCATGACATGGTCAGTGACATCACTGATGACATCACTGATGACATCTCAAATGACATCACTGATGACATCACTGATGACATCATCTAGTGTCTGTGTGTTTTTGTAAAGTTTAAATATGTTTTACATATTGAAGAATGAGTGTATGTATGAAAGACTGAGTGTGTGTGTGGCTGGCTGGGAGGTGTGTAACTCTGTGCATATCAATGTGTACTTGTATCAGTGATTGTATAAGAGATTAAGTATGTGTTAGTATATGTGTGAAAAAGTATGGTGTTCTGTGTTTAACTGTATAGATGAGGAAATCGAAGTGTGATTGATTCTTTACAGGACTGACTAGGTGTGTGAGTAACTCCATGGATGAGTGGCAGCGTGTGAGTGTCTGCATAGGTGTATGAGTGCATATGATAGTGTTGTAATAATGAGTGACTGTATGTATGAGTGATTGTATGGGTGAATGAGTGAATGTGTGTGTAGACGTAGGAATCAGTGAGTGCGTATGTAGTAACTGGTATTGGTGTGTCATGATGTCATCAGTGATGTCATTTGAGATGTCATCAGTGATGTCATCAGTGATGTCATTTGAGATGTCATCAGTGATGTCATCAGTGATGTCACTGAAGTATGGTGTTCTGTGTTTAACTGTATAGATGAGGAAATCGAAGTGTGATTGACTCTTTACAGGACTGACTAGGTGTGTGAGTAACTCCATGGATGAGTGGCAGTGTGTGAGTGTCTGCATAGGTGTATGAGTGCATATGATAGTGTTGTAATAATGAGTGACTGTATGTATGAGTGATTGTATGGGTGAATGAGTGAATGTGTGTGTAGACGTAGGAATCAGTGAGTGCGTATGTAGTAACTGGTATTGGTGTGTCATGATGTCATCAGTGATGTCATTTGAGATGTCATCAGTGATGTCATCAGTGATGTCACTGACCATGTCATGAATGATGTAATATGTGACATCATCAGCAGTGGATTGCGGGTGCGCGATATATAGTTAGTGCAACTAACTATATATGGAATTTCAATGGTTTTGTGTGAGTAAAATAAGGTTTTTTAAATGCTAATTCCTAACTATATATGGTCTATAACCTATGGTTTTTTCAGTGAATATATATATATATATATATATATTCACTGAAAAAACCATAGGTTATAGACCATATATAGTTATGTTATGTTATGTTATGTTAAGGGGGTATTTATTGAGCGCACTATCACCGTGGGTATCATGGCGCTGAAAAGGTACAAGAGAAGGATCAGAAGGAATTTAGCTAGGTTGTGGGAAGAGCCAGGTTTTTAAAGATTTGCGAAATTGAATGAGAGAACCAGAGATCCTAACTGGGAGAGGAAGGGAATTCCAAAGTTTGGGGCCGAGGAAGGCGAATCTTCGACCACCAGATCTACAGAGTTTAAAGGAAGGGACCACCAAGAGATGTAGATGAAGGGATCTGAGGTTACGTGAGGGACAGTAGGGTCGAATAAGAGATTTCAGAAAAGCGGGACAAGCACCAGAGAGAGACTTAAAAACGAGACAGCCAAGCTTAAAGGCGGCCCTTAGGTTGACAGGGAGCCAATGAAGCTTGGCAAGGAGGGGTTTGGCAGACTGCCACTTCGGTATCCCGAGGGCCAATCTCGCCGCCTGGTTTTGAATGATTTGCAACCTGTAGATGGAACATTTGGGCAAACCGTAATAGATGGAGTTCGAAAAATCCAGGCAGGAGAGGACGAGGGCCATGATGACTTGTAGCAGGGCATCGGGGGTGAGGAGGTAAGCCACCTTCCTAATCCTGCGTAGCTGGAACATGCAGGAGGAAACCACCGTCCCCACCTGCTGCCCGAGAGAGAGCCCAGCGTCAATGGTGACCCCAAGGCTTTTCACCGAAGCTACCAGGGTGGGGGGGGAGCCAAGCTCTGCCGGCCAGAAGTGTGGACCCCAGTGTACGGAGCTCTTACCCGGCAGGAGGAGCTCCGTCTTTCCTGGGTTCAATTTCAGCTGGTTCTGACACATCCACTGAAAGATATGGGACATAACTGCCTGGAAGGTGGGAATAGCAGAGGGAGAGTTGAGAGAGAAAATGAGTTGTAGGTCGTCAGCGTAGTTAAAGACTGTGACGTCCCACTGCCTCAAAGAAAAAATAAGGGGGCGAAGATAAAGATTAAAGAGAAGAGGGGATAGAGAGGAGCCCTGGGGGACCCCACAAGGCAGGTATTCCCTAGGTGCCCTAAATGTGCCTAGGCTGAGAGACTGGGATCTCCCAGTGAGGAATGATTTGACCCATGCCAGCGCCAGGCCCTGGATGCCAGCCTGTTCGACACGGTGGAGAAGGATGTTATGGTCCACCGTGTCGAAGGCGGCCGATAGATCTAATAGTACCAAGGCCTGGGAGGAACCCTTGTCGGCTCCACCTCTCAAGGTATCCAGAACCGCCAGGATCACAGTTAGGAATTAGCATTTAAGAAACCTTTTTTTTACTCACACAAAACCATTGAAATTCCATATATAGTTAGTTGTACTAACTATATATCGCGCACCCGCAATCCACTGCTGATCATGTCACATATTACATCATTCATGACATGGTCAGTGACATCACCGATGACATCACTGATGACATCTCAAATGACATCACTGATGACATCACTGATGACAACATCCAGTGACTGTATGTTTCTGTAAAGTTAAAATATGTCTTACCTATTGAAGAATGAGTGGATGTATAAGTGTCTGGATGAAGGATTTAGTAGGTGCATGACTGACTGTATGAGTGAGTGATTAAATGTGTCTCACTGAGTGCATGGGTTAGTGACTAAACTGTCTTAATTTGTGCATCATTATGTCTGTTGTTCTGTAAACTGCTGCATGTGTTGATCAGTAGCTATATGAGTAACTATATGGGTTATTGATTGGTTGCCCAAGTATTTGTATGGGAGACTGAGTGTGTGTGTGGGTGGCTGGGAGGTGTATGACTCTGTGCATAGATGTGTGAGCAGTTGATTCACTAGATGTATGGGTTCAAAAGTGCATGTGGAAACAGCTGTATGGGCGGTTGACTGTGTGCATGAGTGTATTGGTGAGTGAATGGATATCTCAGTGCTACATCTCAAAGTAAGTACATATGTAAAACACAGTACATGTGAGAGTTGACATATATAAATAACTGTGCAAAAGAGCCAGTAAATGTGTGAGTGGCTGTATGGATCATTGTGAACTTGTATCAGGGATGGTATAAGAGAGTAAATATGTGTTATATATGTTTGAATAAGTAAGGTGTGTATAACTGTATAGTTGAGGAAATGGAGGTGTGATTGATTCTTTGCATGACTGACTAGGTGTGTGAGTAACTCCATGGATGAGTGACAGTCTGTGAGTGTCTGTTTGCACTGAGTGTATCTAAGGTTATATTAGAGTCTGAAGAGGTTCATCGTATTATCACATGAATGATGTCATCAGTGATGTGATCAGTAATGTCAAATGAGATGTCATCAGTGATGTCATCAGTGATGTCATTTGAGATGTCATCAGTGATGTCATCGGTGATGTCATCAGTGATGTCATCAGTGATGTCATTTGAGATGTCATCAGTGATGTCATCAGTGATGTCTTTTGAGATGTGATCAGTGATGTCATCAGTGATGTCATCGGTGATGTCATTTGAGATGTCATCAATGATGTCATCAGTGATGTCATCAGAGATATCATCAATGATGTCATTTGAGATGTCATCAGTGATGTCATTTGAGATGTCATCAGTGATGTCATCAGTGATGTCATTTGAGATGTCATCAGTGATGTCATCAGTGATGTCACTGACCATGTCATGAATGATGTAATATGTGACATGATCAGCAGTGGATTGCGGGTGCGCGATATATAGTTAGTACAACTAACTATATATGGAATTTCAATGGTTTTGTGTGAGTAAAAAAAAGGTTTCTTAAATGCTAATTCCTAACTATATATGGTCTATAACCTATGGTTTTTTCAGTGAATTTTCAAGGTTTTGTAAATGCTAATTCCTAACTATATATGGTCTATAACCTATGGTTTTTTTCAGTGAATTTCATTGGTTTTTTAAAAGCTAATATCTATAGCTGTAAAATGTATTCTTCTTTAAATCAAAAAATATATTTTATATGTTTATTAATAATTTTTTTTATTATTATTTTTTTTTGTTCGCTCCCGGTTCGCGAACCGGGAAGCTTCCCGTTAGCTCAATTTGGTGCCGCGACCCGGTCCGCGAACCAGTAAACGTTCCGTTTGCGCAACTGCCGCGTTAGAAATCAACATCGTGATGCGTTGCGGAAGCGCGACGTATCACGTTGTCGCGTAATGCGTCTTATGACGCGCCGCGTTAGCGCACCCGGAAGTGCTCCGGTACGCGAACTGAGACGCGAAGCGCAGCTCCCCGGAAGCGATCCGGGGCGCGTCGCGAAAGCGCGACGTATCGCGTTGCCGCGTAATGCGTCTTATGATGCGCCGCGTTAGCGCACCCGGAAGTGCTCCGGAGCGCGAACCGAGGCGCGAAGCGCAGCTCCCCGGAAGCGATCCGGGGCGCGTTCCGCAGCGCGTAACATAAGCGTAACAGGTCATGTGACTTGTTAATAAAACTTTTCATTGGTTCCTTTCACTTTTGGTTTCCTAATGATGTAAGGCTAGGTGATGTGACCTAAAAATAACACTTTTCATTGGTTTAGACCTATTTTTTTACCAAAATGATGAAAACCCCTCCTTCTTTCCTCACTATGACTTTCATCTTTGTGAGAGGAAGACCCTTTGTGATCACTGAGCAATGGCTTCATTAGTAGCTTCAGCTGGTGCACCTCCACCACCACCACCACCTCCTCATAGGAAGAGAGGACCACCTCCACAGTTCATTACCAACACAGAGGAGGAAGAGGATGAAGAAGAGGAAGAGGAGATACAGGGAACACAGTTTTTACAAGAGGAGCCCCGGGTATCTCATCATAAAACTAGTTTCATTTGGCAGTTTTTTTCTTTTCCTGAAGGACAGAAAAAAGTTAATGCTCGATATGTGACGTGCCTGATATGTAAAGAGGACTTATCTAGAGGCACAGAAAAGAAGTATAGGTACGGCAACTATACTATGCACCGTCACATGGTGAGGTGGCATCCACTAAATTACAGCCGGGCAGAGATGCGTGACCTTCAGGATAACCCACCAACTCCTGTGGCCAGGACATCGGCACAGATATCTCTGTCGGGGCCAGAGGCACGGGAAACAGTGCCAAACATTCAGGAAAACTTTGTCCACATAAAGATGGTCTGTTTATATTGCGGTACATTACTCTCATGTGGCAATATGAGCATTAACTTAATAAACAGAGCATTTGAAAACCACAAGTGCTCTAAACGCCCCAGAAAATAAAAAAAAATGTTTGCTCCTGTTGAGCCCTTTTCAATTCCTGTTTTTTGTTGTTTCCCCTCCAAAAAAAACAAAAAAAACATAAAACTGTTAAAAAAATACAAAAAAAACAAAAAATGTTCAGAAAAATAAAAAAATATATAAAACAACAAAAACATTAAAAAAAAGTTCTTTTCAGAACTACCTCCGCTTTATAAAAAAATTGCTAGAATGTTTAGCACTCTGCAAGCTCTATTTCTTTTGGTTCGCTTCCCGGTTCGCTCGCCGGTACGCGAACCGGGAGCGAACCAAAAAAAAAGTTTTAAAAAAAAAGAAGAGTAAGTATAAGGGAAGTAAACAGAGAGTAATGTTAAAAGAAAGACAGCTATAGGGACTAAACCAGAGATACTGTTTAATAGATTTATTTACCGAAGAAAAGAGGGAAGAGGATATAATTCTGAAAAACAAAATAGATAAGGAAGTGAAAGAAAAAAAGGAGAGTAGAAGAATAACAAAGAAGAGTTTGTTAGAGAATGTGAGTGAATGTTCAAAATAAGATTAAAACATGTGGAATAACAGAGAGAAAAAACAGAAAGCAGAAAAGAAGAAGTAACAGAAAAAGAATAATTGAAACAGCAAAGAAATGTAAATAACATAGGGGCATATTATCAACATAGGCGATAAAAGTTTTGCAGCTTTTATCGCCAGAAATGTGTCGCTAAAGCCGCTTTTGCGGCAGAAAACTGCAGCTAAAACCGCTTTTGCAGCAGTTTTCTGCCGATAAAAACAGCAATAATTTTATTGGCTGTGTTCATAATATGCCCCTTAGTGTGCTTCAACTACACAGAGAAAGCATAATGAACAAGTAGTGAAAGAGTGATCAGTCAAAGACACTGAGAGTAATAGAGACGGAGTGAGTGAACAAGAGTGAGGAACTATGAGAAGAGAGGGACTGAGAAAAGGAGTGGAAGGAGTAGAGTAAGTAAGTAATAGAGAAAGGAATGAGGGAAGTAGCAAAGGCAGGAAAGTGAGGGTTAAAGAAATGAAGCAGTGGAACTAATAGTAGTTAAATGTGATAGAAATGTAATGAAAAGAGTACAAAACATTTACCTTATAATTGTCGTTAACTTAGTCACTTGTTATTTTTATACTTTCAATCTGTGAAAGAGAGAACAAACATTTGAAAAATATTAAAACATGTATTTAAAAATTAGAAAAGACAAGGGAAAAGATTGAAGGACAAACAGTTTTTCAACAACTTTGACACTTATAGAAGCTTCTGCTTCTCCAGGCCCCCTACACAGTCCTAAAGATATACATTTTAAACTAACAGTATCTTGATGCAGATGAAGTGAGGCCTATCTTGGAACATGGTGCATCTTTTGCACTGCTGTTGTCTCACAAAAGTGACGCAATGGCAGCGCAAAAGAGGTGCACAATCATCATAAAACTGTTCCTAACATTTTAAATGATTGTTTCAGGATGGCAATAAGGTGTGTCCTATCCAGACGTTTGTTTCAGGTGAGGCCTACTCAGGGTTGCAGATCAAATTTAGCCTTGTTGAAGAGTACAGAGGAGATAATATATGTGAAGGCCTACCAATGAAGTAAGTCATGTCCACTTCACTCTTGAACAAAGGCCAGACCTCTTCTATGTCCGTGGACAGACCTAAACCTCATCTGCACAATGTCATTCGTAAGCTTAGGAAACACAGGTGATGTAATTGAAAAATGTGGAGTTTCTTTTCCTCATTTCACAATCACATCACCTGTGTTTCCTTTGCTTAGGTATCTCATTGTGCAGATGTAGTCCAGCATATGAAAGAGTACGCACTGCATGCAACAACTTTGACACTTACTGAAGCCTCAGCTTCTCCATACCTCCTACACAGTCCTAATTATATACATTTTAAACTGACGGTATCTTGCTGGAAAAGAACTGAGGCGTATCTTACAACATGGTGCATCTTTTACACAAAAGTGACGGAACAGCGGCGTAAAAGAGGCACACAGCCTTCATAAAACTGCCCTTAACATTTTAAATGATTGGTTCTAGATGCTGATAAGGTGTAACCTATCCACAGATTTGTTTCAGGTAAGTCCAACTCAGGGTTGCAAATGAAATTTAGGCTTGTTGAAGAGTATAGAGGACATAATACATGTGCAGGCCTACTAATGAAGTGAGTCATGCCCACTGCACTCTTGAACAAATGTCAGACCTCCTCTGTCTCCTGGAACAGGCCTAAACCTCATCTACACAATGTGATGTGTAATGTTAGGAAACACAGGTAATATAATAGAAAAACGTGCAATTTTTTTTGCTCATTCCACAATCACATCACCTGTGTTTCCTTTGCTTAGGTATCTCATTGTGGAAATGTAGTCTATCATATGAAAGACTACGTAAAATGTGAGCACTGTATGCAACAACTTTGACACTTACAAAAGTCTCACCTTCTCCATGCCTCCTACACAGTTCTAAATGTACATCATAAATACAAACAGTACAGAATTAATTATACATGTTAAATGGTTTATTTTTGCTGTTCTCAGAATGTATCAAATTTCACTAAAAACAGTGACTTGAAGGTATTCATCATATAACAGCGGGAAAAAAAACACAATCAAAATGATTGTGTTTAAAAAACCCATATAACATAACCAATCAGAAATCAGAACTCCTCAAAAGTAACTTACTTTCCATGACGTCGAAGGATGTCCTATGAACAGCTTACACTCTGTTGTGCTGTTTTTATTTTCAGCCCGCCACTTTCTGAAAGAAAACCTCCATCGTTTTGAGAAATATGTTACATATAAATGACTTCTCGCTCTCTACCACACGTTTCCACAAGGCCAAATCATGTAAGAGCCATTTATAACTCTTGGAATTCTTGTAAGCAAATCCCGTCATTTTCTATTTCCGCAACTTTCAGAAAGAAAACGTTCAAGATCACTTTCACAATCCTAGACTAGTAATATCTTACCCTTCTTGCTCAGTCATGTTCTACATTTCCTATGACACTGATACTGCTTACTATGAAACAGACTTACACTACCTCTATGACTACTACAATTATTTAATTCTCTACATCACTTTTAATCACAAAGCAATATAAAACAGTAGATAAAATTATATCAACCCCTAGAATCATTATACGCCAGTTACCTACCCTAAATTCTCTTTTCTGAAAACAGAAAGTAAGAATATTTTTAAGTAAAAAGGCAACATTGTATCGTAGTCAAATGGCAATAATTTCCGAAACAGCAATTTTTTTTACATTTTATATAAGCTGTGTAATAAGCGGATCTTGTCAAATGTCCATCATGCCATATAATAGCTGCAGTTACAAATGTTCTTCCTAAAATCAACGACTGTGTAGCCACAACATTTGTAATTAAAGTTGAAGACTTACTTTCATCAGGTTTATATACTTGGATTTTTAAAATGACATTACAATCAAAAGTTTGGACCAATAATCTAGACAGCATTGCAGACTTACATTCCCTCTACTCCATGTTTTGATTCGCAGCTTGAATTAGCTTATAAAAAAGAAACAGTTTTTCTGAACTCATTCAAAGTGCAGTTATTTTTCCATGACGTCAAGTGTTATGGTAAGAAGACCGTTTGCTTTGGGAAATACTCTGTTGTCCCTCAACTAATCTGTGCCCACCACTTTCTGTAAGAAAATCTTCTTTTTTTCCAGGAACTATTTAATACTCAAAAATAACTTATGTCTCTGTACTACAATTATCCTCAAGGCCAAATCGTGTAGGAGCCATTAGAACCTCTTGAAATTCCTCAGAGCTCATCCCGAGATTCTTTCCCTAAAATTTTGGTTTTAAAAACACCAGGTAAGAATTTTTAAGGTCATACGGCAATTTTTTTTTGAAAGTTAAAACAGAATCGTTGCAGAATGACCAGCCGTTTCTAGACTTTAAATAAGCTGTGTAATGTCCTGATGTTATTGAAGGACCGTCATGATATATAATTGCTGCAGTTACAAAAGTCCTTCCTGATATTGACAACTGTGAAGCCACAAAATTTTTAATTAAAGTTGTCAATTTTGTTCCATCAGGCCTACATCGTTGGAACATTAAAATGACATACTGGCCATATGTTCGTATAAATAATGTTGACATCATTTCAGATTTACATTGGCTACACTCCATGTTGTGATCAGCTGCTTTTACTAGCTTATTAAAGGACACTGATTTACTGTCTGGCAAAGTTAAATATATAAATCTTTCTGAGTCTACACTAGTAGTACTTGATACCCTACAGTTCTCGCAGTCATGCTGCCATTGATAAGAAAGCCCAAACAGGTGATCTACATCTACACCTTCAGCATGCAATACATCAAGCATATACATTAAAAACTCCTGACAATCTTGCTGAATATTTTGAGAGAATTGTGTTTGACCTGAACATCTGTCTAACAGATTTCGAATTTCAGACACACTTTCTATTTTTGTTCTATCAGTGCTACATTTCTCTAACACAGAATTTAACAAACTGCAAAATCTGTGATCCGAATTGACCACAATCTCTTCTTTTACATTTTCTAGAGAAAACAAAACATTAACCACAACATTAGCATAGCAGTTGACACCAGAACTGTTTTCAAATTGAAAACCAACAACATCTTCAACAGAATCCTTTTTCTTTCTGCTTATAATTTCAGGTTCATCAACTTTTCGTCTTTTTGCTACAACCTCCCTAGTATTGGTCACATTTCTTCGTTTCCGGCCTACCACACGTTTCTCAAACAAAGGATATTGAGGCAAATGTGGCGCATACTCTCTTCTTAACCTATTGTATTCATTAACACAATCTAGATCCGCACAAATGTTTGTGACATCACACTCAATCAAGTACAATCCCGATAAAGTTCTAACTCGTGACAATGCCACATATGCCATACCCTCCTTGAACACAGAACTGCCAATATTCACCAATGCACTGTCTACACTTAAACCTTGTGATTTATGGATTGTCACCGCATATGCCAAGCAAACAGGAAACTGCTTACGGCGAACATATAAGTCTTTTACAAGCAAAAATCTAGCAGAGCAACGACCAATTAGCTGTACTTCCTCAATGCCATCAAATTTAATTTTTAAAAATTCAATTCCATCTCTATTTCTGTATTTCATAAAATCAACAACATTACCCATTGATCCATTTACCAGACCTCTTTCAACATGTAAATTCCTTCTTAAAATAAACGGCAATTTAAGCACACATTCAGAGTCTTTTCAAAACCTGCAGTTTTAGATATAGTCTTCTCTAATGAATCCAATTTTGTTTTCAAATTCTCAGACAAAATAATTGTTGATCCCATATGCTCTACTCTGTCAATAGCTTCCAGTTTCACAATCTCTTGGTTTTCTAAATGCAACATTTTGTTGTTGAAGATGGCACATTCTGCAAGAGTTGGCATCAAACATATTCCAGATTTCTTCTCAGTAATTTTCTGAAAAATATTCTCAGGCACAACGTCTTGTTCTGGATATAAATTTGACAGTAATCGTGCATGTAAAGCTTCTTTCCCATGCTCGGTCACTTTTCCAATTCTAACATCTTGTAGAATATTCTTGTAAACTTCATCCTTCGCCTGACGCATATTTTCATGCAGTTCAGCATAATTGAAGTTTAACCATATATTGACGTTGCCAATGCTCCCTAGGCACTTCCTGGTATCTTCATGCGTGAGCATTTTGAACACATGTTGTCCTTTCACTGGTGTCAGCTGCAGAAGATCTCCGACAACAATGATGTGTTTGCCACCAAATAACACATCATACTCTGTTTTAAGAACTTCTTGCATTCTCAAATGCACAAAGGCAAGCATGACATTGGAAACCATGCTTACTTCGTCAATGATAAGAAGTTTTATTTTCCTCAAGACTCTTGAAACTTCATCTCCAGATAACTTGTGGTATTGTAATTTGTTATCATGCTCCACTGGCAGCATCAGTAGACGATGCAAAGTAATACCTTTAATGTTATGTGCTGCCAGTCCAGTTGGAGCGGTGACAACACAAGACAGCGATGACTCAGTCCTTTCCTTCAAATAACATGAAATTGCTTTAATGAGGAAACTCTTTCCAGTTCCCGCTTCTCCACTCACGTACAGTCGGACAGGCTTCAACGACGTACATGAGCACTCTTTCTTCTCATGACTTAATCCATGATCAATTTGCTTGGTAACTTCGTCATATATTTTCCTCTGCTCAACGTTGAGTTGTCTTTCCAAGTCTTCTAAGTTAACCGCATCCTCCTGAGCATGTGCCATGGCTCTTTCCACTTCATTCATGGCAGTGGCAGCTTCATTTTCGATAACAGGTCCTCCTAGTGGATCCTGACTCAATGAAACAGAACTCTGACTGTCCTGAGAACTGTCTCTGGCAATCTCGGCTGCAATCGTTGCTTCCTGCTCGATTTCCGCATTCAACATTTCTACATATTTGGGAAAAGCAGGACATTCTATGGTCTCCTTGGCGGCAGTGAAAGAGTCTTTGTAACAGAGGAAATCTCCAAGCAGTTCCTCTTCTGCACGCCAAGGCTTGAAAAGTTGCAAAAGTGCTAAATAGAAAAACTCCTTTTTTTCAGGAGATTCGCCACTCAATTTTCGATGGTTTACCAAGTGGCATTTTCTTTGCTTGACCAGACATCCCTCACTTCCAATTACAGCATACACTCCTTTATCAATATCTTCTTTGATGTTCCTCTTGAATATGTAATTTTGTAGAACCTCATACAGACAAACATTCTCAAGGTGACTGCTTCGATTTGGATAATATGTATCCAACATGTTGGTCTTCAAAATGTCAGTACTGTTTGGCTCCTTTTCCGCCAAATACTCAATTTCCCGCACAGGTTTCAGAACTCGATTACGTGTTGCAGCAAGACCAAGACTCGCCCAAACGATACTCCTAGATTTGGCATAGAGACTTGCTGAAGACAACCGGTCAGAACATTCGTAAGCTCCGATTTCTCGATGCGACAACATCTTCAGACTGAAACTGTACAACTTCTTACTGAGGCTCTTTTCATGGGAAATGTCCTCCCACATATCCTTCAATTCTGTCTTTTCTTTTTTGGTGATGTAAGATGTCACATACCGAGCCACAGCCATACAGTTATCAGCCACAAACTGTATATCCATGTTAGCATTCCACATGGACAAAATCACTGGGTTGTAGTCGTTGATGTACTTGGACTCTTCATTCCTCTTCAAATTGTATGTGTTTTTAGGTGATTTCTTCATCACATTATGTCGCAGTGAAGACATCAAACTGTTCACTCTTCCTTTAGAAATCACCGGTCGTGGAAAGGCGAAACGACATTTGGTGTAGAACTTGTCCTTGTTTCTGAATTTACGACGACAGTACTTTCCGCAACGATGGCTTTGGAAGCGTAGAACTTGTTCTCTTAGGCTTTTGTCCTCCTTTGCGTTTGGAACAGCACATGTAGAATACTGTTCTATGAAACTCATCACTAAGTCTTCTGGATCTGTTCCAAATGTAGGTGCATCCTTGATCCACAGCAGCATATGTATATGAGGAGCACCTCTTGCTTGGTACTCCTTTCTCCAGAAGAAATCCAACACCTCTCCAAGAGGTGGATTCTTCTTATTCATGATGAAAGACATCATAGCTTCAAATCTATGATTAAAGTACCTGCATACATTCACTGGATCCAAAGAGCACAGTTCTCCGGGTGTCTTGAATTCGATGTTTTCGATGTTTCCATTTGCCTCTCGTAGAAGTTCAAGTAAGTCTTCCCAGCCATACTCGGCACAGCTCAGAGTGAGGAACCATGTGGGAGTTCCTAAGTTCCTCAGCATACATTTTAAATCACCATGACGACGGTACCAGTACTCATTAGTACCACGCTGACACGCCATGAGATTAATCAGGTGACAATCCAAAATACTGTCTTGGACATTGACTTTATCCATAAAGTCACTTGCCGAGATGTTTTGCATCTGTATACCACTTTTCAAGATGTGGTTCACTGCATATGACAGTCCAGACAGATCGCTTTCAAACAGGAGATGAAACAAATAGGGAATGCATTGTCGAAACCTAGCATCTTCTGCATACAATCGTAAAGTCCGGTATTCAGAAGCAGGAATTTGATGAGGTCGCTCATCATATCTTCCTCCTTGACCTGTTGGAAATAGCTGTGGGAAACACCGAGCTTCCAAACTTTCCTCCCAGACACTAATGGGACTCCCTTTGGCTTGTTTGATTTGAAACAACTCAATAGCATTCCCCATGACTTCCTTGGAATGCAAAGGATGAACACTATAATGTTCATATATTTCTTTACTTTTAAAGGGTTCTACTTTCTCAATTTGACCAGCACACAAATCGCTATCCTCTTCCTCACTTACTTCCTCTTCTGCAACATATACATTCTTATAGTACTTATTATTTTTTTTCAAATACAATGTTGCCTTTTTCACTTTCCTAACATCTACTAAATCTTGCCATATTTTCTTATTCTTTGTCGGAACCCCCTTAACTAAGATAACCAGAGGTTCCTCTTCCACTTTTTCTACTCCAATTGTGTTAATGTTTTTCTTCAAATCTAGAGGCAAATAAACAACTCTTCCCTTTAATCCTCTCTGTAAATCTGATGGAGGCAATTTCCCTGTCTTTGGCTCCATTCTTACAATAGCCTGAAAGGGATGGATACTTTGAATCAAAATAGATTCATAAGTATTTAAATCCTTCAATTCAGAAGGAATCTCAACCAATTCCAGATTATTATGAACCGCTCTAGCAGGCATCTGGTTTTGATTTAATTTATTACAACAATAAGTACACACACGTTGATCCGATCCCAAATCAAAACAATTTTCTACCATCAAGTATGTTGCGAAATCCTTCCATTCACTATTATTTTCCCTTTCACTTTTTGCATATAAATCCACTAACTTAGTCTGATTCTTATAATAAGTGCGTCGACAACACACACAAGTGAAATTAGGCCTCTCACTTGATTTCACCTGAAACGTGGCAATTTCCTTCTGAAAATTATCTGTACTGGAAACCTGTACACTATCTTCCACATTACCCTCTTCTTCTGGGTCAATTTCAACATTCTCCTCTTTACTTCCAAAGTAACAAAACTCAATTTCTTCACACATATTCTTCACATCTATTTCAGAACCATGCAAAAGAGCAGCTCATAATTGTTTAAGCATAACTGCTGGACTCTTAGCATCATACAACATTCTAACTAATTTCCTCACTTTATTATGATGCACTGCTAGCATCCTGAAATGATGAGAAACACTCTGGCATACTCTCCTGGAAAGACAAGCCAGTGAATGACCATGCAAACCTGTCACTTCTCTCACTCTGCAAGGATCTAATTCTTGCAACAACTTCATTTTCTGCTTCAAACTTTTCTTATTAAATGTCCGTACAAAATCACAAAGCAAATTGATGGAATCCTGTCGCACACTGCAAATACTACTACACTTCCAGGTGTACACAGGTCCCTTAGGACGTCTTCCTAAAACCTCATTACCTAACATCTCTTCTGCCTCTGTTGTCACAAGTTTTTCTTTTTCAACTGGACAACCATCTTTCACCTCATAAGCTCGACCGCTGGTGTCAACTGCATGCACCAAATCATTATCCTGGAAATAACTCTCCTCATTGAAAAAGGCCTCACAACTTGAACTATGCATCCATACTCCGGAAAAAACTTCACAAAAATTACTACGATTAACTGTTCTCTTCCATCTACTATTTCTTTTGAAATCATAAATTGCCTTGTTTAGCTTTCTAATTCTATTGATTATCAAAATAAATAACTTTCGTTTAATTTCAAATGCCTGATCAATAACTTTCTCAACTTTTTTTTTTCTCTTATAAAAACAACTTTCTGTTGACCTTTCTTAATATTTTTTAACAAATTGCCAATTATCCTGTTGCGGAACATTCGTTTACGAATGTCCCTAAACTGTTGTTTCCTTCTACTATCATGCACAGAGTTATCTCTTGCTCTAGCAGTAACATTTTTGACTGGCCTTTCCTTTCCGTTTAAATTGCTTCTCTTTTTCTGGACAAAAACATTTTCTGTAGTACTACTTTTTTTTCTACAAATGTTTCTTATGAATGTTTTCGTGGTCTTACCCGGTGCTTTCTTGGTGACTTGACGATTTTTTATTGTAGAGGACTGCTGCAGTAAATGATGGACCTGCTGTCTTTGACGTTTTGTAGCCTTTCTCATTCTATCCTTAGTTGGCATTCTCAAAATTTGAAATGATCTGCAGTTGAATCTGTGGTAAAATATAATAAAAAATGTTATTAACCACTATTACCAAACAGTAAATCAATAACAGTCATCAAAAACTTAACACACTACTTGACATTTTTACATAGAATATTTTTTAGTGCTTTGGCAAATTTAGAATACACAAATATCAGAAAAGAAATGGAATTCTTATTCATTTTACCTGTCCTGTTTTATATGTGAATCTGATCTAATTTTATGAGCATATTTTAATATTTTATTGAAGACACTACACATAACCTGTTTTTGAAGGTGTGTTTAATTTTAAACGAAACGGTTTACATTTTTACTTTTCATTTATTGTAAATTTTAAAAATAAATGTTTATAGTTCCATAAACTCAAGCAGGTCAGCTTCCCACCCTATGTCATACAATTCTGACAAATCGGCATCCTCATCATGTTCTTCATCATCCTCAGGATTTAAATCATCCAAGGGATCTACTTCCACTGACGTTTCAATTACAAGTTCAATGATGAGGTCGAGATCAACTGATTGCTGATTGTCACTCATGGTTGATGCTGTTGTTATCTTTAAAGAAAGAGAACAACAATGAGATGTTGCAGAGTAAGAGACAAATCTCAGAGATTATAATAGTAAAATTGTTTAACAAGAGTAACATTTTGCAGCTATTATTTAGCCATGTCCAGCGATGCTGGGGAGGTGAGGCCTATGTCCGACTTTTCAGTGAACAGGACTCATCTCTTCTTAACCTTGGATAAGCCTCACCGACTCTGTGTCCCCTGCTCATACTTAAATGTACAGGGGCAGATTTATGCTAAGTGGCGCATCCCCACGGATGCACCAGTTAATGTGCACCGCTGCACTGCCACCCATAGTGTGCCGCATTTACAATGTGGAGCACCATTGAGCAAAAACAGCACAGATGCGTCACACATCTGTGCCGCAAAAGCAGCACATTGCAGGAATCTTGCATAAGCGCGACATGTGTACTGCAATGCACAGGAGGAAGCCTCACATTGCATGGTGCATCACTTCTTATGCCTGTTTCAAACAGGCGTAAGGATTTGATTCAGCAATGCTATAAAGCTGAGTCAGTGAAATCTTCTAAATTTCACTGTGTTAGTTTTACAGGGCTTTCATGCAAATTAATGCATACCTTGCAACAAAACACCTATATGAAAACGGACGCAGGTTTCATGTGGCACAGGACTTTACAGCATGACACATCTGCCTAGATGCATCAAGTTATAAATATGTCGCCACATAGCAAATCTTTTGCACCGCCGCTGCGTCACAAAAGTGACGCAAAAGAGACATACACCTATCATAAATCTGTCCCTAACATTTTAAATGATTGATTCAAGATTACGATAAAGTGTGGCCTATCCAGAGATTTGTTTGAGGTGAGGCCTACTCAGGGTTGCAGATGAAATTTACGCTTGTTGAAGAGTACAGAGGAGATAATACATGTGAAGGCCTACCAATGAAGTAAGTCATATCCACTTCACTCTTGAACAAAGGCCAGATCTCTTCTGTGTCCGTGGACAGGCCTAAACCTCATCTGCACAATTTCATTCGTAAACTTAGGAAACACAGGTGATGTAATTGAAAAATGTGGAGTTTCTTTTCCTCATTTCACAATCACATCACCTGTGTTTCCTTTGCTTAGGTATCTCATAGTGCAGATGGAGTCTAGCATATCAAAGAGTACACAGAAGTTCAGCAGTGTATACAACAATTTTGACATTTACAGAAGATTCAGCTTCTTATCTTGTTGGAGATGAAGTGAGACCTGTCTTGCAACATGATGCATCTTTTGCATCACTGCTGCATCGGTTTCATGTGGCACGGGACTTTACAGCATGACACATCTGCCTAGATGCATCAAGTTGTAAATATGTCGCCACATAGCAAATCTTTTGCACCGCCGCTGCGTCACAAAAGTGACGCACAGTGACGCAAAAGAGGCATACACCTATCATAAATCTGTCCCTAACATTTTAAATGATTGATTCAAGATTATGATAAAGTGTGGCCTATCCAGAGATTTGTTTAAGGTGAGGCCTACTCAGGGTTGCAGATGAAATTTACGCTTGTTGAAGAGTACAGAGGAGATAATACATGTGAAGGCCTACCAATGAAGTAAGTCATATCCACTTCACTCTTGAACAAAGGCCAGACCTCTTCTGTGTCCGTGGACAGACCTAAACCTCATCTGCACAATGTCATTCGTAAACTTAGGAAACACAGGTGATGTAATTGAAAAATGTGGAGTTTCTTTTCCTCATTTCACAATCACATCACCTGTGTTTCCTTTGCTTAGGTATCTCATAGTGCAGATGGAGTCTAGCATATCAAAGAGTACACAGAAGTTCAGCAGTGTATACAACAATTTTGACATTTACAGAAGATTCAGCTTCTTATCTTGTTGGAGATGAAGTGAGACCTGTCTTGCAACATGATGCATCTTTTGCATCACTGCTGCATCGGTTTCATGTGGCACGGGACTTTACAGCATGACACATCTGCCTAGATGCATCAAGTTGTAAATATGTCGCCACATAGCAAATCTTTGCACCGCCGCTGCGTCACAAAAGTGACGCACAGTGACGCAAAAGAGGCATACACCTATCATAAATCTGTCCCTAACATTTTAAATGCTTGATTCAAGATTATGATAAAGTGTGGCCTATCCAGAGATTTGTTTAAGGTGAGGCCTACTCAGGGTTGCAGATGAAATTTACGCTTGTTGAAGAGTACAGAGGAGATAATACATGTGAAGGCCTACCAATGAAGTAAGTCATATCCACTTCACTCTTGAACAAAGGCCAGACCTCTTCTGTGTCCGTGGACAGACCTAAACCTCATCTGCACAATGTCATTCGTAAACTTAGGAAACACAGGTGATGTAATTGAAAAATGTGGAGTTTCTTTTCCTCATTTCACAATCACATCACCTGTGTTTCCTTTGCTTAGGTATCTCATAGTGCAGATGGAGTCTAGCATATCAAAGAGTACACAGAAGTTCAGCAGTGTATACAACAATTTTGACATTTACAGAAGATTCAGCTTCTTATCTTGTTGGAGATGAAGTGAGACCTGTCTTGCAACATGATGCATCTTTTGCATCACTGCTGCATCGGTTTCATGTGGCACGGGACTTTACAGCATGACACATCTGCCTAGATGCATCAAGTTGTAAATATGTCACCACATAGCAAATCTTTTGCACCGCCGCTGTGTCACAAAAGTGACGCACAGTGACGCAAAAGAGGCATACACCTATCATAAATCTGTCCCTAACATTTTAAATGATTGATTCAGGATGACGATAAGGTGTGGCCTATCCAGAGGTTTGTTTAAGGTGAGGCCTACTCAGGGTTGCAGATGAAATTTACACGTGTTGAAGACTACAGAGGAGATAATACATGTGAAGGCCTACCAATGAAGTAAGTCATGTCCACTTCACTCTTGAACAAAGGCCAGACCTCTTCTGTGTCCGTGGACAGACCTAAACCTCATCTGCACAATGTCATTCGTAAACTTAGGAAACACAGGTGATGTAATTGAAAAATGTGGAGTTTCTTTTCCTCATTTCACAATCACATCACCTGTGTTTCCTTTGCTTAGGTATCTCATAGTGCAGATGGACTCTAGCATATCAAAGAGTACACATAAGTTGAGCAGTGTATACAACAATTTTGACATTTACAGAGGATTCAGCTTCTTATCTTGTTGGAGATGAAATGAGGCCTGTCTTGCAACATGGTGCATGTTTTGCATCACTGCTGCATCGGTTTCATGTGGCACGGGACTTTACAGCATGACACATCTGCCTAGATGCATCAAGTTGTAAATATGTCGCCACATAGCAAATATTTTGCACCGCCGCTGCGTCATAAAAGTCACACACAGTGACGCAAAATAAGCTTACACCTATCATAAATCTGTCCCTAACATTTTAAATGATTGATTCAGGATGACGATAAGGTGTGGCCTATCCAGAGGTTTGTTTGAGGTGAGGCCTACTCAGGGTTTCAGATGAAATTTACGCTTGTTGAAGAGTACAGAGGAGATAATACATGTGAAGGCCTACCAATGAAGTAAGTCATGTCCACTTCACTCTTGAACAAAGGCCAGACCTTTTCTGTGTCCGTGGACAGACCTAAACCTCATCTGCACAATGTCATTCGTAAACTTAGGAAACAAAGGTGATGTAATTGAAAAATGTGGAGTTTCTTTTCCTCATTTCACAATCACATCACCTGTGTTTCCTTTGCCTAGGTATCTCATAGTGCAGATGGACTCTAGCATATCAAAGAGTACACATAAGTTGAGCAGTGTATACAACAATTTTGACATTTACAGAAGATTCAGCTTCTTATCTTGTTGGAGATGAAATGAGGCCTGTCTTGCAACATGGTGCATGTTTTGCATCACTGCTGCATCGGTTTCATGTGGCACGGGA
Organism: Lissotriton helveticus; assembly: GCF_964261635.1. NCBI lineage: Eukaryota > Metazoa > Chordata > Amphibia > Caudata > Salamandridae > Lissotriton > Lissotriton helveticus. Next base: position 1,542,183,274 of record NC_136067.1, on the reverse strand, counting down.
CTTTACAGCATGACACATCTGCCTAGATGCATCAAGTTGTAAATATGTCGCCACATAGCAAATATTTTGCACCGCCGCTGCGTCATAAAAGTCACACACAGTGACGCAAAATAAGCTTACACCTATCATAAATCTGTCCCTAACATTTTAAATGATTGATTCAGGATGACGATAAAGTGTGGCCTATCCAGAGGTTTGTTTGAGGTGAGGCCTACTCAGGGTTTCAGATTAAATTTACGCTTGTTGAAGAGTACAGAGGAGATAATACATGTGAAGGCCTACCAATGAAGTAAGTCATGTCCACTTCACTCTTGAACAAAGGCCAGACCTTTTCTGTGTCCGTGGACAGACCTAAACCTCATCTGCACAATGTCATTCGTAAACTTAGGAAACACAGGTGATGTAATTGAAAAATGTGGAGTTTGTTTTCCTCATTTCACAATCACATCACCTGTGTTTCCTTTGCTTAGGTATCTCATAGTGCAGATGGACTCTAGCATATCAAAGAGTACACATAAGTTGAGCAGTGTATACAACAATTTTGACATTTACAGAAGATTCAGCTTCTTATCTTGTTGGAGATGAAATGAGGCCTGTCTTGCAACATGGTGCATGTTTTGCATCACTGCTGCATCGGTTTCATGTGGCACGGGACTTTACAGCATGACACATCTGCCTAGATGCATCAAGTTGTAAATATGTCGCCACATAGCAAATTTTTTGCACCGCCGCTGCGTCATAAAAGTCACACACAGTGACGCAAAATAAGCTTACACCTATCATAAATCTGTCCCTAACATTTTAAATGATTGATTCAGGATGACGATAAAGTGTGGCCTATCCAGAGGTTTGTTTGAGGTGAGGCCTACTCAGGGTTTCAGATGAAATTTACGCTTGTTGAAGACTACAGAGGAGATAATACATGTGAAGGCCTACCAATGAAGTAAGTCATGTCCACTTCACTCTTGAACAAAGGCCAGACCTCTTCTGTGTCCGTGGACAGACCTAAACCTCATCTGCACAATGTCATTCGTAAACTTAGGAAACACAGGTGATGTAATTGAAAAATGTGGAGTTCCTATTCCTCATTTCACAATCACATCACCTGTGTTTCCTTTGCTTAGGTATCTCATAGTGCAGATGGACTCTAGCATATCAAAGAGTACACATAAGTTGAGCAGTGTATACAACAATTTTGACATTTACAGAAGATTCAGCTTCTTATCTTGTTGGAGATGAAATGAGGCCTGTCTTGCAACATGGTGCATGTTTTGCATCACTGCTGCATCGGTTTCATGTGGCACGGGACTTTACAGCATGACACATCTGCCTAGATGCATCAAGTTGTAAATATGTCGCCACATAGCAAATATTTTGCACCGCCGCTGCGTCATAAAAGTCACACACAGTGACGCAAAATAAGCTTACACCTATCATAAATCTGTCCCTAACATTTTAAATGATTGATTCAGGATGACGATAAAGTGTGGCCTATCCAGAGGTTTGTTTGAGGTGAGGCCTACTCAGGGTTTCAGATGAAATTAACGCTTGTTGAAGACTACAGAGGAGATAATACATGTGAAGGCCTACCAATGAAGTAAGTCATGTCCACTTCACTCTTGAACAAAGGCCAGACCTCTTCTGTGTCCGTGGACAGACCTAAACCTCATCTGCACAATGTCATTCGTAAACTTAGGAAACACAGGTGATGTAATTGAAAAATGTGGAGTTTCTTTTCCTCATTTCACAATCACATCACCTGTGTTTCCTTTGCTTAGGTATCTCATAGTGCAGATGGACTCTAGCATATCAAAGAGTACACATAAGTTGAGCAGTGTATACAACAGTTTTGACATTTACAGAAGATTCAGCTTCTTATCTTGTTGGAGATGAAATGAGGCCTGTCTTGCAACATGGTGCATCTTTTGCATCACTGCTGCATCGGTTTCATGTGCCACGGGACTTTACAGCATGACACATCTGCCTAAATGCATCAAGTTGTAAATATGTCACCACATAGCAAATCTTTTGCACCGCCGCTGCGCCACAAAAGTGACGCACAGTGACGCAAAAGAGGCATACACCTATCATAAATCGTTTTTTTTTAAGCCCTTGCTCCATTTTTAGATCACTTTTAACATGGCTATGTAAGTCAAATAATCAAGATCTAAATTTGCCAAGCACAGATGGAGGCGTATTTACAAGGACCTTGCACCACAGGGAAAGGTCTTAAATTAAAATGGGAAAAATAACATCAGAGAGACACAAAGGCCTTATAAATATGCCCCAAGCAACCTATGAAGCTCTAGCAGTACATATCAAGAAACCTAATTTTTTCATAAATCGTTTTTAAACACATCAACTAAATCAATTAGATACCTACATTCAAGGGGAAATGACTTAAAATGGCCTAAGACACATGAAAGCGTTTTTTTTAAGTCCCTTGCTACATTTTTGGGTCACTTTTAACATGGCTATGTTAGTCGAAGAATTAAAATCTAAATTTGCCAAGCACAGATGGGGGCATATTTACAAGGACCTTGCACCACGGGGAAAGGTCTTAAATTAAAATGGGAAAAATTACATCAAAGGAAGTCAAAAGCCTTGAAAATATGCCCCAAGCAACCTATGAAACTCTAGCAGTACATATCAAGAAACCTAATTGATTTCAAAAAACGTTTTTAAACACTTCAAACACATCTTGTAAATCAATTATATTCATACATACATGGGGAAGTGAGTTAAAATACCCTAAGACACATGAAAGCATTTTTGTAAGACCCTTGCACTTTTTTTGCATCACTTTTAACATGGCTATGTAACACAAAGAAACAAAATCTATTTGTAAAACACTTGACACAAAGCAACATTTTAAATACACAACTTTCTTCATAATTTTCTCCCTAAACCATACTATTCTCTACCTAAATTAAATGAATCTTTTCTCACCTTAGCAAATACTTTATGAGTTTCAAAACAGTCTCAGAAACACACCAAATTGTCTTTAGCAGAGCAAAAGGTATGCACTCCAGAGTCTGCAGCTATGAAAAGCACAGAAATGCTGTAACTCATCACACATATCTCTCATGTCACCCAATCAAAACTCTTCCCTCACTTTTTTCAAATCAACACCCTTCCACCCTCTGGCCTTTCTGCCTTTTTTGCATAGCAACCACCTCCTGAAAGACCTTTCATGTTTGCAAGTTCACACAACAATGTTTCAATTGAACTCTGAACTCTCAGTGCACCTGCGTATCCAGTGCAATCTTTCATTAAATGATTTTTTCTTGACCATTCAAATTACATCTTTCAAACAACACATCCATGCACCCTAACTTTCTGTTTTCAGCAATCAAAATCCACCAATCACTGCTACTGCTTCCTTAACACAGAAACTCCACAGTTTTTTTCATTTTAAACTCTTATTTTTCCAACTACCATTTCATTGCCACACTTCATCTGACTGCAGCAGAACCTTCTCTCACCATGTTTTCTGTCTGGATTGTTGGACATAGTTACATCTACTGGGCTCAAAGGTATGCTGAGAACAGAAATGTACCTAACCTCAATTTACAAGATGTGGAAATTAAGTGGTTTGGCCACAGAGGATTAAAATGTCACCAATTGATACCATTGGTGAAAACCTTTATGCATTTGCCAAAACCTGACCTGTTAATTGTGCACTGCGGAGGTAATGACTTGGGCACTTTGACTGGTGTAGGTCTGGAAATGCTTTTAAAGGACACCTTTGAGCAATTGATGGCACTTTTTCCTCAAACTGCCTTGGTATATTCAAATATATGCCAAAGACAGAAATGGAGGTGGTCGAACCAATTTTGTCCACAAATTGAGAAGTCGAGGAAGCATGTAAACAAATCTGTTTCAGCTTACATGAGAGACCATGGAATGGGCTCCATGTACAACAATAACTTGCGTTACTACATGCAAGATATCTACAGAGGAGATGGAGTTCACTTCTCAGTTGAGGGCAACAGAGTTTTCATTTTGAATTTAAGACTGTGCATTGGTACCTACTTATAAGTACCTAAATGTACCATAAACCCAAAAGCTCTTCTCAGAGCTATCCTACATCTGATCACTCACAATTATTATTTTACTCTAACTTTTTTCACAAATTTTCAACAAAGTACGCTCCCCGGAGCGCTACCCGGTACGCGAACCGGAAGCTAACCGCGCGAAATTTTTAAAAAAAATGTTTTTTTTCCGCACATATGGGCCTCCTCAGCCACCCTCAGAAAACCTAGGGGGTCAAGATACGTCTACCGTGCCCCCTTCTACCCATTCTGAACATTATTTGCCCTCCATCTTGTATTTTAATTCGACCGAAACACAAAATGGTGGACTCCCGTAACGCTGCAGGTTCGCGTACCGGGGCGCTCACCGGGAAGCGCTCCATCAAAACAGGTGGGAAAGTAATTTACAGAAGAAACCCTGGAGACACTTTCACCAAATATAGATTTGCTCATACTACATACCAATCCCTACCATTTTCACAAATTTGGTTGGAATTCCATTTAGCCATTTAGCCTGTAGACCTCTCTAAATACCCTGAGGTAAATTACTTCACAAAACACATCGGAAGTGTTGGAATTCACAACCAATTAAAATGTTACTTTCATTTTCTATTTTTTTTACCTGACATTTGATTGGTTATGTGCCTGAATATATATAAAGGAAGAGAAGGAAACACAGCCATTTTGACTACTACTTCCTGGTGTACATTTCAATAGGATTTTCACTAATAACTTCAACTTCTTTGTAAAGGTAAGTTGTTATTTTAAAAACTGAAGTATATTGTGCACTTTAAGTTAATATGGTAAACTTTTTCTGATAGTTATATACTATCCCTCTGTAGTAGTTATAGATTTAGATAGACTTCTCTGTTATAGTTATGGATGGAGTTACGCTTCTCTTTTATAATTATGAATTTACTTACGTTAAATCACATACACTTTTTTATATTCCTACTTCCACTCTGATACTATACACTGCCCAAAGATAAATTCACTGTTAAAAACTGCCTATCTAAAATTAATCCCAACAGTGCCCTATCTCTACTAATATATATTTTTTTTATGCAAATTTCAGACAAAATGGAAGGCGAACAGAAAGTTTCATTTGAAATTGTCCTTGCAGAGACCAATCAAGAAATCATTGATCCAAATGACATTGAATTTATGGATGAAACTTGGGACCAAGAACTACTGCAATGTGTGCAATCAGTAGATGTCCTCCTTGAAAATGAGGACATTTTACACACTCAAACATTACAAGCTATGTTCAATGAAAATAACGACATTTCAGACAGTGAAATATTAGACATTTTATTAAATTTTGAAACACAATGACAATAATAAATAATTGCTTAAAAAATATAGAAATAAAAAAAATCAACAAAACAAACAATCAATTACCATACAATATTTAAAAAGTCTATCATTCTTTTTTCCTTATAGTACGCTCCCCAGAGCGCTTCCCGGTGCGCGTACCGGGCGCTCCCCACGCAAAAAAAACAAAAATATTTTTTTTTTGCCCCGCGGGGCCCTTTTAAAGCCTTCACATCAAACCTAGGGGGTCAGGGAGGATCTACTATGCCCCCTTATGGTCATTTCCCCCTTTGTTTTGGCCTCCTCTTGTCTCTCGATCCTACCGAGAGACAAGATGGCGGCCGCTCCGGACTGTTTAGAATGTTGACAGACACCGGAGAGCCAATCAGCTTCGCTACGCGAAGTTCCGTTACGCGTCAAGTACGCGAACCGGAGTGCTGCCCGGAACGCGCTTACAGATATATATCTTTTTTTGAACGTTAATTTCTCAAAATCCACTGGATCACATATATTGAGACCTAGCAAAGGCACATCGGGCTACCAGTCCCTACAATTTTGCCAAGTTTCGTGCAAATCCATTCAGCCGTTCGGGCTAAAAGTGAGGCCAACCGCCCTATGGAAATTAACATGGGAAAAACACGTTTTGGGACCCCCCTTTTTTCTCAGCCCCCCCTTGACAAACCCCCCCAAATTTTCAGTGGCTGATCAGAAACAAAATGTTCCATTTTCCTGAAAATTTCAGCCAATTCCGTCCACAAACGCCAAAGTTATTAGACATAGAATTTTCAAAAATCCTATATATACCTACTGGTGACCGCCAGTAGGTAATATAGGTTTTGGATTGACTCTTTACCCACCGCATCCAGTCTCAGAAAGGAGCCGCTGTTAATATGCAGTTCGTGACTACACGGGGGGACTAGGATCACTGAATCTGTTGTCTCAGGCTCAACCTGAGTTTGGACTTTGTGCGGTTGGAGCGTTGGGGACCCAAGGGGGCTATTCATTTCACCAGCTCTTGCCTGTCAGCCACCGCAACCAACGTTCATACTCTACTCAGGGCCCACAGAAGGACACAGGGCTGAATGGAAGGAACCTACCTGGCAGCCGTGAGAGGTGCATGCTGGTACTTGCAGTTTGCCCACGCAACTACAGTGCCGTTCGTGACTTCACTCCACCCACCTGAGCATCCACCAATGGAAGAACGAATGGGACTACTTTTGCAGTGCCTGGCGGGGGGTGCGGTAATGGAGTAGGCATCTGAAGAAGGCACAGTCCGAAACGCGTCATGCCTCTGCTCCCGTGATAATAAATTTCCTCCTGGTATTCCCCGTTGTGGCTCTCCGATTCTTTCAGCAAGGAATCTATCACGTTATAATTTTGCGCCAGTCTTGGGCGCTTTGGAGAGCCCCGCTCCGCCTGGGGTAAGAGCAACAAGGACAACCACGGCAACGTTTTCATTCTCCAAGGTTTTGGATTGACTCTTTACCCACCGCATCCAGTCTCAGAAAGGAGCCGCTGTTAATATGCAGTTCGTGACTACACGGGGGAATAGGATCACTGAATCTGTTGTCTCAGGCTCAACCTGAGTTTGGACTTTGTGCGGTTGGAGCGTTGGGGACCCAAGGGGGCTATTCATTTCACCAGCTCTTGTCTGTCAGCCACCGCAACCAACGTTCATACTCTACTCAGGGCCCACAGAAGGACACAGGGCTGGATGGAAGGAACCTACCTGGCAGCCGTGAGAGGTGCATGCTGGTACTTGCAGTTTGCCCACGCAACTACAGTGCCGTTCGTGACTTCACTCCACCCACCTGAGCATCCACCAATGGAAGAACGAATGGGACTACTTTTGCAGTGCCTGGCGGGGGGTGCGGTAATGGAGTAGGCATCTGAAGAAGGCACAGTCCGAAACGCGTCATGCCTCTGCTCCCGTGATAATAAATTTCCTCCTGGTATTCCCCGTTGTGGCTCTCCGATTCTTTCAGCAAGGAATCTATCACGTTATAATTTTGCGCCAGTCTTGGGCGCTTTGGAGAGCCCCGCTCCGCCTGGGGTAAGAGCAACAAGGACAACCACGGCAACGTTTTCATTCTCCAAGGTTTTGGATTGACTCTTTACCCACCGCATCCAGTCTCAGAAAGGAGCCGCTGTTAATATGCAGTTCGTGACTACACGGGGGGACTAGGATCACTGAATCTGTTGTCTCAGGCTCAACCTGAGTTTGGACTTTGTGCGGTTGGAGCGTTGGGGACCCAAGGGGGCTATTCATTTCACCAGCTCTTGCCTGTCAGCCACCGCAACCAACGTTCATACTCTACTCAGGGCCCACAGAAGGACACAGGGCTGGATGGAAGGAACCTACCTGGCAGCCGTGAGAGGTGCATGCTGGTACTTGCAGTTTGCCCACGCAACTACAGTGCCGTTCGTGACTTCACTCCACCCACCTGAGCATCCACCAATGGAAGAACGAATGGGACTACTTTTGCAGTGCCTGGCGGGGGGTGCGGTAATGGAGTAGGCATCTGAAGAAGGCACAGTCCGAAACGCGTCATGCCTCTGCTCCCGTGATAATAAATTTCCTCCTGGTATTCCCCGTTGTGGCTCTCCGATTCTTTCAGCAAGGAATCTATCACGATATATATATATATATATATATATATATATATATATACACACAAACCTTGACAAATTGGATGCCTTTCCTAATGGGTCAGGGCTTCCTGGCGACGTCACAGCCCAAATATTCCAAAAGAAGAATCACGATTCCTTCCAGCATGTAATTCAAGCCCATACAGTCAAGAGGTAAGGTAGATTTTATTTTAACGGTCAGCTCAGTAGTAATAGCATGTCCGTTTCAACACAAAAGTGTCTTAATCATATGCAGCTGTGGGGAACATGTGACTTTGAATTTAAATACAATCCGCAATCCATTAGTAAACAGTGAAGAGGAATACTTGTATGCATGCATCTACTTTAAAAGCGCCAGTCACAACTTCTTTTCATTTTTTTGTTTTTCAATCTGGGACTACACAACTGGTTTCCTTACACAATATTCTTATTAATTTTATTGACAGTGCATTGTTTTGAAGCAGTGTCTGAATTTGTATGGTTTAAGTCCCAGTACTACTTGTTTCTGGACTACAGTGACCAGCATGCAACACAATTGTTTTGCGAAATACAGCATCGCATCCTTCCTATTTAAAGTCAATTTCAGTATTTGCCATGATAAAAATGTTTCATCGAAAGGTTATAACATGCCCACCTTAATGCTTTAAAGGAATCAATTCCATGTTGTGCAAGGGGGCAGGTATAATTCTTTTCCTCTATTCATCTCAAGGGCATTTTCCCTCATAGTGAAGGATGAAAATTCCACTCTTTTCCTGGCTTCCCATTTTTATTGCTTTTCCTGCTCCCGAAGTGCAGGGGAAAACCCCTGCAAACCCTGGCTGCATACAGTGTTTAAAAGTCTTCAGCCAGCTGAACTCATATAGGAATAGTGACAGAGCCTCCCATTGCAGCGGTGGCCCCACAGAAATCAGTCCTTCATTTCCAGTGACTGCAGCCGGTGGGCATCCTCCATATAAATCCACATGAACCTTGACGAATTGGATGCCCTTCCTAACTGGTCATGGCTTGCTGTTGACGTCACTTCCCAAATATTCCACATGAAGAATCACGCTTACTTTGAGCGTGAAATTCAAGCCCATCCAGTCCAGAGGTAAGTAAAGTAGATTTTATTTTAACAGGCAGCTCAGTAGTAATAACATGAACATGCACAGAATCAGTCTGGCACCATCCCTATGTTTATGTTGCCCAACAAACGTGCAGTTCCTACTGGAAACTGGGGACTTACACGACAGAAGGGCTGGGTGTTTTAGGGGATACATCTGCCTTCATCTGCATTCTGATATTCATCCTGGGCTGGGAGAGGCAGAGGTAGTTCACACTTTACATTTGTAAAGGTTGTGTCCTGTCCTCATTCAAAGGAGTGATTTACCCCTACTTATCATCTGGAGCCAGGGCTGGGTTGAAAAGATTGTTACACACTTCTAAAGGTTCCTTTGAAGTCACCTCTTCATCGAAGACATTTTTGAGTGTAAGTACAGGGGCTCTGACCCCTTGTTTTTAGACACTGTTGGTACTTGTAACCAGAGGCTGCTGGCTCTACAATCTCCACATTGTCAGGAGGAATGCTGTGCCACCAGGAGGAACCCCCATTTGGACTGCCTGCTTTGTTGTGCTAGTATTCTGCCTAATGATTGCTGGGCTGCAGGGGGGACTGCCACTTTGCAACTTGCATTATGTGCTGGCCTGCTGCCTGCCTACCTGCTTTTGCGCCCTACCAATGCGCTCCAAGGGCTTGTTTTCTGGCCTCCAGTTTTGGGGATCTCAGCACCATCAAAGATTCCCCGGTCTGCCCTTCAGGGGTCCTCAGGATACTCTGCAAAGAAGAGGATCGGTGCTGCCACTTTGACTTTTGCTCTGTTTTGTTGGCCTGCTACCACCTCTTGCAGTGAGGGGGGAATTGCCCACTACAATCTCTTGAACCCAGGAACTCCAAGGGCTCACAGACTTTCATCAGAGCGAGCACTATGCTCTGCAACATTCCAACAGATGCTGTTTAGCTCCAGCTACGACCCGTATAGGGAGTGCCACTGGGTGGTGACGTGAGGCGGGGAAGGGGCAGGGTGGGGGGGTTGTAAAATGCGGGAAAGGGACAATTTCAGGTAAGTAACAAAAAAAAACGAATTGTGTTGCGCGTGCTGCATATCATTTGGCGATGCAGTGCATGCAACGAAATTCGTTTTATTTATTTATTTCGTTACTTACCTGAAATCGTCTGTTTCCCGCATTTTACAACCCCCCACCCTGCCCCTCCCCCGCCCCAAGTCACGCCCTCGGGCACGCCCTATACGGGCCGTGGCTGTGTATGAAGAAGGATAGCTGTCTCATGGGTCCCAATGCTGGGGAATTGCCCCACTTGTTTGAAGACCCGCCGATGGTACTGTGCTGAGTCATGCGCTGGCGGCTGAGTCTGGCAGGATTCTTTCTTTTCACCACATGCCTTTCAGTACTCTTGAGCAGTGTTATTCACTTAGTTGGGCAACAGGCCGCTCAAACCACTTCTGGGGTCTCTGCTCTCTTTCCATTCCGGCAATGAGAAAGCGCATTGGCCACTCCTAAAGGAGATTACTGAAATCACATACCATAGAATTTCTAATAGGAGCACAGTAGGTTCTGTGCCCCAAGTTCAAATAGCACTAGGGCATTTCAAATGTTGTGACCTTATTGCTTGTAACACTCATGTATTGAAAAGCACCTCATTTCAGCGCACTGCACTGCAGTGCTACTGAAATTACCTAATAAAATGTAATAGGAGAGCAGGTGCCCTCGGGAAACAACCATTTCAACGCAACTTTTACAACGCACTACCATTACAACGAAACTTTTACAACGCAAAAACCATTACAACGCATGTATTTACAACGCATGTTTTTACAACGCAGGTACCTTTACAACGCATACCATTACAACGTAAGTATTGGTAAGTATATAATTATATTTTAAATTTTATATGTTTGGGTTTTTTAAGGGGTATTTTTAGGGTTCAGGGTCAGTTTTGGGTAAAGGGGTATTTTTAGGGTTCAGGGTCAGTTTTCAGTTTTTGGGTAAAGGGGCATTTTTAGGGTTCGGGTCAGTTTTTAGTTTTTGGGTAAAGGGGTATTTTTAGGGTTCAGGGTCAGTTTTCAGTTTTTGGGTAAAGGGGTATTTTTAGGGTTCAGGGTCAGTTTTCAGTTTTTGGGTAAAGGGGTATTTTTAGGGTTCAGGTCACTTTTCAGTTTTTGGGTAAAGGGGTATTTTTAGGGTTCAGGGTCAGTTTTTAGTTTTTGGGTAAAGGGGTATTTTTAGGGTTCAGGGTCAGTTTTCAGTTTTTGGGTAAAGGGGTATTTTTAGGGTTCAGGGTCAGTTTTCAGTTTTTGGGTAAAGGGGTATTTTTAGGGTTCAGGGTCAGTTTGGGGTTTTTGGGTAAAGGGGTATTTTTAGGGTTCAGGGTCAGTTTGGGGTTTTTGGGGTACAGGGGTATTTTTAGGGTTCAGGGTCAGTTTTGGGTTTTTGGGTAAAGGGGTATTTTTAGGGTTCAGGGACAGTTTGGGGTTTTTGGGGTACAGGGGTATTTTTAGGGTTCAGGGTCAGTTTTGGGTTTTTGGGGTACAGGGGTATTTTTAGGGTTCAGGGTCAGTTTTGGGTTTTTGGGGTACAGGGGTATAAGGTAAAAATAAAATAAAATTAAATTTAAATTAAATCAATAAAATAAAATAAAATTAAATTAAATTAAATTAAATTAAATTAAATTAAATTAAATTAAATTAAAATAAATTATATTATTTTCAATTATTTTAAATAAAAAAATAATAATATATACTTACCAATACTTACGTTGTAATGGTATGCGTTGTAAAGGTACCTGCGTTGTAAAAACATGCGTTGTAAATACATGCGTTGTAAAAGTTTTTGCGTTGTAAAAAATTCGTTGTCATGGCATGCGTTGTAAAAGTATGAGTTGTAACGTCATACATCCGTGCACTCACTGCAATTTATGTGATTTTCCCCTCACCTAATGTGCATCACGTGCACAAACAGTATGATGTATATGGCTTTGGTCTTGTTTTATGTAAGCTATAGAAGTCTATTTTTAGATTTTGCCTGCACAGCACTTGCCCTGTGCTTGTGAAATCTCTTGTATTTAATATATCTTAAAAGGGGACTCTTATCAGTTCCCAAGGCTGAATTAATGTTTTCATTTGCTTTTGTGTGGTACTTATTTTTTGTTAACTTACCCTAGCTGCACTCATTTAAGATACTTTTACTAAAGCTGTTCACACTGTTTAACCCCCATTCACTGTCAAGATAAGATCTCTTCCCAGGAAGAGATAGACAGCGTCTAACAGTATGCTGGAAGGCTTGCTTTTTTAAATTAGTTGTGTAAAGCAGATACTTTAGCCTTAAAACAATTGTGGCATTTCCGATTCATGCCTCAGTACCTTTCTTTGAATTTTGTAGGCATTATTGAATTGATTTTTTCAACTTAATCTATTTGGTCATTATGATCAAATTCCAAATGTTGTAATAAACATTGTACGTTAAAAATAAAGTTAATATACAAGCGTTATACCATATTTTACTACCAAACGGGCAGCCACAAGTGCAGTTACCATGCAGACTACAGGGTCATGATATGAATGATGCAGCAGGTGCTGAAGCACCAGGCCCAAAAGCTGTCAGAACTCTCCTAAACACATCATATTGCTATATTTGACTATTAAAGAGTCAGTCACAATTGCAGTAGAAAGGGATTTGGTTTCAATGGCACAGAAGGTGATAAGCTCTAGCGAGTCCACTAAACCCAGATTATTGCTAACATTTAAACTAAATAGGCTGTCACAAATTGAGTTATCTTGCAGACAACAGGATCATGATTTCAATGTTTTAGCAGGTGCAGTGACACCAGGACCAAAAGCTTTAGGCACCCCACTAAACCCCTAAAATTGCTATATTTTATTAATAACAGTCAGTCACAAGAGCAGTTACCTTGCATTCAACAGGGTCCTGATTTGAATGGTGCAGCGGGTGCAGTGGCACTGAGATCAAAAGCTCCAGGCTCCCCACTAAACACTGATTATTGCTATATTATACAACTAAACAGCAGTCACAAGTGCAGTTATCTTGCAGGCTCTAGTGTCATGATTTAAATGATGCAGCAGGTGCAGAGGCACCGAGCCAGAAAGTTATCAGAACTCCTCTAAACCCCTAATATTGCTATATTTTACTACTCAACAGGTTGTCAAAGTTGCAGTTACCTTGCAATTGAAAGAGGCTCAATTTAAATGGGGCAGTGACACCGGAGTCAAAAGTTCTCATAACTCCACTAATCACCAAATATTGCTATATTTTGCTACTAAACAGGGAGTCAAAAGGGCAGTTATCTTGCAGGCAACAAGGTCATGATTTGAATGGTGCAGCAGATGCAGTAACACAAGGCCCAAAAGTTGTCAGAACTCCTCTAAACACAGAATATATTGATATATTTCACTACTAAACAGGCAGTCACAATTGCAATTGCATTTACCTTGGTACAGGTGCAGTGGCACCAGGCCCAAAAGTTGTTAGACCTCTACTAAACAGCAAATATTGCTATATTTTGCTACTAAACAGGCAGTCAAAAGTGCAGTTATCTTGCAGGCACTAGGGTCATTATGTGAAAGGTGCAGCAGGTGCAGTGGCACCAGGCCTAAAAGTTGTCAGAACTTCTCTAAACACTTAAGATTGCAATATTTTACAACTAAACTAGACAGTCATAAGTGCAATTATCTAGCAAGCACTAGGGTTATGATTTCAATAGTGCAGCTGCTGCACTGGCACCATAACTAAAAGCTCCAGGCTCCCCACTAAATGCCTAATATTGCTGTATTTTATTCCTAAACAGGCAACCACAAGTGCAGTTACCTTGCAGACAACAGGGTCCTGATTTGAATGGTGCAGCAGATGCAGTAGCACCAAGCCCAAAAGCTGTCCGAACTCCTCTAAACACATAACATTGCTATATTTCACTACTAAACAGGCAGTCACAATTGCAGTTGCCTTGAAAAGGGACTTGATTTGAATGATGCAGCAGGTGCAGTGGCACTTGGGCCAAAAGCTCTAGGGACCCCACTAAGCCCAGATTATTGTTAACTGTTACTGCTAAGCAAGACAGTCCCAAGTGCATTTATCTAGCAGGCAATAGGGTCATGATTTAAATGGTGCAGCAGGTGCATTAGCACCAGGACCAAAAGCTCTAGCCACCCCACTAAGCTCCTAATTCTGCTATATTGTACTACTAAACAGGCAGTCACAAGCATAGTTACCTTGCAGGCACTAGGGTCATGATTACAATGGTGCAGCAAGTGCAGTGACACCGGGGCCCAAAGCTCTAGGAACACCTCTAAAAACCAAATATCGCAATTTATCAGTATTAAACAGGCAGCCACAAGTTCAGTTACCTTACAGGCAGTAAGGCCATGATTTGAATGATGCAGCAGGTGCACTGACACAGAGCCCAAAAGTTGTCAGAACTCCTTTAAAAAACATAATATTCCTATTACATCAATTAATTCAATTATTTCCCTCTTTCATTTCATTTTTCAAAATGTTGCTAAAACTTACCCGCACTATACCACTAGTAGCACAATATATTGCCTTTTTGTACATAAACAAGTCATAACACTTTAACAGACTTTCTTTTACTTATATTGTGCAACTACTCAGCAAGCTACAAATTACAACAAAAAACTACTTATTAATCACATTGGCGAAACCTAATGCATTTACTAATGCTTGTTATATAATCCTGTGGAGTCTCTTTTGGGATGTATCAATTGTGTTGCTGTATTCGTGTGTTGCACCAACACTTTACACATTGTTTCCGATGATAATCATGCCTGCTCTGCGCCAAGCTAACAGAAGGTGAGCATAGACTATCTTTGGTCTGTAACTGACCTGCCCTGCCTAAAGTAGTGAGTTCTCTCATGCTTAGGTGCATTCCCTAGCCAACCAGATATGCCATTTCTAACAATCTCTCTCCATTATTTTTCCTTTGATCTGGGAACTTTTTGATTGAACAAGTCCGGATATAAGATAGCACAATGACTTATGAGAGGAAATGTTATGTTTTAACCCTATGCTAAGGTCATATGTAGTACTCAGCGATACCATAGGTATATACAAGACTAGGGCTTCATACAACACAAGTCTGTGGGACAAAATGTCTTTCTTTATACAGGCATTGCAGATGTTGATTGTATATACATGGTTTGCTTTACTCCTGGTTATCTGGAATCCCAAGTGTAGTAGTGGAAACTGCGTTATCAAAAAATGGTTTGCGATTGAGCTATTCTATATTTGTCTGTATCTGGATATTTACTGTGTGGGCGTGAAATATAACACGTCAATGGCGACCTGATGTTCTGCCTTTTTATGGTTAGCCAAGTTCACATTACAATGGGTTAAAAGGACTGTTGTTTCGTTTTTGGGACATATTAATTATTTGTTATGCTTTCTGTGTTAATAGCATTAAATGAGGACGCGTACATGTTAATTTTACTGCGAGGGGAAAGTATTCCCTCTGGTACGTAAAGAATGCCTCAAGAAACTTTCTTTTTCATAATTAATGGTAATTAAGGGACTGGGGTATACGTTTATGTTCCCCTCCCTTATGCTTACTGAGGTAGTTTTATAATGTGTTAATACAACCAGCGCGGAACTCTGCTAAGTGGCATAAAAACTCCTCTGCACTACGTGGAGTTCCGTGAGTGACGGAGTGCGTTAGGGTCATGCTGTTTGCGGTGATTTTGAGTCCAGGTGTTTGTCCAGTGCTGTAAAACCAACGCTAACTGCACCATGTACAGCCCAATAGGGCGATACTCCTTTTCTGCTGCTCGAGTCGATTTTCGGAAACTAAGCAAACCCCACGAATGGAGCGGAGTTCACTGCCCAGGGTTATAAATTACTTGAGATGCTTTGACTGCATGTTTACAGCAGTAAAGGTGGGGTAAGAGGATTTCCTTTAGTACAGTAAGAAAGTCTCAGTAAAGTCTTTCTTTTTTGACCACTGATAACCGGGTCATCTGGTACACTCTGGTACGTGAAGAATTCCTCAGGAAACTTTCTTTTTGATAGTTATTGCTTATTAAGGGACTATGGAATACTTTTACGTTGCCCTCCCTTATGCTTACTAAGATAGTCCCCACATGGCCGATCCAGACAGTTTGGTCTCTGACCTTAGCCCTCCTGTGACTGAAATCCCCTCAGACACTCCCCTCCCCAACCCTGATAATCTGAACCCTTCCTCACTTTCTTCCCCGACCCCCTACACAGTCCCTGTTCCCCGCGACCCTGACTCCCCCCGGGTCGAACGCCACTCCCAATACTATGATCTCTCTCTCCCCCCTCCTCTGGACACTCCCCTTCCGCTGCTGCACTCCCACGTACACAACCTACCACCACCGCTAATCTCTCTGACATGGCCCAGAACTTGGACGCCCTGCCTAGAATTTCTCGCCCTCCTTTCCTGGACTCTAGTCCCACTTCTCTTCCCCAGAACTCCTCGAATGGGAATATGACTAATCCGGCTCCCTATGTAAAACCTCTCCCCTCTCCTAATCCCAGGGACTCCATCCTATCCCTGACCCCTGTTAAATCTACCTAGATAGACCCAAGTCTGTCTCGACCCCTGCCTAAAACCTCAAACTTTTTCAGTGCAATAACACAGCAACTGAACAGAATGGAGAGGAAAATTAACTCCCTTACTGCTGATTTCCTTCACTTACAGCAAAACCTCCTCAACAGAGACAAGCCACCGTGCTCCCTCCCCCTGGGTATTCCTGCCCCTACCCCACTCAATACACCTCCCACGGCCCAACTCGATACACCTCTCATGGCCCCTACCCCACCCAATACACCTCCCTTGGCCCCACTCAATACACATCTCATGCCCCCCCAAAGCACCCCTCGACCCCCCAGCCCAGCAGCGAGTCAGACACTTAGTCTCAACTGGGATAGCCAGCCCTTCTCGGTACCGAAACCAGATGAGATCAATGACTCTTACCTCACTTCCAAACAGAAGTCTTCCCCTTTCCACATCCCTGTTATTATTGGCACAAACAGAATCCCTAATACTGTCCACTCGCCCAGACCCCCTGCTCAATACACCTCTATCCACCTAACTTCCCACATCATTGAGGCTCCCCGCCCTCTCTCTTGTATGCACCTTAAATGCAGATCAGCATTACAACACACCACTGACATTGCTGAAGCTCTGCTTGCTGAAGATATTGACATCGCTTTCCTCACGGAATCCTGGCTCAATGTCCACTCTACCCCCATCCTTGACACCCTCACCCCCCCAGGGTACAACATAATCAGACAAGACAGGCCGATCAAAACGGGGGGGGGGGACTAGCCATCATCCACAAAGCTGGAATACAGATTACCAATCTCAAACCTGCAGAATACCTATCGTTTGAATACCTGGGTGTCGAACTCACCATTAAGGGCACCTCATCCAACAAATTCCACACCATCTACCACCCGCCTGGAGAACGTACTCTTTTTCCCGAAGAACTAACAGACCTAATAACACGGTTCTCCTTGACAGATACCAAAGACATGTTCCTGGGTGACCTCAATATCCACTGGAACGACCCAAAAGACTCCACTGTCCTGAACCTATCCAACCTTCTGGAAATACATAACCTCAAACAACTCTGCAATAAGCCAATTCACATCAAAGGTGCAACACTCGATGCAATCATTACCAACAACGAACTGGTCTCTCTGAGAGAGATATCTCCCATTCACTGGTCCGACCACCACCTCATTCTGTTCAGGATTGACACACCTGTCAGCCACCAACCTATTTGTGACGTCAACCCTAAACTCTTGACCAGAAACATCAACAAAATCCCTTTATCCGAACTTGAATCCATGATTCATCCTCATCTCCAACTCCACCCCTCATCATGGACGGCTGATGACCTCACCACACACTTCAACTCAAAAATGACAGAGGTTTTAGACCAAGTCGCTCCACTCAAACTCAAACAACAGAGGCAAAACAAATCGAAACTCTGGTTGAATGTGGAGCTAAACGATGAACGGCGCCAACTCAGACAAACGGAAAGGGCTTGGAGGCTTAACCCCTCGACCTTAAACCTAACAGAACTTAGATCTGTTCAGCAGGCATACAAAAAACACATTTTCAGGGAAAAGGCGTCCTTTTTCCGCAGCCAACTAGATCTGGCGAAAAACAGACTGAGAGAACTCTTAAGCATTGTCAAAAGCCAAACTAACGGCACCCCCTCTCAAGATTTCGAAGCCACAAATGAGCGATGTGAAGAAATTGCCACCTTCTTCACCAATAAAGTCTCGAAAATTGATCAATCCTTCATTCAAACTGCAAACACTCCTTCCCTCATTACCTGCCCCCCTTCTACTTCCCCCGACAACACAGAAAGAGTTCTGTACACGGACAATCAGACTGGCCTCCAGCTAAAAAACAATGCGCACTGGTCCGACTTTGAGCAAATGGCAGAAAACAAGGTCTTCAAGATAATTTCTAATCTGAAACCTTCCTCCCACACCATGGACCCCCTCCCTTCCACAATCATAAAAGAACTCAACCACACCATTTCGCCTTTCTGGACAAAAATCATCAACGCCGCTCTCACCTCAGGCTGTGTCCCAGACTCCCTTCAGCTAGGACAAATCACACCCATTCTCAAGAAACCAGGGGCCGACCCTAATGATCTGAACAAACTCAGACCTATCTCAAACCTCCCATTCCTTGCAAAAACATTGGAGTCATGTGTTCTCCATCAACTCAATAAACACATTGATGAGTTCAACCTCCTTGACACCTTTCAATCAGGATTCAGGAAAGGCTGTAGCACTGAAACAGCCATACTCATCCTTATTGACCTATCTGCGGCATTCGACACAGTTAATCATCCAGCTCTTCTAGAGACCTTGTTGAAGCGCTCCAGCATAAATGGTACTGTACTCAAATGGTTCACCTCTTTCCTCCAGCATCGCTCGCAACAAATTAAAATCAAATCATGTCTATCGAGGCCGACAAAAGTCACACTTGGAGTGCCACAAGGCTCAATCCTCTCCCCGTCCCTCTTCAATCTCTTCAGGGAGCCCCTCACAATCATCTTGAAAAAAGCTGGAGTGAGTTACCACCTTTATGCGGACGACACCCAAATCTATTTCAAAATAAAGTTCCCCGATGACATCCAACACCTCAATACCACTCTAACGGAGAACCAAAGTGGTTCAACGTCAATCACTTAAAGCTCAACCCAGATGAAACAGAACTGATCCTATTCTCTCCAAAAAGTAACCATCGTCCTATCCAAGAGTGGCTCAAGAATCTGTTTGCCCTAAACTGCCCTCTCGTTCTATCCAACTCAGTTAAGTCTCTAGGCATCACCCTGGACAAGAACCTGTCAATAGAGGCCCACATCAAAAACTCTGCAAAAAGTGCTCTTTTCTCTCTAAAACACCTCAAGAAATTGAAACCTTTTCTTCCCGATGATGACCTCAAGATACTAGTTCAATCCCTGGTTCTCTCTAAAATCGACTACAGGAACGCCATCCTTACAGGGACGCCAAAAGCTCACCTAGCCCCTCTAAGGGCAGTGCTGAACATGGCCGCTCGACTTGTATCTGGAGTAAAAAGATTTGATCACATCACTCCAGCTCTCAACTCCCTCAAATGGCTTCCCATGGAAGGGAGATGTATTTACAAGCTGACCTGCATCACACACAAAACCCTCCACTCTCCGGCTCACAACTACCTGAACAACAAAGTGGTAAGAGCAGGTCAAACCAGAACACTGAGAAGCTCCAACTCACTATTTCTCATTCCTCCAAAAATGAAAAAGAAAACCACCCAATACAGATCGTTTTCCGGTAACGCTCCGAGGATATGGAACGCTCTCCCGGGAGTCCTCAGATGCAACCCCTCCTTCCCTTGTTTCAAAAGAGACCTCAAACTCCATCTCCTTAACAAATACTTTCCTGAACAACGTCAACTAACCTAGACCTCAATACCCCGAGTTGATTCCCATTCAAGGATTGTTGGTGAACGGACTATGCTAATCTCCTTGTTTTTCTTTTTTTCGTCCCCTCCCCCTCCGCTGCACAGTTACTTATTGTTCATACTGTATTCTTTATCCATGGTTTGCTTACATACTGTCAGCCTTCTTGGTAATGTAAGGCCCTTCGGCTTTGCACAATATGTATGTGAAGCGCTCTGATACCTACGGGTCTAGCTAGCGCTATGCAAAACTTTAAAAATAAAAACATTTAAAAAATGCTTGGGCGAAGTTTGCAGAGTTCCGTTATGCAGAACTCTGGGAAGTGACAAAAAAAATCTGCTGCGCTACGTGGAGTTCTGCGAGTGATGGAGTGCGTTAGGGTCATGCTGTTCGCTGTGATTTTGAGCACACGGTGTTTGTCCAGCACTGTAAAATCAACGTGAACAGCAACATGCACAGCGCAAGAGGGCACAGCTGCCTTTCTGCTGCTCGAGCTGCAGCTTCCTCAATGTAAACGGAAGGTTTCTCAACGTGAGTGATCGCGACCTGCCGCGACTACTCGCATTGAGAAATCTGACCACCTGCATTGAAAAATCTCACCAGGAGGTTGATTTTCATCGCTCCCCAACTACACTTTGGTGAGCGAAACCGAGGAAAATCTTACCGGGTAGTGGATTTTTAAGTGGTGGGGTTAGAGGATTTCCTTTAGTACGGTAAGAAAGCTTCAGTAAAGTCTTTCTTTTTTTACTTCTGGTAACCGGTTAATATGAGTTATCAGCTCAGAGTTAAAACCAGCAGTTTTCCTCCCGACATTCTTTCTGACTCTCTGATTGAGGACGAGAGAACACGCTGTGGCTGGCCGTTCCTAAATAAAGTGAGAGTGTGAGTTACTTTCGAATGCATTTAGGTTCTCATAATTTTCTAGAAGTATGCTTTAGGATTTTCTGTTAGTGACGTTTTTTGTTGCTGTTCTATTTTATCTGCATTAGAATTCACTGCAGCAGAGTGCTGCTGATGAAAATTAACTGCAGATGGCAGTGCAATGCTAAGTGATTTTAGATTTGCTCTAATCTTCTGATGTGGGTGAAGTTTTACAATTGTCCATAATTTATTAACCCCTTCGATGCTAATGACAAAGCCAGCTCGTCATGGGCGTTACCTGCGCTACGCGGATGACGAGCTGGCTTTGTCATAAACCGCGCGTTTTTCAAAAATCAGCGCACAGCTGGAAATTGCGGTAGCGCGGTAGAGGTTAAATGTGAGTCTGAGATACATGAGTTTGCAGTTCCAGTTGGTGTTTGTTCTTGGTTTTTTCTATAGCTTTGTTGTGCAGTTTAGGATAACAGTGATTTATGGTTTGCGGTTAACAGGAGTTTAGATATGAACCATTGTTCCATATTGCCTTGCCTTCTCAGTTGTGTCATCTTTTTTGTTATCGTCACCTCTCTTTTTTCTTTTCATTTATTTGCATCAGTTTTCATTGGGCATTGTAAATAAGCTTGAATAAAAATATTCCAAGTACGTAGATGTTATTAACTATCTCTTAGCCTTTCTTTCTGACTTGTGGGGCGATTTTGCCAATGATTTTGTCAAACGACATGGGTTTCCTTACAAAAGACTCACATGGCTAGAAACATTATATACATTTATGTTTATGTGTATTATGAAGTGTTTTTCGAAATCCTAATTGTTAGAAATGGGGGTCTTTAGTTGGCAGTGGTATGCATCCTGTCCAAGTAGGGATCCTTCATTCTAGTCAGAGTAAGGGAGTTACACACCCAAGATAACCCCTGCTCACCCCCTTGGTAGCTTGGCCTGATCAATCAGGCCTATCTCAGAGGCAATGTGTAAAGCATTTGTTCATAAAACACACAGTAACACAGCGAAGACACTATAAATGAACACCACCCCGGTTTAGAACAATAACCAATCTTTATCTAAAAAAAACAGGACCAAAACGACAAAGATCTACTGTACACAACTCAAGATATCCTTTTTAAAGGTTTGAGCAATTTAGTCCATAGAACTCTATGGATGCGTTGATTTTAGCACAAAGTACCTTTGAAGCATCAAAACCGAAGATGGAAAATTGCTGCAAAGGAGGGAAGCATCAGAAAGCTCAGCGACATGTTTATTCTTGAGTCCCAGGGGAATGGAAGCGTCAGTTCTGCTGCAACCAGGAGATGTGTTGTATCGATCGATGCACTGGCAAAACAGGCACTGTGTTGATTCTTCCAGCTGATGGCAGGTAATGCATCGATTTTTTTAGCCACACAGCAGGGCCTCAGTCAAAATCAGAGCAGGTGTCTCGGATGTTGGAGAAACGGTCCTCTGGTCTTCGGCTGCGGTGGTTCGTCCAGCTGTGAACAGGCGCTGCATCGATTTTATGCCTGCGCCGCGGCGATGCATTGATTTTTCAACTGCGCGCCAAGCTTGTGGTGGGAAAATGGCGCTGAACGGCAATGTGTGGATTTTCATCTCTTGAAGCAGCAGAACCACCTCCAAGGGCCCAGAACTGAAGTTGGCACTTGCAGGTCAGAACTCCCTCCCAGCAGAGGAGTTCAGGTGAGCTGCAGATGAAGTCTTTGATGGCCCTGGACTTCCAACAGGAGGCAGGCACACACAAGCCCTTGGAGAACTTGGAAAGTAGGATTCCAGAAGGCAAAGTCGAGTCCTCTCACTGCTCACAGACAGAAGCAGCAACTGCAGGCCAACCCAGCAAAGCAACACAGCAAAGGGACAGTACTCCTCTTGAAAGCTCTTCAGCTCTTCTTGGCAGAGTCCTCAGTCAAGAAATGTTCTAAAAATGTGGGGTTACAGGTCCCATACTAATACCCCATTTCACCTTTGAAGTAGCCATGCTACAAAGGATAGTCTTTGTAGTGCCCATATCCAGACACTCTACAGGGGGCTGGAGACAGCAATGTGAGAGGTCAGGCACAGCCCTACTCAGGTGTTAGTGACAACTCCTGCCACCACTCTAGCTCAGGAAAGCCCATAAGCCTGGTGATAGGCAATCAGAATACGCAGGGAACACCTCAACTCATTTTGTGTGACTGTCTAGAGGGAATGCACAAACAACCCAGCTGTCAGTCTAAGCCAGATGTTGATTCCACAGGCAGGCAGAGGCACAGGATGGTAAAGCAAGAAAATGCTCACTTTCTAAAAGGAAACCGGAATACCAAGGACCTGAAAGAGAAGAAAGCAAAGATTGTGAATAACAAATATCATCCATGAAACATAAGTGAATGTGGGAAGGAGTTCCTATTTCAATGAACACACAAGTTGCTTATTTAACTTGGTTCATTGGCTGGTGAATAAAGAAACTGATGTCCATTCAAGAAGAGATTGAGCTTGATGTGCTACGTCCTGAGGAGAACTCGACATTAATGTCCTAATGTTTCAAAACGCGGCAACTGTTTTCATTTCTAACCAAATAGGTGCCCACTTAGATGGGTAGACCACATGCTGCTCACCATTGATTAGGTGTATAAAAAGTTAGAAATTATTGAGTGAGCCCAGTAGGTTCACCATTTGGAACGAGTCTCTGAATTATTAAGTAAAAAAGCTATGTAAATAATCAAAAGGTTTCAGAGACACTGCTTGTTTTGGAACGTGAAGACAAAAAACGTGTTTAGAACAATAGCTGTATAGATAATTTGTTGACTGTATATATATTTGTATTCTATCTGTACCACATGTGTGGGTCTTTTTGTGTACAGTGCTGTTGCGTCTTCAGTGTATGTCCACAATTGCACTTAATTTGTATTGTTTACATTTACAAGTAATTTTTTATTAACAAAAAGATAACAAATAAAAAAGAGAAAATATTTGAGAAATAAAATTCTACTTTTTCCAACCAGAGTGTTTAGGTCATCTGGAGTTTGGTATGACTGTTGAGTTTGAATGGTATCAGGATTGGAATTTCTGTGTTTGTTAACACTTTCTAAAAGTGGCATTTTCAAGCACATAATTTAAAAACTACCTTTACAAAAAGATGCATTTTTAAATTCTGAGTTCAGGGAACTCAAATTCCAAATCTCTATCTCTTTCCAATTGAAAGTTACACTTGTACGATGTTAGAAGGCAGCTCCAATGACAACCTATGGGAGTGATAGTCCTTGCAATAGTGAAAACTGAATTTCACTATCAGGATATGTAAAACCCACATGTAGATGCCCTAGCTTTCATATACACTGCAACCTGCCCATAAGGATATCTTGGGCCTACTGTAGGGGTGCTTTGCATATAATGAAAGGGAAGGTTTGGGACTGGCAAGTGGGTGCACTTGCCAGGTCGACATGGCAGTTTGAAACTGCACTTGCAGACACTGCATGTTTACAGCACTACTTGTGTGGGTGGCACAATCAGTGCTGCGGGCCTACTAGTAGGATCTGATTTACAAGCCCTTGTCACACACAGTGCACTTTACTAGGGACTTACCAGTAAATCAACTATGCCAATCATGGATATCCAAACATAATCATAATGTACACAGGGAGCACTAGCACTTTCGCCCTGATCAGCAGTGGTAAAGTGCAGAGAGTTCAAAAACCAGCAAAAAACAAAGTCCAGGATAAAGTCAAAAATACAGGAGGTGGGGGCAAAAAGGCAGGGGAAACCACGCCAAAGATGCCAGGTCTAACACTGTTTTATAGTGAATTCTATGAAATTTGATTTCTTTGCTCTTCTTTAGTATTTGCGAATGAACCCTATGTATCAAAATTATTATTCAATATAGGCTTAATGTCAAACAGTGTGTTGTAAGGGTACTGAGATTCACTTACCTATGTACGATATTCATGTTGTCTTTTGGCTTAAGACCAGTGGAGTGCATGTTATGGAATCAATATAGCAATTGCTTCTCTGTTTAAAAGCATTAATGATACAATATTTCTGGAGAGATGAGGATTTGTTGAATTTTGATTAATTGGGTGTAATTACATACCATTGTAGTACCTCGGGATAGATGGACCTCCGTCAAGTCCTGAGGATGGTCTCCATGAAACTCTAATAATAGGACCAAAATGTCGACACAAGGGCAGTGCTGAGTCTGGATGAGGGAGGAGATTCAAACTATATTTTACAAAATCATGAGGGCTGGGCTTCCAGGATATTCTAACCTCTAGCCCTTGGGCTTGCTTTCTTTATTTCTATTTGTATATTTATATCTATATATCTATCTATGATATACTTACATATACATCTATATTCACTGAAAAAACCATAGGTTATAGACCATATATAGTTAGGAATTAGCATTTACAAAACCTTGAAAATTCACTGAAAAAACCATAGGTTATAGACCATATATAGTTAGGAATTAGCATTTAAAAAACCTTATTTTACTCACACAAAACCATTGAAATTCCATATATAGTTAGTTGCACTAACTATATATCGCGCACCCGCAATCCACTGCTGATCATGTCACATATTACATCATTCATGACATGGTCAGTGACATCACTGATGACATCACTGATGACATCTCAAATGACATCACTGATGACATCACTGATGACAACATCTAGTGACTGTATGTTTCTGTAAAGTTAAAATATGTCTTACATATTGAAGAATGAGTGGATGTATAAGTGTCTGGATGAAGGATTTAGTAGGTGCGTGACTGACTGTATGAGTGAGTGATTAAATGTGTCTCACTGAATGCATGGGTTAGTGACTAAACTGTCTTAATTTGTGCATCATTATGTCTGTTGTTCTGTAAACTGCTGCATGTGTTGATCATTAGCTATACGAGAGGCTATATGTGTTATTAATTGGTTGCCCAAGTATTTCTATGGGAGATTGAGTTTGTGTGGGGGTGGCTGGAAGGTGTATGACTCTATGCATAGATGTGTGAGCAGTTTATTCACTAGGTGTATGAGTTCAAGAGTGCATGTGGAAACAGCTACATGGGCAGTTGACTGTGTGCATGAGTGTATTGATGAGTGAATGGATATCTCAATGCTACATGTCATAGTAAGTACATATGTAAAACACAGTACATGTGAGAGTTGGCATATATAAATAACTGTGCATGAGAGCCACCGAATGAGTGAGTGGTTGTATCGATCATTGTGAACTTGTATCAGGGATTGTATAAGAGAGTAAATATGTGTTAGTATATGTTTCAATAAGTAAGGTGTGTTTAACTGTATAGTTGAAGAAATGGAGGTGAGATTGTTTCTTTGCATGACTGACTGGGTGTGTGAGTAACTCCATGGATGAGTGGCAGTGTGTGAGTGTCTGTATACACTGAGTGTATCTAAGGTTATATTAGAGTCTGAAGAGGTTTATCGTATTAGCACAAGAATGATGTCAAATGAGATGTCATCAGTGATGTCATCAGTGATGTCATTTGAGATGTCATCAGTGATGTCATCAGTGATGTCACTGACCATGTCATGAATGATGTAATATGTGACATGATCAGCAGTGGATTGCGGGTGCGCGATATATAGTTAGTGCAACTAACTATATATGGAATTTCAATGGTTTTGTGTGAGTAAAATAAGGTTTTTTAAATGCTAATTCCTAACTATATATGGTCTATAACCTATGGTTTTTTCAGTGAATTTTCAAGGTTTTGTAAATGCTAATTCCTAACTATATATGGTCTATAACCTATGGTTTTTTCAGTGAATTTCATAGGTTTTTTAACAGCTAATATCTGTAGCTGTAAAATGTATTCTTCTTTAAATCCAAAAATATATTTTATATGTTTATTAATAACTTTTTTTTTAAATATTTTTTTTTCTTCGTTCCCGCTTCGCGAATCGGGAAGCTTCCCGTTAGCTGACCTTGATGCCGCGAAATAGACCACGAGCCGGTAAACGTTTCTTTACCGCAACTGCCGCGTTAGAAAACAACATCGTGACGCCTCCCGTCCGCATGACGTTTCGCGTTGTCGCGTGATACGTCATATGACGTGCTACGTTAGCGAACTCGTACGCTTACCGAGTCGCAAAGCACAGGTTTCTGGAAGCAAACCGGGAGGCCCTGCAAAGCGCGTAACATACACACAGCAGGTCATGTGACTTGGTAATAACACTTTTCATTGGTTCATTTCACTTTCGGTTTCCTAATGATGTAAGACTAGGTCATATGATCTAAAATGAACACTTTTCATTGGTTGAGAACTATTTTTTTTCCCAAATGGTGAAAATCCCTCCTTCTTTCCTCACTCTGACTTTCATCATTGTGAGAGAAAGACCCTTTGTTACCAGTGAGCAATGGCTTCTTTACTAGCTTCAGCTGGTGCTTCCCCACCACCTCCACCACATCCAAGGAAGAGTGGACCACCTGCTAAAGTTATAATTCAGCAAGAAGACGAAGAAGAGGAACAGGACGACCTAGATAATCTCCCTATTATGGCCAGAAGATCTGTTGTACCGGAAGTAACGGGACCAGAGGGCAGGGAGATGGTGCCAAATATACAAACGAGATTTCGTGAAGTAAAACAAGTCTGCCTACATTGCAGTGGATTCATTTGCTACGCAGAAAGTAGCATCACTCTGATCAACAGAGCTATTGACAATCATGCTCATGTTTGTCCGAAACTCCCCAAACAATAAATTCTTTTTTTTTGTTTTCTTGCTCCTGTTGAGCCCTTTACAATGAATCGTTTTCGTTGCCCCCTCCGAAAAAAAAAGAAAAAAATTATAAAACTGTTCAGAAAAATTCAAAAAAAGTAAAAAAATGTTCAGAAAAATAATAAAAAAAATATAAAACAACAAAAACAATTTAAAAAAAAGTTCTTTTCAGAACTACCTCCCCGTTATTAAAAAATTGGTACAATATTTGCAACTGTGCCAACCTCTATTTCTCTTAGTTCGCTTCCCAGTTCGCTCCCCGGTACGCGAACCGGAAGCGAACCCAAAAAATTTTTTTTAAAAAAAGAACAGTAAGTATAAGGGAAGGAAACAGACACTTATGTTAAAAGAAAGACAGCTATAAGGGAGTAAACTAGAGATACTATTACCCGTAATCCACTGCTGATGATGTCACATATTACATCATTCATGACATGCTCAGTGACATCATCAGCAGAGGATTGCGGGTAACAGTATCCCTAGTTTATTCCCTATAGCTGTGTTTCTTTTAACATAACTGTCTGTTTCCTTCCCTTATACTTACTGTTCTTTTTAAAAAAAATTTTTTAGATCAGTCAGAAACAGTGAAAGTAATGAAATATAAAAGACTACGTAGAATATGAGGACTGTATGCAACAACTTTGACACTTACAGAAGCCTCACCTTCTCCATGCCTCCTACACAGTTCTACATGTACATCATAAATGCAAACAGAACAGAATTAATTATACATGTTAAATGGTTTATTTTTGCTGTTCTCAGAATGTATCAAATTTCACTAAAACAGTGACTTGAAGGTATTCATCATATAACAGCGGGGAAAAAAAAACACAATCAAAATGATTGTGTTTAAAAAACCCATACAACATTAAAAATCAGAATTCAGAACTCCTTAAAGTTAACTTACTTTCCATGACGGCCAAGGATGTCCTATGAACAGCTTACACTCTGTTGTGCTGTTATTACTTTCAACCCGCCACTTTCTGAAAGAAAACCTCCATCGTTTTCAAAAACATGTTACATACAATAAATGACTTCTTGCTCTCTACCACAAGATTCCACAAGGCCAAATCTTGTCAGAGCCATGTATAACTCTTGGATTTCTTGTTAGCCAATCCCGTCTTTTCGCATTTCCACAACTTTCAGAATTAAAATGTTGAAGATCATTTACACAATCCTGGACTAGTAATATCTTCCCCTTCTTCCTCAATCATGTTCTACATTTCCTATCACACTGATACTGCTTACTATGAAGCAGACTTACACTACCTTTATGACTAGTACAATTATTTAATTCTCTACATCACTTTTAATCACAAAGCAATGTAAAACAGTAGACAGCATTGCAGACTTACATTCCCTCTACTCCATGTTTTGATTGGCTGCTTCAATTAGCTTATAAAAAGAAACAGTTTTTCTGAACTCATTCAAAGTGCACGTATTTCTCCATAAAGTCCAGTGTTATGGTAAGAAGTTATGTCTCTGTACTACACTTATCCTCAAGGCCAAATCGTGTAGGAGCCATGAGAACTTCTTGAAATTCCTCAGAGCACATCCCGAGATTCTTTCCCTAAAATTTTGGTTTTAAAAACACCAGGTAAGAGTTTTTAAGGTCAAACGGCATTTTTTTTTTGAAAATTAAAACAGAATCATTGCAGAATGACCAGCCATTTCTACACTTTAAATAAGCTGTATAATGTCCTGATGTTATTGAAGGACCATCATGATATATAATTGCTACAGTTACAAAAGTCCTTCCTGATATTGACAACTGTGAAGCCACAAAATGTTTAATTAAAGTTGTCAATTTTGTTCCATCAGGCCTACATCGTTGGAACATTAAAATGACATACTGGCCATATGTTCGTATAAATAATGTGGACATCATTTCAGATTTACATTGGCTACACTCCATGTTGTGATCAGCTGCTTTTACTAGCTTATTAAAAGAGACTGATTTACTGTCTGGCAAAGTTAAATATATACATCTTTCTGAGTCTACACTAGTAGTACTTGATACCCTACAGTTCTCGCAGTCATGCTGCCATTGATAAGAAAGCCCAAACAGGTGATCTACATCTACACCTTCATCATGCAATACATCAAGCATGTACATTAAATACTCCTGACAATCTTGCTGACTATTTTGAGAGAATTGTGTTTGGCCTGAACATCTGTCTAACAGATTTCGAATTTCAGACACACTTTCTATGTTTGTTCTATCAGTGCTACATTTCTCTAACACAGAATTTAACAAACTGCAAAATCTTTGATCAGAATTGACCACAATCTCTTCTTTTACATTTTCTAGAGAAAACAAAACATTAACTACTACATTAGCATAGCAGTTGACACCAGAACTGTTTTCAAATTGAAAACCAACAACATCTTCAACAGAATCCTTTTTGTTTCTGCTTGTAATTTCAGGTTCATCGACTTTTCGTCTTTTTGCTACAACCTCCCCAGTATTGGTCACATTTCTTCGTTTCCGGCCTACCACACGTTTCTCAAACAAAGGATACTGAGGCAAATGTGGCGCATACTCTCTTCTCAACCTATTGTATTCCTTAACACAATCTAGATCCGCACAAATGTTTGTGACATCACACTCAATCAAGTACAATCCCGATAAAGTCCTAACTCGTGACAATGCCACATATGCCATACCCTCCTTGAACACAGAACTGCCAATATTCACCAATGCACAGTCTACACTTAAACCTTGCGATTTATGAATTGTCACCGCATATGCCAAGCAAACAGGAAACTGCTTACGACGAACATATAAGTCTTTTACAAGCAAAAATCTAGCAGAACAACGAGCAATTAGCTGTACTTCCTCAATGACATCAAATTTAATTTTTAAAAATTCAATTCCATCTCTATTTCTGTATTTCACAAAATCAACAACATTACCCATTGATCCATTTACCAGACCTCTTTCAACATGTAAATTCCTTCTTAAAATTATACGGCAGTTCAAGCACACATTCAGAGTCTTTTCAAAACCCGCAGTTTTAGATATACTCTTCTCTAATGAATCCAATTTTGTTTTCAGATTCTCAGACAAAATAATTGGTGATCCCATATGCTCTACTCTGTCAATAGCTTCCAATTTTACAATCTCTTGCTTTTCTAAATGCAACATTTTGTTGTTGAATTTGGCACATTCTGCAAGAGTTGGCATCAAACATATTCCAGATTTTTTCTCAGTAACTTTCTGAAAAATATTCTCAGGCACAACATCTTCGTCTGGATATAAATTTGTCAGTAATCGTGCATGTAAAGCTTCTTTCCCATGCTCGGTCACTTTTCCAATTCTAACATCTTGTAGAATAGTCTTGTAAACTTCATCCTTTGCCTGACGCATATTTTCATGCAGTTCAGCATAATTGAAGTTTAACCATATATTGACGTTGCCAATACTCCCTAAGCACTTCCTGGTATCTTCATGCGTGAGCATTTTGAACACAGGTTGCCCTTTCACTGGTGTCAGCTGCAGAAGATCTCCGAAAACAATGATGTGTTTGCCACCAAATAACACATCATACTCTGTTTTGAGAACTTCTTGCATTCTCAAATGCACAAAGGCAAGCATGACATTGGAAACCATGCTTACTTCGTCAATGATAAGAAGTTTCATTTTCCTCAAGACTCTTGAAACTTCAAAACAAGCATCTCCAGATAGCTTGTGATATTCTAATTTGTTGTCATGCTCCACTGGCAGCATCAGTAAACGATGTAAAGTAATCCCTTTAATGTTATGTGCTGCCAGTCCAGTTGGAGCGGTGACAACACAAGACAGCGATGACTCTGTCCTTTCCTGCAAATAACATGAAATTGCTTTAATAAGGAAACTTTTTCCAGTTCCCGCTTCTCCACTCACGTACAGTCGGACAGGCTTCAACGACGTACATGAGCACTCTTTCTTGTCATGACTTAATCCATGATCAATTTGCATGGTAAGTTCGTCATATATTTTCCTCTGCTCAACGTTGAGTTGTCTTTCCAACTCTTCTAAGTTAACCGCATCCTCCTGAGCATGTGCCATGGCTCTTTCCACTTCATTCATAGCAGTGGCAGCTTCATTTTCGATAAGAGGTCCTCCTAGTGGATCCTGACTCAATGAAGCAGAACTCTGACTGTCCTGAGAACTGTCTCTGGCAATCTCGGCTGCAATCGTTGCTTCCTGCTCAATTTCCACATTCAACATTTCTACATATTTGGGAAAAGCAGGACATTCTATGGTCTCCTTGGCAGCATTGAATGAGTCTTCGTAACAAAGGAAATCTCCAAGCAGTTCCTCTTCTGCACGCCAAGGCTTAAAAAGTTGCAAAAGTGCTAAATAGAAAAACTCCTTTTTTTCAGGAGATTCGCCACTCAATTTTCGATGGTTTATCAAGTGGCATTTTCTTTGCTTGACCAGACATCCCTCACTTCCTATTACAGCATACACTCCTTTCTCAGTATCTTCTTTGATGTTCCTCTTGAATATGTAATTTTGCAGAACCTCATACAGACAAACATTCTCGAGGTGACTGCTTCGATTTGGATAATATGTATCCAACATGTTGCTCTTCAAAATGTCGGTACTGTTTGGCTCCTTTTCCGCCAAATACTCAATTTCCCGCACAGGTTTCAGAACTCGATTACGCGTTGCAGCAAGACCAACACTCGCCCAAACGATACTCCTGGACTTGGCATAGAGACTTGCTGAAGACAACCGGTCAGAACATTCGTAAGCTCCGATTTCTCGATGCGACAACATCTTCAGACTGAAACTGTACAACTTCTTGCTGAGGCTCTTTTCATGGGAAATGTCCTCCCACATATCCTTCAATTCTGTCTTCTCTTTTTTGGTGATGTAAGATGTCACATACCGAGCCACAGCCATACAGTTATCAGCCACAAACTGTATATCCATGTTAGCATTCCACATGGACAAAATCACCGGGTTGTAGTCGTTAATGTACTTAGACTCTTCGTTCCTCTTCAAATTGTATGTGTTTTTAGGTGATTTCTTCATCACATTATGTCGCAGCGAAGACATCAAACTGTTCACTCTTCCTTTAGAAATCACCGGTCGTGGAAAGCCGAAACGACATTTGGTGTAGAACTTGTCTTTGTTCCGGAATTTACGACGACAGTACTTTCCACATCGATGGCTTTGGAAACGTAGAACTTTTTCTCGTAGGCTTTTTTTCTCCTTTGCGTTTGGAACAGCACACGTAGAATACTGTTCTATGAAACTCATCACTGAGTCTTCTGCATCCGTTCCAAATTTAGGTGCATCCTTGATCCACAGCAACATATGTATATGAGGAGCACCTCTTGCTTGGTACTCCTTCCTCCAGAAGAAATCCAACACCTCTCCAAGAGGTGGATTCTTCTTATTCATGATGAAAGACATCATACCTTCAAATCTATGATTGAAGTACCTACATACATTGACTGGATCCAAAGAGCACAGTTCTCCGGGTGTCTTGAATTCGATGTTTTCTACGTTAGCATTTGCCTCTCGTAGAAATTCAAGTAAGTCTTCCCAGCCATACTCAGCACAGCTCAAAGTGAGGAACCATGTGGGAGTTCCTAAGTTCCTTAGCATACATTTTAAATCACCATGACGACGGTACCAGTACTCATTAGTACCACGCTGACACGGCATGAGATTAATCAGGTGAGAATCCAAAATACTGTCTTGGACATTGACTTTATCCATAAAGGCACTTGCCGAGATGTTTTGCATGTGTATACCACTTTTCAAGATGTGGTTCACTGCATATGACAGTCCAGACAGATCGCTTTCAAACAGGAGATGAAACAAATAAGGAATGCATTGTCGAAACCTAGGATCTCCTGCATACAATCGCAAAGTCCGGTATTCAGAAGCAGGAATTTGATGAGGTCGCTCATCATATCTTCCTCCCAGACCTGTTGGAAAAAGCTGTGGGAAACACCGAGCTTCCAAACTTTCCTCCCAAACACTAATGGGACTCCCTTTCGCTTGTTTCATTTGAAACAACTCAATAGCATTCCCCATGACTTCCTTGGAATGCAAAGGATGAACACTATAATGTTCATATATTTCTTCACTAGTACAGGGTTCTACTTTCTCAATTTGACCAGCACACAAATCGTTATCCTCTTCCTCACTTACTTCCTCTTCTGCAACATATACATTTTTATAGTACTTATTATATTTTTTCAAATACAATGTTGCCCTTTTGACTTTCCTAACATCTACTAAATCTTGCCATATTTTCTTATTCTTTGTCGGAACCCCATTAACTAAGATAACAAGAGGTTCCTCTTCCACTTTTTCTACTCCAATTGTGTTAATGTTTTTCTTCAAATCTAGAGGCAAATAAACAACTCTTCCCTTTAATCCTCTCTGTAAATCTGATGGAGGCAATTTCCCTGTCTTTGGCTCCATTCTTACAATAGCCTGAAAGGGATGGATACTTTGAATCAAAATAGATTCATAAGTATTTAAATCCTTCAATTCAGAAGGAATCTCAACCAATTCCAGATTATTATGAACTGCTCTAGCAGGCATCTGGTTTTGATTTAATTTGTTACAACAATAAGTACACACACGTTGATCCAATCCCAAATCAAAACAATTTTCTACCATCAAGTATGTTGTAAAATCCTTCCATTCACTATTATTTTCCCTTTCACTTTTTCCATATAAATCCACTAACTTAGTCTGATTCTTATAATAAGTGCGTCGACAACACACACAAGTGAAATTTGGCCTCTCACTTGATTTCACCTCAAACGTCGCAATTTCCCTCTGGAAATTATCTGTACTGGAAACCTGTACACTATCTTCCACATTACTCTCTTCTTCTTGGTCAATTTCAACATTCTCCTCTTTACTTCCAAAGTAACAAAACTCAATTTCTTCACATATATTCTTCACATCTATTTCAGAACCATGCAAAAGAGCAGCGCATAATTGTTTAAGCATAATTGCTGGACTCTTAGCATAATACAACATTCTAACTAATTTCCTCACTTTATTATGATGCACTGCTAGCATCCTGAAATGATGAAAAACACTCTGGCATACTCTCCTGGAAAGACAAGCCAGTGAATGACCATGCAAACCTATCACTTCTCTCACTCTGCAAGGATCTAATTCTTGCAACAACTTCATTTTCTGCTTCAAACTGTTCTTACTAAATGACCGTATAAAATCACAAAGCAAATTGATGGAATCCTGTCGTACACTGCAAATACTACTACACTTCCAGGTGTACACAGGACCCTTAGGACGTCTCCCTAAAACCTCATTACCTAACACCTCTTCTATCTCTGTTGTCACAAGTTTTTCTTTTTCAACTGGACAACCATCTTTCACTTCATAAGCTCGACCACTGGTGTCAACTGCATGCACCAAATCATTATCCTGGAAATAACTCTCCTCATTAAAAAATGCCTCAGAGCTTGAACTATGCATCCATTCTCCAGAAAAAACTTCACAAAAATTACTACGATTAACTATTCTCTTCCATCTACTATTTCTTTTGAAATCATAAATTACCTTGTTTAGCTTCCGAATTCTATTGATTGTCAAAATAAATAACTTACGTTTAATTTCAAATGCCTGATCAATAACTTTCTCAACAATTTTTTTTCTCTTATAAAAAACCACTTTCTGCTGACCTTTCTTAATATTTTTTAACAAATTCCCAATTATCCTGTTGCGGAACATTCGTTTACGAATATCCCTAAACTCTTGTTTCCTTCTACTTTCATGCATAGAGTTATCTCTTACTCTAGCAGTAACATTTCTCATTGGCCTTTCCTTACCATTTGATTTCTGTCTCCTTTTCTGGACTGAAACATTTTCTGTAGTAATATTTTTTTTACTACACATATTTCTTATGACTGTTTTTCGACTCTTACCCGGTGCTTTCTTGGTGACTTGACAAATCTTTTTGTTAGAGGACTGCTGCATTCTTCCATGGTCCTGCTGTCTTTGACGTTTTGCAGCCTTTCTTACTCTTTCTTTGCTAGGCATCCTAAAATCTTGAAATAATCTGCAGTTGAATCTGTGGTAAAATATAATAAAAAATGTTATTAACCACTATTACCCAACAGTAAATTAATAACAGTCATCAAAAACTTAACACACTACTTAAGTATATAATATACTGAAGCCTATCTCCAATTTTTCACTGAACAGGACTCATCTCTTCTTAACCTTGGATAAACCTCACCTACTCTGTGTCCCCTGCACATAATTAAATGTAAAGGGGCAGATTTATATTAACTAGCACATCCCCAGGGATGCACCAGTTAACGTGCACCGCTGCTCTGCCACCCACGGTGTGCCGCATTTACAATCAGATAGGACAAAGCTACATCAAAACCCTGCGCCTGCTTGAAGCAGGCATAGATCTTGACGCAGGTAGGCTGAAAGCTAAAGCAACAACTAAGTATCGTGTGCAGAAGTTACAAAAAAGGAAAAATGGCGTTTAAACCAGTAATGAGCCCATGCTAACGTAACACAGTGTAAAAATATCCAGGATCTACATCAGTTTGGGGTTCACGAACCTGGCAGGTACAAGGCACTGAGGCTTTCCACCGTGCATGTCTCATCCCAAATCATATGTTGTTTGTGAATGAAACAATTTCCCAGACCAAATGCTTTGGATTGGCTACTTCTAAAAAATTAAACACCCCTACTATCCCGGAGTTAGAGGAATATGATGGTTGGAGTAATTTTACTCGTTGTCCATTAAAGATTTACAGGCCCTACTCCGTAATTCTTCCTTTAACATTTCCAGTATAAATCCAAAAGGTTCACTGCTTTGGCAACGTGCCTTATCCACGGTTTAATAACGCTGCCTTTTGCTTTATATAAGTTTTCAAATTGTATGAAATATATACCAATAGGTCGTTATTAACCTTTAGGTAGTGGTTTTCTTCATGAGGTCTGGTCGCTTCCATACACATACAGATTTTCAAAGATGATCAAGACCTTTATCTGAATGGAGAGAAATGCACTGAGACGCCAGATCATTCACTAATGTGTAGGCACATACAGTTACACGGTTCATGCAACAAACACCGACCAAATATGGCTTGCGTGTTGCAAGGCACGCCAGTTCCTGCTATCATCCCCACGTTCAAGTTCTTGGAAAATGGTAGTTATTTGATGCTCAATAATGAAGATTGTTCTGGGTTAATTAAAAGTATTCATTTTATCGTAACAGTAAATGAACGGGTTATTTGCTGCAGAAATGTTCTATTTCCTCCCACACATGAACATAGGGAGTTTTCAATCTGGCCACAAATACCAACCTTGGGAGCACATTTCAACAGCATGGCAAGAATAAGAGCTCTTTTGTCTCAGAGAGAGGTGGCCTTGAGTTCGGCCCGTGAAACTTTCGTGCTTCACATAGCGAACACCCGTACAGAGGTGCAGACCCTTTTAAATACAGATTCGACTTTGCATTTCAGCAAGATTACCCATTCATTTCCATGCAGCAGGAGGCCCATAGGAATGAAGGTGCAATTTGCGATTAGCAATTACCTCATCGCAAATTACGAATTTTTCCGACGGTGCAGGGGTGTCTCAAGAACACCCTGCTGCACCCCTGAAAAAAAAATTTGGGGTCATATGGCGCACATAAATTTTGAAAACATTCCTTTACCTCAAAAACGATTTTCAACTCATAATTTGAAAACACTGCACATGGGGAAATGACTTAAAATGTCCTTAAGACACATAAAAGCATTTTTTGATTGCCTTTGCAGCATGTTTCAGTCACCTTTAACATGCCTATGTAACGGAAACATTCAAAATCTAAATTTGCCATGCACAGGTGGGAGCATATTTACAAGCAATTTGCTCCACAGACAAACTTCTTACATTGAAATGGGAAAAATAACATCAGAGACTCTCAATTACCTTATAAAGAAGCAGACACCATTATGTCCTTCTCATCAATATTAAAACCATTGCTTTTTCTCAAAAACGATTTACAAGTCATAATTTGAAAACACTCCACAGCTCCTATGCACATAAAAGCCCTGTCAGTACTAATACTTCACATGTTCTCCAATTACAATTTCTCAAAGAAACAAAATCTATTTCTGAAACACTTGAGACAAAGCAACATTTGAAAAACACAACTTTCTTCATAATTTTCTCCTTAAAGCACACTATTTTCTATCTAAATTAAAGAAATTTTTTCTCACCTTAGCAAATACTTTGAGTTTCAAAACAGTCTCAGAAACACACCAATTTGTCTTCAGCAGAGCAAAAGGTATGCACTCCAGAGTCTGCAGCTATCAAAAGCACAGAAATGCTGTAATTCCTCACACAGATCTCTCATGTCACCCAATCAAAACTCTTCCCTCACTTTTTTTCAAAGCAAAACCCTTCCCCCCTCTGCCCCCTCTCTGCTTTTTCTGCATAGCAACCACCTCTTGCAAGACCTCTCACACAACAATGTTGCAATTGAACTCTGAACTCTCAGTGCACCTGCATATCCAAAGCATTCTTTCATTTAATGATTTTTTCTTCGCCACTCAAAATACATCTTTCAACGAACTCATCCATGCACACTAACTTTCTGTTTTCAGCAATCAAAATCCACCAATCACTCTTACTGCTTCATTAACACAGAAACTCCTCAGTTTTTTTCATTTTACACTCTCATTTTTTCAACTGCCATTTCATTGCCACACTTCATCTGACTGCAGGAGAACCTTCTCTCGCCATGTTTTCTGTCTGGATTGTTGGACATAGCTACATCTATTGGGCTCAAAGGTACGCTGAAAACAGGAATTTACCTAACCTCAATTTACAAGATGTGGAAATTAAGTGGTTTGGCCACAGAGGATTAAAATGTCACCAATTGATACCATTGGTGAAAACCTTTATGCATTTGCCAAAACCTGACCTGTTAATTGTGCACTGTGGAGGTAATGATTTGGGCACTTTGACTGGGGTAGGTCTGGAAATGCTTTTAAAGGACACCTTTGAGCAATTGATGG
Organism: Lissotriton helveticus; assembly: GCF_964261635.1. NCBI lineage: Eukaryota > Metazoa > Chordata > Amphibia > Caudata > Salamandridae > Lissotriton > Lissotriton helveticus. The sequence goes on along the minus strand of NC_136067.1, from coordinate 1,542,144,676 downwards.
CACTTTTTCCTCAGACTGCCTTGGTATATTCAAATATATGCCAAAGACAGAAATGGAGGTGGTCGAACCAATTTTGTCCACAAATTGAGAAATCGAGGAAGCATGTAAACAAATCTGTTTCAGCTTACATGAGAGACCATGGAATGGGCTCCCTGTACAACAATAACTTGCGTTACTACATGCAAGATATCTACAGAGCAGATGGAGTTCACTTCTCAGATGAGGGCAACAGAGTTTTCACTCTGAATTTAAGACTGTGCATTGGTACCTACTTATAAGTACCTAAATGTACCATAAACCCAAAAGCTCTTCTCAGAGCTACCCTACATCTGATCACTCACAATTATTATTTTACTCTAACTTTTTTCACTAATTTTCAAGAAAGTACGCTCCCCAGACCGCTTCCCGGTTCGCGAACCGGGCGCACTCCACGCAAAAAAACTAAAAAAACGGTATATTTTTTTTTTGCCCTGCGAGACCCTTTCAAAGCCTCCACATCAAACCTAGGGGGTCAGGGAGGATCTACTATGCCCCCTTATGGTCATTTGCCCCTTCGCTTTGGCCTCCTCTTGTCTCTCGATCCTACCGAGAGACAAGATGGCGGCCGCTACGGACTGTTTGGAATGTTTACAGACGCCGAAAAACCAATCAGCTTCGCAAACCTCCGTAACGCGAAAAGTACGAGAAGCGGAGCGCTGTTACAGATATATATCTTTTTTTGAACGTTAATTTCTCAAAATCCACTAGAGCACATATATTGAGACCTAGCAAAGGCACATCGGGCTACCAGTCCCTACAATTTTGCCAAGTTTCGTGCAAATCCATTCAGCCGTTCGATTATTATTATTATTATTTTTTTTGCCCCGCGGTGCCCTTTTAAAACCTCCACATCAAACGTAGGGGGTCACCGACGATCTACTATTCCCCCTTATGGTCATTTGCCCCTTCGCTTTGGCCTCCTCTTGTCTCTTGATCCTACCGAGAGACAAGATGGCGGCCGCTACGGACTGTTTGGAATGTTTACAGACGCCGGAGAGCCAATCAGCTTCGCTTCGCAAAGCTCCGTAACGCGAAAAGTACGCGAAGCGGTGCGCTGTTACAGATATATATCTTTTTTTGAACGTTAATTTCTCAAAATCCACTGGAGCACATATATTGAGATCTAGCAAAGGCACATCGGGCTACCAGTCCCTACAATTTTGCCAACTTTCGTGCAAATCCATTCAGCTGTTCGATTATTATTATTTTTATTTTTTTTTGCCCCGCGGGGCCCTTTTAAAACCTCCACATCAAACCTAGGGGGTGAGCGACAATGTACTATGCCCCCTTATGGTCATTTGCCCCTTCGCTTCGGCCTCCTCTTGTCTCTCGATCCTACCGAGAGACAAGATGGCGGCCGCTACGGACTGTTTGGAATGTTGACAGACGCCGGAGAACCAATCAGCTTCGCTTCACAAAGCTCCGTTGCGCGAAAAGTCCGCGAACCAGAGCGCTGCCCGGTCCGCTGTTACAGATATATATATTTTTTTAAACGTTAATTTCTCAAAATCCACTGGAGCACATATATTGAGACCTACAAAAGGCACATCGGGCTACCAGTCCCTACAATTTTGCCAAGTTTCGTGCAAATCCATTCAGCCGTTCGGGCTAAAAGTGAGGCCAACCGCCCTATGGAAAACTCAATGTTAAAAACACGTTTTGGGACCCCCCTTTTTTCTCGGCCCCCCCTTGACGAACCCCCCCAAAATTTTCAGGGGCTGCTCAGAAACAAAATGTGCCATTTTCCTGAAAATTTCAACCAATTCCGTCCACAAACGCCAAAGTTATTAGACATAGAATTTTCAAAAAACCCATAGAGAAAAAATCCTAACTATATATACCTACTGGCGACCGCCAGTAGGTAATATATCTATCTCTCTCTCTCTCTCATTACCTACTGGCGGTCGCCAGTAGGTATATATAGTTAGGATTTTTTCCCTATGGGATTTTTGAAAATTCTATGTCTAATAACTTTGGCGTTTGTGGACGGAATTGGCTGAAATTTTCTGGGAAATGGAACATTTTGTTTCTGAGCAGCCCCTGGAAATTTGGGGGGGTTTGTCAAGGGGGGGCCGAGAAAAAAGGGGGGTCCCAAAACGTGTTTTTAACATTGAGTTTTCCATAGGGCGGTTGGCCTCACTTTTAGCCCGAACGGCTGAATGGATTTCCACAAAACTTGGCAAAATTGTAGGGACTGGTAGCCCGATGTGCCTTTTCTAGGTCTCAATATATGTGCTTCAGTGGATTTTGAGAAATTAACGTTCAAAAAAAGATATATATCTGTAACAGCGGACCGGGCAGCGCTCCGGTTCGCAGACTTTACGCGTAACGGAACTTCGCGTAGCGAAGCTGATTGGCTCTCCGGTGTCTGTCAACATTCTAAACAGTCCGGAGCGGCCGCCATCTTGTCTCTCGGTAGGATTGAGAGACAAGAGGAGGCCGAAACAAAGGGGGAAATGACCATAAGGGGGCATAGTAGATCCTCCCTGACCCCCTAGGTTTAATATGGAGGCTTTAAAAGGGCCCCGCGGGGCAAAAAAAAAAAAATTTTTTTGTTTTTTTGCGTGGGTAGCGCCCGGTTCGCGAACCGGGAAGCGTTCTGGGCAGCGTACTATAAGGAAAAAAGAATGATAGACTTTTCAAATACTGTATGTTAATTGATTGTTGGTTTTGTTGATTATTTTTTAATTTTTTTATTTTTTAAGCAATTATTTATTATTGTGATTGTGTTTGAAAATTTAATAACATTTCTAACATTTAACTAGTTTATGAATTACATATAAAAATGATTAAAGACTCAAACAATTTTTTAATATTACATACAATTTTATTTTTCGGATTGTTTTTCAAAATTTAATAGAACGTCTAGCATTTGACTGTCCGATATGTCCTCTTGTTGAGTGAACATAAGTTCCCACATTTGACCGTCATCATAATGAAGTAAATGATCCACAGATTCTACACATTGAACTAATTCATGGTCCCGTGATTCATCCATGAAATCTGAGTCATCATTGTCCTCAATATCTTTTTCTGTGTTGTTCTCCAGAACAATTTCGAAGAAAACATTCTGCTCACCTTCCATTTTATTGCTGTAATTTGCATAAAAAATAAATATATCAGTAGAGATAGGGCACTGTTGGGTTTAAGTTCAGACAGGTACTTGTGAGTTTATAACAGAGAAGTAATCTATGGGCACTGTATGGTTTCAGGCGTGAAGTAGTACTATTAAAAAGTGCCTGTGAAGAAGCCTAAGTAAATTCATAATTATACCACAGAAACCTAAATCAATCCATAATTATAATAAAGAAGCCTTTCTCAATGTCTAACTCTTACAGAGGGATAGTATATAACTATCTGAAAATGTTTTCAAATTTATAAAATAATATCTCACCTTCTAAAAAGAAGTTTAAGTTGTGAGTGAAAATGATCTTGCAATGTAGTTCAGGAAGTAGTAGTCAAAATGGCTGTGTTTCTCTCTCTTCCTTTATATATATTCAGGTACATAGCCAATCAAATGTCAGGTAAAAAAAGTAGAAAATGAAAGTAACATTTTAATTGGTTGTCAATTCCAACACTTCAGATGTGTTTTGTGAAGTAATTTACCTCAGGGTATTTAGAGAGGTGTACAGGCTAAATGGTTAAATGGAATTTCAATCAAATTTGTGAAAATGGTAGGGATTGGTATGTAGTATGAGCTAATCTATATTTGGTGAAAGTGTCTCCAGTCGCTTTTCTGTAAACTACTTTCCCACCTTTTTTGATGGTGCGCTTCCCAGGGAGCGACCCGGTACGCGAACTGGCGAGCGCCCCGGTTCGCGAACCTTAAGCGTTACGGGAGTCCACCATTTTGTGTTTCGGTCGAATTAAGATACAAGATGGAGGGCAAATAATGTTCAGAATGGGTAGAAGGGGGCACGGTAGACTTATCTTGACCCCCTAGGTTTTCTGAGGGTGGCTGAGGAGGCCCATATGTGAGAAAAAAAACCATTTTTTAAAAAATTTAGCGAGGTTAGCTCCCGGTTCGCGTACCGGGTAGCGCCCCAGGGAGCGTACTTTGTTGAAAATTAGTGAAAAATGTTAGAGTAAAATAATAATTGTGAGTGATCAGATGTAGGGTAGCTCTGAGAAGAGCTTTTGGGTTTATGATACATTTAGGTACTTATAAGTAGGTACCAATGCACAGTCTTAAATTCAGAATGAAAATTCTGTTGCCCTCATCTGAGAAGTGAACTCCATCTCCTCTGTAGATATCTTGCATGTAGTAACGCAAGTTATTGTTGTACAGGGAGCCCATTCCATGGTCTCTCATGTAAGCTGAAACAGATTTGTTTACATGCTTTCTCGACTTCTCAATTTGTGGACAAAATTGGTTTGACCACCTCCATTTCTGTCTTTGGCATATATTTGAATATACCAAGGCAGTCTGAGGAAAAAGTGCCATCAATTGCTCAAAGGTGTCCTTTAAAAGCATTTCCAGACCTACCCCAGTCAAAGTGCCCAAATCATTACCTCCACAGTGCACAATTAACAGGTCAGGTTTTGGCAAATGCATAAAGGTTTTCACCAATGGTATCAATTGGTGACATTTTAATCCTCTGTGGCCAAACCACTTAATTTCCACATCGTGTAAATTGAGGTTAGGTAAATTCCTGTTCTCAGCATACCTCTGAGCCCAATAGATGTAACTATGTCCAACAATCCAGACAGAAAACATGGTGAGAGAAGGTTCTCCTGCAGTCAGATGAAGTGTGGCAATGAAATGGCAGTTGAAAAAATAAGAGTTTAAAATGAAAAAAACTGTGGAGTTTCTGTGTTAATGAAGCAGTAACAGTGATTGGTGGATTTTGATTGCTGAAAACAGAAAGTTAGGGTGCATGGATGAGTTGTTTGAAAGATGTATTTTGAGTGGTCAAGAAAAAATCATTAAATGAAAGAATGCACTGGATATGAGGTGCACTGAGAGTTCAGAGTTCAATTGCAACATTGTTGTGTGAACTTGCAAACACCAGAGGTCTTCCAAGACGTGGTTGCCATGCAGAAAAGGCATGAAATGGCAGAGGGGGGAAGGGTTTTCATTTGAAAAAAAGTGAGGGAAGAGTTTTGATTGGGTGACATGAGAGATATGTGTGAAGAATTACAGCATTTCTGTGCTTTTGATAGCTGCAGACTCTGGAGTGCATACCTTTTGCTCTGCTGAAGACAAATTGGTGTGTTTCTGAGACTGTTTTGAAACTCAAAGTATTTGCTAAGGTGAGAAAAGATTTCTTTAATTTAGATAGAGAATAGTGTGCTTTAAGGAGAAAATTATGAAGAAAGTTGTGTTCTTCAAATGTTGCTTTGTCTCAAGTGTTTTACAAATAGATTTTGTTTCTTTGAGAAAATGTAATTGGAGAAAATGTGAAGTATTAGTACTGACAGGGTGTTATTGTGCATAGGAGCTGTGGAGTCTTTTCAAATTATGACTTGAAAATCGTTTCTGAGGAAAATGAATGGTTATAATATTTATGACAAGGACATAATGGTGTATGCTTCATTATAAGGCAATTGAGTGTCTCTGATGTTATTTTTCCCATTTTAATGTAAGACCTTTCTCTGTGGAGCAAATTGCTTGTAAATATGCTCCCATCTGTGCATGGCAAATTTAGATTTTGAATGTTTGCGTTACATGGCCATGTTAAAAGTGACACAAACATGCTGCAAAGGCAATCAAAAAACGCTTTTATGTGTCTTAAGGACATTTTAAGTCATTTCTCCATGTGCAGTGTTTTGAAATTATGATTTGAAAATCGTTTTTGGGGAAAAGGAATGGTTTTTAAATTTATGACAAGGACATAATGGTGTATGCTTCTTTATAAAGCATTTCAGTGTCTCTGATGTCATTTTTCCCATATTACATTAAAAGACCTTTCTCCGTGGGGCACATTCCTTGTAAATATGCTCCCACCTGTGCATGGCAAATTTAGATTTTGAATGTTTGTGTTACATAGCCATGTTAAAAGTGACCCAACCATGCTGGAAAGGCAAACAAAAAACGCTTTCATGTGTCTTAAGGACATTTTAAGTCATTTCCCCATGTGCAGTGTTTTCAAATTATGATTTGAAAATCGTTTTTGGGGAAAAGGAATGGTTTGTAAATTTATGACAAGGATATAATGGTGTATGCTTCTTTATAAGGCATTTCAGTGTCTCTGATGTCATTTTTCCCATATTACATTAAAAGACCTTTCCCCGTGGGGCACATTCCTTGTAAATATGGTCCCACCTGTGCATGGTAAATTTAGGTTTTGACTGTTTGAGTTACATAGCCATGTTAAAAGTGACCCAAAAACTTGCAAAGGCTTTAAAAAAACACTTTCATGTGTCTTAAGGACATTTTAAGTCATTTCCCCGTGGGCAGTGTTTTCAAATTATGACTTGAAAATCGTTTTTGAGGTAAAGGAATGTTGTTAAAATTTATGTGCGCCATATGCCCCCAAATTTCTTTTTCAGGGGTGCAGCAGGGTGTTCTTGAGACACCCCTGCACCTTTGGAAAAATTCCTAATTTGCGATGAGCTAATTGCTAATCGCAAATTGCACCTTCATTCCTATGGGCCTCCTGGCCCATGGAAATGAATGGGTAATTTGCCATTAGCAATTTGCTCATCGCAAATTAGGAATGGTAAAGAATCGCTATTTATTCCTTAAAATTCGCTATTTAGGAAATGCAAAATAGTTTGATGATACATATGGCGGTTCATCTGTAACAAGATAAGAAGCTTAGGGATACATTTATGATGACTGGCGCAATGAAGTGGACATCACTTACTTCATTGGTAGAGCTTTACATGTATTATCTCCTCTGTATTCTTCATCAAGCGTAACTTTCATCTGCAATCCTGAGTAGGCCTCACCTTAAACAAACCTCTGGATAGGGCACACCTTATCGTCATCCTGAATTAATCATTTAAAATGCTAGGGACAGATTTATGATAGGTGTATGCCTCTTTTGCGCCACTGTGCGTCACTTTTGTGATGCAGCGGCGGTGCAAAAGATTTGCTATGAGGCGACAAAATTACAAATTGATGCATTTAGGCAGATGTGTCATGGTGTAAAAAACACCGTGCCACATGAAACTGATGCAGCAGTGATGCAAAAGATGCACCATGTTGCAAGACAGGCCTCACTTGGGGCCATATGTATGAAGCTAATTAGCATTTGCAAAGGCCGAAGTTCTGTGAATTTCGGCCTTTGCGAATGCTAATTAGACAAATGGTATGTATCAAACAAGTTTGATGCAAAATAAGGAATAGCAAAATTTGCTATTCTTTATTTTGCGATTGCACTGAAGGATTTGCAAATTTTGTGATTTCTTAAATGCAATGTATCAAACAATAAATATGCAAAAAATGCCATTAAGGATTTGCAAATTACCACCAACTTCTAGTTGGTGGTAATTTGCGAATTCTTTTCAAAAAGCTTTTTTTCCAAAAAACAAAAGGTGCCATATGACGCCCATACATGCCCTTAGGGCATGTATGTGCACCATATGCCCCCAAATTTCTTTTTCAGGGGCTGCTGCAGGGTGTTCTTGAGACACCCCTGCACCCTTGGAAAAATTCCTAATTTGCGATGAGCTAATTGCTAATCGCAAATTGCACCTTCATTCCTATGGGCCTCCTGGCCCATGGAAATGAATGGGTAATTTGCAATTAGCAATTTGCTCATTGCAAATTAGGAATGGTAAAGAATCGCTATTTATTCCTTAAAATTCGCTATTTAGGAAATGCAAAATAGTTTGATGATACATATGGCGGTTCATCTGTAACAAGATAAGAAGCTTAGGGATACATTTATGATGACTGGCGCAATAAAGTGGACATTACTTACTTCATTGGTAGGCCTTTACATGTATTATCTCCTCTGTATTCTTCATCAAGCGTAACTTTAATCTGCAATCCTGAGTAGGCCTCACCTTAAACAAACCTCTGGATAGGCCACACCTTATCGTCATCCTGAATTAATCATTTAAAATGCTAGGGACAGATTTATGATAGGTGTATGCCTCTTTTGCGCCACTGTGCGTCACTTTTCTGATGCAGCGGCGGTGCAAAAGATTTGCTATGAGGCGACAAAATTACAAATTGATGCATTTAGGCAGATGTGTCATGGTGTAAAAAAAACGTGCCACATGAAACCGATGCAGCAGTGATGCAAAAGATGCACCATGTTGCAAGACAGGCCTCACTTGGGGCCATATGTATCAAGCTAATTAGCATTCGCAAAGGTCAAAATTCTGCGAATTTCGGCCTTTGCGAATGCTAATTAGATAAATGGTATGTATCAAACAAGTTTGATGCAAAATAAGGAATAGCAAAAATTGCTATTCCTTATTTTGCGATTGTACTGAAGGATTTGCAAATTTAGCGATTCCTTAAATGCAATGTATCAAACAAAAAATATGCAAAAAATGCCATTAAGGATTTGCAAATTACCACCAACTTCTAGTTGGTGGTAATTTGCGATTTCTTTTCAAAAAGCTTTTTTTCCAAAAAACAAAAGGTGCCATATGACGCCCATACATGCCCTTAGGGCATGTATGTGCGCCATACGCCCCCAAATTTCTTTTTCAGGGGTGCAGCAGGGTGTTCTTGAGACACCCCTGCACCTTTGGAAAAATTCCTAATTTGCGATGAGCTAATTGCTAATCGCAAATTGCACCTTCATTCCTATGGGCCTCCTGGCCCATGGAAATGAATGGGTAATTTGCAATTAGCAATTTGCTCATCGCAAATTAGGAATGGTAAAGAATTGCTATTTATCCCTTAAAATTCGCTATTTAGGAAATGCAAAATAGTTTCATGATACATATGGCGGTTCATCTCTAACAAGATAAGAAGCTTAGGGATAGATTTATGATGACTGGCGCATCACCAGGGATGTGCCAGTCATCCTGCGCTGCTGTTCCGCCACCCATGGTGTGCTGCATTTACAATGCGGCGCAGCATGGGGCAAAAATGGCACAGATGCGTGACGCATCTGTGCCGTAAAGGTGGCGCATTGCTGGAGTTGTATCGCAAGTGTGATTCAGCTCCAGCAAGGCTCAGGGGTGCCCCATCTCCACAATGTTGCGTCAAGACCTATGCCTGCTTCAAGCAGGCGCAGGGTTTTGATGTAGCTTTCTCCTATCTGATTGTAAATGCGGCACACCATGAGTGGCAGAGCAGCGGTGCACGTTAACTGGTGCATGCCTGGGGATGTGCCATTTAACATAAATCTGCCCCTTTACATTTAAGTATGTGCAGGGGACACAGAGTCGGTGAGGCTTATCCAAGGTTAAGAAGAGATGAGTCCTGTTCACTGAAAAATTAGACATAGGCTTCACCTGCTCAGCATCTTTGGACATGGCTATATAATAGCTGCAAAATGTTACTCTTGTTAAACAATTTTACTATTATAATCTCTGAGATTTGTCTCTTACTCTGCAACATCTCATTGTTGTTATCTTTCTTTAAAGATAAAGACAACATCAACATGAGCGACAATCAGCAATCAGTTGATTTTGACCTCATCATTGAACTTGTAATTGAAACATCAGTGGATGTTGATCCCTTGGATGATTTAAATCCTGAGGATGAAGAAGAACGTGATGAGGATGCAGATTTGTCTGAATTATATGACATAGGATGGGAAGCTGACGTGCTTGAGCCTATGGAACTATAAACATTTATTTAAAAAATTTATAATAAATAAAAAGTAAAAATGTAAACCGTTTAATTTAAAAATAAAGACACCTTCAAAAACAGGTTATGTGTAGTGTCTTCAATAAAATATTAAAATATGCTCATAAAATTAGATCAGATTCACATATAAAATAGCACAGGTAACATGAATATAAATTCCATTTCTTTTCTGCTATTTCTGTATTCTAAATTTGCCAAGCACTAAAAAATCTTCTATGTAAAAATGTCAAGTAGTGTTTTAAGTTTTTGATTACTGTTATTGATTTACTGTTGGGTAATAGTGGTTAATAACATTTTTTATTATATTTTACCACAGATTCAACTGCAGATCATTTCAAGATTTCAGCATGCCAACCAAAGAAAGAGTGAGAAAGGCTGCAAAACGTCAAAGACAGCAGGTTAATGAAAAAAAGCAGCAGTCCTCTAACAAAAAGATTTGTCAAGTCACCAAGAAAGCACCGGGTAAGAGTACAAAAACATTCATAAGAAATATTTGTAGTAAAAAAAATATTACTACAGAAAATGTTTCAGTCCAGAAAAAGAGAAGCAATTCAAACGGAAAGGAAAGGCCAATGAAAAATGTTACTGCTAGAGCAAGAGATAACTCTGTGCATGATAGTAGAAGGAAACAACAGTTTAGGGACATTCGTAAACGAATGTTCCGCAACAGGATAATTGGCAATTTGTTAAAAAATATCAAGAAAGGTCAACAGAAAGTGGTTTTTTATAAGAGAAAAAAAAAAGTTGAGAAAGTTATTGATCAGGCATTTGAAATTAAACGTAAGTTATTTATTTTGATAATCAATAGAATTAGGAAGCTAAACAAGGCAATTTATGATTTCAAAAGAAATAGTAGATGGAAGAGAATAGTTAATCGTAGTAATTTTTGTGAAGTTTTTTCTGGAGAATGGATGCATAGTTCAAGCTGTGAGGCATTTTTTAATGAGGAGAGTTATTTCCAGGATAATGATTTGGTGCATGCAGTTGACACCAGTGGTCGAGCTTATGAAGTGAAAGATGGTTGTCCAGTTGAAAAAGAAAAACTTGTGACAACAGAGGCAGAAGAGGTGTTAGGTAATGAGGTTTTAGGAAGACGTGCTAAGGGTCCTGTGTACACCTGGAAGTGTAGTAGTATTTGCAGTGTGCGACAGGATTCCATCAATTTGCTTTGTGATTTTGTACGGTCATTTAATAAGAAAAGTTTGAAGCAGAAAATGAGGTTGTTGCAAGAATTAGATCCTTGCAGAGTGAGAGAAGTGACAGGTTTGCATGGTCATTCACTGGCTTGTCTTTCCAGGAGAGTATGCCAGAGTGTTTTTCATCATTTCAGGATGCTAGCAGTGCATCATAATAAAGTGAGGAAATTAGTTAGAATGTTGTATTATGCTAAGAGTCCAGCAGTTATGCTTAAACAATTATGCGCTGCTCTTTTGCATGGTTCTGAAATAGATGTGAAGAATATATGTGAAGAAATTGAGTTTTGTTACTTTGGAAGTAAAGAGGAGAATGTTGAAATTGACCAAGAAGAAGCGGGTAATGTGGAAGATAGTGTACAGGTTTCCAGTACAGATAATTTCCAGAGGGAAATTGCGACGTTTCAGGTCAAATCAAGTGAGAGGCCAACTTTCACTTGTGTGTGTTGTCGACGCACTTATTATAAGAATCAGACTAAGTTAGTGGATTTATATGCAAAAAGTGAAAGGGAAAATAATAGTGAATGGAAGGATTTCGCAACATACTTGATGGCAGAAAATTGTTTTGATTTGGGATTGGATCAACGTGTGTGTACTTATTGTTGTTGCAAATTAAATCAAAACCAGATGCCTGCTAGAGCAGTTCATAATAATCTGGAATTGGTTGAGATTCCTTCTGAATTGAAGGATTTAAATACTTATGAATCTATTTTGATTCAAAGTATCCATCCCTTTCAGGCTATTGTAAGAATGGAGCCAAAGACAGGGAAATTGCCTCCATCAGATTTACAGAGAGGATTAAAGGGAAGAGTTGTTTATTTGCCTCTAGATTTGAAGAAAAACATTAACACAATTGGAGTAGAAAAAGTGGAAGAGGAACCTCTGGTTATCTTAGTTAATGGGGTTCCGACAAAGAATAAGAAAATATGGCAAGATTTAGTGGATGTTAGGAAAGTTAAAAAGGCAACATTGTATTTGAAAAAAAATAATAAATACTATAAGAATGTATATGTTGCAGAAGAGGAAGTAAGTGAGGAAGAGGATAGCGATTTGTGTGCTGGTCAAATTGAGAAAGTAGAACCCTCTACTAGTGAAGAAATATATGAACATTATAGTGTTCATCCTTTGCATTCCAAGGAAGTCATGGGGAATGCTATTGAGTTGTTTCAAATGAAACAAGCCAAAGGGAGTCCCATTAGTGTTTGGGAGGAAAGTTTGGAAGCTCGGTGTTTCCCACAGCTTTTTCCAACAGGTCAGGGAGGAAGATATGATGAGCGACCTCATCAAATTCCTCCTTCTGAATACCGGACTTTGCGATTGTATGCAGGAGATGCTAGGTTTCGACAATGCATTCCTTATTTGTTTCATCTCCTGTTTGAAAGCGATCTGTCTGGACTGTCATATGCAGTGAACCACATCTTGAAAAGTGGTATACACATGCAAAACATCTCGGCAAGTGACTTTATGGATAAAGTCAATGTCCAAGACAGTATTTTGGATTCTCACCTGATTAATCTCATGGCGTGTCAGCGTGGTACTAATGAGTACTGGTACCGTCGTCATGGTGATTTAAAATGTATGCTGAGGAACTTAGGAACTCCCACATGGTTCCTCACTCTGAGCTGTGCCGAATATGGCTGGGAAGACTTACTTGAATTTCTACGAGAGGCAAATGCTAACGTAGAAAACATCGAATTCAAGACACCCGGAGAACTGTGCTCTTTGGATCCAGTCAATGTATGTAGGTACTTCAATCATAGATTTGAAGCTATGATGTCTTTCATCATGAATAAGAAGAATCCACCTCTTGGAGAGGTGTTGGATTTCTTCTGGAGAAAGGAGTACCAAGCAAGAGGTGCTCCTCATATACATATGTTGCTGTGGATCAAGGATGCACCTAAATTTGGAACGGATCCAGAAGACTCAGTGATGAGTTTTATACAACAGTATTCTACGTGTGCTGTTCCAAACGCAAAGGAGAAGAAAAGCCTAAGAGAAAAAGTTCTGCGTTTCCAAAGCCATCGATGTGGAAAGTACTGTCGTCGTAAATTCCGAAACAAGGACAAGTTCTACACCAAATGTCGTTTCGGCTTTCCACGACCGGTGATTTCTAAAGGAAGAGTAAACAGTTTGATGTCTTCGCTGCGACATAATGTGATGAAGAAATCACCTAAAAACACATACTATTTGAAGAGGAACGAAGAGTCCAAGTACATCAACGACTACAACCCGGTGATTTTGTCCATGTGGAATGCTAACATGGATATACAGTTTGTGGCTGATAACTGTATGGCTGTGGCTCGGTATGTGACGTCTTACATCACCAAAAAAGAGAAGACAGAATTGAAGGATATGTGGGAGGACATTTCCCATGAAAAGAGCCTCAGCAAGAAGTTGTACAGTTTCAGTCTGAAGATGTTGTCGCATCGAGAAATTGGAGCGTACGAATGTTCTGACCGGTTGTCTTCAGCAAGTCTCTGTGCCAAGTCCAGGAGTATCGTTTGGGCGAGTCTTGGTCTTGCTGCAACGCGTAATCGAGTTCTCAAACCTGTGCGGGAAATTGAGTATTTGGCGGAAAAGGAGCCAAACAGTACCGACATTTTGAAGACCAACATGTTGGATACATATTATCCAAATCGAAGCATTCACCTCAAGAATGTTTGTCTGTATGAGGTTCTTCAAAATTACATATTCAAGAGGAACATCAAAGAAGATACTGAGAAAGGAGTGTATGCTGTAATAGGAAGTGAGGGATGTCTGGTCAAGCAAAGAAAATGCCACTTGGTAAACTATCGAAAATTGAGTGGCGAATCTCCTGAAAAAAAGGAGTTTTTCTATTTAGCACTTTTGCAACTTTTCAAGCCTTGGCGTGCAGAAGAGGAACTGCTTGGAGATTTTCTCTGTTACGAAGACTCTTTCAATGCCGCCAAGGAGACCATAGAATGTCCTGCTTTTCCCAAATATGTAGAAATGTTGAATGCGGAAATTGAGCAGGAAGCAATGATTGCAGCCGAGATTGCCAGAGACAGTTCTCAGGACAGTCAGAGTTCTGCTTCATTGAGTCAGGATCCACTAGGAGGACCTGTTATCGAAAATGAAGCTGCCACTGCTATGAATGAAGTGGAAAGAGCCATGGCACATGCTCAGGAGGATGCGGTTAACTTAGAAGAGTTGGAAAGACAACTCAACGTTGAGCAGAGGAAAATATATGACGAAGTTACCATGCAAATTGATCATGGATTAAGTCATGACAAGAAAGAGTGCTCATGTACGTCGTTGAAGCCTGTCCGACTGTACGTGAGTGGAGAAGCGGGAACTGGAAAAAGTTTCCTTATTAAAGCAATTTCATGTTATTTGCAGGAAAGGACAGAGTCATCGCTGTCTTGTGTTGTCACCGCTCCAACTGGACTGGCAGCACATAACATTAAAGGGATTACTTTACATCGTTTACTGATGCTGCCAGTGGAGCATGACAACAAATTACAATATCACAAGCTATCTGGAGATGCTTGTTTTGAAGTTTCAAGAATCTTGAGGAAAATGAAACTTCTTATCATTGACGAAGTAAGCATGGTTTCCAATGTCATGCTTGCCTTTGTGCATTTGAGAATGCAAGAAGTTCTCAAAACAGAGTATGATGTGTTATTTGGTGGCAAACACATCATTGTTTTCGGAGATCTTCTGCAGCTGACACCAGTGAAAGGGCAACCTGTGTTCAAAATGCTCACGAGAAGTGTGGCTCAGGGGTTAGAGGCAGCAGACCCGGAAGCTGAGATCGGTCCTGGACCAGGGTTCAATTCCCCGCCTCAGCGGGTCTTGGGCTAAAAATTCCACGGACTCGATAATTCTCGCCCCGGTGCCTCCTCGACTCACGGGTTCACACTCTGCGACTCTGGGCAATAGCTTGCTTAATCTCCACAATGGCCCCACGTGGCGGGATGCCTGACTTTCACCTTGTGGATACCCTGCTATCTCACAGGGGAATACCAGGAAGGGTTCCCTAAGCAAGCGCCGGGAAACCCACTGCGGGTAGCTGTGCGCTATATAAGCTCAACTACATTTACATTTACATTTACGCATGAAGATACCAGGAAGTGCCTAGGCAGCATTGGCAACGTCAATATATGGTTAAACTTCAATTATGCTGAACTGCATGAAAATATGCGTCAGGCGAAGGATGAAGTTTACAAGACTATTCTACAAGATGTTAGAATTGGAAAAGTGACCGAGCATGGTAAAGAAGCTTTACATGCACGATTACTGTCAAATTTATATCCAGAACAAGATGTTGTGCCTGAGAATATTTTTCAGAAAATTACTGAGAAGAAATCTGGAATATGTTTGATGCCAACTCTTGCAGAATGTGCCAAATTCAACAACAAAATGTTGCATTTAGAAAAGCAAGAGATTGTGAAACTGGAAGCTATTGACAGAGTAGAGCATATGGGATCAACCATTATTTTGTCTGAGAATCTGAAAACAAAATTGGATTCATTAGAGAAGAGTATATCTAAAACTGCAGGTTTTGAAAAGACTCTGAATGTGTGCTTGAACTGCCGTATAATTTTAAGAAGGAATTTACATGTTGAAAGAGGTCTGGTAAATGGATCAATGGGTAATGTTGTTGATTTTGTAAAATACAGAAATAGAGATGGAATTGAATTTTTAAAAATTAAATTTGATGGCATTGAGGATGTACAGCTAATTGGTCGTTGTTCTGCTAGATTTTTGCTTGTAAAAGACTTATATGTTCGCCGTAAGCAGTTTCCTGTTTGCTTGGCATATGCGGTGACAATCCATAAATCGCAAGGTTTAAGTGTAGACAGTGCATTGGTGAATATTGGCAGTTCTGTGTTCAAGGAGGGTGTGGCATATGTGGCATTGTCACGAGTTAGAACTTTATCGGGATTGTACTTGATTGAGTGTGATGTCACAAGCATTTGTGCGGATCTAGATTGTGTTAAGGAATACAATAGGTTAAGAAGAGAGTATGCGCCACATTTGCCTCAATATCCTTTGTTTGAGAAACGTGTGGTAGGCCGGAAACGAAGAAATGTGACCAATACTGGTGAGGTTGTAGCAAAAAGACGAAAAGTCGATGAACCTGAAATTATAAGCAGAAACAAAAAGGATTCTGTTGAAGATGTTGTTGGTTTTCAATTTGAAAACAGTTCTGGTGTCAACTGCTATTCTAATGTAGTGGTTAATGTTTTGTTTTCTCTAGAAAATGTAAAAGAAGAGATTGTGGTCAATTCTGATCAAAGATTTTGCAGTTTGTTAAATTCTGTCTTAGAAAAATGTAGCACTGATAGAACAAACATAGAAAGTGTGTCTGAAATTCGAAATCTGTTAGACAGATATTCAGGCCAAACAAAATTCTCTCAAAATATTCAGCAAGATTGTCAGGAGTTTTTAATGTATATGCTTGATGTATTGCATGCTGAAGGTGTAGATGTAGATCAGCTGTTTGGGCTTTCTTATCAATGGCAGCATGACTGCGAGAACTGTAGGGTATCAAGTACTACTAGTGTAGACTCAGAAAGATTTATATATTTAACTTTGCCAGACAGTAAATCAGTCTCCTTTAATAAGCTAGTAAAAGCAGCTGATCACAACATGGAGTGTAGCCAATGTAAATCTGAAATGATGTCCACATTATTTATACGAACATATGGCCAGTATGTCATTTTAATGTTCCAACGATGTAGGCCTGATGGAACAAAATTGACAACTTTAATGAAAAATTTTGTGGCTTCGCAGTTGTCAATATCAGGAAGGACTTTTGTAACTGCAGCAATTATATATCATGACGGTCCTTCAACAACATCAGGACATTACACAGCTTATTTAAAGTCTAGAAATGGCTGGTCATTCTGCAATGATTCTGTTTTAATTTTCAAAAAAAAATTGCCGTATGACCTTAAAAACTCTTACCTGGTGTTTTTAAAACCAAAATTTTAGGGAAAGAATCTCGGGATGTGCTCTGAGGAATTTCAAGAAGTTCTAATGGCTCCTACACGATTTGGCCTTGAGGATAAGTGTAGTTCAGAGACATAACTTCTAACGATAAGACTGGACGTCATGGAGAAATAAGTGCACTTTGAATGAGTTCAGAAAAACTATTTCTTTTTATAAGCTAATTGAAGCAGCCAATCAAAACATAGAGTAGAGGGAATGTAAGTCTGCAATGCTGTCTACTGTTTTACATTGCTTTGTGATTAAAAGTGATGTAGAGAATTAAATAATTGTAGTAGTCATAGAGGTAGTGTAAGTCTGCTTCATAGTAAGCAGTATCAGTGTCATAGGAAATGTAGAACATGACTGAGGAAGAAGGGGAAGATATTACTAGTCCAGGATTGTGAAAATGATCTTCAACATTTTAATTCTGAAAGTTGCGGAAATGCCAAATGACGGGATTGGCTTACAAGAAATCCAAGAGTTATAAATGGCTCTGACAAGATTTGGCCTTGTGGAAACTTGTGGTAGAGAGCAAGAAGTAATTTATTGTATGTAACATGTTTTTCAAAACGATGGAGGTTTTCTTTCAGAAAGTGGCGGGCTGAAAGTAATAACAGCACAACAGAGTGTAAGCTGTTCATAGGACATCTTTTGACGTCATGGAAAGTAAGTTAACTTTAAGGAGTTCTGAATTCTGATTTGTTATGTTGTATGGGTTTTTTAAACACAATCATTTTGATTGTGTTTTTTTTTCCCCGCTGTTATATGGTGAATACCTTCAAGTCACTGTTTTTAGTGAAATTTGATACATTCTGAGAACAGCAAAAATAAACCATTTAACATGTATAATTAATTCTGTACTGTTTCCATTTATGATGTACATTTAGAACTGTGTAGGAGGCATGGAGAAGGAGAGGCTTCTGTAAGTGTCAAAGTTCTTGCATACAGTGCTCATATTCTACGTAGTCTTTCATATGATAGACTACATTTCCACAATGAGATACCTAAGCAAAGGAAACACAGGTCATATGATTGTGGAATGAGCAAAAAAAATTGCATGTTTTTCAATCATATTACCTGTGTTTCCTAACATTACACACCACATTGTGTAGATGAGGTTTAGGCCTGTTCCTGGAGACAGAGGAGGTCTGACATTTGTTCAAGAGTGCAGTGGACATTACTCACTTCGTTGGTAGGCCTCCACATGTATTATCTTCTCTGTATTCTTCAACAAACCTAAATTCCATCTGCAACCCTGAGTAGGACTTACCTGAAACAAATCTGTGGATAGGTTACACCTTATTGGCATCTTGAAACAATCATTTAAAATGTTAGGGTCAGATTTATGGTGGCCGTGCGCCTCTTTTGATCCATTGTGGGTCACTTTTGTGTAAAAGATGCACCATGTTGCAAGATAGGTTTCAGTTCATCTCCAGCAAGATACCATCAGTTTAAAATGTATATAATTAGCATTGTGTAGGGGGCATGCAGAAGCAAAAGCTTTTATTAGTGTCAAAGTTGTTGCATGCAGTGCTGCACTTCTAGGTACTGTTTAATATGCTGGACTACATCTGCACTATGAGATACCTAAGCAAAGGCAACACAGGTGATGTGATTGTGAAATGAGGAAAAGAAACTCCACATTTTTCAATTACATCACTTGTGTTTCCTAAGTTTATGAATGACATTGTGCAGATGAAGTTTAGGTCTGTCCACGGACACAGAAGAGGTCTGGCCTTTGTTCAAGAGTGAAGTGGACATGACTTACTTCATTGGTAGGCCTTCACATGTATTATGTCCTCTGTTCTCTTCAAACAACTCGAAATTTCATTTGGAACCCTGAGTAGGTCTCACCTCAAACAAACCTCTGGATAGGACACATCTTATTGGCATCCTGAAGCAATCATTTAAAATGTTAGTGTCTTGCGACACTTTTCTGAGACAACAGCAGTGCAAAAGATGCACCATGTTTTAAGATAGGCCTCACTTCATCTGCATCAAGATACTGTTAGTTTAAAATGTATATCTTTAGGACTTTGTAGGGGGCCTGGAGAAGCAGAAGCTCTTGTCAGTGTCAAAGTTGTTGAAAAACTGTTTGTCCTTCAATCTTTTCCCTTGTCTTTTGTAATTTTTAAATACATGTTTTAATATTTTTCAAATGTTTGTTCTCTCTTTCACAGATTGAAAGTATAAAAACAAAAAGTGAGTAATTTAACGACAATTATAAGGTAACTGTTTTGTATTCTTTTCGTTACATTTCTATCACATTCACCTACTATTAGTTCCACAGCTTCATTTCTTTAACCCTCAGTTTCCTGCCTTTGCTACTTTCCTCATTCCTTTCTCTATTACCTACTTACTCAACTCCTTCCACTCTTTTTCTCAGTCCCTCTCTTCTCATAGTTCCTCACTCTTGTTCACTCACTCCGTCTCTATTACTCTTAGTGTCTTTGACTGATCACTTTTTCACTACTTGTTCATAATGCTTTCTCTGTGTAGTTGAAGCACACTAAGGGGCATATTATGAACACAGCCAATAAAATTATTGCTGTTTTTATTGGCAGAAAACTGGTGCAAAAGTGGTTTTAGCGGCAGTTTTCTGCCGCAAAAGCGGCTTTAGTGACATATTTCTGCCGATAAAAGCTGCAAAACTTTTATTGCCTATGTTGTTGATATGGCTCTATGTTATTTACATTTCTTTGCTGTTTCAATTAATCTTTTTCTGTTATTTTTTGTTTTCTGTTTTCTATTTTTTCTCTCTGTTATTCCCCATGTTTTAATCTTATTTTGAACATTCACTCACATTCTCTAAGAAACTCTTCTTTGTTATTGTTCTACTCTCTTTTTTTTCTTTCACTTCCTTATCTATTTTGTTTTCCACAATTATACCCTCTTCCGTCTTTTCTTCGGTAAATAGATCTATTAAACAGTATCTCTGGTTTACTCCCTATAGCTGTCTTTCTTTTAACATCACTCTCTGTTTACTTTCCTTATACTTACTCTTCTTTTTTAAATTTTTTGGGTTCGCTCCCGGTTCGCGAACCGGGAAGCGAACTAAAAGAAATAGAGCTTGCCAGAGTGCTAAACATTCTAGCAATTATTTTGAAAGGGGAGGTAGTTCTGAAAAGAACTTTTTTTTTATGTTTTTGTTGTTTTATATATTTATTTTTTTTTGAACATTTTTTGTTTTTTTTGTATTTTTTGAACAATTTTATATTTTTTTTGGTTTTTTTTGGGGGGGAAACAACAAAAAACAGGCATTGAAAAGGGCTCAACAGGAGCAAAAAAAAATTTACTGTCTGGGGCGGTTAGGGCAATTATGATTGTTATAAGCCAGGTTGATGGAATTAATACTCATGTTACCACATGATATCAATGCACCACAGTGCAGACAAGTATATTTCATATGCCCAAAATTCTCCTGGATGTTTGGCACGGTTTCCCGGTTTCAATAAGTAAGGTGTGTATAACTATATAGTTGAGGAAATGGAGGTGTGATTGATTCTTTGCAAGACTGACTAGGTGTGTGAGTAACTCCATGGATGAGTGACAGTCTGTGAGTGTCTGTTTACACTGAGTGTATCTAAGGTTATATTAGAGTCTGAAGAGGTTCATCGTATCATCACATGAATGATGTCATCAGTGATGTGATCAGTGATGTCATTTGAGATGTCATCAGTGATGTCATCAGTGATGTCATTTGAGATGTCATCAGTGATGTCATCAGTGATGTCACTGACCATGTCATGAATGATGTAATATGTGACATCATCAGCAGTGGATTGCGGGTGCGCGATATATAGTTAGTGCAACTAACTATATATGGAATTTCAATGGTTTTGTGTGAGTAAAATAAGGTTTTGTAAATGCTAATTCCTAACTATATATGGTCTATAACCTATGGTTTTTTCAGTGAATATATATATATATATATTTTTTTTCCAACCACTCCTCCAAAGTCAGAAGAAAAGGATGGACGCTCTGTAAAGTTTGCAGATATATAATTTATTGCTGCAGAAAGCAACACGTTTCAGCATAATCCTTGGTCACGCTGAAGACATCAACTCAGACACTTTCATTTAAAGCCACAATTTTAGTTACGTAGAGAGAGGGATCTGTGCTCTTTCTCTCTCTCTCTCTCTCTCTCTCTCTCTCTCTCTCTCTCTCTCTATATATATATATATATATATATATAAAATCCTGTGCAAGACACTCCAAAAAGTGCTCCCAATCTACGGGGTAGCGCGAGTCTGGTGGAGAAGCCGGTAAACAATATCCTCAAGCCACTACGGTGGCGAAACGCGTCACTGCGGGTTTATGACTTTTAATAAACCCCCATATTGATTGCACCCAGCTTGTGGTTTTGCGTCAGGAGGATTCTGAGTGTGCGAGAGGAACTTCGTTTTTTGAGGATATATATATATATCCTGAACTAATCACCAAGGGGCTATCATTTTAAAAGCACGATGTTATCTGTAACCTGCCCACAAAGATTCTCGGCACTGATGAAGGCATATGAGATGCCGAAATGCATTCGCCTATTTAGAAAAGCATGTTACGGAATAAATAATTGGTGATCCCCCTGCCTACCCCTACTGTGGCCTCTGTTCTTTCTTTGAAAAGAGTTCTTACCATATGTGTGTATACATATATATATATATATATATATATATATATATATATATTAACTGCATTCTGAAACGTTGGTCCGTGTCCGTACCTCTTGTGCTGAGGACGACGAGTGAAGCACAGGACTGACGGATTTATCTCTCTCTCTCTCTTTCTCTCTCTCTCTCTCTCTATATATATATATATATATATATATATATATATGCAAAAAAGAAGGAGAGAACTCTGGGTAGGTCTCAGTTTAGGTGGAAAGCAGCTCCTGTTAGAGCACTCTCAACACCAGCGACACTCTAGATCTGCTCACCTCAAATGTCTGTTTTTCTATCAAAGTTTTTAAGCATAGGATTAGACAGTGCTATCCATGCCGAGATAGAAAATGACAAAGTCTTTCGCCATTTAAACAGCAAAGTCTTTAAGCATAGGACTAGTACAGTGCAGTCCTTGCCGAGCTGTCAAATAACAAAAGCCATTTATCACTCCAGGCACAATATTACAGCTTTGAATTGGTAAAATACCAACTATATATATAATTTTTACTTTGCCCATATGTGTTGTATTTTTGTTATTTAGAAGGAAGTGGTGATGGGGTTCAATTGTCGCACCGTGAAGGGAATATGAATAGGGTACTTGTATGTTAAAACTTTTTTCTACAATAAAGTATTGAATAATCAAAAGACGTCTCCCCTCTGTGAATTTTATAAACATTAAACTCAATATTAATAGATTTATGTCATGCGCAAGGGGCTCTTTTGTTGGTGTTGATAATGTGCTGGACACCTCTCCTCCTACGACGATAGCAGACCCACATTGAAGGAGCATGCAACGGCCACCATAGACTTATTTTACCATGGCTACCCACCAAGCCACTAAGCCTCCGTCTTCATCATCAGGTTGTGCCTCTGCTCACCGTGCGTGCGCCTATGCCACCAATTAATGAAGAGTGAAATGGAACGCCAGTTGACTCCCCACTCCAGAGGCCTTTATTTTCCCATGGGGCCTTGGGTCTCTAGGCAGGGCACAAGTCGGGGGTACACACAGGTACACAGCGTCCACCCACTCTTTTCACAGGGTGAACGCCGTCCCCCCTGCTAAGAAGCTGAGTCCCACAGAGCCCACAGAAATATGCTGAACTTGTAGCAGTGTAATTTTCAGACACCCGGACACGTTCAGCAGTGCCTGCACGTTGTCTGGTTCCGATTCCCAGCAGCAACGTGCAGGCAGGGAGGGGGCTTTTTTTCACTATCAGTGGGGCCGAAGTTAAGGGGCCATCAGGCCTCCTCTTGTTTGAATATCCTGACGGGAGGAGGCCTGGGAGCTCACACTTAAATGTAAATGCCACGGAGGGAAAAACAAAGGCACACAGCTTATTTCTTCACAGGTATTTAAGAGAGGCATGCGTCTGCCTTTGTTCAGTCCCTGCAAATAATAAATGCATGCACTTTAAGAATGTCAGGTGTGTAGGTCTGTCCCAGTATTGACACAAATAACAATTTCAATATTTTTATATAGCGCGAACTGACTTGAACATATCAGAGCGCTTTACATGAGCACCAGTTTCGTTACAGACGGACAGATTCATGTTTTTTAGGCACAGGGAGATTAAGTGATTTGCCCAGAATCAAAGGATGTTGAGCGTCATTGCCGAGACTCAAACCCAGTTCCCCAGCATCGAGATTGACCGCTCTAGCTGCAAGGCTACATCCTCTCAATAGCACTGTTTTATTTCTTTTATAGTACTATGAAACCCAATGCAGGGGGTCAGAGCACTTTACATAACATACACATTATACATTGTCAATAAATCATGTACATATTTAAATCAATGTACAAGATGAGTTACATGAGACAGTGAGGGTTACAAGGTGTAGGAGTCACATGTCCTTCATACCTCAGTGTGGTCTTTTAGAAGGATTACAATTTATGAACTGCAGGCAACAAAACGATATCTGTGATAAAAAGCTGTAACCCACTTTACTCTCTACATAAAATAAAAATCTGTCATCTGCGTGTTACATGATGTGCTTTGCAAGAGACACATTTACCTTCTCTACTACTTGGATTCAAATCTGGGACTTTACAAAACACATCTCTCCAGCAAGTGCATTAACCACCAGAGGTATCTCACCATTATTACTATTATCTGAGATTTACTGGTCATCTCCACAGCAGATGCCTTACCCAATCAAATATTTTAAAATGTGAACTTTGCAACCAATTAAGCATAACAGATCTACTGCCATGCTTCTCCTTGTTGCTAATTTCTTTGTGGCAGGGTTTAAAAAATATAAATGTATTAGTTGAGGCCCAGATTTTTCGTCGGGATTGCGACACTTTTTTGGCACAACCCCAATGCCAAGTCTTATTTGTTAAATCTCATAACACGCTTAAATGTACTCATGATATACCTGATAAATATATGTGTGAGGTCTTAATATCTGATGTCACTTCTTGTGATGTCACTTCTAGTGAGGTCACTTCCTGTGATGTCATGTGCAATGTCACGCATTGTAACATCATGCACTATGATGGCACGATGGCAGTGAGTCCCCCACTTTCTTTGTTTAGGACTTGTGCCTTGTGTCTAGGGCTCCAGTATCAGCTCTCCAAGGCTCCCCAGCAATGTCTAGGGGGTCTCTGCAGGATGGATCATCCTCTCGGGGTTCTGCCAGTGGTAAGGCAGCCAGGATTCGGATTGCGCTGACGACAGCAATTTCCATATAGACCCGTTTTGGACAGGGCTAGGCTACCCCCGATTTAGGATTTTGTGCAAAACGTGAGGGAAGATGCACTAATATGGTAATTGCACCTGGTTTGTGCGCGTTATGTTTCCCTTTTTAATGTTCCAGATTCAACCAAGCCTGTTGACAATCGCACGCACAACATGCGAGAGCACAATGTGTATTCAGCTCTAATCTGGCACAGTACACAAAATTGAGGGAAAACAGTTTGCATGAACCGCGCAAATGTAAATCAGCTGATTGCATGATACTGGCAATTCTAATCGTCAGCCACGTTTTCTGGCCAATTCAATTCAAATTCTGCAGATTTTATTTAAGATGTAGGCGCGTGAAATTTCAATTTTATCTTTAAAGCCATTTTGTCTTTCTGGACAATTCCAATCAAATTCTGCTGATTTTATTTAGGATGTAGGCATGTGAAATTTCAATGTTATCTTTAAAGCCATTTTGTAAACTGGAGTAAAAATAAGGAAAATGCGGTAATTAACGAGCACAGGGACACATTCATGAAACACAAAGACAGGCAAGATGTTTAACTCTTGAACTAACTTCAACCACGCTTGTAAATGTTTCATCCAGAACTACGTTTGGTGCAACGCCCGTTTAGAGCTGTACAAAGGAGCACTGAGAAGAATGGAAACAAGGCGGACATTTTGAAAAGAATAGAGGGCTTCCCTGAAGTCATAATGGGATGAAGATCACTCATTTTTATTTCAAATGACAGATAAATGGGGAACAATTTACACAGACCTACTTCTGGACTAATTAAAAATCGCAACTACAGAGGGCAGATGGCAGAGAATTCCATTTACTGGCAGACTACACACGTTTGACTTCCATTCAGCTGGGGCTATTGAAAGTGTGCTGTTTTTGTCTGAATATAATGAATGAAGAACGCAATGACTAGTCCCGAGTTAAAAGTGGTAATAACGAAACACTTAATGCAAGACCCACATATTATTCAAATGCGACTTCGGTGGTGGCGAATTTTCAAAATGCTGCCCTAATGACCTGTTCAAGAATCTGAACGCTGTAATTGTTTGGGACAAAATATACTAGGTATGGTACCATTAAGACTGGACTCTTCTAGCTACGCCACTGACAGCAGCTGCTCAGATCTAACAAACAAGAAAAAAAGCCTATGCCCCCTTCTTAATTTCAGTTTACTTATTTTCCAAGAGCTGCTTTCACTTTTTCAGTATAATACTTTTTTAACCAGGAGGTCGTATTTATACGAGTAGCAGAAAGTATAATAAGAAACATAGGGGGATATTCTCACATGTGATAGTTACTGCAAAATTAGCTTAACGCAACTCTTCATATCGCAGTCCATCGCGGGAAAATAATGCTGTGTTAACTAAGTATTCACAACACGGAGGAACCATGCGATAGGCCCACGACAACGCGTCAAATGTCCGCGATAAAGTAAACGCGATGCCGCAAAAATGCAAAACACGAACGCAAACAAGTTGCGATGAAGCCAATCGCGATACGAAAATCAGCGAAAACCAGCGACAGGCCTGCAATTCACACACGTCAAGCAGGAAAAAATCATCATAAAAGAAGAAAAAAAAAATGCCAAACAACAGCGAAGCACATTGGATGTTGCCAGAGCAGGTAAGGAGGACAACCAGAATCCCACAAGCCCAACGGAGGACCAGCCAGGGACCTCAGGGTCACGGAAGGGCAAGGAGAAGAAGAGTAGGAAGAAGCGGGTCAGTCCGCAGGAAAACAGGTTCCTGATAACCGAGGTGGTGGAACACCATCAACAACTGTTCATCACCTCCACTGTGTCACTGGCAACAAAAAATTGACTATGGCAGTCCATCATGGACAAGATGAATGCAGTCGGAGTACTGAAGAGGATAATGGAAGAGGTCAAGAGGCGCTGGGATTATGTCAAGTGCAAAACCAAGCTGAAACTCGCCAACAACCCGAAGGCAGCAATGCAGACTGGAGGTGGGAGTCCTGCGCCACAGGAGGAACTGAACGAGATGGAGAAAATGGTGTCCACAGTTATCAGTGGGGAGACGGTGGCAGGAGTTGGGGGCCCGACACTGCTCAACATGACCGGATACAACAGCACCAGAGTGAGTAATGACCAGGTACTGGGGGATGGGCACAATGGCACACATGTACAATTAAGTAGAACACATCTGCGGACAAACCATGCCCCAGCCCCCAACTCCCACCAAGAGACCAATGTACCCAAGTATGCAACATCTCAGCACTGTATAAGCACAGAAGTCAAAGGCACACCGCATGAAAGGGATAAGGGGCAGCAAATTAAGAGCTGCAGGGGTGATCTACATTGATAACAATGTGGTACAAACTGCAACACGTCCAGAACAGAACATAGGACACAACTGGTGCCGCTTGTGTGTTGAAACTGGCCAATCACATTTGGCATTGCAGGGAAATGTGAGTTGATAATGTACAAGTACAAACACACATCCGTCATGTTGTCGCAATGTCCACTGTCACCCATCAAATAGGCAGCTTCTCCCAAACAGCCACAATGTACACAGTCATGCAGTCTGTATGAAAACATGTATAATGCGACAACATACATGTGAACATATTGTTATACTGCATCTCCCCTTCACATTGCAGAGGGACAATCAACACCTCCTGCAGAGCAGCCCGAACCTCTCTTCTCTGATGACGAAGAGGACCACCACAGCTTCCACTCAGATGCCCTCCAACAGCTCGTGGAGAGCCTCCACCTCTAGGAGCAGGGCAGCCCAGCTGCTACGAGGCGACCCAACCCCCTGCACAGATCACACAACAGGCAGCACCCACCACCATGGCAGCCTCCCAGGACCCCCACGAAGAACACAAGGCCTTCCAATGCCCGGTATTGGGGTGCCAGGAGAATCTGGCTGAACAAATGCGGTTGGGCTTCGACCGCATGGCAGCCAAACTAGATGCCTTAGGTGGGTGTCTATGAGCCACCAGGGACCATTCAAGGTCCCTAACGGTCACCCACAGTCATCTCCATGCTCTCCAGCAGAACATGGCTGACCGCTGGAGCCCTGGCTCAGAGATTAGAACAACTGTCCAGTCAGAGTGGCACTAGCAATGTCACACGGGTGTTGGGACACATGTGGAGATCAATGGAGACCATGGAGCAGACTCAGGCGGAAAGAGTGGCTGCCACGGCTGCACACCAGCGAGAGGTAGATGGGTTCCTCTACGACCTCAGGACCATCCACATGGCATAGCTGCACAAGGCCTGGCGACGATGCATGCTGCTGCTACCAGCTTTCAGCGTTAGCGCCATACCTGCAGCACTTGTTTTTGGCAGCTCCTTGTTTTTAACTACCCGTTTTGTCATCTATTTTAATTATTGTTTTGACACTCACCCCCTGTTTTTAGCAGCCTGGCCTCGATCACTCCCACTACTGTCATCATACTCGCACCATAATTGTGGTAATCCACCGCTCTTTGCGGGTCCTTTGCCCCTGACTCGTGGCGGCCATATTGGGTGAGTGGGTCTCATCGCGCGCTCAAGTCCTCTTTCCTACTCGCTAGGCGTGCATATAGGCAGGTAAATCTGGCAGCGCGCCCTATTTCAGCGTTAGCGCCATACCTGCAGCACTTGTTTTTGGCAGCTCCTTGTTTTTAACTACCCGTTTTGTCGTCTATTTTAATTATTGTTTTGACACTCACCCCCTGTTTTTAGCAGCCTGGCCTCGATCACTTCCACTACTGTCATCATACTCGCACCATAATTGTGGTAATCCACCGCTCTTTGCGGGTCCTTTGCCCCTGACTCGTGGCGGCCATATTGGGTGAGTGGGTCTCATCGCGCGCTCAAGTCCTCTTTCCTACTCGCTAGGCGTGCATATAGGCAGCCATGCTGACGCGTAGCGGCCACGCGCAGCGGCCACGCCGGACTGACACCGGAGTTACGCCAGAGTTCAGCCCGTCTGTGCCCGTCCAGGCCCAGACGGGCTCAGGGCTGGTCCCCCTGTTCGACTCACGGGAGCTATACCCAGCTGCATCAGGTACACGAGGGAGGAACTCATGTTCTGGCGGTCTTCGAAACTCGCCCCATGTAGATTTGTTCACAAGAGAGGACAACCGTTTCTGCCTTGCGGGGCCTGTAATCTGGGTCAGGAAACGGCCACAGACAATTGTGTGTTATCAATGGCCCTGTTGAATTGCCGGTCCCTCCCTAGTCATGCGACAGAAATCAATTCCCTTATTCTTGACCATAAGCTGGACGTGTTGTTCCTTACAGAGACCTGGATCTCTTCCTGCTCCGGCCCGGATATGGTCAGAGCACTTCCACCTGGCTTTCTTATATTTCATCTAGATAGACCAGTGGGGCGGGGAGGTGGAATTGCTATCCTTTACAGGGATACGTTAACCTGTAAGGTTCAGGATGGAGGGATGAGCGATTGCGAGAGCTGTCAGTTCTCTCTACGCTTGTCGCCCACCGCTTCCTTGGCAGGCCTTCTTGTTTACCGTCCACCTGGGATCATGGGCAATTTTCTCAACTCCTTTCTTGAAACGGTCGCGCTCCTTGCCTCTTCCACTGCCAACTTTGTGGCATTGGGTGACTTTAACATCCATTTTGATGACCCCTATAACTCTCTGGGAGTAGATCTGCAGTGTGATCTTAAAGCATTTGAGATTAACTTGGTCAATTCGGGTGCAACGCACGGAAAGGGACATTTGCTTGATCCTATTTTTTCAAATTCGGACCGCCTCAAAGTTCTGCCCGCGCTGGCTCTGCCCTGGACAGACCATTTTATGATTCCGGCTCGGTGGCAGTTTGACGTCCCAGTGGCATCTACACCTAGGGTACATACGGTGGAAAGAGCCTGGTCTAGGCTCCCAGTGGATATCTGGGCGGTACATTTGGAGGCGTCCCGTCCCATTCCCGGGCCTGACCCGTTAGTAGCTGATGAGAACGTAAACACCTGGCTGACCAACTCGCTCGATGCTATCCTCCCTAAGAAAAGACTACTTACTAGGGGTAGGAGAGTGGGATCAGCTCCCTGGTACACGCCAGAGCTCAGAACATTGAGGAAGGGCTGCAAGAGGCGGGAGCGGATCTGGAGGAAGGACTGGGGCGAAGTGAGCCGGAGAGAATATCGGGCGGCTCTTAATACTTATAAATCCGCTATCCGGGTAGCGAAATCTGAGTTCTTCGAGGAGAGAATAGGTCTCTCTTCCAACTCCTCGAAAGAGTCATTTAAGGTCATCAGAGAACTTTTGAAAACTCCTGAACCTCTGGTCATTCACGACAACCCGCGTGAGAAATGCTCAGAACTAGCCTCTTTTTTCAAATCCAAGATAGAAAACATCTTGGCATCCCTCCCTCGGTTAGTCCAGGAGACATCCTCTGTTGGTAACCTAGGGTCTCGGCCCGGGGAGAGGACAGCAGAGCTGGTCTCCTTTGGACCAGTCACTGTGGACGAAGTTCTCGGGGTCCTGGTTACCGTGAAGAGTGGGTCTCCGAGAGACCCAGTTCCGATGAAATACCTGAAGCAGGTAGCCTCTACCATCGGCGGCCCAGTGACGGACCTTATAAATCTATCCTTCACTCAAGGAGTGGTGCCCCCCAGTTGGAAGGGAGCGGTAGTTAAGGCCCTCCTGAAGAAGCCCAGCCTGGATCCCGCCGACCTTGCTAACTTTAGGCCTATTTCCCTACTCCCCGGCCTCAGCAAGGTGGCGGAGAAACTTGTGAATAGGCGCCTATCGTGTTTTCTGGAATCCAACTCCCTTCTGGGTGACTCTCAAACGGGCTTTTGCCCTGGCCAGGGGACGGACACTGCCCTGCTGGCAGTCGTGGAGAAGGCCAGGAGCATTTTGGATTCAGGGGGATCGGTGGCAGTGATCCTCCTGGACCTCAGTGCGGCATTTGACACCGTAAACCATCAGGTGTTACTCCAGCGGCTGTCGGGGGTGGGGGTCTCCGGGATGGCCCTGAAATGGCTCGCGTCCTTTTTGGAAGACCGGACGTTCGAGGTCTGGGAAGGCCACGAGAAGTCAACATCGGTCCCTCTCCAGTGTGGTGTGCCACAGGGCTCATCGTTGAGCCCCACATTGTTCAACATTTATATGGCCCCACTGGAGAGTGTGGTACTTCAACTGGGTATCAAGATCATCAGCTATGCTGATGATACCCAGTTTGTGGTAGGGCTCCCCCAGGTGGCGAATCAACCCGACCAGCTGCACACATGCTTGGCCAAGATCTTTACCTGGATGTGCAACTCAGCACTTAAACTCAACGGTTCAAAAACCGAACTGATGATGTTGGGGAACTCTCCTCCCTCCTTGTCCCCAAGTAGCTGGCCTAGCTGTCTGGGAGCGCCACCCACCCCTAAACAGGAGATTAAGAGCTTGGGGGTTTGGCTGGAGCAGGACCTTTCTTTTAAGTCACACGCTAAAAAGACCGCAGGCGTGTGTTTCGGCCTGCTCCGGTCAGCCCGGAAGATCCTACCCCTCCTCCCGATGGCCACCAGGAGGTTATTAATTCAGGGGCTCATCATTTCACGTCTGGATTACAGCAATGCGCTGTTTCTGGGGGTGCCAGAATCAACTTTAAACAAATTGCAGCAAGTACAAAACGCTGCTGCCAGGCTCTTGACGGACCTTCCCAGGCGGCAATCAGCCCGTCCCGCGTTGAAGGCGCTTCACTGGCTCCCTGTCAGAGAGAGGGTGAAGTTTAAGGCACTCTGTATGGCCCACAAAATCTTGCAGGGGAAAGGGCCACCTATCCTACGGGGCATGGTTCAATCTTATAAGGCCCCCCGCGCCCTTCGCTCAGATCACCAACATCTCTTGCAAGTCGCGAGAGTAAAAAAGGCCAGGACTGGCGGTAGAAGATTTTCCGTTAATGTAGCTGTTTTGTGGAATTCCCTTCCGCTTGACCTGCGCTCCGAAACTGGCACTTTACGATTTCGCAAATTCTTAAAGACCTATCTGTTCCCTGCCTAATGCTTTGTCTCTGTTATGGTGTGTTCTCTGGATGAGCGCTGGGATGCCCAAGGGTAACCACGCGCGATATAAAACTCAATAATAATAATACATCCACATCTCCACCCCCTGAAGTGTCAGTGCCACACAGTGCAGCAGACATTCCACCTCCGACCCCTGAGGTATCACTGCCACACAGTGCTGGAGACAGAACACCACCACCCAACGTGAGGCACATGAAACAGCAGAGGACAAAGATGTGGATGAATCTGCCATTGTGGTGAGAAGGACGCAGTAGCATTCATCCCCGCCATAGGGCCTGGTTCTGCTTGGTTCTGCCCTCTGCATCATCACCTTCCCCTGTCCCAGATACACTCTGCGACACTCACCTTGGACCTCAACATGGACTTCCATATTCTGTTTGATTGCCAATGACACAGCAATCAGACTGTGGACTGAACTCTTCCTCTTCCTTTTGACTTGTCATTCCCTGAAGGACTCTGGCTGGCCCTCCACGGGCCAACATTGTAAAGTGGGGTTTGCATGGCCCTGTACTGCTCCAGCTGCAACAATCCACTGAATGGTCATTAAACATACATAATCACACAGATTTGTCATGTCTCTGATCTTTCAAGTGTGGAATTATGGATGAATGTAGGCTCAGTGATTCCCCCTTACGTCCATGTTGCTCATGTCGTTGGACTTGGGTCACAGGGTGACACATTTCCAAATGCGGTCGGGGTGGTGCCGACACAACAACAGGTACACACACATAAGTCACTTCCTTGACCTGCCACGTATGGAACCACGCCCAGAGCTCCGGGGTCATTGTTCAGATCCTTACACTGGACTTGCATACACCAGGCTAGCCCACTCCGCTTATGCACACAGGGGGGGACGACAATGCTACATGTGCCAGGTCTTCCCTGTAGTGATCTGCACATCACAGGTCTAGTTGTCAGCATGCCACAGCCACTCCCTCATGGCTGTTTTACACCCACACCACACCCATTCAGCACACGTGTCACAAGGCATGGGACCCTGCCAATAAAAAGGGCCGGGCGCACATGCTCGACGCCATTTCCACTCTCTATCTGGGTGCATCCATGTGGTGTTCATGTAGGCATGAGGGCCTAGGGCTCTGCAACATCCCATTCTCCAGGGCCGTAGGTGACATGCTGTCGTCCGCACCACAATACTCAATAATAGAGGGTCCATGACTTACGGGGCACAGACTTGGGTGTCGATTCCGATCCGGTAAAATGCGCTCCGAATGGTCGTACGGAGAGTTTTTTCCCCGTACGAATCGTATCCGTAGACGTCCCGTACGTACGATGAAGTACGATCCGTACTAGGTGCCGAACTCCGTACGAGTCGTACAGGACTCCGTACGACTCAAATCTCCATACGAATCTCACTCGGAACCCGCTGTACGCGACATCGCGGCACGTTTTTACGACCCAGCAAGTACGATTCGTGTCGGGTACGCGCCGTACGACCCTTTTCCTACGGGAGCCGAAAACAGTCGTAAACGCAGAGTTCGCGCCGAAACAGGTACGGAACGCCCCCCCCCGGTTACGGCACGTACCCCTCATGATCGCAGGGGTACGCGGCATACCCCTGTGGTCATGCGGGATACGTGCCGTACACCCAGCGTACATGGGGTACGCACCGTACCCCATGTACAGTGGGTGTACGGCACGTACCCCATGTACGCTGGGTGTACGGCACGTACCCCGCATGACCACAGGGGTACGCCGCGTACCCCTGCGATCATGGGGGGTACGTGCCGTACGGTGTGTAGGTGATCGTGCGCTTTTCCGTACGAATCGACGTGTACCGTACGAATCGCGTACGGGTCGGCCGATCGGGATCGGAATCGTCCGGTCGTACGGCGTCTGTACGAGTCGTACGGAAACGGCTCCGGATACGATTCGTACGCCGGATTATTTTACCGGATCGGAATCGACCCCCTGGTGGCACCGGATACACTGTAGCTGGCAAAGGCACACCACCACGGGACGGTGACTTTCAGTGCAGTGTGGTAGGGGCACCTTAACTGCTGAGCGGTGCAGCCTGCAATGATGCCCCGTCCTGGTGGTCCGGACTGGTGACGATCGTTGTGAGCCCCGCTTGTCCGCAGTGTAGGCCTGAGCCAGTGGGCAGTACGTGCCTACCGCCACGTGGTGTGGCCAATGCGGTCACGGAGTTAGTGGCACCTCAAGGGCTGAGCGGGTGTGCAGCCTGCGATGATGTTGTGTGCGTTTGTATATCCTCTGCCATAGCAAAATCAAGACCCAGAATCAAATGTGAGACCTGGTGGCCCGCGGAGTGGGGCAGCATGATGTGGAGGGTGCCAAGTTTGCAGGCCTCTGCTTGGGGCTTGCACTGGTAAGTGGTGGGCCCGCTTTATGGCACGCCGGTGGGGGAAGGTGAGGAGTGGGTTCTGGGTGTGCAGGGGTGGGTATGCACTGCTGGGGTATAGAGTCAAAATATCGAGTTTTTTATTTCGACTAGACAGAATATCGAGTCAAAAATATAGAATAGACATAATATCGACCAGACAGAATATAGACTACCAAAATATCGACTAGAAAATTGTAATATCGAATAGAATAGCAATATTATCGATTCCAAAATATAGAATGGACATAATATCAACTAGACAGAATATAGACAACAAAAATATCGAAATTAAGGTAAGTTAATATTATTTTACATTTTTGTGTAATATAAATCTGTAGCGGGTTGTGGGTTTATAGGGGAATAGGGTGGGAAGTAATTTAATTATAATTAATTAAATATGTTATTTTACTTATTGGTATTTATTTAGAATTTTTAATTAATTATTAATTGGTAATTAATTAAAATATAATTTGTAATTAATTTTAATTGATTAATTGATTAATATGTTAATTTTAGTAATTTATTTTCTGTATCGGGTTGTCGGTTTATAAGGGAATAGGGTGGGAAGTAATTTAATTATAATTAATTAAATATGTTATTTTATTTATTGGTATTTATTTAGAAATAATTGTTAATTAATTATTAATAGGTAATTAATTAAAATATAATTTGTAATTAATTTTAATTGATTAATTGATAAATATGTTAATTTTAATAATGTATTTTCTGTAGCGGGTTGTGGGTTAATAGAGGAATAGGGTGGGAAGTAATTTAATTATAATTAATTAAATATGTTATTTTATTTATTGGTATTCATTTAGAATTAATTGTTAATTAATTATTAATTGGTAATTAATTAAAATATAATTGGTATTTAATTATAATTGATTAGGTGATAAATATGTTCATTTTAGTAATTTATTTTCTGTAGTGGGTTGTGGTTTTATAGGGGAATAGGGTGGGAAGTAATTTAATTATAATTAATTAAATATGTTATTTTATTTATTGGTATCTATTTAGAAATGCCCTTGAGGAGATGTCACTCCTGGAAGAGTTACCGCACTTACACCCACGGCAGCGGCAGCCCTGCTGCCCTTCTCACTTCGCTCCTGAATATCGCCAGACGCGTTTCAAGCAGTAAGCCCTTGTTCACTGGCATTCACAGAGACACGGAGGCGGCAGCTGCGTTCAGAACTCCATTTAATTAATGTCACAGTCCCGCCCCTGTGGGCGTTGACAAGCAGAGCATTCTGGTATTTGCAGTTCATTACTTATCAAGACCTGAGTTACTGAAAAAAAACACCCCAGTGGGTATTGCCACCTTCGTTCCAAATTTGAAAGCAATCATGGTGCTGCTGAACTGTCCGCCAAAGTGCGGTAACTCTTCCAGGAGTGACATCTCCTCAAGGGCATCCCTTGTTTGTTCATATATATATATATATATATGTATTACATTTTTTTATTTTTTTTATTTTAAAGTTACATTAATTATTTATTAATTTAACATTTATTCAATTATTTTAAGTATGTTTAAATTAGTTATATTTATCATTATATCAGTTTTAAATTAATTTTAAGACATTTAAAAAATTCGATATTTTGACAGTCTATTTTTTTTCCAATCGATATTTTGGAGTCGATATTTTTGTACTTACCTGTTTGTAGATAGGCAGTCGATATTCCGGCATTCTATATTTTTACCTCGATATTTTGGTAGGTTGAAATTTTGTCTGTCGATATTCTGTCAGTGGTCCCACTGCTGGGCAGCAGGAGGGGCTGGCGTGCAGCCGCCTGGCTGTGCAGGGGCAGGCATGCACCGCTGGTTGGCAGGAGGTGCAGGGGTTCAGCTGCCTGGGTGTGCAGGGGTGGGCATGCACTGATGGGCGGCAGGAAGGGCTGGGGTGCAGCTGCCTGGGTGCGCAGGGGCAGATAAGCAATGATGGAATGTGCAATTGTGTGTACTTTGCTATTCATGTATCTGGACTCTGTTTCAGATGAGGGATCTGTTTCC
The DNA here is from genome assembly GCF_964261635.1 of Lissotriton helveticus. Classification (NCBI taxonomy): domain Eukaryota; kingdom Metazoa; phylum Chordata; class Amphibia; order Caudata; family Salamandridae; genus Lissotriton; species Lissotriton helveticus. The sequence goes on along the minus strand of NC_136067.1, from coordinate 1,542,109,045 downwards.
AATGAGGGACCTGGTGAACTGCACTACATACCAGCACGTGGTTGGAGACGCATTGGTGGCAGCAAGTGAGCAGTAAGGCATAGGTGCGCAGTGTCGGGACTCTCTCTTCCTTTCCCTCTCTTCTTGTCGCTGTGTCTCCATCCCCCCTCTCTTTCCGTCTTCCTGTCTCCCTCCCTCTCTTTCCGTCTTCCTCTCTCTCCCTCTTTTTCTGTCTTTCTCTTTCCCTCCTTCTTTCCATCTTCCTCTCCCTCCCTCTCTTTCCGTCTTTCTCTCTCCCTCTCTTTCCGTCTTTCTCTCTCTCTCTCTCCCTCTCTTTCTCTCTCTCTGTGTCTCTCTCCTTCGCTCCCTCACTGTCCTTTGATGAGTGCATGACACACCTTCTTATCTGGCTTTTTGTCTTGCAGGCTGTGACCTACAGATTGTCCGAAGGAAAGCCGCCATGTGTCTTCATTAATGTTCTTTTGAATCCATTTTCCTTTGGTAATTCGAAGGTGAATGTGTGATGCTCATTTTTGTGACGACACATGCATGTTACCTGTTGTGACTGTGCGACATCAGGCGGATTCTTTGGTACATGATTTTGTGAAGTTGATGTGGCATGTCTTTGCCTGTGAATATTCCGGGGGGTGCCGGGGGGGGGGGTTCTGGGGGTGGTCGGTGTTGTGGCCCTGTTGGGGCTCCGAGCTGCATGATCAGTGGCTCCATGGCATCTCTTGCTCTTCATGTATGGCTGTGGGCTGGGCTCCCTTTTGTGGTGCAGGCTGTAATCCGACTTTACACGAGGTGAGAGCAGGTGTTAATTTCCTACTACTAACGCACCTTATCACCTGTTTTGGGTTCTTATCGCCAATCTGGCTGGTCATTGAGAATGTTGCGGAGTGGTGTTGTAGCGGTAAACATATAGAAAGGACAAAATATCGAATGGACAGAATATAGTCATCAAAAATATCGTTTTTAAGGTAAGTAATGTAATATCGAATTTTAAAAATATAGAAAGTCAAAATATCGAAGTATATAATATAGGTTATTAAAATTATCAAATTTTTAATAATATCGAATTTTTTATAGTGTTTTTTATGTTATTATATGTGTGAAAAGTGTGTATTTATGTTACAATTTATTTTAATTAATGAATTAATTAAATTCTGTAGCAGGTTGTGGGTTTAAAGGGCAATACGGTGGGAAGTAATTTAATTATAATTAATTAAATATGTAAATGTATTTATTGGTATTTATTTTTAGTAATTAATTAAATTTTAATTGCCAATTAATTTTATTTAATTGATTAATTGATAATTATGTTAATTTTACTAATTTATTTTCTGTAGTGGGTTGGGGGTCTATAGGGGAATAGGGTGCGAAGTAATTTAATTATAATAAATAAATATGTAAATTTATTTATTGGTATTTATTTTGAATTAATTGTTAAATAATTTTATCTGCTAATTAATTATTTGTTAATTTGTCATTAACTTGTATTAATAGGTAACTAATTGTAATAATTTATTTTAATTTGTATTTTTAATTGATTAATTATTATATTATATTAAATTGGTAATTACTTTTAATTAATTTTTTATAGATATTAATATATCTATTTTTTAAATAATATATGAAGTATTTACTTTCCCTACTGTTGCACTCACTGGAGTGGGAATAGTAATTTTTACCCCTACGCTATCCAACGCTTTCCCTACTGTTGCACTCTCTGGAGTGGGAATAGTAATTTTTACCCCTACGCTATCCAACGCTTTCCCTACTTCTTGCACTCACTGGAGTGGGAATAGTAATTTATACCCCTACGCTATCCAACGCTTTCCCTACTGTTGCACTCTCTGGAGTTGGAATGGTAATTTTTACCCCTACGCTATCCAACGCTTTCCCTGCTGTTGCACTCTCTGGAGTGGGAATAGTAATTTTTACCCCTACACTATCCAACGCTTTCCCTACTGTTGCACTCTCTGGAGTTGGAATAGTAATTTTTACCCCTACGCTATCCAACGCTTTCCCTGCTGTTGCACTCATTGGAGTGGGAATAGTAATTTTTACCCCTACGCTATCCAATGCTTTCCCTACTGTTGCACTCTTTGGAGTGGGAATAGTAATTTTAACCCCTACGCTATCCAACGCTTTCCCTACTGTTGCACTCTCTGGAGTGGGAATAGTAATTTTTACCCCTGCGCTATCCAACGCTTTCCCTACTGTTGCACTCTCTGGAGTTGGAATAGTAATTTTTACTCCTGCGCTATCCAACGCTTTCCCTACTGTTGCACTTTTTGGAGTGGGAATAGTAATTTTTACCCCTACGCTATCCAACGCTTTCCCTACTGTTGCACTCTCTGGAGTGGGAATAGTAATTTTTACACTTCCGCTATTCTACGGTAATAATATTGCATATTTTTTTGTGATATTATGTTACTATATATATATATGCTTTAATAAATATGATTGTATTTTTTATAACTTTAATTAATTATTTAATAAGTTTAATGTACTTTAAGTATTTTTAAGTGTATTTTAGTTATTACATTTTTTTTTTTATTTAACATTTAATTTAACATTGTTTTTAGGAAATTCGATATTTTTACAAACTATCCCCCAGATTCATCATAATGCGCCTCTTTTGCGAGTCCTTAATAGCGATTATTAAGGAATCGCTATTAAAGACTCGCAAAATGGGATGCATGTAGAAATCGCAAAATTTACAGCGATTTCTACTGCTTCCTTATTTGCGATTCGGCAATTGCTAATCGTAAATAAGGAATGACTCACCACAGCGAATCGCAAATAAGGATGCGATTTCAAAGGTAGCACCCCATAAATGGTGATTTACACTGGTGTTGCGCACACACATGTCCAAAGGGCATGTGTGTGTGTAACATCCAACTTAGAAAAATGCACTAAAGTGCATTTTTCTAAGTTTTCGCTATTTACCACGAAGTCAGACTTCGTGGTAAATAGCGGCCCAAGATTGCGAATTCGCAATTCTAAAATGGTTCATGAATTGCATTTAAGGAATCTCAAATAGAGATTCCTTAAATGCAATTCTTCGCAATTTAGCGATTTCAAAATTTGCGATTTTTGCATTTGGGATGATGAATCCCAAATGCAAAAAAAGCGCTCGCAAAGGGCCAGATTCGCAGAATCTGGCCCTTTGCGAGCCGATTTTGGCTTCATGAATCTGGCTGAAAAAAATTTTAAACGATATTTTTGACTCGATATTTTAGTACTGACCCGTTTGTAGATAGAAACTCGATATTTTGTTTGTCGATATTTTGTTGCCGATATTTTTGGTAGTCGCTATTATGTCCGTCGATATTATGTCAGTGATCCGTTGTAGCAGCTTTTTGCACAGGAATGCCTACTCTGCATCTCATTAGCGATAGTTGCCGGGGTCATCTGTGGCGATGTTTTTTGTGGCTGCTATCGCAGATAAACTGGTGGTACGGGCTGTTATCACCAGCTTGTGAATGGGGTGATAATTTTGTCGCCACTTTGGCTGCGGAAAGGTGCCATTAACTTGGTGAATAGTTGGCTGGAATATACACACAACTAGTCCTTCTCAGAAAGAGGAACACTTTTGCTGCAGTTAAAGCAGCTATGTTTTAATACTTTTTTAAGGCTGCCTGACAGACCTACAAAGGCTTGCATCTAGAATATTTTAAAACGCTGTGCTGGACTTGGCCCTTTTTGCAGGTTTATCCCCAAATATTTTACTTCTCCCTCCTACATTTTCTTGCCTTGTTTGTGTTGGCTTTAGGACTCTGGACACTTTACCACTGCTAGAGTGCATATGCTCTCTGAGTATATTGTGAAAATAATTGGTTATCCATAATTTGCATATTTGATTTAATGGTAAACCCCTAGTAAAGTGCACAGAGCATGCCAGGGCCTGTAAATCAAATGCTACTAGTGGACCTGCAGCACTGATTGTGCACCCACATCAGTGTCCTTGCAAATGTAACTCACGCCTGCCACTGCAGTGTCAGCGTGCAGTTTTGAGCTGCCATGTCGACCTGGCAAGTGCACCCACTTGCCTGGCCCTTACCTTCCCTTTTATTGCATGTAAGACACCCCTCAGGTAGGCCCAAGGTACCCCCATGGGCATGGTGCAGTGTATATGAAGGGTAAGACTTGTACTGGTGTGTGTGACATGTCCTGATAGTGAAATACTGCCAATTTCATCTTTCACTATTGAAAGGCTATTTGTCCCATAGGATAGCCTGGGAGATACTTTCTAACATCTTACAAGCATAACTTCCCATTGGGACAAGATGGAGGAATAAAGTTTAGGCTCTCTGAACTCACACATTAATAACACATCTTTTAGTGAAAATGTTTTTTACATTGTGTGGATGAAAATGCCACTGTTTAGAAACTATGCATTTTCTTGTTTAACCATACTGTGTGCCTCTGCCTGTTTGTGGACTGACTATCTGGTTTTAGAGTGACAGGGGCTGGGGATGTCCATTCACTATAGAAAACCACTAGGGGGTTGAGGTGTGCCTGGCCCTTCCTGGGTGACTAAAATGTGAACTAAATAGACCTTGGCTGCATTTAGAGTAGTGGAAGGAGTTTTCCTTGCACCTGAATAGGGCCTGTCTCCCTTGCACAATGCTGTCTCCTCCCCCTGTGATCATACTGCACCAGTGAGAACAGAAGTGGTTTGGACTAGGCTCAGAGAACCTTGCACAAAAAAGAACAAAGACAAAATGGGGTATAAGAACTGGACCTTAAACCCCTAAATTTTATATCACTTCTGGACTCAAGAGGAACCTTTGCCAAGGTGAAGAGCTGGAGAGCTGTGAGTAGGAGTACTGTCCCTTTGCATTGTGCTGTGTGAGGGTGGCCTGCAGTTGCTGCTTCTGCCAAGGAAAGGACACAGTCTGAAACTTATCTGGAAAACCTGCTTGAACTAAAATCTCCAAGGGCTTGTGTGTGCTGGCCTCCTGTTCTGAAGTCTCAGGGACACAAAGACTTCACCCTTAGCTCCCCTGAACTCTATTACTGAGAGCTCTGACCTGCCAGGAGGTGCTTGTTCCAGTTGTGGGCCTCTGGAAGTTGTCCCTGTTGTTGGGAGCTGGAAGAAACCTAAGAGAAGCAAGAAAAACAATCTCAGACACTGTCAGCTCCACCGCTGTGATGCGGCAACCTGTATTGAGGCCAGAGACGCACTGCCCGGCCTGCACCGCAGCTCTGATGTCCTTCGACACATACTGACGCCTGCAGTTATCGACATTCCCAATGCCAGGGCTCGCACCGACTCCGTCATCAACAACGCTTGCATCCTGTTATTGTGGCACCGATGACCGCAGAGGGTGACCTCACAAACTTGCCGACTTTACATCGCCTAACCGGAACCAACGCCTCACCGCCAACTTCCCATGTCCTGGATTCGACACATTGCTTCCTCATGGACATGACGTCTGGCCTCGCCTCCCCTCCCCGTGACAGCTGGGAAGCCAGCGTCAGCACCGATGCCACACCTCCTTGACGCTGTGCATCGTCATAGACTTTGTCTTCCAAAGGTACTGTTTGTTTGAGAGTCTGTGTGACTCAAGGCCCGATGCCGCACACCTCACGTTTGGTGCCGTACTTTGAATTTATAGCTGTCAAGACATCGGAATAGCCCCATGTGGAGCTATTTGTTTTCTACAAGTTTTTGGGGGGAAATAACTGTGTTGGATTTTTATCATTTTGTCTTGTTGAGTTTAGACAAAGATACTTTATTTTTCTAAACTGGTGTGGTGTCCATTGTGGTGTTACCACTGTATCACTGTGTGTTTTTTGTAGAAATACTTTACACATTGCCTTTGGGATAAGCCTGTCTGCTCATGCCAAGCTACCAAGGGGGTGAGAAGGGGTTATCTAAAGTGTGTATCCCCCTTACCCTGACTAGAAGCAGGGGTCCATACTTGGACAAAGATATCTACCTCTGCCAACTAGAGACCCTATGCAACCACATTCTGTGTTATTTGGTTCTATTTTTGATCTGACCCTTGAAATATCTGTGCATCATGTCTCTAACTGATAAACCAGCAGAGGAAGCAGAATTGGAGTTTAGAATTGAAATGCTGCATACCTACAAAGTATATCAGCTCAAGCAATTTTGTAAAAGCACCTCTAGGAAAGAGGAGCTGCAAAAGGCCTTGAGTGCCTGGTGGGAGGCCAGAAAAGCTGGGAAGACAGATGACGCAGATGTGGATGGGGGTGTGCCAGAGGGCAGCTTCAGATCCCAGGATTTGCCTGTTGGGAGAGCAGCCTCTGTGAATGATAGCAATCATTCCTCCAGGAATTTGTCTGCAGTGGAAATGGAGGAAAGGCAAAGGGCCTGGGGCCACAAATTGGATTTCATGAGACTAAAGGCAGAAGAGAGCAAGAACGTTCATGCCTTGGAAGAAAAGAAGTTGCTTTTGCCACATTAATTGAGAATGAGAGAGCCTGATGTTGAGCTCAGGAGGCTTGAGGCCATGAAAAAGGAAACGTATGTATCTCAGGAAGTGAGCTCTGCTGAGTTGGTGGTGACAGCCAGGAGGATAGAGACCAGCTCATATGGTGGCAGGAAAAAGGTGTTATTTAGTGCTGAGGGGAAAGTACACACACCCAGAGATGTGGCACCTGACTTAAATTAGGGGGTTGACATACACCAGGGTGTTCAGGGTTATGGGGAATCCCTGAGGGGCCAGTGTCCCTGAGGTGGATTGGGGGACAAGCACAGGGGAGCATATTCCTGGTGGTTGGAGGGACACTCTACTGACTCTAGACGAGAGGTGCAGGTAGATGGGTCCCATGGTAGACGTCTTGGCATGTGAGCATGGAGAACGCCCAGAAGAATGTGGGTTGTGTGACAGGAACAGTCAGACGCTGTTTTGCCAGTCTCAGGAGAGTGATGTGAGGTAGTTTTGTGAGGTACTGGATGGTGATGCAAAGATTAGCTTGTCTAACACTTGTGTGTGTCTGTGGCATTCAATTATTGGAGAACATATTTTAAGTCTCTGTTTCCCAGAGCTATTCCAACACCCGGTGGAGTGTGAGTTCTCTGACCCCAGGGCCTTTGCACTGGAGACAGACCTTTTGGTGGATTCCAGAGGGTCCGAACAAATTTTTGGTAGTGATCCTGAAGGGGGTGGCTCAGGTGTTACCTAACCAAGTGAGGTAGGGGAGGTTGGTTGTGACCCAGATAGGTCCCAGTGCAGAGGGATGGGTGAGGGGTCCCATGTCCCATCTATGAGGAGAGGGGGTGGGAGCAGGCTAAGTCCCAAGGTGCCCAAAACCCAGTCTCAGAGCCTGATTGGTTCCATGAGTGAACACCAGGAGTGGGATCTATCACCTGAGGGGGATCCCAAGGTCTCAGTTAAGCTGGGGGAGGCTGCTGTAATGAGTGTCTCACTAGTTCTGGTGTCTGGCAGCACCGCTCCTGTTGGGAGAGCACATGAGTCTAGAGAAAGGAGTGAGAGGGGGAGACAGTCCCCAGTGGAAGGACAAGTGGCTCAGGGGTTGGCAGCTCTGAGGTTGGAGCACTCCAGGACTGACCCTGGTAAGGCCACTTCTGGCTTGGGGGAGTCTTCGTGCTCTGTCAAATAGACAGGAGCCTGGAGATCTGTGCCAGGCAGATTATTGCACAACTCATAAGGAATGTGTTTCCCTTGGTGGGGGTTGGTGTACTCCCCTGAAGGTCCTGGCTTGCCAAGCATAGGCCCAGCATAAGAGTACAGACCCTGGGTCGGAGGGCTAGGTTCAGGGCTTGCAGTGCCCCTACCGGTTTGTCTTCACCTCAGATCTGGCCCGTGTCCAACCAAAGAGTACAGGCCTTACGCTGGTGTCCCCGTTGCAGGATAACAGCCCTTAACTGGTGATAGAATTGTGTGGGACACCTGCCACATGTGCCCTGACATTTCTGGAGTCTGGGGTTACCATTCCAGGTGGGAGAGTGCAGAGCCCCAGGCAGGAGGACAAGTTGTGGGAGACCACAGCCTCCTCTGCATATCCTTATCATGCTGCCACACACAAAGGAGCAGGCACTTTCCAACCCAAGCCATAGCTAGGGACTGCACTTCCTGAAATCACGCACCGGGACTAAATTATTTTCCTTGAGAAAGTAACTCAAAATCTACATCTTACTAGTTCAATGCAAGCCAACTTTCTAATCCGAGTTTGTACCTTGTGGAGATTCAATTTGTCAAGGTGTTCTGTACAAGTCAATTCATTCATTCACAAATCTGTTATACTTTTCTATGTTCTGTTATTATTTTAATTCCCAGCACCTTAGTCAGTACTACTATTCTGTGTTTGTCGTTCCACCACCATCTTTATTTATGGAAGTATCCTTTCACCAGTCTACCATCTCTGCTCTCATAGCCTCCTATGATAAATTCCGGACAGTACAGTTGCTAGACACGAGAGTTAACCTGTGCATGTGCATGACCCTACTTGATAGTAGTTTCCTTATCAAATATCTAAATATCATGCAGTTTGCTTCGGAAGTAACCAGGAAGGGTGTACCATCAAATGTCAAAAGCAACACCAAACAATTAGCAGGAAAGAAGAAAACGACAAAACGACAGAGAAAGCAAAGAAAGACACTTTTAGACTGTCTGTCCTCTCTGGTCGTGTCTAAACTCACCTTCTGTAAACTTTTCTGGTCCTATTCTGGCTGCTGGTTTGTAAAACGGAAGTAATGCCACACCTAAAACACCACTGAGGAACAATGATCCACAGATACATATACTTAGGTCTGGCTAGAATGAGCCACCATCAGCCAGATGTATTGTTACCAATTCTTTAAAATGTACAAAGAGTGGGCATTGGCTCTGTCAAGAGGAGCCTCACTCTCGCACCTGATGCTATTGGCTATTTGATGTATCATGTCTTCATCCTTGAAGTGCTTCCATTGGAATGTATGAGGGACTATTCTACATCTGAAAACTATTCTCAACCATCTCCTATATGCATTCGATGTACATAGCTATCCCTTCTAGTTACTTTTAAACCAGTACTAGCAAACCTATAAGGCAGGCTTTAAAGTAAAATCAGACCTACTGGTTTTACCAGTGCTTGTTGAATATCTGCGCTCTCAATCAGAAAATTAAAGCTGTTGATAATAAGAACTAAAAACAGCATTTCCGTATTGTCATGCAGCATGTCAAAGCAAAGCTTACTCTTCAAGCCCTTTGTCTGAGACCCATGTCAGAGATGGCAGTAAAAGTAGGGAGTCGATTGCCGCCAAACCTAGAAACATCCTTGTCATCTCGAAAGGGACTTTGTTAGGGAGAGTGGCACTTCACTTCACTAGTGGCATTCCAACCCATTGATATATTGCCAGCTAGAAATGAGTAAACTCTTCTGAACTTTGTGAAAAATCTCATAGAAGACCCGAGTATGTTGAAGTGCTGAGGGCCGCTGATGAACCTGGTCACCCAATCGCACATCAGCAGCGAATGGCGCCATTGAATGCTGAGGCACAGACAGCTGTTTTGACCGCCGCTCAGTTCATTTGCTCTCACCTACTTAAATGAGCAGGTGACACAGCACTTTTGCTAATAACGCCAAAGGAGAGGAGTTTACAAGTCGAGGAAGTAACTAGGGGGCATATGTATGAAAATCCGTTTTTGCGATTCTCAAATAGCGATTTTTTGAGAATCGCTATTTGAGAATTGCAAAATGGGATGTATTTAAAAATTCACAATTTTTTAACGAATTCTTAGCATTCCTTAATTGCGATTAGTAAATTGCGAAATCGCAATCAAGGAATACCGTCTATTCATTCCTATGGGCCAGGAGGCCCATAGGAATGAATGGGAAGTCATTCTCAATTTGCGATTCGCAATTTGAGAATCGCAAATTGAGAATAATTTCAAGGGTGCAATGGTGTCATAAGGACACCCTGATGCACTTCTGAAATGAGCATGTGTGCGCATATGGTGCACATACATGCCCTAAGGGCATGTATGTGCGCCACATGGCACCTTGAAAAATGCCAAAAAGTGCATTTTTGAAAGAAATCCCAAATTACCACCAACTTGAAGTTGGTGGTAATTTGCAATTTCTTAAGGAGAAATCGCACAACTTGGGTGCTTGTTACATAGCATTTAAGGAATCGCAATTTGCGATTCCTTAAATGCTTACGCAAAATTAAGGAATCGCAAAATTTGTGATTACTTAATATTGCGATGCGATTTTGCTCATACATGTCGTTTTGCTAATTTGTAGTCCCAAACGCTGTTTTTTGCGATTCGCAGCATTTGCGACTAAAAATTTGTTTCATACATATGCCCCCAGAAAATTAAAATAGCTTCCACTTGGTTATCCCTCTAATCACACCCAGCGCGTGAAGCACGCAGACCCGACCTTCTTAAGAAGAGTTCCTGTGACCTTTTCATCCTCCTTCCATCCATTTATCCGTTCACCCATGTTTATCTATTCATTCAGTCATCTGTCCATCCTCCTACCTTTCTTTTCATCCCTTAATACATCTATCTTCCCATTCACTCATTCATCAATATATCCATTTAACCAGCCCACCGTCCATTCACCCATCCATCCTTCCACTCTTACTCCCTCCATCTTTTTCACCCATCTATCCATTGTTCCTCCGCTCTTCCATCTATTAACCCTTTCACCTATTGATCTTGCCACTCCTATCCATCCTTCCATCATTCAGCTATTCTTCCTTTACCTCTTATGAAATCATGTCACCCTTCCATTCACTCTCCAGTCCTTTCACTCTCCTACCTCCCTTTCCACCTCTTCTTCCCTTTTTCTTTGAATGTTTCATTCCTTCTTTTCACCTTTCCACCTTTCGTTATTTCTACCACTTTCTATCTAACCATCTTTTTTTCTATAATATTTACTTTTTGTCTCATCTTCCTCTCGCACGCTGACTTTTTTTGCCTCTCTCTCAGCGTGTTTTTCTATTTTTAATAATTTCTCCTTCTAGAGCGTTTGTGTTGCCTTGTTCTGTCGTGATGATGCGGTATAAAGAAATAGTTCAACACTGGCCTCAGTGCTTAATCGGGCTTTGTAAAAAAAACGCTACTGCTTGATTTTATAACTCGATAGAATATTTTCCTGCTACCAAAACCTGCTATGATAAAAAGACATGGCCAGCCTGCAGTTTGCAGGTGACAGTAGGAGCCCAAAATGATCGCAATCAATTGTAATGTTTGGGAAGGTTTATGATAAAGGATGACGGGAAACCTTGGCAACAAAAACAAACAAAACGCCCTATTGAAAAAAAGCTTTAACTCAAACAGAGTATGTAGGGAACACGACAAAAGGGAAGCCTAAATAGCGGGTTTAATGAACAACTGAGAAGGACAAAGGGCAACTCAAAGTCAGCTAAGCACTGGAAAAAAATAAGCAGAGGCAGAACCAGGTGCCATTATTTTGGTTTGCATATTGCTAAAAACACCCCCCAAAAACGAATCTAGTCAAAAAATGCTTCTATACACCAACTTAGAAGTCACCCGCAGCATTTCAGGGACACTATGCCAAATAGTGTAGGGGTATGAAGTCATTCATTGTAAAACTGGATCCACGGGCAAATAGGAGAGGATGTGAAAGGCTCTGTGAATGTTATAGTGATAACTGTAAGACCTTTAGTTAATTTGTTACTACCCACTACCCATCTCCACTAGAGGCACAGCGGATATCCAAACATAGCCACTGGTTTATTACTGAAATAGCATATAGAAGAGCAAATATTAAAACATTTCTCTTTCAAAGAAAATAGTTCCAACTATGTAAAAGTGTGCTATTACTGATTCTCCGATGTAGGAACCTATTTCAACCCTAAATTACTCTATTGCCATGTGTTAGAAATTAGGTTGTAGGTTGACTGCGGTATGAGCGTTAGTCAAGCAGCATCTACAATCCTAGTCAGGGCAAGAAGCAGGCAAACCCTAAATTAACCTGTCCTTACCCTCTGGTAGTTTGACACAGAGCAGTCAGGTTTAACTTAGATGCAATATTTGTGCAACACTTCAAACAATACAACAATGAAAACACCATACACAGAGATTCCACACAAGTTTAGAAAACTACAACTTATTTTAATAAATAAAACAAGACCAAAATAACAAATATCCAATAACTCAAACTTCAGATATTGAATTTCAAACTTTTTAGGAAAAATAGTGCCTAGAAGCAAAAAAAGCGCTATTTGGGAAAGTCAAAAGTGCAGGCTAACAGCAATAGAGCGCATGCCGGATACAGGGACCTAGGGGTCTGCTGAACAAAAGTACCTTAATTGTGGGTGCCTCAACGTCAAGGATGCATGGTACAGTTGAGGCGATAAGTCGGTGCAGATCCATGCAGCGACAGCGATGCGCTGGTCCTGATCCGCGCAGCAGAGTGTGATGTGTTGGCTCTGATGAGCCACGTAGCTGCGATGAGGATGTTTGTCATTGAGGCTGCCATCGAAGGAGATGCAAGGGTCTTGCGCTGGGAAGGCTGTCGCATAGTGGTGGTTCTGAAGTGGCAGTACCCGGTCGAGGGCCTATAAAATGAATGCTACTAGTGGGTTTGCAGCAATGCAGCACTGATTGTGACACCCACTCAAGTAGCACATTAAACATGTCTCAGGCTTGGCGTTGCAGCCTGTGTGTGCAGTTTCTAAACTGCCAGTTCAACCAAGTAAAACAAACCTTAATCAGGCCCAAACTTTCCTTTTTTAATAAATATAAGGCACTCTCAGCGTAGGTCTTAGACAGCCCAGAGGACAGGGTGCAATGTATTTAAAAAGTGGGACATATACTTTTAAGTTTTACATGTCCTGGTCGTGAAAAACGCGTACATTCGTTTTTCACTACTGCAGGGCCTAGCTCTCCTATAGGTTAACATTGGAGTTTCCTTATTACATTTTATAAGTATAATATCCAAATGGAAAGAGTTAATCAGTTCATGTATAGTGTCTCTGGAATCACAATTTAAAATCCTAACTTATGATGAAGTCGGATTTTAAATTGCAATTCTGAAAATGTCACTTTTAGGAAGTTGGCCTTTTATTGCCTTAGCCATTTGGTGCCTGCAGCCTGTCTCTGGGTCACCTGACTGGTGTGGGTGACAGTTGAACTTTGTGTATTCCTGCTAGACAGCAATGCGAAATGGGAGCTTAGGTGTGACTGCATGGGCTGTCACTGGAAGGACTGGAGGGAGAAGTTGGGCCCAGCCCCACTTACATGTGAAAAGCCTGTGTCCTTTATCCACACAAAGGGGTGCATACCCCCTGTAATTAGTCTGGAGCCAGGAAGGAACTGCATCTGTGCACTTCAAAGGGATGCCTATAGAAGCTTCTTTCCACTTCAAAGGCACACCATGTATAAAAGAAGGACCTCAGACACGAACTCTCTGGTATACATTTGGACCTGTGGATAATCTGCAAGGAAAAGGGGCTGTTGTGCTGCTAAAAGGACTGCCACTTTGCTGGACTGCTGCTCTGAAAGACAGTTCTTCAGGAGGACTGTTATGATGACCTGCTGCCTGCTTCCCTCTTGCCTGTGTGAGAAGGACTGGGCCTGCATCTATTGAACCCAGAACCCTTAGCGACTCCAAGAGCTCGCTGGCTGGTTTTCTGATCTGACGCCTCAGGCACATAACAGGCTTCCAACAATCTTGAACCCAACAGCTGTGAGTCCTGCCCTCCCAAGTGGTGCCACCCCAGTCCTGGATCTTTGGAAATGGGTCTAAAAGTGCTTCTGCCAAGCCCAGCTGTGGTCCTCATCGCAACAGATGCAAAGTGGCTTGAAGCCCTGCAAAGTCTCACAGCACCACTGCCAGCCTCATTGGAATAAACGCTGAGTGGCCAAAAACACAGCAAAACTTTGCTGCACAGCTGCCAGCTCATCAGAATCGAAGCAACAGCAAGCCCTGCATAGCCTTGCTGCATGGCTCCCCAGGACTGATGCAAAGCAACATCAACCCCCGCACACCCTTGCCAATTAATCAATCAGTGATTTGTGAGACCATGGGGGTCTCCAGGCACTGGGGAGGGGAGCGTGCAGCTCCGATTCAGAGCCAGGTCTTGAGGCTCTTCCTAAAGGTGTGCAGAGTGGGGGAGTGGGGGAATGTCTGTGTTGAGCGAGAGCTCATTCCAGGTCTTCACCACAATGTAGGAGTAGGCTCTTCTGCCCACTCTGGCTCTGTGGATGTGTGGAGTTTTGGCGAGGGCGAGGTCGGCGGTGCGGAGGTTTCTCTTGGGTATGTGGAAGGGTACTCTTTCATTGAGGTTTTGGTGTCTGGTGTTGTGGAGGGATTTGTAGGCGTGACTGAGTAGCTTGAAGGTTACTCTCTTCTCGACGAGGAGGTAGTGGAGGTCACGTAGGTGGTGAGTGATGTGTTCATGTTGTGGGATGCAGAGGATGAGTCTGGCAGTGGTGTTCTGGATGGTCTGGAGTTTTTGGAGCAGGGATTTGTTGATTCCGGCATAGAAGGCATTTCCATAGTCCAGTCTGCTTGTTATGAGTGGAGTGCGTGGGTGATGGTCTTTCTGGATTCGGGGGGGATCCACTTGAAGGTCTTGCAGAGGGTGTTTAAAGCACAAAGAGATGGTGTTGATCTGTCAGGTCATGGTGCGGGAGGAGTTGAGTATGAGGTTGAGGTTCCTGGCATGGTCTGTGCGAGTGGGGGATTGCCGAGGGTGGTGGGCCACCAGGTGTTGTCCCATGCTGAGAGGGTGGGTCCGAGGATGAGGACTTCTGTCTTCCCCGAGTTGAGCTTCAGACAGCTGCTGCTCATCCAGGATGCAACGTCTTTCATTCCTTCCTGGAAGCTGAGTCTGGTGGTGTTGGGTTGCTTCCTGAGGGAGAGGATGAGCTGTGTGTCGTTGGCATGGGATACTATGCTGAGTCCATGCTGTCTGACGATGGCGATGAGGGGGATTATGTAGATGTTGAAGAGTGTGGGGCTGGGTGATAATCCTTGATCCAGTTGATCTCTGTGGATTCGGAGAGGAAAGGCGAGAGTCAAAGTCTTTGGGTTCGGCGTTGAAGAAAGAGGAGATCCAGTCAAGGGCAGTTTCCTGTACGTCGGCATCCTGGAGTCTGGCAGTGAGAGTGTGGTGGGAGACAGTGTCGAAAGCTGCAGAGAGGTCTAGTAGGATGAGGGCCGCCATGTGTCCCTGGTTGAGGAGAGTGCGTCTGTCATCTGTGGCGGCGAGGAGGGCGGTCTCAGTGCTGTGGTTGCTGCAGAATCCGGATTGGGAAGAGTTTAGAATGGAGTTGGCTTCGATGAAATTCGTGAGCTAGATGTTGATGATCTTCTCTGTGACTTTGGCCTCGAAGGGGAGGAGAGAGATGGGTCTGTAGTTTTTTAGGTCCGTGGGATCTGCGGAGGGATTCTTGAGGAAGGGCTTGCATTCTACACATTTCCAGTCATCAGTGAATGTACTGGATTCGAAGGTGTCAATGGTGCGTTGTAGGTCGGGTGCTATGACGGCTATGCTATGGCAGCGGTGGCTCTGTAGAAGATGTGCAGCGGGCGGGGTCCGTTGGGCCTTCTGAGTGAATGCTCTTCATGGTACTGGTGGTGTTTTTGGTGGTGACCGGGGTCCAGACAGAGATGGTACTCTGGCTGGCATTGCTAGAGGTAGGTGTGGATTTGGTGTCTGGTGCCTGTTAGTTGACGTTGTCGTAGCTTCGTCGGAACTGATGCCAGATAATGTGAAGTCTCGCAAAGCAAAGTCACAAAGATCGCACACCAGGTTTTAAGCCACTGTGGTCAGCAAACTTTAGTAGATCCCTGTAGCAGGCGCATGCTCCATCGTGGTCGGCCTTAACTTGTAACTTTGTCCCAGTCTGGTGCGACCAGATAACCACAGTTGGCGCTTTGTGTTTTTATGCGCTATTTTCACTGAAATCTTTAAAATTGCATATCTCTGGTTCTACTGATTGGAGTTTTGTCATTTTGGGCTAACTTTATTTATCAAAGAAATTTCAATTTGTCTAGCTTATCCTTTTTGTGTGGTGTTTTCACTTTTTTACTGTTTGAAGTGTTGCACAAATACTTTACACATTGCCTCTAAGTTAAGCCTGACTGCTCTGTGCCAAGCAACCAGATGATTGATTTGGGGTTTGCTTGTTCCTTACTCTGACTAGGATTGTGGTTGCTGCAGGGCTCATACGCCAGCCAACCAGTGACCCAATATCTAACATTAGGCCTAAGTTGGACATTTTGCCAATGATTCATACTTTTCCCATACCATTTTCATTTTACACTTTGTTGCTGTAAGGTTAATAACTGGAGATGGGGGTCTCACTGTCTCCTCAATGTGCTAAGACTACTTTGGCCTGAACCCTTATAAAACTCCATGATGATATGTGTGTGTGTGTGTGTTTAAAAATGTGATTTCTTCCCAGGGAGACAAATGTCCAACATAACATTATAGCACATCATTTTGGACTAGTAAGGAACAGAGGAGCTATTCAACCTTTTCTCTATGTTATGCAAGACAGGAAAATGCATTGTTGCAAATCATTAGGCATTCAGTGCTGTATATACACAGTTGACCATGTAGTAGCAAGCCCCAGCCAGGCCTACTAGAGCAAGGGATTCGCCCTTCTCTGCTCAGAGACCTTAGACCAATAGTCAGGAGTTGGCACAGAAACTGGAATAGAAAAGACAGAGTTCATTAAACCTCATGAGGTGGAACTACATTCACACAACACCCTTCGGTATAGTATGAGGTAGCACACTGACTGGAAGGAGCTGGGTCCTTGTATACCCACACAGGGGCTCAAAAGAAGGCGGTATAAGTACAAGCTGCTGTTCTAAGGCACATACAAGGTCATACAGAAAATGCACAGTCGACAAGTGGGAGGAGCTAACAGTTAGCTAGTTGGAGTAAACACATCCTGACAGTTACATGCTAGGGACAGCTGTATGCTCTTCTGAGCATGTGCAAAGTAGAGGAGACTAAACATATCTTGTCTCTAGGCAGATTTCAAGAGCAGTTGACAGGAAGGTAGGACAGAGCACATGGCATACAAAATGGCCGACAGAAAGACAAAATGGATTCCGTAAAATAGGCAATATAGGTAAAAAAACTGGATGTCTTCTGCTAATGCTTAACTTAATGATTTGCTAAACTACCACAGAGGACCCTTTCAGCATTTGCTGAAGACATCTGTCTGTCTGGGGTAATCTGGATCTGCATCCTGTACATTGATATTCATCATATCAGAAATCTCTTTGCTTAACATTTGCTGTTCTTTTGTAACACTTCTCTTGGCAGGTGTACAAGCAGTAATGCACATAGAGCAAATCATGGGATCACATTGTATACAAGTACAGCATGTAAATAGTATCATCAGTAGTATACATAGAAAAGTCAGTAGTTTCCAGCCCCAAGTAACAAAGAGAGTCCATATCCAGTTTGAAAATGTCCATGTACCAGTCTCTGGGTGAATGTCTGCAGCAATCTTATGCAGTTTAGAGATTGCGTCAAAAACTGAAGGCGAATGGTCTGGGATGAAGACACAACAGCTGCTACCGATGATGCGGCATGCACCACCACGATCAGCCAAGATCACATTGAGCACCATGCGATTTTGGAGTGCTACAATTCTTGCAATTTGCAGTTCTTCTGTAATGTTCCCAAGTGCCATAGCTGTCTGATTGGTGACAGCTTCCACTACACGAGTCAATCGTCTGATCTTTCTACTATTTAATGCAGCACCCACAAAGAAAAACAAACCCAAATTGAACTCAACATATTGTTGCAGGGCGGTGTCTGTCTGGTCAATCTCATCAGTACTTGTTGTCCGTTTATATCTATTCCTTGAAATATCATTATACAGTTTCAGGTCAAGATGATATGATGCAGGTGCTAAAAACACAGGGGGTAACAAAAATGATATGTAACATACCCCTGACCATCCAATAGGTAATTGGTAATATCCTTTATTACCACACACAAAATAGGTGTTGGGAGACGATGTAAAACTACTATTATTCATGCCCTCAATATTCAATACAGTAATACATTCGCTTCGTCCTACGGAAATCATCCCAACACTACCAATACATAAATCTGCTTTTGCTCTGGTTACAGAAATCACAAAGGGTCCAATGTTCTTCATATTCCTCACATTTGTGAAGACATATGGTTTTGAAATATTGTCTGGTTGCTATTCATCCCATTCCCATTTAGTCCCTTTGGCTTGAGGATAACCGTTTTCATCTTGGTAACATTCTTTATTCAACTGAAAAATGATTCCACCTACTGAAGGCTTTCCAAAAGCAAACAAAAGGGCATACCAAGCTTGACATGAACCATTATGAGAAAACGTTAGAGGAATAAAAGGCGTTCCTACTTTCTTCTGGTACGCAGGTATCATCCCACACACCCAACAATTGGTAGTATTTGTAGCATTATGGGTATGATGCAACATCTGAATGAATGTGTTATTCAGATAGGACTGTCGATATTTCTGCTCATGATAAGGAAGGGTATAATAGTAGTACTCCAGTGGAGCTGGAGTAGTTGCAACAAAAAGCTGTCGAGCAGGAACTGCTTTCTCAATGAACCAAGTGGTTATTGCCAAAACCACCAGGGCAACAACAAACCCTACAGCACAAATCATTTTCTTATTCATTTTAATTGACAATGATGCTCGATCTTTCTAAGAACCTGTTAAAAACAATCGTTGGAGCTCTTATCCCTTGGGTAGCCGCTGATTTCTTCACTACGGGCCAAGACGGGTGTCACTATACTAATGCAGGGCTGATTCCCCCCCTTGCCTCATTGGCTCTCTGTTTCACAAACCCAGGGCGGTAGCTCAACCAGTCTCGTTCAAAACTGCAGATTCTTTCCTCGGTCTCAAATTATATCGCACTGTTCCAGGAATCGTGTGGTCCGGGAAGGCTTCCGTAGCCTCGTCAGATGAGATAGCTTGACCCTTCTCCGGTTCCAGAATCTCTTGATGGTCGGTCAGCACGGCAGGTTTCACTAAGGCGGGCGATACACGCTTGCAGTGCGTGGTATGGAGCCAGTTCTTTTTGTTCGTCACTCGAACCGCTGTCCTTGTAGCCAGCATCATCTGCTCCGGACCGCGCCACCTCGGCTCCAAGCTTTTCGATCTGTCAAAGACCTTGACCATCACCTAGTCACCGGGACGGAGATCATGGGCCTCACCTGTAGATCTATCAGGAAGAGCTTCTCGAACCTGTTGATGAATAGAAGTCAAACTGTCAGTTAACTGTGCCAAATAATCATTCCAAATACCACCTCATACGATGTGAGGCCTGATCGTGAGTGTGGTACTGATCTTATGGACAACAGTGCCAAAGGCAATGCATCCGGCCACTTTAGGGACGTAGAAGCCACTATCTTCGCCAGCTTCAAATTTAAGGTAGCATTATACCTTTTCACCAATCCTGCTGATTGTGGGTGGAAGACTGCATGGAATTTCTGTTTGATTCCTAATCCTTTCATGACATAAGCAACAACTTGCCCAATAAAATGAGGTCCGTTGTCACTCCACAAAATTTTACAAACACCATACCTAGGGAAAAACTCCTACAGAAGCACCTTTGCTGTGGTAAGAACAGTATTATCCTTTGTAGGGTACGCCTCTATCCATTTACTGAAGGCACATACCACCACTAGGACATATTTTAGATTATTACAGTGTTCAAGCTGGATGTAATCCATCTGCAGAACTTCAAAAGGTGCGGTTGGTGTAGCAAACCCTCCAATAGGAGTTTGTGTCCCTTTTCCAGGATTGTACTGCCAACAGATCAAACAGGACTGTACCACTCTTTTAGCTGTGCTGGCAATCTCAGGATGCTCCCAGACTTGTGTAAGCAATTTAGTTATTGCTAGAGCTCCAACATGTGCCAGCCCATGTGCCATTTGAACCATAGGTTGTAAATAGGCTGCAGGTAACTTCCACTTATCCATGTCTTTGTTGCGCCAACAACCCTCATCGTCCAATATTCCTTCTTTGGACCATTGCTTAAGTTCTGCTACAGAGGCAGATCTCTGTACATCTAGTACATCCTCTCTAGCATCATGCCATCGTTCAGCTTGAGATTTCACTACGTACATGGCAGTAGTGCTTTGTTGCATCGCAGTTTCACGAGCTACACGATCTGCAAAGGCATTTCCTTGTCCTATTTTGTCAGTGACCTTCTTGTGTGCGCAACACTTCACAATCGCTATTTTATTGGGATATGTCAGTGCAGTCAAAAGGTTATGTACTAGTTCTCCATGCATTATCAGCATCCCGTGAGATGTAAGAAAGCCTCTTTCCTTCCAAAGTAGGCCAAAATCATGGGCCACTCCAAAAGCATAGCGGCTATCCGTGTAAATGTTCACACATAAGTCAGTACTAAGCTCACACGCTCGTGTCAAAGCTATTAGTTCTGCTGTTTGAGCCGACTTCTGAGGTATGCGAGCTGTTTCCACAACTGTTTCAAGTGTGGTGATTGCATATGCAGCTGAGGTTGTGCCATCTGGTAATTTCAAACAGGACCCATCAACCCATAATTCCCCATCTACCTGAAAGGGGTGTATCTTGCAAATCGATGCAACCCTTTGTCTGTTCCTCAGTAATGAATATACAATCATGAGGTTCCTTCGACTGGGACTGAGTCACAGGATATGGCAACAAAGTAGCTGGGTTTAGTGTAGCACACCTCTTCAATGTAATATGAGGTGCTAACAGTGTCAATTCGTATCCTGTCAGGAGAGCACTAGTCAAATGCTGCATTCTAGTCTGATTCAAAATGGCATCTACTTCATGGGGTACTAGCACCAACAGTTTGTGTGACAAAACTATCCCTTCACTCTGACGTATGGACACAGCTGTTGCTGCAACTGAACGAAAACATCCAGGCAACGCACGAGCAACACGATCAAGAACTGCAGAAAATATGCACAGGGACGTTGCCTGTCACCGTGTGTCTGTACTAAAACTGACAAATGCACATCCATCTTTCTCGTGTACATAGAGTGTAAAAGCTTTCATATAATCGGGTGTACCTAACACTGGTGCAGAGCAAAGAGCTTGTTTCAACTGGCGAAAAGCATTTTGACATTCATCTGTCCAAGGAAGAGGAATCGGGGTGTTTTTAGTCAAAAGTGCTAACAGTGGTTTAACAATGTGTGAAAAACCCAATATCCATTGCCTACAAAATGAAGGTAAACCAATGAATGCACGGACATCTTTCTGTGTGGCAGGTACTGGAGTGTCTAAAATTGCTTGAATGCGATCTGGTGTCAATGCACGTCCCTCCTTAGACAGAAGATGACCTAAGTAGGTCACCTTCGGTCTACAATATTGCAATTTCTTCCGTGATACTTTATGGTGATGCGTTGCAAGAAAAGAAAGCAAGGACAAAGTACATGTTTCACACTGTTCAGGTGTATCAGCTGCCAACAAGATGTCATCAACATATTGTATGAGAGCCACTCGATCAGGCAAAATAAAAGAATCAAGTTGTCGTTTCAATGCTTGACTATAGATACTCTGACTCTCAGTGTACCCTTGAGGAACTCCACAAAATCGTTATGATCTATAATTCAAAGTGAAACCGAACAAATATCGGCTATCAGGATGAATAGGAATCAAGAAGAAAGCGTTCTTCAAGTCCACTACTGAAAATGTAGTTGCTGTTTAAGGGACTAGGGTAAGCAATGTCGTAATGTCAGATACGACAGGATACTGTGGTACTACAATCTTATTGACCTCCCTCAAGTCAATGGTAAATCTATAAATCTTGGTGTCAGTATCTTTTTTCAAAATAGGAAGAATAGGACTATTGCAAACATTGTAAGGAACCTCTTCCACAACCCTCACTTTAATTAAGTCATGAACAATGCGTGTAAGTGCTTCCTCTTCTTCTCGAGATATTTTATACTGAGGCAATCTTGGCAGTATATCACCCTCCTTGACACTAATATGCACTGGTGGAATAACCATTTGTCCTACATCGGTATCTGAAGTAGCCCACAAAGTACTAGGGAGTAAAGCTAGGGCAATATCCTCTTTAACAATACAGGATCTCTCAATCATGGGGTGGTTGTCATTTAAAATAACCCGTAGTCCTTCCGGAGAACATTGTATCGTGGCCCTGAAATATTTGAGCATGTCAAGACCCACAATATTGTCTGGTGTATTTGGAGAAAGCAAAAATGGACATTGAGCAGAAACTTATCAACATGGAGTGCAAGTGGTTGTGACAATGGGCTAAGGGTGGATGTTCCATCTAAACCTATCGATGTAATAGTTAAGCCAGACAGGGGAGCCCTAGGAATCAAGTGTTTAGACAAGGCGCTACGAGTAGCTCCTGTATAAACCAGAAACTGATCAGCAAAACCCAAAACATGTGCTGTAACATAGGGACCCTTCTGATCTACTGGAACTTCAACTGATTCCTTACTCCATTATAGGCAATCCTATGCATAAGCAAAACCTTGCAAATCTGATGGCTCATAGTCGGACATTTGATATTGATTCCGTCTGTCCAAAGTATTAGCCCCTTCTTGTCCCTGTGCATTAGCATCAAACCGAGCATGATCATTTGTATTTCCTCTAGGCCCTGAATATCCTGAACTATTTCTCAGTTGTCCCCGACCACTTGAACCCTGCTGGGCACGTAGCACCGGACAATTGGAAATCCAATGGCCAAATTGTCTGCAATACGTACACTGATTAATAGTCAAATCTCCACGAGTAGAGGGAGGAAAAGAGGAACCATAAGATTCACGTCCTCCTCTATTATCACCTCTATATGGCGAGCCATAAGCTTGAACCATCATAACCTTCGTTTTTAACTCATTTTTTTTCCTCCTTACTTTTCGCTTCTAATTCTTGCCGTTCATAATACTGAGCCATAGTTAGAAGAGAAACCGGAGAGGAGGTAGTCCATGAACTTTCGCTGGCCTTTAGGCGACTAGCTATTTCTGGCAACAGGTTTGTGACATATTTATCGACAAAACAGATGCCTACCCGTGTCATCGGTCAATGACTGGCCACTAAAATCGTGGAATGCTTCTTCAAAGCGTGTGAAAAAATCTGAAACTGATTCATCTATTTTTTGCTTGAAAGACGCTAACATAGTCCAATCTATCTTTTTAGGGTGAATAATCGTATTTAATTTAACCAATATAGCTGCTGGAAGATCTAAAATTAGTCGACTGGTTTTTGTGCAGGCTCTCTATCTTTATCTAATTGTTCTATATCTGACCATAATGCCCCAAATGTCGCTCGATCATCAATTTTACGCACAGTTCTCCACATATCAGGCGGTAATATTAATCCAAAAAAAAACACAACCAATGTCAGACAAAGTCATAGTACAAGAGCTAATGGCACCATCGATTTCTTCATAAAAAGCTGTCGGATTCATTCGCGGATCAGGCAATGCATTTTTAAGAGCCATAACGTCTGCTCTATTCCAAGGAGTGTAAACCCAATTATAAATAAAATACCCTTTCGTGTCAATAGAAGTCTTATCATCACTTGTACCTGTTCCTTTAGGAGGAACATATAAAGGCGCGGCTTCCCGCATGGGTTTCACATTTACAACATTCTTATCTGTGTCGGGCGTCGGAGTTCGTGCCATGTTGATTCAAGATGTTTGTGCAGCTGCGTCTTCTGCCTTTTTCTCCTCCGGCAAACGGACTGCTTCATCACATAGTTTAACCAAGCGTCTGATCGTATCAGCCACCTGGGAGAAGACAAAAGAACCTTCACGTAATTGCTTACAATCAGCTGCTATATCATCTGGCTCTACTTCCACCGAATGTTTCCTAAATCGCTCAACAACCTCTGTAGCCAATATCTCAGTAAAATATTTCTGTTCCTCTTCTGACCAATTCTTAATAGTATCTAGAAGTTCAGAAGCAGTGAGAGTACCACGATCGGCTTTTCGCGCCGCAGATCTAATCTCAGAGGAACGTTCGGTAGTTAACATTGAGCGAGTGTCTCGGGCTTTATCCTGATCTCTAGGAGAGTCCTCATCTGACTCATTAGGAGCAGAAGGGAAAATATACGGAGGTGGAGAACGATCTAATAAGAGAGAATCATCTTGGGGTTTATTAAGAAAAGGATAGAGAGGCCTACGAATAGCATTTTGGCCATTTACCTGTAACTGACGCTCCCTATCTTCCCTTTCTTTAGTTTCTCTCATCTTTTTATTTTTCATATCTAAGGCTTTCGCATGCACACTTTTACGCTGTTCTTTTTCAATCAAGGCCTTTTCACGCTTCATTCGCTCACGCACTTCTTTCTCCCACTTTCGCACACAGTCAAACATATCTTGCCTAGCCTTTCGCTTGAACATTCGTTGCTCCACATAATGAATCTTTTGCAAATCAAATGACCCAAGCATAGGCCAACGCAACTCAGGATATTTGCAAGTGTATTTATTCCACAATTTGCTGTACATTATGGACGAAATACCATATATAATATACATATCCCTATTAGGCGTCCCCTTCGGTGGGGCCGGTTGTGCTTCATCAAGTTTCAAATTGGTACCACTACAAAAGCAACACAACTTACGAAGTGTGCTAAAAACAGGCATGCCGAAAATAGTGCAGAATATGCAGAATTATAAAAAAGTAGCGCTTAAAGTACTCTTTGTACATTACGCTGTTCGAATTTCATAGGAGTAGAGAAAAATATCCTCATTACCTACCTATATGTGTTGCAAGACATATATCAACTTTACATAGAATCATTTCAAACTTTTGGCCAATACATAGAAAAATGCCGTAGTAAATGTATCTAAAATACCTTACTAATTACAAGGCGTCATACTTACAGCAAGTGCCGTAAAATGGCTCTTACCAGTGAAATAGTGTCCAGGTTCCTCCTGCCAAGTTCTCAAATCGACCAAACGGTCACTACACAGCGGATCAACAGAAGAGATCTCAGTCGATCTGACCACCTGGATGGTCAGATCAGAAAGAAACGGAAAATGCCGTGGATGCCAAGACTTGGGTCTCCTCTGGCAGTGATCACGTCCAAAGCGAGATTCCAGTCCTTCGTCTCGACCAGTCCTTCAGGCATCCGAGTTGCCAATGAGCCCCACGTTGGACGCGCAAATTTGTAGTAGCAAGCCCCAGCCAGGCCTACTAGTGCAAGGGATTCGCCCTTCTCTGCTAAGACTTCGTAGGCCTGAACCCTTATAAAACTCCATGATGATATGTGTGTGTGTTTAAAAATGTGATTTCTTCCCAGGGAGACAAATGTCCAACATAGCATTATAGCACATCATTTTTGACTAGTAAGGAACAGAGGAGCTGTTCAACCTTTTTCTCTATGTTATGCAAGACAGGAACATGCATTGTTGCAAATCATTAGGCATTCAGTGCTGTATATACACAGTTGACCATGTAGTAGCAAGCCCCAGCCAGGCCTACTAGTGCAAGGGATTCGCCCTTCTCTGCTCAGAGTCCTTAGACCAATAGTAAGAAGTTGGCAAAGAAATTGGAATAGAAAAGACAGAGTTTATTAAACCTCATGAGGTGGGACTACATTCACACAACACCCTTTGGTATAGTTTGAGGTAGCACACTGACTGGAAGGAGCTGGGTCCTTTTATACCCACACAGGGGCTTAAAAGAAGGCAGTACAAGTACAAGCTGCTGTTCTAAGGCACATACAAGGTCATACAGAAAATGCACAGTCGACAAGTGGGAGGAGCTAACAGTTAGCTAGTTGGAGTAAACAAATCCTGACAGTTACATGCTAGGGACAGCTGTACGCTCTTCTGAGCATGTGCAAAGTAAGTAGAGGACACTAAACATATCTTGTCTCTAGGCAGATTTCAAGAGCAGTTGACAGGAAGGTAGGACAGAGCACATGGCATACAAAATGGCCGACAGAAAGGCAAGATGGATTCCGTAAAACGGGCAATATAGGTCGAAAAACTGGATGTCTTCTGCTAATGCTTAACTTCATGATTTGCTAAACTACCACAACCACACCACATATTTAGTTCTAAAGTATTTGTTTGTTTATTTAAAATGTTGAAGGCAACTGAAACATAAAGGCCTT
The DNA here is from genome assembly GCF_964261635.1 of Lissotriton helveticus. Lineage (NCBI taxonomy): Eukaryota > Metazoa > Chordata > Amphibia > Caudata > Salamandridae > Lissotriton > Lissotriton helveticus. Next base: position 1,542,083,039 of record NC_136067.1, on the reverse strand, counting down.
AGATTCAACTGGACAATTATGTATGTACATCTCCTCATGGTATTCACTTGAGTGTGACCTTGATAACTGTCCAAATGAATTCACATGAACTCATTTTAAGTGTATTCTAAACACCTTTCTTCACCAGATCTTTGTAATGTAAATTCTCAGCTTTCATACTGAGGAAGAGAGGTGGGTACACTGGAACTACCTCAGGGTTCGGAACCTAAGACCACTCTCAGGATAAGCCTGTACACAGAGCCTTGTCCGTCAAAAATGTAAGTTACCTCAAGGCCTATCTAGATGGAGGCTTCCGCCAGGATTACCACTAAAATCTGCAGCTTCAGGCCTTTGCCTTATCTCTTGGCAGCATTTCCAGCAACCCCAGATGATTTTTCATTGCTCTCTAATACTGCTGCTCTCTACTGATGACAGGCTCAACCCAGAAACACGTGTCTAGAGATGTACAGCAATGTCTGCACCAACTTTGGTGAAAAAATCCAGCTAATTTTGAAGTAAGTTTGAACTGTGTACTGCATTTACCAGGTTGCAAAGGGGCAAACTGTGCTGGGACTGTGAGGCAGTGTGCTCCCAAACCCCATTCTGTTTAAAAGGCTCCCTTAAGCCAGCAAGCTGACGAGCTTTGGAGATGCACCTGTGTGCCTGTAAGTGGTTGTGTGACCTGAGAGAAACTTGGCAGCATTTCCAGCAACCCTAGATGATTTTACTTTGTTCTCTAATACTGCTGTTCTCTACTGATGGTGGGCTCAACCCAGAAACATGTGTCTAGAGATATACAGCAATGTCTGCACCAACTATGGTGAAAAACTCCAGCTAATTTTGAAGTAAGTTTGTACTGTGCACTGCATCTACCAGGATGCAAAGGGGCAAACTGTGCTGGGACTGTGAGGCAGTGTGCTCCCAACCCCCATTCTTTGCCTTATCCCTGCTTCTACTCTTGCACCCACATTCAATTTGGTTGATAAAATCACAAGTGCTTAACCTCTGGTAGAATCAAGAATCCTCAAGACAACAACACTCTCACTGACATCTGTCATGCACACAAATGAACAAAACAATTATAAATTGTCACACAAGCCACTCCTGTTTGATAAACTATTCAACATTTCAATAAAGAATGTTAGTACTTATTAACACTTACACATCAGCATGTGCCAGCATTACTTCTGCTGTGGCATTGACTCCCTTGCACACAGTAGAATCATTGTACTCTCATGGGTACCACTTAATAACTCATTTGACCATACCTGCTACTATTACTTTTATGTTATATTGATTATTCAAAAGCTGTACAAATCTTCTGATCCCAATACCAGAGCCTTCACAAATTCCTTCAAGCAGTTGGCCACTGGATAATGCAGGACCACCCAAAGCTTAACTCTAGTAAGTCAGAGATTCTCACCAGCATAATTATGACCCTACCACCGGTTGGCCCTCGATGTAAGTGAGCAATTTGAGAATAATTATGCCGGCAGCCTTTCCCTCTGAGCATAGGTTGACAAAGTGACCAAAGGAACATTCTATACCATGTCCCAACTATCCTAATATGGAGTTCTCTTAAAGACAGCACGTCATCATGATTGTACTGGAGCAGCCAGGCCTGGACTATGCTAATGACTATTATGTTGTAGTGCCTTGATCCCTTCCCTGCAGGCTACAACAAGTCCAGAATGCCATGACCAGACAATTCTTCAGTTGCACTCACAAGATCAAATTGGCCTCACCCTTTGAATTCTGGACTTCCCACCATTGCAAGACTTATTTTCTTCAATGCTCCCTGCTGCACTAACCTGGTAATACATGACCCAGAACAAATCTTTCTTCTGTTAAAAATCTGGATCTACTACCAGAAAAGGAACATTTGATCAAAAATATAAGTCTTGATTTTCCATTTTCAGAAAATCCTGTGTCCTGCTGTGGAAATTTGTTTTCCGTGAAAACATCAAATCTATGGAATTTACTGTTGTTGCATGAATAAGGGTAATTAACAACCTTGTGGAATTCCAGGAAGAAATAAAAACCCGACACATGAGCCTCACTTTGGGCTTGATTCACAAAGGGCCTCCACACTTATGGCAGAGACCGCCAGTCGTGGGGAAGTCTCCACACTTGGGGTGGAATCTCCACAATGAGAATTTTCATTGCAGGTATTCTGCGCTGAGTGCGGAGACTCGAGTGCGGAGACTCCCACACAAGTGCGGGCCCTCAACTATGAGTGCGAAGGCCCTTTGAGAATCAGGCTTTCTATGTTTATATGTAAGAACAATACATATACGCAACCTGTGATCCTGTAGCTCTCTGACCCCAACAGAAACACTTAGTCATGGGTTTACTGATGTAAGTCAGCTGCAACACAATTAGAGCACACTTCTGAACCTCTTGCATGACATCTAACTTTACACAAAAAGGTGATATTTTACAAAGGTAAATGTACCTGTGCAGTTCATGTGCACATAGATTTACACTTACTCATCGGTATAAATCTCCACCTAGATGCAATTTAGAGATAGTAGGCAACACATTACGACTAGCAGTAAGAATATATGTACTCACACCCTTACATGAGGGGATAGAAACACAAACAACTCAAAATATGACCTCAGATTTACTACTAGCAACTTTACAGATGTATTCTATGTGTAAATTGGACAAACATACTTCTACATAATGTAGATGGGCTTGCATGGCAGATATTGATAACAGTGTTGTAGCAAGAATATCTATGACCATATTTTTTAAAAGGTAAGTATATAGAGGTAAATATATATTTAATATCTTTACTATCTTGACTCAACATGCATACTTTCCTTGACAATATTGTCAAGATATATATCATAATGGTAAATATATGTGGTGTAAAATATAGTAAATCTATACTTACCAATGTATACTTACCATGGCAATATTATAGTTGACAATATTTTACTACCATATTTTTGTAGCAAGGTATTTAGCGCCCGATATTCTGGTACCAATCCATAGCTACAGATTTCTGCTTATACTATATTAAACTACAAATTGAAAAGGGAAGTGACCTTTTGCCTTCTGACCTCCTGTTTTGCTGACTTCATTTTTGCTGGCTTTAGGATTTTGGGCACTTTGCCACTGCTGACCAGTGATAAAGTGCATATGCTCTTTCCCTAAAACATGGTGACATTGGCTTATCCACAATTGGCATATTTAATGAACTTATAAGTCCTTAGTAAAGTGCACTACATGTGCCCAGGGCCTGTAATGAAATGCCTGCAGCACTGATTGTGTCACCCATTTCAGAAGACCTTTAAACTTGCCTTTGGTCTGCCATTGTAGAGCTTGTGTGTGTAGTTTAAAACTTCCATGTCGACCTGGCAAGTTAGCCTTCTTGCCAGGCCCAACCCTTCCTTTTTAATACATATGTTACCCCAAGGTAAGCCCTAATCAGCCCTACGGGCAGGGTCAATGTATTTACATGTCCAGGTAGTGAAAAACTCTTACATTTCTTTTTTGCTACTGTAAGCCCTATCTCTGCCATTGGTTAACATTGGGATTACCACATTATATTTTATTAGTGTAATTTACATTGGGAAAAGAAAGATATTTCAAGTTTGGTATCTCTGGATTCACAATTTAAAATCACAACTTATGGTGAAGTTGGATTTTAAGTTGTAAGTCTGAAAATACCATTTTTAGGGAGTTGCCATTTTCTTACGTTAATCATTCTGTGCCTTTTGACTGTATCTGAATACACACCTGGGGTGGATAATAGCTGGGCTTTGTGCATTCCCTCCAGACAGCCACCCACAAAGGCAACATAGATGTGACGGGTGGGCCATCAACATCCTGATCTGTCATCCTGGGCAGGATGGGAGGGAGGAGCTGACACTTACACCTGAATGGGCTGTGCTTGTCCCCACGCAAAGGGCTGCATAGCCCCTTGTAGTGAGCCTAGAGCCTGGGCAGGAAAGGCAGGAAGTGTATGCACTTCTGTTGTATCTGCCCTACTACCTGCTGTCCTCCTTACCTGGAAGTGAGAAGGACTGGACCTGTGTCTTTACACCCCCGGAACCAAAGTGACTCCAAGGGTTTGCTGGCTTGACTCCTATTTTGAAGTCTCAGGGACATCAAAGACTTTCAACAACTCTACTCAGGCCCTGGATTCTGCCAACTGTAAGTCCTGCCCTGCCAAGTGGTGGCAATCTAGTCCAGTTTCTGCAAAATCCATGCATCGACGACATTGCGCCGAGCAGAACAGGTGCATTTACCTCGATACTGACACATAGCTGCTGCTGCTCGAACCGCAGACACCGCATCACCGATAGCGCGATGCATCGTCCCCTGTTCCGACGAATCTCTGACTTTGAACAGCTCGGTGCCAATGCATTGCTTTGTGATGCTCGCATCACCTAGAGCCCAGCATTGTCCCGATGTCCATCACATCTTGACTCTTGACGCATCTTTGACTTTGCGCAGCTTAGAACTGACACATCGCAGACATCTGCGGTATCGGCAGCAAAGTATTGCCTCCTTTGCTCCATTCATCCCCCTTGACATCAATGCATCCAAGGTGCTGTTCAGCTGACCAAGGTTGGTCCCTAAATCTAACCCATGCTCCATCGCGGTCAGCCTAAACCTTTGAATTTGACCCAGTCAAGCGTGACCAGATAGCCCAGGTTGGTGCTATTTGTATCTAAGCACTAGAAAACTGTTAATCTTTCAAAATTCATATCTTGACTTCTACTTATTGGATTGTCATTTTGGTCTTGTTTTACTCATAACAATATTCTCCATTTTCTTAATTCGCGTGGAGTCTTTTTGTGGTGTTTTCACTATGTTACTGTTTTAAGAGAACAAAATTAACAAAAGAGGGAGGTAGAGTAGTAGAAGTAGGATTCTTACTCCACAAGATAGTACGTATAAACAAAAGGAATCCTACCAGGGGAGAAGTGTTACCCATAGGTGGTATGGGAGCACTCAGTGTTTTGTAAAATACCCCTCACACACCAAAAGGCCCCTTGGTGTCATGCTTCATCATCGGGGTCTTCGCACCCCTCTATCGGGATGCGGCGTGCTGCGACCTACGGCTACGCGGGAGAACTTGTCAAATGACTATGTGTGGTGTGTGTGGTGCAAGTGAATGGTAATGTGAGTGGTGGTGGGTAGTGAAGAGTTAAAAAGTACCTGGCTCGTAGGTGAAAAAAGTATTTATTCAGGACCTCGAGCTGGCACTATTAAAAGAAGTGAAGTGCGAGGTAAAATCTGTCGTGATAATGAACAGTACCTCATGTGTGCGTCGACATGTTTCGGAGCTGGCGTTCCTTCTTCAGGACGGGAGCACAACTTCCCCACCTTACTCACGTTTTACTAATTGTAACTCAAAAATAATGGTTAGTTAAATAAAAGTGAAAAAACTTTTTTTTTTTAAAGAGATGCACAAATACTTTACACATTGCTTCCTAAATTAAGTCTGATTGCTCTGTACCAAGCTGTTGTGTAGTGCCGCTACAGAGGATTTTAGCCTGTATACCAGTTAGGTCACAGTGCCACTAGAAACCCCTCTTACTAAGGAGAGAATAGTTCTTGGCAACTATCGAACATGACAACCCTGGTCCCTCAGTATCGTGGAAACAGTGCTACATGTCACTCAGTCACTCGTGCTTACTTGATCCTAGAGGGATACACAGAATAAACGGTGCATGTTGCAGCATCTCTATGTGATTGTCACCATATTTGTGCCTGTGATGTGCTTGGGATGTTTTTCAATAAGCATCTATTGAACCAGCGTCATTCTAGTGTAAATTAGGTGTGCTGAAACAACCATTAGACAGTAACAGATATAAATGTTTATAAGCACTTACAGAGTAAAAGGATGGTAGATTTCTACTATCGTGCTAAAACAATGAATACATGCGAGCAGGGGCGGCTGGTGATATTTCAAAGTGGAGGGGGCGTAAAAGTTGGAGATGACTTTTACTTAGCAAGCGAGTGAGCCCAACTAACATAAGGGCAGTTCGAAGTGGCCTTACCCCTGAGAAACCATTTAAAAATGTTATGTTAAGTGACACATTTTAAAACTAATTTTAATAAAGAATTGGAGAGAAAGAAAGAAGGTATAGAAAGCAATAGTGAATGTGAAGTCTTCAAATATTTAGAAACATTAAAGAGCACCCCCTAGATCTTAGTGCATTGAATAAGTTCAGCAGTTATTTGAGCATGCAAATTTCGACAGTGGAACAAGTACGTTTTTTTATTCTCTTACCTAAACATACTGCTGTCTCTGCACTCAATCTAGTTGGTGACATATTGTCCAAGAGATGGAGGGCTGGGGGTGATGCTCTCCACAGAGTCAGAAGTAGTGGAGGGAGATGGGTAGCAGCAACAAGAGGCCACAATCAGGGGTGGTCCTAGGCCTGTGACAGCAATGGGGGAGCAGGAGAAGGGGTGGTCCTAGGTCTGAGACAGCATCTCTGCAGGGGCTGCTTTTACCACTCTCACCTGAGATACTGCCATGGTTCTGTGCATTACTAAAGGACAAGGCTCTAGCATCATTAGGGACCTGTTGCACCTGACACTCAGAGAGCTTGGCAAGAAATGCCTGGTCATTGATACCATCACACTATCCTTCCATAACAGGTGTTCAAATGTTGCGCTATCTTCTGCTGCGCTTGTAAACCAAACAAGAAAAAAAATGTTGTTCTTTTAACCTCTTTCACATGCATGCACCGCAGTGGCTCAGTGTATACCAGTGTTTTTAACTATAACAGGGCCACTATACACTTCTTGACTGTGTTCTTTTGTAAATCTCAGCGCGGCACACAGCTCCACATCAGTTACCAGGAAAAACTAGAGACCCTTTTCTGCTGTAAAGCGCATAGACTCGCATAGTGCTCCACCTAAGTTACTGACAACTAGGCAAAAACGTGAAGACCGTGTTCTACTAAAAAGCCCAAAGATGCACGCAGAGCCACACCAAAGTTACTAGCAACAGAGTAAAAATGAAACTAAAAATAGCCCAAGAGAAACCCTTAGCTCCAGGATTCGGCTTAGTGTAGGGAAAGTATTACTGGAATTGTTTGTCCTCCAATCCCCGAGATGGGCCTGCTGAGCACCTGCCTCTAAATCATGACATGGGTAGATAACGAAATTATGACACGGGCACGGCAGGATTTAACGAAGTTCTTTAAAACAAGCGTTATAGAAAAACAAACCTGCTCATGAAACGGATTTACGAGAGCAAAAACTTTGGCTGTTTTCGTGTTACTGCAGTTAGAACTGGTTTGTCAAAAGTGGGTTCCAAATCCTGACAAACATATCTAACAAAATAATGGACAAACATTTGTTCTTAAAGGGAAAGACACAGATTACATGTAAGACCTAAACTCTTGATTATCACAAAAGTCATCCAACATTGCTGCACGCCAAATCCTTAAACAACAACGTAAAAATGTCACACCATCATAATTTATAATTCTGCTTTGTTATTCTCTAATGAGTGGTACATTTTTTTATTGTATTCCTTTAGTTTTCATTTCTAGACTCATCAAACTATGGCATTGTTGTGCGGCATCTAATGTCCTCATTCAAACAATAATGTAAAACGTTTCATTGCCCACGACGAGCAGCCGCCTTAATGTATTTCAGAAATATTAAATGTGCGTGCTAGTAAACTTAACTAACGTCTAAGGTTGCTTGATAGAAATTTGAAATATAGATACCAGGGAAAGTTAGAATGCCTGCAATAAAAAAAAAAGACACACCTAATCAGCGTGACACGCAGATTTCTCTCCACCGGCCCGCTTTCCTGTTTGAAAGCTAATGATCACTCTGGTGCCATTGAACCCGTCTGGGTGCTCTGTACTGACTTTATAACCCACGGCAGCACCTTTCAATGCAACACATGCCACAGAAATAAAAGACGATAGAGTGGATAGACGAAGCGTTTCAATTTTCACTCTCAATGATATTTGAAATGTCCTACCGTGGGAAGCAGCAGCTCCACCTACATCTCTTCGGCGCAGTCCGGTCCCTTAGCACCATAAATAACATTGGGGGGGATTCAATCATTTACATGGCTGCAGGCGCCAACTGCAACTGGTGCCTGTAGTGACACTTTAGGCCATCGGGAGGACTGGTCCGGACTGGAGCAGCTTGATCTTCCTAATGGTGTCCGTTGCGCGCCATAAAGAGCTCAGCCAACACGTGCTGATAATCCCGAAAACAGAGCTGAAGTGAACTCAATCATTACCCACGCCCCCAACTTACATTATTATCCAATGAAAAAGAAGGAATGTCCTAATCGTTGCCACCCACTGAACTGTGTTGCTTCTCGGCCAGCTCCACCCCTTCCCCTTAATGTGAATGAGGTTCTGCAGACCGCGCCCTGGGCCACACCAGAAGCGCCCCATCTGCAGCCTATTCACTGCTGCTTGGTTCAGCCACTCCCCTCAGGCTGATGTCACTCTCCTCGCTTGTGCCTAGAGGGCGAGGAAGATTCCTCGCCCAGTTTAGCACATGCGTAGGAGGATTCCCTCGTCCAAGGGTCCGACGTCACCTGACCTAAAAAAAAAAAAAAAACGATATAGAAGTGGAGCACCATGCAGTGAGCATTTAAAGCTGCTCCAATGGTACTGTTAGTTTTCTCTCTTTGTCTCCGCTGAGCTCCGAAGCTGCTGGGAGGGCGACGCCCCCTTCGCCCTTTAATACCAGCCGCGGCTGCATGCGAGTATATAAAATACATGACAGTAAAGTAAATACTCCTACTATGCAACCCTAACTAGATGTACCTAAGTGTACCTAGCATGTATGTGGGTGTAAAGCCAAGAATCCCTCTAGGATAAAGTCAACCCATCACCTCTGTGGGACCCTGTCTTGGTCTCGAGATGGACACCCCTCAAGGGATATCAGACTACTGCAAGCTGGAGTGTCTGCGTGCAGGAGCCTCAGCATCTCGCGTCAGTGTGTCAGCATGGAAGTCCTTTTTCTCCTCTGACTACCTCAGCAAGGGATGGTGTAGATATACCCAAAGTGATACCCCCTGAGGATATTCCTCACTGTGTCATGTCAGACTGGGATGACGGAAGGAATGACCCTTATACATAGTTATTATGCAGGAGATGGTAGGCCTGCTGTCCTGCTGTGTTTACAAGAATCCTCATGCCTAATGAATGAGGATTAAGCTTTTCGGAGGAAACCCCATGTCATCTCTGGGCATTACCGTAACTAGGTAAAAGGTCAGTATTAAGAACCGTTATGCAGTGTAATGAAATGGGAGAATATAGGTGAAAGGTTAGGTGACTACCTGAGCCTATATCCGGGTAGCTATATGGAACATAACGCCCACTCCTCATCCGACTGGATGACATACTAAAAATTGTAACGTACGGTTAAAATGTTGTACGCAAGTTTCCATAAAAATAGTACTTAAGAAATGTAAGAAGTCTACAAAAAAATTCAAAAACATATATTGCAGGGGAAAGAAGTCTGTACTAAACGTATGCCCACATGCATCAAAGTCAATTGCATTCGCAAACGGTGCGAATCGCAATTTTCGGCCGTTTGCGAATGCAATTGACTATTTTGGAATGCATTATGCATTTCGCAATTTTAGGAATCGCAACCATGTTGCGATTTCTAAAATTGCGGTTGCATTTAAGAAATCACAATTTCAGATTTCTTAAATGCAATGCATGATCATTTTTAAATGCTAATTTACCGAAAACTTTCAAATATGCACAAATTGCATTTTTGAAAGTTTTAACTTACACACACACACATGCCCTTGGGGCATGTGTGTGTGTAAATTGCATTTAAAGTTACATTTCAGGGGTGCAGGGATTGGTTCTTTGGACCCCCCTGCACCCTTGAAATTGCATTCACATTTTGCGAATCACAATTTGAAATTCGCAAAATGTGAATGCCTTCCCATTCATTCCTATGGGCCTTTTGGCCCATCGGAATCAATGGGACGGGTTTTCCTTAATTCCGATTTGCAAATTGTGAATCGCAATTAAGGAAAAATACAGAATCGCAAAAATAAATGCGAATTTTTCATGCATTGCAGTTTGCGATTTCTAAATTGCGATTCCTTAATTTTCGCAATTTAGGAATCGCAAACGGGTGCAATGATGCATGTGGCCGTATGTTCTTATGTATAGCTTGAACAAAGAGTGACTGAAAGCCATGCAGTTTAGACAAAGTGTCTTGTTTAAAATTCTAAATTTGATTGTTTTTGAAAAAGGCAGAATTTTTCCTGCACGCGATGAGCCAAATGTTTATGTGTCCTGGCTGGGAGACGCAATATCACTGTTGCCTGCAATCGCAGACGATGGTCCCTGTAACACCTCGCAGATCAGGTCAATCGAGAACAGATGTTCCTCTGTATTCACCACAGCCACTGCTGGGGATGTTTGTGTGTCATCCATGGCCTGAGTAGTTGTTGAGGAGCCGGTATCCTTTCCAAAAGGAATGGAAGCATCCTGTGGTGCTCTAAGAATGCAGACATCAACATTGGAATATGCTGAGGACACTGCAGAACATGGGCTGTTTTAGGGTCCAGTAAAGCATCAACATCTGGAGTCGCAATTGTTGTAAGTGGTAGACAGAGGTCCAACACACATTCTTGTCCACATAACAGGCAATGGAGGACAAGTAGAGTACAGTCGATCCAGATTGGTCCAACTGACAAGAACCAAACCTCACTCAGTTCTTGAAGACGAGGTGTGCCCTGATGGATTACCATGCGATCACGGTATTGGCCCTCAAAGAGTTTTGTTCCATCTCCTTGGTGACTGGGACGTCCATTGCGTAGCAGAAAAATGACAATCGGGATACCTGCTATTGAGCAGAATCAGCAGAAACCCTTAAAAAAATACTTCCAAATATGGAGTGTATGAAGTTGGGACCAACTCCGAGGATTGTCTTAAAGGTGCTTAACAGTCCAGAACCTATGGTCTTAAATAGGTGGACAATACCCATCGTATCAGACATGTTAAATATACATTGTACCATTTCTGTGAAATGGAAAGGGCAGTTTGTTCCTATTAGTGTCTGTATCTCAGCAGAAGACCTTGCAACCTGGAAATCATTAGTTGCCCGGGCAGAGGTTAAGGGCATGGTTTGCTGTAAAAGCATGGCTTTCATTCGGCTCAGAGTATCAAACTGCATAAAGGGAACATTCAACGAAGGTCATAATGTGCCTCGCTGACTGTATGGGTCAGTGGAAACATTACTTGCATACAGCAAGTAACCCTGGAGCTTACAGTGACAAGATATGCGATACCTGGGAGCATCTCACAACAACCTTGATCATTCAGCATCAAGTAACTCCCATTTGAAAGTAACCTGAACACTGGATTAATCGTGACAGCTGGGGTCCCTTTCAAATGACAGGATAAGTTAGCAGCTTAGCCATTACAAGCCCCGTGAAGCATGATATCCTGGCATATACGAGATCCGCTTAAAGCACTCTCGCAGTTAGTAAAGCTAAGAAACACTTCTGTGTTCCCATTCCTGCATTGAAATCTGTATGGCAATTCCCAAGATTCCTTGCTGAATTCCCTACCCATCGCTTCATGTCTGCCTGCCTGTTGTTGTTCTAGGCAATACTGAAACTGGAAAGTTGTGACTGGTAGTGTTATATGGCCATGGATTAACCACTCTGTAGATGGTGATTCTGCCAAGGTAAAAGGTAACTTGTCAAGTTTTTCAATACGCAGCATTGTATATTTTGCACCCCTTTGTACCATCGTTATCGGCTTTTCAGTTAGATTGTATGCTGGAAATAGAGACGCACTGCAGATAAATCGCCAAGGCACATAACTAGCGCGCAATGACTGCAGCGTTTAGCTTAATAACATAATAGAACGTAGTTGAGATTGTCCGTGCTGTAGTATGGAGAAGTTCTGTTCTAGTATATCAATAGCAGAAGATACAATGTTGCCCAGTGAATACATCCTGGATGTTAATGTAGTCATACCATTGTCAACTACAGCTATCACCTTTTCTAAGTTAATTCTATCTATTTAACGAAGTCTCTCTGCAGCTTCTTGTTGAGAGATTTTCCAGATTTCATTATAGACAGCGTAATACAAACGTTTCTGACATGGCTTTCGGGGACCTAATAAAAAATCCTTAGATCTACCTCATCTGAGATTAAGGATAAGTGCTGTTTCACCTGGGACAGTGTCAATGTTTTTAAGCCAATCGAGGCACAACTTCCCAACACTGTATGATGTCACTACCCCCTGGATGTTCTCTTTGTACATATTGTGGGTTTAGCCCATGGATACTAAAACCTTTGGTTATACCCTTGAATCTTGATTGACACCTGTTTGTGTCTGTGGGTCAAACTAACCATCCCTTTTGAGGTCTGATGTATTGTTCTGTACTGTATGATGTCATCTAATGTATCCCCTCCACCTGATGTGAAATTGATATGTGAAGGTGTGGGAAACCGAAGTGTGTTCAAATTCTTGTTCTTGGCTAGTCCAGGACAGGAAGTCTGTTGCCCTGTGTCATTCAAAAAGATGATCTGCTGTGGGATTAGGCATGCTCTAAATAGTGCTTCTGTTCCCTGGATTTGCCAATCCTTTGAACCCCGGACTGATTTTGTGTCTATAGTGTCCTTCCATAAGTCGAAACCCTGTTCAGACAGTTGGGCAATAATGAATGCAAAGTAAATCTGTTTGGTGTTAGTCAGCATATTTTTCTGTGCAGGTATAGGTGCAACCTTATAATGATATGAGTGTTAAACCTTGAAAAATATGAACATTTTTGTACAAATGTTTTTGAACTACCTTTTGGTGGTGTTGGGCAATGTTCCCACTGGTGGTATGTAAATACATTTCTTGACATACTAGATTTCTGCAAGTAGTGATGACCATAATACTGCTAACAGTACATGTTATCAAAGTCAGATGTTTCCTCTAACATTTCATTATTTGAAAATGCAGCGGATTGTTCTAAATCAGACAACATATTTTTTACAGTTTCAAAATCCCAATCATCTGAAAATGTACTAGAGGTAATGATATTTTTTAGAGAAATTTTACATAAATGTGGTATTTTCAAAAGTTCAGTAGGGCCAAATACACCATAATCAACTTTGTTCCAAACTATCCAATCGGGAATTGGAAGAGCTGTAATGTTCACGTCAAACAGGTAACAGTGGGCAAAGTACTATGCTACGTTCGCGTAGTTTGCAGTTTGCGTTACTTCCCACTACGAGAATTGCACTTAGCATAGTGCAAACATGCGTAGCGTAACGGTAATTTTTTGCTTGCTCGCGGTCCTCAACGTCAAGTTGGTGACTGCGAGAGAGCAAAATGACATCCCGGCGAGACTTTTTCCTTGTTCGCGATCAGCAACATCAAGTTGTCGATCGGGAGCGTGGAAAGTAAACCTCCGTCAAGATTCTCGAAACGGGCAGGTCAGGTTTCTCATTGCAAGTGGTTGCGTATGCTCACGATGAGAAACTACCAGTCCGCGTTGAGAAAGCTGCCGCTCGAGTAGCAATTTACTTGAGCTGCAGAAAACGACCGCTTGCACTGTACAGATGCGGTATGCACTGATTGCACAGTGCGGACAAGCATCTGGCACTGTGCAATCAGTGCGAACAGCATTTTGCACACTGCACTATGCAGTTTGCCTAGCTACGCGTAGCTCACGTAGTGTGAAGTGCACTTCGCATAGCTACGCGTAGCGCAACTATGCAAACTACGCCCAGGGTTAAAAACAAGTCTCTTTGTTCGCGATGAGATGATGTATGTGGTTTCAGGACCAAGTTCACATTGGATACTGCAGAGCGTTCTGGGAGATATTTTCCATTAATGAGTAAGCAAAAAACAGTTACTAGGCCAATCCAGAACAGAAAAAACAATATTCCAGTTATGATCCAGAGCTGGAGCCAAGGTGATACTAAGTAAATCTTTTTCAGAAATGTGTAGAACTCACGAATGTGTTGCTTACGGGAAACTGGAGATGGCATTGTCTCAGGTTAGCTGGGATCAAGAGAGAAGGTATTAAAATTGATGAAGTAGCCAGATGCAGTTCGCTCTATTTTTGGTAGCTCAGCAGGTTGTGTCGATCTGGCAGGTGTCTCTTGTCAAGGCATATTGATGTAGACATCGGTTGAAGGCAGAATTGAAATTTGCCTTTCATCTGTGTTTTGAAGTTCTGTCTCAAAAGGAACAAATTCCATTACATTGTTGGAAATTCCTTCATGTTGAATTGGTGACTCTATGAATGTTATGAGTCTTTCTGTCTGATCTACATGTATGGTACTGAGAGGAGAGCGTTGGATACCCGGGAGCCCATGAGGCCTACTATTCAGTATCGGCCACATAATGTGGTTTGATCAGATCAATTGAGACAAATCTCTTTCCTTTTCAGCTGGCAAGAGGCGTAAGAAGTACTGTTCTTGTTCCTTCAACAGCCAGGACAGGTACAGGCTTTCTATATGATTGCTCAAATTCTTTCTTGTCCTAGATCTTTTCTCTGACCAGATCCCTGACTTTTGGGATCCAGACAGGTCTTGCTGTGACTGATTTGACTTCCCCAGTGGCGTTGCGTTTTACTTGCACGTTGCTTAGTAGTGCACTGGATTCGTTCAGATCCTGTAAAATAGCCAAACGTTTATTGATGTCATCCAAAAAAGAAGGTTAGTGAAGCACACCCTAATTTGAATTGTACATGATCTTGACATTCACAAGCATGTAAAGATAAGTTGATTTATGTTACATCTATATCTGCACAATGTTTATAATGACATAAACTAATTCAAGATTCCACCAGGACAAGATGACCAGCTCATGATGCTTAAATGTATAATTTCCTTTTTATTTCTTGTTCTCTTGAAACTTATATCCAGGCGTGAGATGCAGCCAACACGTGTTTCATTAGACACAATTAGTACTTAGACTTTCACAAGGCTATGATACGATCCTGTAAAGAGTCACAAGTCATAATGTAGTAGCAACATCAAGAAAATTCTATCTGAAGTCAAACCACGCAACTGACAATCTGTATCCCGAACAATCAGATATAAACATAAAGAAGGGATTGGAGCACCTCTAGTGAGTAGAGCTTCATATAATGTGATGGTCCCCTCAGAAATTGATGTATATAGGCTCTAGAGTTAACCTCTCACTAAATATGGAGGTATGCACAAAGATGGTGATTATATGGCCCCCAATAAGGTTAGAACATCATATAATGTGACCACAAAAGCTGGTATTGTAACGTCCATGCATGAAGGACCGACCCAATCACGTTGTGTTCCTCAGAGGTACAAATGTCAAAAGTCACTTGATAACTCGTAACCCAAAAATAGAACATTGAGGTGGGCTATTTTTGATTTTTTTAAGTTGAATTTGTAGCCTTCAGAGGCAACCCCCAAAATTATGTTGCTCACCCATGTCAATCCATCAGATAAATATCAACTATATAGGAAAATGCCTCTTCATCCAAATTCTGAAGTAACTCTGTTACCCTAGCGGAAAACAACCCGGGGCTAACCTTATACCCTTGGGGGAGTCTCCAAAATGGATGCCGGGAGCCTAGCACGGACATTGCTGTTAAATAACTGCTTTCAGGCACTATATTTTGGCAGAAAAATCCATTAGTGAATCTAGTGTTGTTTTGAATTTTTTCCGCACAATGTTATTCATTAATGCGGCACTGTGTACATTCTGTACTGCAAATGTTTTAGTGCATGTGTTCAGATGTATGTAGTCTAAAACAAGACGGTATGAATTATTGGGTTTTATTAAGGGAAACAAAGGATTATTCATTGGAGAGGTGCAATTTTCTATTACTCCCTAGTATTCAAGTTGATCTAAGATCTCCCTGACCAGTTTTTTTGCTTCCTGTTTTATTGGGTATTGTCTCTGTGGTACTGTAGTAGTTTTTACTGGGATTACATGGTGTGGTAACTCAGCATCCCACCCAACATGGCTGCGAAAAAGTGCTGGAGCAAGGGCTACCACCCACTCCTGCGCATATATGTGTTTTAAGTATATTGAAACGAGATCGGAAAAAGCCGGTAAAATAACAAATTCTCCCTTTGGTCAATACATAACAATTGCTTGCAGCCAATCTTTTTCTGCTAAAAGGATGTCATAGCCGTAAGTCAGGTTCTCCCAAAATAGACCTTTGATTTTTCTAGGATTTTCCCCTCCCATTTGGAGTGTTGTCACATGTAACCTATGCGGGACACTTACCCATGTATCAGGTGTTTCCACCGTAATATGCTCATTCAACTCCACTGTCACCAGAAATTCCATCCGGTTTTGGCGAGCTATTGTTACTTCTGCTGCCCTGTCTAGCATCGTCAAAGCCCTTTCCCTGTTCAGAAGGTGAGTCCTCAGAATTCTGGACATGTCTAACTTTGAGACCTGCTACTTTCTTCTTTTTAAATTGAGGTTTTGATTTTGGTTTTTCTTCTTTTTTAGATGTGTAGTCTGAATTGTGTGGCGTGCTCTTCTTGTCTGTGTTCTGACCGTCCTCCCCTCTCTGAGTTTCTTGGTGAACCCTGAAATGAACAAGAGGAACGTGTATCAATATCCTGATACCTGTCAGGTTTTTTTATGTTATCTCTATTCCTAAGGTTATATCTCCTTTGGGAGGCCCCTGTTGAGGATACCAACTCCTTGATTGAGATCGATTCTTTTGTTTTTTATTGTTGTTATCCCATTTTGTCTTGGAAGAATCAGGTGCCTGCTTGGTGTTATCCTTTTCAGGACCACCATCGAGTTGAGGTTTTGTTGCTCTAGTTCTCAAACTATCTCTACCTAGTTGCGCATATGTGTCTTCAATATTTTTGGCAATTCATGTTCCTGTTGTAAAGAAGTGAAATCCCTCAGGCAATGGTGTATTACCACAGCTGCTGCTTCCCCTTTTATATTTGCTAATGTTATAGCTGATACCTGGGCAAAATTTCATCCCTAAGTTCAGAGCAGGTTCTGCTCTATACTCAGTCTGTATTTGTCTTAATACGTCTGGTATTACTGCAAATGACGGGATACCATAAGTTCTGGTAGATATGCAGCGAAAACTGTACCCCAAGAGGTACAATCTTCTATCTGGGGAGCTATCCCATTGGCAAGCAGATTGTTAGCATTCTGTGTTTTTCTTGAGGGCTTGTGTGTGGAAATACTGTCTCTAGCTGTGTTATTTTCTGAGCTATCCAGAATGGCATTTGTTCACATTTAGTGGGCATTTTACCCATAACGGCGTGTACCATCTGTGGAGTAATTTTAGTTGCATTTTCCTGAATGGGTCCTGCTTGTGTAGCTCTTGTTGGCTGAAGTGTGAGTGTTCTCATCACGAATTGTGTCAGGTTTCTGTAAACTTTTATTATTTCATTGTGAAGTGGACGTAGGTCTGCTACTGGCATTGTGCCAATATCTGGATGCGGTGTGTAAGCCGCGAGGACTAGCCAAGTGGCTCTGTCTCTTCCGAGCGAACCGAGTCTTAGTTTGTCTTTAGTATGGGGGAAGGCGCCTTTAAAGCAGTTTATGTTCTCCTGGTAGGTGAGCGGAATTTCAGTGTCCTCATAGGGACGTTATTCATTCTGTGGTTCATCTTCAGTGTAAGAATTAAATGTTTTTGATTATGCATCTGCTTGCGGACATGTAACCCATGAATAGAATACCTCTTTTCTATTTCATTTGTGTGCCTCAATCACGAAAGTTACTGTCCCTCCCCTAGCTGTTAATCCATAGTCTGTTAGTCTTAAGGTAAGGGCAGTTCTAACATTTTCTGAAAAGTTCATTTCCCCATCTAGTTCTTCCTCAACTAACGCACGTTGTGTTAGCACAGTGGCGCCTTCTAAAGTCATTGTTGAAAAAGTTTCTGTTGGAAGAGTTTCAAGGAAACTGAGATACGGTTTTATGCACAATAGGAACTGTTTGTCCTTCAAGCTTGATAAACCTACAGCCAATAAATAGGAATTTAGCCTACTCAGCTGTGATGGATATTTCCCTTCCCATTTCAGGCGTCTCTGAAGAAAATGTGGGTAGGAGTCTCTGAGAACGACTGAACTACTCAGATTTGACTGTTAAATAAGTACCAAACCAACATTGGCGGCGCCATGTCGTGTAGTTCCTACAAACCTATATAGGATCTGCATGTTTAGACAACACACACTGTAGGATTGGGGTCAGACTGATTCTAGACACCGCTACAGAGTATGTTAGCTTGTATACCAGCTAGCTCACAGTGCCATTAGAAACCCCACTTACTAAGGAGAGAATAGTTCTTGGGAACGATCGAACATGACAACCCTGATCCCTCAGGATCATGGAAACAGTGCTACTTATCGCTCAGTCACTCGTGCTCACTTGATCTCAGAGAGATATACAGAATAAACATTGGGGACTTCTTTCATTAAGCATTTATTGAACCAGTGTCATTCTAGTGTAAAATAGGTGTGCTGAAACAACCAATTAGACAGTTAAAGATATAAATGATTATAAGCACTAACAGAGTAACAGGATGGTAGGTTTCTACCATAGTGCTAAAACAATGAATACAGGCATGTATAAAACATACATGACAGTAAAATGCGTACTCCTACGATGTGACCCTAACTAGATGTACCTAAGTGTACCTAGCATGTATGTGGGTGTAGAGCAAAGAATCCCTCTAGGATAAAGTCAACCCCATTACCTGAAGTAAGAGACTGTTGGACCCCGTCTTAGTCTCGAGATGGAAACCCCACAATGGATGTCGGACCACTGCGAGTTGGAGGGTCTGCGTGCAGGAGCCTCAGAGTCTCGTGTCAGTGCGTCAGCATGGAAGACCTTTTTCTCCTCTGACTACCTTAGCAAGGGATGGTGTATGTATACCCAAAGTGATACTCCCTGGGGATATACCTCGCTGTGTCATGTCAGACTGGGATGATGGAAGTAATGACCCTTATGCATAGTTATTATACAGGCGATGGTAGGTACGCTGTCCTGCTGTGATTCAAAGAATCCTCATGCATAATAAATGAGGCGTAAACTTTTTGGAGAAAACCCCACGTCATCTCTGGACATTACAGTAACTAGGTAAAAGGTCAGCACTAAGAACCGTTATGCACTGTAATGGTAGGGGAGAATATAGGCGAAAGGTTAGGTGACTACCTGAGCCTATATTGGGGTACCTATATGGAACATAACAAAACTACCAGAGGATGAGCTAAGGTAATTTTAGATTGTGTTAGTGACTTATCCTGACTAGGATTGTAGTTCTTGCTTGGACTGGGTGCATAATTCCGCCAACCAGAAACTCAATTTCTAACAAATAGGGTAACTTATATTACCAGAGGAACCTCATATACACCAGACAAAATTTATAAGTGGAGTCACATAAATACAACTCATACCTTGAGCTCTCTCCTTAAATCCTGTTGTTGCAAGATGTCACAAGCCAGACACACGCTATCGTCATCAGGGTGCAGGCCATCCCACTAAATACGAAGAGGAACTTAATTGAAGAGTAGGCTCATATTGCATAGAATTATGTAGTGGATAGCTACAGGGACTGCATGCTCTGCCTCCATACACCCACAGTGGAGCAAAAAAGGTGGCCATGTGGCAGGAAGCCACTGACAAGGTGAGCGCTTTGGGATGGAGATATCCACTGTAGGCAGCATCAAGATAAAATGGCAGGATGAGAGGAGGTGGGTGTTGGACACATTTGCCAGGGTAGAGGATGTAAATGCTCTTCTTTTGGGGACCCAGACTCACCCGCCTTGATGATCATATTCTCTTCACTATGCATTCTGACACAATGTATGGCATGCCTGTGCCAGGTAATATCAACATCAGTCTAGGTAACATCAAGAGACCTCTACATTTCAGGTAGCTCATGACTCCCAACGTATGTCACCCTGTATGAAAGCAGCAGACATCTCCCTACTCACTCAAAGGTGTTCAATTCACACATTTCAGTGATACACAGCCTGTCCGCCACACAGATAGAATTAAGATTGCAATTCTTTGCTGATGTTGGCACATTCATACTTTCCTTACCAGTTGTCCCCATGTCTGCTGCATTGCAGACAACAGCTGCAGTAGCAGCACCTGCATGTGTTGAAGAGTGTCATCCAGGATAGGAATTGCCACACAAGCCTGTCACCAAGCCAGGTAACCATCACTGTTATGGCAATCACAATGACGTACATGATAAATATGCCGTTGAAAACTTCCTTAAGTGTACATAGTCTGTCTACGCTGAGACCACATACTCACCACATAGGGTAAGTACCAGTGAAAAGTACATCCTGATCATGTAATTGGTGCCTTTGCAGGCCCTTTGCTGTCAGACCCTAGGCCACCACCTCCACTGCTGTTGCACTGCCTGAACTGCAATGTGGTCTGACCTCTCATACTAGATGGAGGATAGAGTCTGATGAGGCTCCATCTGTGTCAATCTATAATGCAGTATGCATTTTCCCACTGCACACATTTTAAGACATTGAACATATGCATCATTGACACAATGGAGGCCATGTGCATGATTTTTCAACTAACAGGTGTAAAACATGAAGTAACAGGTCTAGTGAATGGGTTAATTTTTTACCTACTTACCTCCATTTTCGTGCTGAAATTAATTTTTGTTGGACTCTGTGCACTTTACCACTGCTAACCTGCTAACTAAACATGGTTTTATTGGCTTACATGTGATTGGCATATTAAATGTTCTTATGCGTCCCTTGTAGAGTGGTATACTATATACCCAAAGTCTATAGATTAAATGCAACCAGTGGGCATGTAGCACTTATTGTGCCACCCCCTTCAATAGCACCTTAAAATATGTCCCAGGCCTGCAATTGCAGCCTAAATGGAGTTTTAAACTGCCAATTCCACTTCACAATATAACCCCCTGAGAGGCCTTAAACTCCCCTTTTATTACATATAAGTCACCCCTAAGGTAGGTCCTAGGAAGCCCATAGGGCAGGATGCGATGTAATTAGAGGGTTGGACATGTACTTTTAAGGTTTACGTCTTCTAGTAGTGAAAAACTGCTAAATGTGTTTTCACCATTGTGAGGCCTACCCCTCACATAGGATAGTATTGGAGAGTCCATATTACATTTAATAAACTGTAATTTCCAATTGGGAGCAGGAGGCTATGTCATACATTCACCCCAGTACAGAGATCTTGACCCAAATTAATCATTTTGTTGCTCACCTTGACATTCCAGTTTGGACCCAGCCATATGCAAATCAGTATTGACCCTGCACCCAATGGGAACAGTCCAGCCGATCTGCCAGGGCAGGTCCTCCCTGGACTGGAAACAAGCATCCCAGGACCGGCTTCGGGTTTTCAGCCCTCATCAGCCAGGATAGCTTGACTCAGTGGCATGGAGAGCATGTTAGAATGTTGGCATTCTCCTGTCCTTCGCCCTTTGTGCCTGCAGCCTGTACTGGGTCACATGACTGGGTGTAGCTCACAGCTAACCTTTGTGAATTCCTCCAAGACAGTCACACAATAGAGGGATTAGGTATGCCTCAATGGGCCATCTGCTGGCCGGATGGGGGTGCAGAGCTGAGCACAGCCCTACTTGAAACTGAATAGGGCATGCTCAGTGGTGTAACAAAAGGTGAGGGTGCCCCCCTGCCACGCACACAGAGGGGCCCAGCTCCGGATTTAATCCGGAGGTATTGGGCCTGAGTACTGTGCTGAGGGGGCCTGCTGCAGCTCCAGGTCCACCTGTACCGCGGGGCTGCAGGGGTCTGTGTTATGCCCCTGGGCATGCTCTGCCTTCACACAAAGGACCTAACACCTCTACATTGTTACTGCAGCCTGCTTGGAGCCTGGGCACGGGAAGCGGGAAATTCCATGCACTTCAAAGAACCTTTCTAGAAGCATCGCCCACCTTCCAGAAGGGCACCAGGGTATAAAAATAGGACCTTCAGACCCACTCTTTAGTTCACTCCTGGACCTGCAAAAGAACTCTCAGAGGACTACCTGCTGCTGTGACCTGCTGTGCACTCAACAAGACTGCTAATGCATCTGGAAGGACTATTTTGCTGTCTGGAGCCTCCCTTGATCCCCCAAAGGCTGGCCCTGCTGTTGAGCCCTGCATCTTCCCCTGCGCCCAGGATAACCAGAGTGACTCCAAGGGCTAGTTAGCTGGCTTCGTGTTCAGAGCCACAGGAACACAAAAGGCTACCACCATCTTGAACCCACACCTAGACACAGCCTGAGTGTGTCCTAAACCCCCAAGAGGTGTCCCACCAGTCCTGGACTGGGACCAACTTTCTCGCCTCTCCTCTGAGGTGAATCACTGGTCAGATCGACTTTGCAGATTGCCCCACTACGTTCTTTTGCCAAAGGTGTATTCGGCGTCGTAGAATTGTCTTTGGCTACAGCCCTCTACCTCGTCCCTCTTGTGATTTTTTACTTCCATTTCAGAGACTGAGTCTGAACGTAGGAATCTTCACTTCAGCTTCAACCCAAAGCTATCCCATGACAATGCTCCCCCTTGGACATCTCCTACTGACGAATATATGATTTTACCACGATTACAAGTTCCACGCATGGCATTACCACGCGAATTTTTGTTCGCATGTGTCTTTACCACGCAGCATTTTACTACGCATGTTTTTACACCGCAATAATAACGTTACGAAACATCTCACGTCCCATTGAAATTTACATAATGATACTGATAGGCTACATAATTATTCAAAACTGCAGTACGAAGGAAAAAGATCGATGTTTTAAATAATAAAGAACAACAGATTCCCTTACATTTTACATTTCTTTTTTTCATAATGCGCTTAAATAATACCTTTATTTACAAAGTTTACATTCTTATCTGACCCCTGTACGTCTTACACCATCAGCCCTTTCTTCCACCGACCACGGAAACAAGCGTCAAAACACGTCTATCAAAACTGATAAAGGACTACTATTATGACGTACACGTCTCCTTGTTGGTGAGGCTCTTTCCTTGTTCGTTTTGAGGCATTGTAGAGCGTTTTTTTAAAGGTTTTTTCTAATTTATTTATTAATATCTTATATATATATTTTTTGGGGGGGAAACCCCTCCACACCCCCCCTAGTTCCCCCCCCTTAGCTCCCCCCCAGCCCACGCAGATCGTACAGGCAGTGAGACAGGAAAGAATACCACTCGCGTGGTAAAGACGGTCGTTGAAGGCACCCGCGTACAAAAGACGTTTGCGTGGTAAGTGACTCGTGGTAATTAAACGTTAATCGTGGTAATTCCTTCGTAGTAAATGATGTTTCCCCCTACTGCCTTGCCCTGCTGAACTTTATCTTCTTAGGCACTTTTTCCCCGAATTTCTTCTAAGTCTGAAGGTAAGAGTTGACCCGGCCTAAATCACTTCCTGTATCCAAACCGTGCTCCATCACGGTCAGCCATATTTTTTAATTTTGATACAGTCTTTGCCGGCTAGATATCTGCATTTGGCGCTGTAATCTTTTAGGTGCTAGTATTCACAAAAACAATTTAAATTCATAACTCCGGTTCTACTGATTGGATTTTTGATGTTTTGGTGTCTAATCATTTATTAAAATGTAAGCTATTTTTCAAAGTTGTTTGGGATGTTTCTTGTGGGGTGTTTTCACTTCATTACTGTTTGTGTGCTGCATGTTGCCTCAAAGTGAAGCCTGACTCATTTTCAGACAAGCTATCCAGGGTTAAGCACAGGTTAATTTAGTGACTTTGTGTGGTTCACCCTGCTAGGGATTTTGGTTGTTGCTTGACCAGGGCTCACACCTCAGTCAACTAACAACCCAATTTCTCACATAGGCCAGTATTGGTCTTGAGCTTAGTACTAACATGTCCTCCTACGCACACATGCTTCAACAGGCATGCTCACACAGAATGCACACAATGAAAACATATTCAATTTTGATTTTAAACAAATAAAATGATCTAAAGGAAATTAAATGTTGTCAATCAAGGGACATAAGGTTAGGATAGGTGGTAGAGGTTGGCGCAAAACTGTCCTTCAGGATGGAAATACCTAACATAAATAGTTGATGAGCTCAGGGATGAAGATTCACCTTAGAAGGGTAAGCAAATAATAAAATACATGTAGGGATGTCTAGGGAGAGTCTATTTGCAATGTTCAAACTCCAGAATAATTCAAAACAAAGTCAACAATCCTAATTGAAAATCCAAAACGAAGACCAAATGATCAAAATCAAATTCCACTTTTACCTGAGGTTCAAAATCCTACAGTTAAAAAATGGCATTGCCTTAGCTCAGACATGATTTCCTTGTCAGGGTCCTGGCCGATGGGTTGGCGCTTCCATCCATTCTCACTGCTCAAGGTGAGGTGTCTCGTGTCCATATCCTTGGGTGCAAGCATATTAATTGGCGGACCACAACCTGACAACTCCTGAGGATTGGGACACACTGGGTTAGTTGGAGGGGTATTAGTGATGGATGAATAGGGGCTGACAATGACAGCAGGTAAACGGAGTGGGTTGAAAGGGGGAATATTTGGGGAAGGTCCAAGAGAACAGTAAGTATGTGACTCCTTGTAACTTGCCTGCCAGGGCATCTTGTAAGACCTTGAGGGAAGTGACAATTTTTTTCCACACACTTCAAGTCATGCAAGTCTAAAATGCACTACTCCATAGCCTCTTGGAATTCCTCCCGAGACACACATGTATAGGACTGAGGAGGGGACACACACGAAGGCTCAGGAATGTCTGAGGAACAAGTGCACAATCAGCCACTGTTAACTGAGGTGGGCACTTTGTGGGAGCAGGGGTGCTGGGAGAGAAAAGCCTCAGGCCCCAGTGTTAGTGAGGCCTGGTTGGTGATACTGTGGATGGCCTCAATCTCTAATGATAGAGGTCCCTGGACTTTAGAACACACAGGTTATTTCTGTCCAGGACACGCTGCCATCATTAACCTCCTCCTGTTATGTCGTGCCAAGGTGAACTACCCCCTCTGCAGTCTCTGTCTTTCACCAAAATGTTCCATGATTGGAGCCAGGTCTGCCTCCAGATGGACTCAGTCTCACTGTCAGTTGAGTCATCCCCCTCCACCTCCAAGCGGTATTTCCCTGTACCTAATCTGCAGTTGAGGTCCTATATCTCCTGCTAAGGATCCTGCTGCTCCTCACTTTGGTCCTACTAATGGCAGATTAATAGGGAGAGAGTGGAAGTCACATGAGTGCATTTATTTTCTACTTCCTGTGTGCCCCAAATTATGTAGTGAATTTCCCATTAGTATCTATAAGATAAACTTCCATTGGCACCATATAGCCCCCGTCCCTTGAAAGGGTGGATCTCTCACGCCCCATGGCCCAATGGATGGCTCCGGACAACAAAGAAGAAACTGTCGAAAGCATTTTCCCCTTCACATATACTTAAACTTTGCAATTTGCACACAGATTGTTGGTAAATGAAACGGCTTCACTTAATCAAGCCACTTCATATTGACATACCCTTATGATGGCAAACAGGAATGCAGTCTTTAATCAGTTGTCCTCACAATGCACAATGCACAATGCACAATGCACAATGCACAATGCAACAAATGAGAGTGGTATGCCAGACTGCATCACATACAACAGCGTACTTGGTTTGTGTGGGAATACTCCATGACCTATGTGTAGTTTACACATCACCAGTGCTAAGTGCATATGATCAGTGTCTGTAATATGATGTGATCCACTAAAACTAGTCCCCTTCATGATAACACATGTATAAAATCAAGTATGGGGAAAAAAGGAACACATTTTAGTATGCATCACATGCCATTAACGAATTACTTGGTTAGTTTGACAATTCATATATTACACTCTGGCATCTTGATAATATGGTCATGACAATCCTACCTGAACAACACATGACACTACAAACTATCCAGTCTAAAAGTATGGAACTCCAATAAATGTTCACATTACTCAGCGCTGTGTCGCTGCTGATGATTTTCCAGCTATCGAAGGAGGTCCAAGTAGGTGGTGTGTAGGACTGTCCTCTGCAGGGGGTTTGGCCGGGAATGACTGGTTTGGGCTAGGTCCAAGGATGCCCTTTCCTTGATTGTGGTTCAGCAGCAGTGGTCCTTCCAGAGATTGCAGAACTCCTCCCCTGTGCAAGCGGTTGGCTTCTGCCAGCTGGCTGTTTGGACCACATTGAGCATACAGCAATAAGGGCGGACTGCCATGAAAAGGCAGTCGGAAAGGGACATCCTAATCCCTACTGCGGTGCCTGTGCAGGCATCACCTACATTGAATGGATAGGATTCCAACAGCCACCCCGACAGGATCTTAGATCCTGTTGAAGGCTGATGTCTTTCCCCGTGGCCTCTGCTGTCCGACCACCTGCATCCAAATGTGGTAGTCGGACTGATAGCCTATATGTAGGTGGGACTGCTACCGATGGCCTGTCAGTAGCAGTCCTTAGACCCTTTATTTCAAATTATGAAGACTGAGTGAAACATATGCAACAAAGCATCCATACTCAAATTAAGGAGGCATTTTACACAGCTTAGCATCCTGAAAATATAGCATAAATTGAAACTCTGCAAGGTGTTTAAATGTTGGCATTCTTTGACTAAGTTATTGAGACTATCCAAGGCCATAGTCCAGGCTAATGGACAAAAATAGACACCAATCCTGATTTGACCTTTTTCTCCAATGTATTTTGTTCCTTTCCTTTGCCCTTCTGTTTGTATTATTTTAATTTATATGTATTCACAAAGAACTGCAAAGCCAAAAGTGTTGATAAAAAAAATGATCCACCCCAGTTTGAAAGTTGAAAGAAGGGAGGTAGGAAGGTACAGACATATTCTTGAAGAAAGCACAGCCTGAGAAATGGATCAGGGTGGGCGATAAATTCAGATCCTCTGGTAGATTTGGCAGAGTTTTGGCCATTCTGCGTTACACATGTAATGCAGAGTTCCAACCAAATTCCACCAACTGCTGAATGGCAGAGTCTTTTCTTGTGTTCAGCTCACCAAGGGTAAGTTGGCCAGCGCAAATGAGGATTGGCCTCCCCTAGCAAGATTTTCTAGTGCTAGGAGGGCACCTAGCAAGATCTTCTCAACGAGAGCGGTCGCAACCATGTGTGGTGAAAAGCTGCTGCTCAAGTAGAAAATCTTCTTTATTGGAAGTAAAACCAACTTGAGAAGCAGCACCCTCTGGCATGCCACGTGGTGCCACTCACCCTGATTTTTCAGTGCGAATCAAACTCACACCGCTAAAAATCAGCGTTCGCAGTACAGCGTGCTGATTTCTGCCCATTCGCAGGACTCCGCAGAATCCCACAGAGTTTTCATGTAAGTCCGTGGAATTGCCCCAAGTGAAACTCTGCGAGTTCTGTCCAGCCCTAGAAATGGAGTGCTCTCTGTGAGATCAAAATCGCTTTGAAGGTGTTACGTCTAGAAACAGCGTTAGTGTAGAAAAACATGAGGAAGGCAGATGTGAGACCTGACACAAAGGTTAAGGGGTTGTCTTATTGGTGCATTCTGGAATCCCTGGAGCATCTTAACCACTTGGACTCATCATGATCATTTGGTAGTGTCCACAATTTGGCAAATGCTTAGCAAGTTTAACTTACTCGTGGTATTTTAAAAGTTGTGCAGATAGCCATGGTGGGTTGCAGATAAGAGGGAAGATTAAACAAGTTTTCATGTGCTAATCAGTGTGGCACGCTTTGTTGAATCCATATAAGATATCATCCATTCAGCATATTTAGGGCTCTTTTGATGTTTCATGCTTGGTGCATATCTAGAAGGGGAAGCTAAGTTAAAGGGGGCAAAAAAGGTTTTCATGTGTCTAATAAATTTAGCCCAGTTTAATGAATCTGCATTCAAATTGTCAAGCTGTTATACAGTTAAAACCAGCCAGGAATCTTAGGTTTCAAACGGAGCCAAAAAAAGGTGGGGGTTGGGGGGATAAAAAAAAAGTCATTGATGTGCTATTGACTTTATAGTAGAGTCGTGGATTTGTACAAAAGCTGTTAGGCAATTAGCAAACTTAACTTACTCTAGATACTTTCAGTTTCAAGCAAATCAGTCAAGGGAGTTCAATTAAGTGGTGGGGGGTGTCAAAAAGTGTTAATTTGCTAATAGCTTTGGCACAAATTAAAGAACCTGTAAGAAACTCAGGAGGCTGTTAGCAATTTAAGCACAATTCAAGGATCTCAGGTATTAATGAGTTAAAAGGGGGAGGGGGTCAACAAATGTCTTTCAGTGGAAACTTGGCCCTTACCATAGCTGGACATTGTCTGGCACCAGAATATAATCGGGAACTCTGGTTAGTTCCCATCCTTTAGATGGAGAGCTGCTCCTTTATATTGAGTGCATCTACCACACCACCAACACACTAATCTACCTAATTCAAATGTCTGTTTTTCTAGCAGAATGCTAAGTGTAAGATTAGCTCAATTCTATAAATGCCAATTCAGAAACGTCACAACCGTTTTTTTATTTTTTAGCAAGGACATTAAGCCTGTTATTAGCGAGTGCTATCCACACTGAGCTAAAAAAAAAAAAAGACAAATGCATTTTACCATCGCAGGGACAGTAATCAATTTTTGGAATTGTAAACTACCACGCAGACCAACCTGGAATAATATAGAGCAGGTACTAACACACGTTTCCATCTTGTCAGAGTTTTAGGGGAGCAAAGCGTTGTCAGACATAAGGGGACACCCAGTACAGGTAGAATTGATATACATACGCCTTGCTCTGTTATAAGGCCCTGGGCTGCGTCTCAGGATGCATCTAATACCTGCTGGGCATATATTTGCCATCCACTCTCATTGGTTAACCGTTAATATACAATTTACAAGATAGGCTTCAAACAGCAAATACAAAGTCTACACAATAAAAGTATGGCACAACATATCTACTCTGTCTCACCATTCCATTTTCTTATATTTTAATTTGTGGTCAAAACAGTTCTTTGAATGGATGCATGTTCTGTTCCTTTTCTTTTCATGCTACAATCCTGGTCTATTTTTCTTTCTGTGAAGTCTCTGGTGTGTTTTACATTTGGGTCCTTTATCTTTGCCACGGGTCCTCTGTGAAAGAAATTCTCCACACAAAAGATGAACCATTTTTTTCCTCGCGCTGTTTCAAACATAAAACCCATTTATAAGGCGCTTCGGTTTTTTTTTTTTTAGAAGAAGAAATTGAACAGTCTTTCCACAGCATGCAGAAAACATCTGGTGCCCAGAATCAATCTTTAAGATATGGCAGAGCTCTTCTTTGTGGTTGATTTTCATCCAGCTGCACATGACTATAAAAAGAAGCCATCAAGGAGCGCTCCTCCGGAACTGTTAGTTCAGCACAACTTCAAAAAAGCAATCCCCTACTTCAGCTTCAAGTGCATTTTCTCAGCAGCCTCTTCCTCGCTGTAATTTGTTAGAAAAGGAAGAGCAGAAAATTCCTCATCAAACATTCTTCGAAACACACACAAAACAAAACGATGCCGAAAGCCTCCTGCACTGCCATGCTAATTCTCTGGTGCAGGTTGTCATTCCGGGTAGAGTGTTAAATAAAATGTGCATCAGGCCAGCCCGCTGGACTGCCTTTCAACTAGCAGATAAAACACTGGGCTGCTTTGCAGTTGTGAGGAGAGTGGTGGTGGTTACTGGCTTTCGCAAGATGGCAACAACACTACTAAAATAATATAAATTCCCGAGACACACAAAAAAACATCACATGCACTTTATCCAAGCAAGATACTGACATTCCACGCGGTTTCTCGTTAAGGAACTTTTTTCAACAATTTTTTGTGTCATTTTAGAAGATGATCAGTCTATGTTAAGTATAAAAATAATTCTAATTAATTAAAAAGAAAGAAAAAAACAGTGGGACCAACGTTAAAAGAAGTTGAGTCACGTGTCCAAATGTGTGCTATTAAACGAATAATCCAAGACATATATGAAAAAAATGGATCGAACTCTGCTTGAAATGTTTTATTTAACAGCATGGTAATTTTGATGTGCCTTTATACGGTTGAACTTTGTTTACAATATATCTGGCATTCACAATATTTTAAGTTAATGAAATAGGCAGTGCGTTTATTTTACATTATTAATTATCCCTAGTCTTGAATTGCCTTCGACAGATTTTTACAAAGTCAACCCCCACTTTGTTTCTTTCAATTAGGCCTAACAAAGTTAATTCCTGCTTTAGCTAGTTCAAACCTTTGCTAATAAAATGTGTTGACAAATGTATCTCAAAAATGGAGGTTTGTGAGAAAAAAATCAGAAAAATAGGTGGTATAATATACAACTGTGTCCCATTAGAGGTTGTCTGTGGTGCACATTTAAGACATAAGCAGATGCTTACAGGCTCGACTCACACAATCGAATGATTCTCATTAGGCAATCTTGTTTGTACAGCCACAATGTAGAAAGTATTGGATTCGTCCCACATGGACCCCTCTCCTTACCTTCGTTCCTCTGTTGTATCATCGATAGAGTGTCACATCAGGACCTTAGACAATTTGGAACATGATGGGTTCACTCCTTCACTCTCACCATTAGTAAAATCGATTGGTTTCACCCTTGAGTCTATCTTCACTCTAATCTCACACATAATAATAGAAGCAAAAGCAGCACATTTCCATCCCCATACCCTGAAGAAAATCTGAAACCTGCTATACCCTGGCCAGCCAAACAACTGCAGCATGTGCCTTCGTTATCTTAGAATGGGATTTCAGCAATGCTACACTGGCAAGAGTCCCTCAAGCCTTCCCATAGCACCACTCAAAGAACTGCTTCAATTTAAGGAGAGGCTTGTCACCACCTCCGGCAAACTTGATCATGTTCAAAGCGAGGATTCAATTGAACCGAATAGAGGATTCCATCAAAACTATGCTGCCTGTCTCACACAGCCGTACTTCAAAACAACCACCCATATATAAGAAATCTGTTCTCCATCTTGAGGGCTGGGGAAGGATACAAGAGTCCAAAGAAGTAAGACAACTCTACTATTCAAGGTTTTCAAATTCAGGACAGTATCTTAACTGGGGCTGCTATCACTGGCTTCAACTCCTTACATAGCTCTCTCCGCTTGAATTCAGGAAGCATGTTGGGACTCATTTGTTTCACCTGTTTTTGAACTAATTTCCCAAGTTAAATTTCAGTAGCACAAAATAATTAGTCAATATACTTCAACTCTTACTATGTAGCTAATTATTCTTTTCTCTATCATGCATTTATTTCCTAGTTTTATGTAAAGTGCCCTTACCTCACGTCTAGGTGGACAATAAGAACACTAACGAACTAACTGACTAGCTTACTAACTAACTAACTAACTAACTAAACTAACAAGCTAACAAACTAATTAACTGAATAAATAACTACTGCAAACTACTACATTACACAAGGCTTACAATTATTTGATTTAAGAAGCCATACTCATCTACACCTTCCTACCTGTGATTTGTAGGGACTTTTGTTGCTCAAACATTTCAGGATGAAGAAGGGGTTGGGTGCTTGTAGAAAAATCTGGTGAATGACAGGACTTTCCCACTCACCAACCTACCTGGCGATGACTAACCAAATGAAAATGGGGTGATCGCAATCTGAAGATGGAAGAAATAAGTCAAACTATAGGTTGAATTAATGGGCTTTGTGCAGGGTTTACCTTCTTACTGTGAGTTGCGTGACTTATCTGTGACTCTCTTCAGAAGTTTAGCTTCTTTATAAGGGTTGGGGTGAACAGACAGAATATTGAGTTGTTTTTTTCGAAGTACCATGATATCGAGTTTTAAATATCGAGGTTCAAGGATATCAACTGCAAGAATATCATGGACCAGAATATCGACAGTAAGTAAGAAATATTGTTTTTTTTAAATATCGAAGACAGTAATATAGTTTGTAAAAATATTGTTGTTAATAATATCGATGTTTACATTAGTGTTATGTATTTTAGTATGCATTTTAAATGTATGTGTTCTATATTTTTGTGTAAGTATTGTATTTATTTTTTAATATATGTACTAGGTTACCAGTCACACGTTGCTGCGATCTCAGAAGATAGGAATTTTAAGGAAACTTGTTATGATAACATTCAATTTACATTGTGTAATTTTTATTGAAACTTATTCATTTTAATAAGGAAAACATTTCAAAGTGTTGTTTCAAATCTGTTTTTTTATTCGAGTGCTTGTGGATAGACTATGTTTTTTGTTTTTCCATCTGGTGCGTAAACAAATAAATCAGAAGGTTTTCCGATGCGTGAGCTGGCCACATACAGTTGTCCTTGTGAGAAGCACGGATTCTCCAAATCTAGTCCACACACTTGCAGCGGTTGTCCTTGTGCTTTGTTTGTGGTCATTGCAAAAGCGAGTCGCACCGTAAACTGTAAGCGTTCAGTATTGGAAAGATTATGAGGGCCGATATTTAACACATTTTTCATTTAAAAAAAAAAAAATGTTTTACCCGAAACCTTTGCAGGAGTGTACTCAACAACTTTTAACAAATTCTTTTTTTTTTTTTTAAATGTTTACATTTTGTTTTAGCCATAAACCTTCACGGGAGTGTACTCAACAACTTCCCAAAGTTTCATACCGATCGGATGAATGGTGTAGTAATACATAAAGGACAAACGGACGTACTTTGGTTTTTATATATATAGACTAGCTTACCCGTCGCACGTTGCTGCAATCTCATAAGAAAGGAAATTTAAGGAAACTTGTTATGATAACATTCAATTTACATTGTGTCATTTTTATTGAAACTTATTCATTTTAATATGGAAAACATTTTAAAGTGTTGTTTTAATTCTGTTTATTTATTCGAGTGCTTGTGGATACACTTAGTTTTTGTTTTTCCGTCTGGTGCGTTTACGAATAAATCAGAAGGTTTTCCGATGCGTGAGCTGGCCACATAAAGTTGTCCATGTGATAAGCATGGATTCTCCAAATCTAGTCCACACACTTGCAGCAATTGTCCTTGTGCTTTGTTGATGGTCATTGCAAAAGCGAGTCACACCGGAAACTGTAAAAGTTGCGTACACGAATAAATCAGAAGGTTTTCCGATGCGTGAGCTGGCCACATACAGTTGTCCATGTGAGATTCACGGATTCTCCAAATCTAGTCCACACACTTGCAGAGATTGTCCTTGTGCTTTGTTGATGGTCATTGCAAAAGCGAGTCGCACTTTAAACTGTAAACTTTCAGTATTGGAAAGATTATGAGGGCCCTGGGTGGCTGGGGAGCCGATATTTAAAAAAAAATTATTTTCTTTTTTTTTGCCAGAAACTTTCGCGGGAGTGTACTCATCAACTTTTAACATTTTTATTTTTTTATTTTTAGCCAGAAACCTTTGCGGGAGTGTATTCAACAACTTCCCAAAGTTTCATTCCGATCGGATGAACGGTGTAGTAATGCATAAAGGACAAACGGACATACTTTGGTTTTTATATATATAGACTAGCTTACCCGTCGCGCGTTGCTGCGATCTCAGAAGAAAGGAAATGTAAGGAAACTTGTTATGGTAACATTTTATTTACATTGTGTCATTTTTATTGAAACTTATTCAATTTAATATGGAAAACTTTTAAAAAGTGCTGTTTTAATTCTGTTTATTTATTCCAGTGCTTGTGGATACACGTTATTTTTTGTTTTTCTGTCTGGTGCGTACACGAATAAATCAGAAGGTTTTCCGACGTGTGAGCTGGCCACATACTGTTGTCCATGTGAGAAGAACGGATTCTCCAAATCTAGTCCACACACTTGCAGCGATTGTCCTTGTGCTTTGTTGATGGTCATTGCAAAAGCGAGTCGCACCGTAAACTGTAAACGTTCAGTATTGGAAAGATTATGAGGGCCCTGGGTGGCCGGGGGCCCGATATTTAACACATTTTTCTTTCTTTTTTTTTGCCAGAAACCTTCGCGGGAGTGTACTCAACAACTTCCCAAAGTTTCATGCCGATCGGATGAACGGTGTAGTAATGCATAAAGGACAAACTGACATACTTTGTTTTTTATATATATAGATTACATTTTTAGAAGTAATGCATATTTTTAAAGTACATTTTGCCTTTTAGTTCCGTAGCGGGTTGTTGGTTTATAGGGGAATAGGGTGGGAAGTAATTTAATTATAATTAATTGATTAATGAATTCAATTCAATTCAATTCAAAATTACATTATTCGGTTTCAGTTAGGAAAAAAACATAAAAGTACATGCATATAAATTAATTACAGTTGTGACAGTTAATACATAATTAAAAATTGTTTTATACCAGGATTTTTAAGTGACATAAAATACTCATTTTGTTCTAACAAAGCCTAAGGCAAATAATCAACAAGTCAGAATTAAAAATACATCAGTTAAAGATTACTCCTGTGATGAATAACATTTTTTAAACATTTTACAATATTCAATGCCATACAATCGGATTCCATGAGTTGCAAAACTATTAAGGCAGGCCGACATTGGCGTAAACCTAGACTTTTCTAAAATTGGAATTAACCAGCGTTTTCTAGGTTCAACATAAAATTTGCAGAAGAGGGTTAACTGTATTAGGGATTGGGTTGAAATGTCATCACAGGGACAAGGGGATAAAAGCTTCAACCAGTCATTTTTTTGGGGAAAAGTAACCAGATGGTGAAAAAAGTTGAACCTGAAACGGGTCAACAAAAACCTGTCATAACCAGACAAATTCCATGTTAAGTAGGGCTGAATGGCCATTGTCGACTGAATCATCAAAGATTGTTGAGTCGAGGTTTTATTGGCTTCAGAGGCCAAACGCAGATTGGCTAGATTACTCAAGCATACAGTTTTTAAAGCTTTTCTTGGCACTTCTGGGGGGGATTGTGATAGTATTTTTCCAAACCCAGATCATACAGAAATTTCTTGACATAGCGAATCCAGTCGACATTGGTGGATTTTTCAAGTGCAAGGCAATCCTTCAAGAGGCTTTGTGTGAAAATTAATTTGGATGATGATCAAATTCGGTGCCATAAGAGAATTGGCTGCATCTTGATGGTATCAGAAATATATGGTAAGCCTAATTAAATATGGCAACCAAAAGTTGTAGTGCCTTGCGGAACAGCAAAGAGAAACCTTAAAAAGCTGTTCTCCACTTTTTGGAGGGCTTCCACCTGTGCATAGCCCCACACCCCTGCTCAATACGTGGCAATACTAATACATTTTGCCTGGTATATAGAGATCATCTCAACCGGAGGTCTTTTGCCTAATCTCTGTGTAAAATTCACTAACACCATTGTTGACCTTAAAAACAACAGCTTTCTAGCTTCTATAGCTTTTCTCCATGAGCCATTTTCATCTATTAAAATTCCAAGATAGGGGTATGCAGTTGTATTCTCCACCCTGGAATTATCGATAAAAATGTCTCTCCTTTTATTTTTAACTCCTGAATTCATATTAATTAATATTCATATATTTAACATTTTATATTGTTAATTGTGGTAATTAATTTATTATCACTTAGTTATTAATTGGCTGTTAATTATTAATTATTTGGTAAATAAATTAATGATGTTATTTTTTTAGGAGCGGGTTGTGGGTTTATAGGGGAAAAGGTGGTAAGTTATTTTATTATAATTAATTAATTAATTAATGATTTTTTATTAATTAATAATTACATATTTATAATTTTATATTGTTAATTGCAGTAAATGATATATTATTAATTAGTTATTAATTGTTTGTTAATCATAAATAATTAATTGGTAAATATGTAAATTGTGTTATTTTTTAGGAATGGGTTGTGGGTTTATAGGGGAGTATGGTGGAAAGTAATTTAATAATAATTAAGTAATTTATATGTTTAATAATTTAATATGTATGTATTTAAAATGTTATATTGTACATTGTGGTAAATATTATATTGTTAATTATCTATTAATTGGTCATTAATAATGTTTAATTATTTATTAATTATGTTATTTGTGTCATTTTTTTAGAGCGGGTTGTGGGTTGATAGGGGAGTAATTTAATTTCAATATATTTTTATTTTTTTATTATAAAATGTATTTTAAGTTGTTTAATACTGTTAATTGTGTGAATTGAATTATTATTCATTGGTTTTAAATTGCTTGTTATTTTTTTAATTAATTAATTAGTTAATTATTTATTAATTATGTTAATAGTGTTATGTTTTAGAACACTGGTAGTGTCATTTATAGGGGAATGTGTTGGGAAGCAAATTATTTTCAATTTCTTAATTGTTTGTTTTTTCATTTTAATTATTTTGCTTGAGTGGGAATAGAAAATGATTCCCCTATGCAATCCAACACTTTCCCTACTGTTGCACTCGCTGGAGTGGGAATAGTAATTGTTACCCCTCCGCTATCCAACACTTTCCCTATGGTTGCACTCGTTGGAGTGGGAACAATAATTGTTACCCCTCCGCTAGCCAACATTTTCTCGACTGTTGCACTCCCTGGAGTAGGAATAGTAATTTATTCCCCTCCGCTATCCAACACTCTCCCTACTGTTATACTTGCTAGAGTGGGAATAGTAATTGTTACCTCTCTACTATCCAACACTTTCTCTAATGTTGCACTCCCTGGAGTGGGAATAGTAAATTATTCCCCTACGCTATCCAACATTTACCCTACTGTTGCACTCGCTGGAGTGGGAATAGTAATTGTTACCCCTCCGCTTTCCAACACTTTCTCTACTGTTGCACTCCCTGGAGTGGGAATAGTAAATTATTCCCCTCCGCTATCCAACAATATCCCTACTGTTGCACTTGCTGGAGTGGGAGTAGTAATTGTTACCCCTCTGCTATCCAAGACTTTCTCTACTGTTGCACTCCCTGGAGTAGGAATAGTACATTTTTTCCCTCCGCTATCCAACACTTTCCCTACTGTTGTACTCGCTGGAGTGGGAATAGTAATTGTTACCCCTCCACTATCCAACACTTTCCCTACTGTTGTATTTAAAAAAAAAATATTTTTATTGAAATAAAACACCAGCAAAGAGACACAATACAGAGGTTCGTTCAGAGTTGCAAATTCTACATCGGGGGGGTCACAGGATAAACAATACATACAAATGAAAGGGAAATTCACGGGGAGGGGGGTCATCAAGTGCAGCATTTCTGGGTGGCGTACAAATTTCTTCTCTGTGGCGATTCCAGGGCCCCCAGACCAGTGACCACTTTCGAGGGCATCCCCTCGCAAGATATGTCGTTTTCTCCCTAAACATACACCAATCTAAATTGTTTTCCCACGCTTCCAGGGTGGGCGGTTGCTCCGCACCCCACAACTGGGCTATATTTCTCTTGGGTAACATGAAACACTCAGTGGCCCATTGCGTCTGCGAGGTGTTTAAGTCAGTGGGCTCCCAAATATTCAAGAGGCATCTTATGCCTCCAGCATCAGGGAGACCACCAGTACCTTATGTAGAGTGTTGTGCATTTTACGCCAGTAGGTGTGATGTGTGCGCACTCCCAGATAATATGCATAAAGGTACCTACGAGACCACATTATTATTTGCATAGACCCATGTCCAACAGTCCCATGCGTAAAAGTCGGGGTCCCGTGATGGAGATCCTATGTTGAATCTTAAGCTGGACCAATCTCTGGTGGGCTGGGATGGCAACTTCCCTTGGGGATGACACTGCTGTCTGCCAATCTTCGTCATCAAGCTCTACCTCATCATGTACCCATTTGTTCCTTAACGCCTCAAGGGGATCGGCTTTGTGGTTGATTAGTTTTTTATATATCAAGGAGATCGTTTTTTCGGGAAGGTGGCCATCCAGTATTCTATCCTCCAGAGGTGAAGCCTCTGGGGGCTCCATACCCCCGGGCAATGCCGAGAGAAGCGAGTGCCGGACTTGTACATAGCGGAAGTATTCGGCATTAGTGAGTTTATATTCTTCCTGCGTTTCCTCAAATGATTTAATCCTCCCCTTCCTCCAGTTATCATTGACAGTGGAGATACCTAGAAGGTCCCACTTATCGAAACCTTTCGTCCTCCAGAGCTTACCTAGTCTCTCGGAGTCCCAGAGCGGGGTGGCCATAGTCAATTTGTCTTTTCAATCCAGGGAGCCCGTGGCATCATGCCAGATCTGAACTGCATGTTTCGTTGCCCCTGTTAATGCCAGTTTCTTCGGTCGGGAATATAGGGTCCTGCTATATCTACCCCCAGAGAGAAGCCATCTATCCATGGCATATCCGGGTTCATCAACTCGACCATACATGCCGTGGTTGATCGCAGCCAGCTGGGAGGCCCACTAGTATCTTCTGATATCCAGGAGGCTAATGCCCCATCATACCAAGTGAGTGTTTGTTTAGTCAGAGCTATACGGGGCCTGCCATCCCATAATAGACGCCACTGAAG
This sequence comes from Lissotriton helveticus, assembly GCF_964261635.1. NCBI lineage: Eukaryota > Metazoa > Chordata > Amphibia > Caudata > Salamandridae > Lissotriton > Lissotriton helveticus. Next base: position 1,542,044,806 of record NC_136067.1, on the reverse strand, counting down.
GCTCTCAATCTAACAGAAATAGCCAGCTGGCACCACATCCAAGTTATTCTGCAAGGCATAGAGAAAGCGAGACAGTGCCATCATTTTAAAGAGGGCTGCCCTGCCCAACAACGAAAGAGGAAGCTTCCTCCAGTTGGCAATATCACTCTTAAGCCTCTGCAGGGGGGGAAGGAGATTCCGGGCATACCTAACCGAGGAATCTAGAGAGACAAAGACTCCTAAGTACTTGAACCCTTCTGTGTTGACCTGTATAGGACAATGTCGCGGAGGGACAGGGGTATCTCCCCTCAATACAAACAATAAGGATTTCTTCCAGTTGATTGAGAGTCCCGAATATTTCCTAAAGGTGGCCAGAACATCGAGGATCACAATAAGGGACTTACGGGGAGAGGTCAGGTAAAGCAGAATATCATCTGCATATAAAGATATGCGATCCTTCCATCTGGGGGACCATCGCATGCCCCTAATCATTGGTTCCCAATGTATCCAGGCGGCAAGAGGCTCCAAGGCCAGAGAAAAGAGAAGGGGGACAGCGGGCAACGCTGACGAGTGCACCGACCAAGCAGGAACGGAGTTGAGACTCTGTTGTTTACTACTACTTGGGCAAGCGGTTCTGTGTATAACAGACGCACCCACCTGATGAATTCAGGGCCGGACCCAAATTTGGCTAAAACAGCCCACAGATAGGGCCATTCAATCGCGTTGAAGGCCATTGTTGCATCAAGCAACGCGATTATGGCTGGTTCCCGCAGAGTGTGGACTCTGTCTATCATCCCGTGCAATCTACGCAAGTTTAGGGCCATATTCCTATGGGGCATAAAGCCCGATTGATCGGGGTGCACCAGACTGCTGATCACTTTAACCAGTCTGTTTGCAAGGAGCTTGGTCAGGATCTTCGGTTCAGCGTTTAAGAGAGAGATATGTCGGTATGAGGCACAGTCCGTTTTAGTCTTGCATCGAGTTTTCGTTATGAATCAAGACCACCGTAGCCACTCTCTGTTCCCTGGGTAATATCCCTTTGTCTCTAGATTCCACAAACATTGCTTTCAGATAAGGTGCTAGTTTGTCCAGTTTGAGTTTGTAGAGTTTGATAGGAAGCCCGTTGGGGCCTAGTGCTTTACCAGAATTTAATGAACGGATTGCTTGGGCAATCTCGTCTGCTGCTAGTGGGCTATCCACATAGTCCCAATCTTCAGGGGAAAGACATGGGAGCTGTATGTCATGGAGCAATACCTGGGAGTCAGTTTCTGAGTGAGGGGAGACTGAATTTTAAACCATCTGAAAGTGGTCCGCAAACTCATCTACTATCTCCTGCGGTTTGGTAAGTGATACCCCTTCCCCCGTTAGGAGCTCTGGGACAAGACGGCTAGCCCATTCTCTTTTGTCCAACCATGCGATAAGCTTACCAGTCGTATCCCCTAGGTCATAGAGCCTGCCCTATTGTTCCCTATTAAGAGCCTTAGCCCTATCAGTGACCAGCTCCTCGGAGTCGTGTTGTTTCAGGCTCAACAGATGAAGTTTAGCCTGCATTACCCCCATATCCAACTCTCCCTCCAACCAACTAATTTTAGTCTCCAGCACCACCACCTCCCCCTGCTTCTCCCTGTTAGAGCCCGCTATCAAAGACAGAGCCTGACCCCTGATAACAGTTTTGAAGGCCTCCCACAGGGACTGGGAAGAGGAAACCGACCCCACATTGTTGGTGAAGTATTCCTCTAGCGTTGCAATGAGGTCTTTGCGAATTTTGGGATTACGCAGATACCAAGGATTGATGGGGGCCACGCTCCCCGCCGTGCTTCGAGTTACAACCAAGAGGACCCATAGCGGAGGATGATCTGAGATGCCTCTAGCCAAGTGTGTGACTTTCGTTATGTAGGACTTTTGTGCGGCGGGAACTAGACAGTAGTCCAGTCGCGAGAGACTGTTGTGTGCCCCCAAGTGGAATGTATACTGCTTTTGATCAGGGTGGAGCAATCTCCAACTATCAACCAGGCCCATTGCATCCATGAAATCTGGTAGCCATCGCGCCGCCTGCCCTGCTTCCCGTGATGGATGCCTGTCCATCATACCAGAGACGACTGCGTTAAAGTCGCCTCCCAGGATTAAGAGCCCCTCAGGGACAGCGAGCAGGACCATCCCCGAATCGGCAAATGTTGTACCCTGTAGCCCCGGAGAAACATAGATAGATAGGAATGTTATGTGTCGACCTTCCCACAAGCCCGTAACCCCGGTGTATCTGCCTCTCCTGTCCTCCCACGTGGAAGTCACTGCCAATGGAAACACATTGCGAATCAAAACCCCCCTGGTACCCCATATGAACCTGGAGTGTGCGACTAATTTGTACCCCATTCTGTGCAGACCTTTGCACGAGTTCCCAACTAGATGCGTCTCCTGAAGCAGGACCACGTCTGGCACCTGCCTTTTAAGATACTGAAGAACCACACTCCGTTTGATTTTGTCCCCCAACCCGTTTACGTTCCAACTCAGAACCTTCACTTCCCTACCCCCCATCGTCTAGATGGTACAGTTGCCTGTCGCCCTAGAAAAATTCAAAGGAATAGAAAAAACAGGGGGGGGACCAGCAGTGGGCTCCATGTCCATGTCCCAATCAGAGCTGTTATCCCCTACTACAAACTAGAAATATGGGATCGTAGATTAACCAGCAGTTCCCTTAGCTACAGCACAAATATCTCACCCTCCCTTGCTCACCCGGCCCAAAGATCCCTTTCACTGCCAAGACGGGTGGCCTTTGTCCAGGCCCCGGCTTCAGGACGGCTGAGTGTCCGAACTGTCACCTCCTCCATGGTCCGCTGAGCCCTGATTCCCCCGATACTCCATCCATTCCATCACTGTCTCCAGCCGGTCGAAGAACCATGCTTTTTCATCTGCCTCAACTCGGAGGCGAGCTGGAAACAACATTGAATATTTCAAGCCCTTCTCTCTCAGGTCACGCTTTACTGATAGAAAAGATCTTCGTTGCTTCTGGACTCTGTGTGTGAAGTCCGTGAAAAAGGTGATGGACGCATTATCATAACGGACAGGAGCAGTGAGTCTAGCGTTCTGGAGGATCACATCTCTATCTCGGAAATTCATGACCTGAGCCAACATGGGCCGCAGGGAGCGCCCGATTTGGGATGGCCACCCGGGACCCTGTAAGCCCTTTCTATTACGAAGAACTTACTGAGGCCCTTGGGTTGCAGACGTTTAAGTATAAGGTTTTTCACTAATAGATCAGGAGCCTGCCCCTCCAATTTCTCTGGAACACTCAGGATGCAAAGGTTGTTACGGCGGAGCCGGTCTTCAAAAATCGTCCAGCTTGTGGTTCATGGTGGTGTGAGAGTCCTGCAGCCCCCGGACCTCTCTTTGGAGCTGTGAGATGTCCTCCACCAGGCTGGTGGCCGTGATCGCGCCGCCCGCCCCGCGCGGGATGCCTGTCCATCATACGAGAGACGACTGCATTAAAGTTGCCTCCCAAGATTACGAGTCCCTCAGGGACAGCGAGCAGGACCGCCCCCAAATCGGCAAATGTCATACCCTGTAGCCCCGGAGGAACATAGATAGATGGGAATGTTATGTGTCGACCTTCCCACACGCCCGTAGCCCCTGTGTATCTGCCTCTCCCGTCCTCCCACATGGAAGTCACTGCCAATGGAAACGCGTTGCAAATCAAAATGCCCACCCCCTGGAACCCGATGTGAACCCTGAGTGTGTGACCAATTTGTACCCCTTTCTGTGCAGACCTTTGCACGAGTTCCCAACTAGATGCGTCTCCTGAAACAGGACCACGTCCGGCGCCTGCCTTTTAAGATACTGAAGAACCACATTCAGTTTGATTTTGTCCCCAACCCGTTTACGTTCCAACTCAGAACCTTCACTTTCCTACCCCCATCGTCTAGATGGTACAGTTGACAAACCTCCACATTCCCTCTGTCAAATATAGCGCTGATGTGACTCAAAAACAAAAAAACAATAAACGCACCAAACACCCCGTCCCAACACCCCCCCACCCTGCTGCCCTGCCCTCCGGGCTCTAAACTACCCATCTAAAACTTCCAGAGTGCCTGTCACCCTAGAAAAATTCAAAGGAAGAGAAAAAACAGGGGGGGGGACCAGGAGTGGGCTCCATTTCCGTGTCCCAATCAGAGCCGTTGTCCCCTACTACAAACTAGAAATATGGAATTGTAGTTTAACGATCAGTTCCCTTAGCTACAGCCCAAATATCTCACCCTCCCTAGCCCTTCCGGCACCTCCTCCATGGTCCGCTGAGCCCTGATTCCCCCGATACTCCATCCATTCCATCACTGTCTCTGTCCGGTCGAAGAACCATGCTTTTCCATCCGCCTCAACTCGGAGGCGAGCTGGAAACAACATTGAATATTTCAATCCCTTCTCTCTCAGGTCACGCTTTACTGATAGAAAAGATCTTCGTTGCTTCTGGACTCTTTGTGTGAAGTCCGGGAAAAGGGTGATGGACGCATTTTCATAACGAGAAGAGCAGTGAGTCTAGCGTTCTGGAGGATCACATCTCTATCTCGGAAATTCAGGACCCGAGCCAACATGGGCCGCGGGGGAGTGCCCGGTTTGGGACGGCCACCAGGGACCCTGTGAGCCCTTGCTATTACGAAGAACTTACTGAGGCCCTTGGGTTGCACATGTTTAAGTATAAGTTCCTCCACGAATAGATCAGGAGCCTGCCCCTCCGATTTCTCCGGAACACCCAGGATGCGAAGGTTGTTACAGATGGGCCGGCCTTCACAATCATCCAGCTTGTGGTCCATGGTGGTGCGAGAGTCCTGCAGCTCCCGGACCTCTCTTTGCAGCTGTGAGACGTCCTCCACCAGGCTGGTGGCCATCATCTCTACCTGTTTTACCTTTTCATTGAGTTTCCCCATATCTGCCCTGATGATATTAATGTCGATGGCCATGGAGTCCATTTTATGTTCCAGAGACGTTTTCATTCCTGTAATTGCGTCCATGACATCCTTAAAGGATAGCTCTTGCTCCTCCTCCTCGGGACCACCCTTTGCTGCCTCCTCAGAATGTCGGCCCTGCTGTGGCTCCTTGGTGACTGTATAGCGGTCCAATTTGTTGGTCTGGACCGGCTTCGACCCTCTGGCTCCGGCCCCCTTGGCCCGGTCCATTTTGTCAGCGAGGTCTCGGCTCAAAAATGAGTTACAGATGTCAAGGGTGAGTCCAAGGCCCACCACCCGCAGCCCCCACCTGAGGACTGGACGGGTGTCGCAGCAGGCCGCTCACCCCCTCACCACAGCCGCCGGGCGAGATGTTTGTCAACGGTTGGTCACAAGATCTGTCTCCCAAAGGCAACAACCTGTACGCTAATGGGCCCACCAGTCCGGCCGTGGTTAGTATTGCGGAGCAACAAATCCAACCACTGTTCCTACAGTCCTCAGTGTAGGCCCACTAAAAGACAATACACTAAGGGAGTGCCCCAACACTCCATAGGGGGAGGAAGGAAGGGGGGGGAAAGGGGGGGCCACCAACAGAGAAGCAGACCGGCAAAGAGAGGAGATGGTCTGTTCCACAGAGGGGCACCAAAGTCGTTCAGCGTCCCACAGGCTTCACCCTATGCCGTGTTGTGGCCCCACCAGTCTTTCCCATTCAGCAGACCCCCTCCACACGGATAGATGAGACACCTTCCACACAGGCCCCTTCACTCCTCTCTCCAGGCCATACAGGATTAGAGATGATAACAAAGGGGATTTGTTAACTTGCACCCAGGGAGGGGGAAAGGAGCAGTCCCCGCCAGACCCAGGCACAGTCCACGCTTCGGTCCGCAGCCACGGAGATCACACCGCCAACACCACATCAGCATAAATCACGGGGCTGTATGGCAGCTTCAGTGAGGCCCCATCTCCCTCTATGCAGCAAAGAGACCTTGCGCCTGTGCTGCACAGTCAACACTGTCTTCAGGTACCACCCTGGTGTTAAGATTGAAGCAGCAGGATTACCAGTGGAAGCAAAGCCCTCACAACGCTCCACCAGAGCGCACTGAGCCCATGCACCTTGAGGCCCCACTCCAGGTCCGGTCTCAGCTTTTCACCGCGAGCGGCGGCCAAGAGTCATTAGAAGGAGGCAGGAAGGGCAGCTTCTATTTTCTGGGCCGCGCCGCTGCCATTTTCACTGTGCAGCCAGCGCACCCACTCTCTCCGGTCCGGGGCCTTTCACCACCCCCACCATCTCCCCGCAGCACCTCGGGGGGTCTCCCCCTTCACACTCCTCTGCTGGCACTCACCGCTAAAGAGCCGACGTGCGGCGCCCCGCCCCATGGTGCGGGCGCTTGGCGAGGCTGGGCTGGGCGGGGAGCGCTGCTGGGCAGGCTACGCCACCGTGGGTCCCGGCTTCAGGGACCTGCGCAGGCTCGGATCTTCAGCTCGCTATTACTCCCCAATCCGGAGGCGGCACGGTCACCGGAGTAGGCTGGGAGGGCACCGCTAGCCTTCCGCAGGCATGGGCTGCTTTCAGGGACGACGGATAGTCAATCAGGATTAGATTACATGTATTATTTACTTAATCTTATATTATTTTTTAGGTTTCAATCTTTTTATTGAATCAGCTGCCAGAATAACTATGTGATTTGCAGAAAGGCTCAGCATGTGGGTTATGCAGAACCCAAAGATGAACATTTAGCACTGATAATATCAAGGGAAGGTAAACGAGAAATTTAACAATAACACCCCCGCCCCCCACCCGGAGTCCCCCCCTTCCACATCCACTGCCTGTTGGGTATAGTGTTGCGTCGTGAGGTGTCGCTGCTATGGCGGATCCTGCCGGGTACTCCTGTCTAATGAAGTAAGTCGTAGCAGGCGGAGATATCTGGGGCATGTTAGTTCCCGAAATTCTTGTGATTGGAGAGTCAAGAATGGCTGCCAGAGCTCGCTAAACATTGAGCTTTTCACTGCCAGTGTGGGTGAGATTTTTTCCATCCCTAGTATGCGCCACAGCCGCTGCAGCCAACCTGTGTTTGCGGGTCCTCCAATGTAGTAGTATGTTTTGTGTCGCTCTACCATAATGTGTCGCTCTACCAGCAGTCTGCGCTGTGCTTGGGGTCCACCTGGTGTAGCCGTTCAGGGGTGTAGTACCAGTAGGATGCTAATTTGGTCAGTGTTTCTGTGAGACCCATATGGGTCGCGGTATGTCGCGCCCTATGGTATACCCCTTCCCATTCTTTGCTGCTAAGTTCTCGGCAGAGGTCCCTCTCTCAGCGTGCACAGCCTGCATTGTATACGCATATGATTCGAGTGAGTAGCTTTTTATATAGGTCCGAGAGCAGTTTTTTGTTTGAGGACCATGTAACCACCCACCGTTCATAGGGGGTGAGATGTCTTTGCACTTGCGGCCTGATGTCCAGGTGTAATGCCCAAAGTATTGACTGCAAATATCGCAGTCTTTCGGACTCGGGAAGGCCATAATCGGCCCTAAGCTGGGTGAAGGGGATGATGCCTTCCACATTAAATAAATGGCCCAGCGCACGCCATTCTGTGGCTCTACATTGTTTGAAAGACGTCTCGCCTATCCCTTGACTAAAGTCAGGGCTGTTGAAAAGTGGTGTAAGGGGGAGGGGAAGGTAGTCAGTCCATGTCTCCCACTAGTCTGGTCCCATGTAGATAATGTGGTGCGGATGATGTGCGACGCATAAAGATTGAGTGGTCTCAGCGATTTCTTAAGGAAGGGGATCTTTATAAGAGAGGTGCCCGCCACTGCTTGGTCCTGGAATAGCCAGTGCTTCCCTGATTCAGTGCGGCTCCATTCGATCAGATGCCGCAGTTGTACGGCTTTATAGTAGAGTGTGATATCTGGAATCCCCAGTCCCCCTTCTTTAGGTGGAAGAGAGCTAACAGTCCTCTTCATTCTTGGTTTGCTGCTCTGCCAGATGAAAAGGGAGAGATCTGACTGTACAGGTTGCAGCCAGCCAGTAGGTGGCTGCAAGGGGAGAGTCTGAAAGATGTAGAGGATCTTGGGTAGGATAATCATTTTGATAGCTGCAATGCTCCCCAGCCAGGAAATAGGGTAGTGTTTCCATCGCTGCAGGTCTGAGCGGATTTGCTTGTGTAGTTTGTCATAATTTACCAACACGTGGCCTGTAGCGTGGGCGCTAAGTGAATTCCCAAGTATGGGACAGTCTCATTAGACCATTGTATGGGATGCCGACTTTCTAGGCGTGTCTGCGCCTGTGGTGACAGTGACAGATTTAGGGCTGTGGATTTCCTGATATTTACATTGAACCCGGAGGCCTTTGCGAAAGGGCGGTCTCCGGGTCCGCTAGGGTAACAAGGACGTCGACCGCATACAAGCTAATAGTGTGGATGTCGCCTCCAAAACAGATGCCTATGATTTGTGGGTGCCCTCTGATTCACTGTGCCAACGGCTCCATGTATAAGACAAAGAATAGGGGGGCAAAGGACACCCTGGCTTTGTGCCTCTACTGATGGGGAATGGAGCTGAGGTGTGTCCATTAACTCTCACTGAGGCTGTGGGGGAATGGTAGCAATGTAAGATGAACATCTTCATTCTCTCTCCCAGGCCTATGCGGGTCATGACCTGCTCTAGGTAGGGCCAGTGAACACGATTGAAGGTCTTCTCGGCATCGATGGTGATCAGCATGTAGTCTCCCAGAATGCGCAACATCTTCTCTATGAGATGCAGGACCCTCTTGGTGTTGTCACTGGTCTGTCGCTGGGGGATAAACCCCACCTGATCGGGGGCTATGAGCCCGGGCATATAAGGAGCTATCCGAGCCGCTAGGATCCCAGTGTTGAGTTTCAAATCGATATTCAGGAGGGAAATCGACCTGTAGGCCACGCATGTAGTCTTATCTTTCCCTGACTTAGGGATGACCATAATTGCGGCCTCCAGCATAAATAGGGAAATCGCCCATGGGGACGCAAAGGAATTAAAAAGCCTGGTCAGTAGGGGTGCAAGTGTGGGGCAGAATTGTTTGTAGAAGGCTGTGTTGTAGCCCTCTGGGCCGGGGGATTTAGCTTGCTTAAGTCTTGAGAATGGCCGCTATAACTTCTTCAATTCGTATCTCCCTTTCTATACGCTCCGCCTGCCCCGGTTTCAGTGTGGGAAGGTGGGCCTGAGACAGGTACACCTCTATGTCCTCCTCCGCCAGCTGTTACCTGTTATACAAGTGTGCATAAAAATCTTGAAACGTCTCGGCAATGGCAGCGTCGTCAGAAATCACTGTCCCCCCTTGGTTCCTGGTCTCTTGAACCCCTTGGAGTTGTCGAGCCTCTCTTAATTTATGTGCTAACAGTCGCCCGCACCTGTCCCTCCCAGCATAGAAGGAATGGGGCAAGCGAAGTGCAGCATACTCCGCTCTGTCCTGGTCGATGGTCGCCAGCTGTGCCTGGGCTGCCATCAATTGGCAGCCCGGGCAGTTCCCTCACTTTCTGCATGAGGTCCTCTCTCTTTCGTTTTTGAGCCGCATTATCCACAGATGATATGGCGATTAGTTTGCCCATGATTACTGCCTTCAGGGCTTCCCATATGGTGGACATGAGCGTGTCGGGATTGTCTTTATGTCTTACATACTCTTCAAGTGCTTTTTATAGCTGGGCAACCACGTCTGCACGCTATAGGAGGGTGTCCCGTAGAAGCCACTGTCGTGCTGACAATGGATGGGTGGTAATGTCAGAGTGGCCACCAACGGCGCATGGTCGGACAACGCTGCTACTAGAATTTCTACTGTCTTTGTGGTGTCGCGGAGCGCCATAGAGCCTATCAAATAGTTAAGACGCGCATAGGTTTTATGGGCGCTAGAGTAGTAGGAGTATTCTCGGAGCTGCGGATGAAAGCATCTCCAAAGATCTACGTGGCCTACGTCGTCCAGCCGGATCCACACCAGCATGGGACAGAGCTCCAACCTGACCTGTGCATTGGGCAGACCTATCTAGGGTGTTGTCGAATACCAAATTAAGGTCACCCCCTAGCAAACTTTTCTGCTCCGTCGTAACAGTAGCATCAGTGAGCGCCGCATGCAAGAAACGTTCCTGTCCTTCATTGGGTGCATATATGGACCCCATGACTAGAGTGTGCCCCCCAGTTGCGAACTGGTGCGTAAGCAGCCTGCCCTTGATTTCTGCCACCTAGTGTGTCACCTTCCCTTTGAATGTCTGGGACACTAAGACCGCCACCCCTGCTGTCTTGGAGGGCATCAATGAGAAGAATTGTGCGGGGAGCAAATATGTGACGTTATTCCGCTGGCTTGTACAATGCAGGGAATCACAACGTGGTCGTTACAACAACCGCTTTGTAGTTCACATACCATTACTCCGCAAATCGGAACAACGACTCGTGGAGGAGGGGTGCTGGATGTTGGAATAGTATAATTTACTATTCTAACTCCAGTCTGTGCGGACACTAGGGAAGGTGCTGGATTTTAAATCTAACAACCCCCCCCCCCCCCTCCGCAAGTCGTTGTTCCAACTTGCGAAGTAATGGTATGCAGAATCACAACGCGGTCGTTGTTACAACCGCGTTGTGATTTCCTGCATTGTAAAAGTTTTGGGGTAAACGTTGTTTACCGTGGGGAGCATGCGGGACCTGAGCCGATGGCAATCTTTCGAGGTGTGTCTCTTGAAGGAGACAAATATCAGCGCCAGTGCTCTCCAAATAGGAAAGGATTGCCCGGCGTTTGACTGGGTTATTGAGCCCTCTCACATTAAGCATGAGGACGATGAGAGTGTTAGGTGGCATTTAGGATGTTAGGCATGCCGTGCGGTGAAGGGCCCTGGAATAGAATCAGCGCGTGTTGGTTATTGTGCAGCTATGAGATACACTTATTTTACCCATGACGTAGCTACAGAGTTCGGAGGACAGTGGATGGGGAACCCCAAGAACGATAGAAAAAAAGAGAAAAGCAAAGACCCCTAAAATGATTGGCGCAACAGGTCCCCAAAAAAGTTTGAGAATCATAAACATATAAAAAAATAATGTCATGAATAATAGGGTCAAGTACAATTCCTATTTAGCAAGTCACAATTTTTTGCGACTCGCTAAAGGGAAATTGCGAGTTACTCCAAGGGTGTCGCTTCCTAATAGTAAGTCAGAGGCCTATGGAAGAATGTTTTGCGACTGCAATTGCGGTCGCAAAACACTCGCAATTTACCGCCCTCTTCAAGAGGATGGTAAAGCACTTGCAAATGGGAAGAGGTTCCAGGGGACCCCTTCCCCTTTGCGAATGCAGGGGAAAATATTTTTAAGTGGCAGGCATGACCTTAAAAAACTTAAACATTCCAACGCAGGCTGACAGTCGATCTATGACTTTTTGGTAAAAAGTAGAAGGTGGCAATTTTGGTATGTTTAGTTTTCAGATACATAAATTCCTCCCATTCCAATACATTTTTGTTGTACCACATTTGGAGCTTCATGTGGAATTCTTTTTCCATCTTCTTCAAATGATTTGTTGAGAGACGTTGATAGTGGAATGTAATTCCAATTGTCTCATTGCCTCCTTCAAATTCAATTCCAGGTCCATTAAGACTATGTTGTTTCCCTTATCCGGAGGTTTTTATGATAAGGGAGTGATCTTTTTTCAAGTTGACAATGTCCTGCCAATCTTTATGAGAGAAATGACCCCGGTCCTTTGCACTGCCCCACCTGCCTCTCAATTTGTTCAAGTCATCAACTATTAGCTTGTGGAATAAATCACTTTTATTGCTTGGAGGAAATTGTGGGCAGAATTTCGATTTGTTTTTTACATCCACTTGGGGTAGATTCACCTGTGATAAAACCCATTTGTTTTATTTTTTCATATCTGGTATTGTTCTTTCATATGTATTCTCCAGGTGTCTCACCATTTCTCTCAGTTGTTTTTGTGTTTGAATCAGATCCTGAATTTACAATAGCTGGTTTATATCTTTTATTTTAAAAGATGTGGGTTTTTGTTTCTGGATCTTCCATTCTATGTTTTGCGTAGGTTTCAATGTAAAATGTGCATGCAATTTCAATTTCCTGATGTATTTATATAATTCAATCTTGGTATCCGTAAAGTCTGGGGTTGCTGTAGGGCAATAAGTGAGGCCTCAATTAAGAATTCTTTCTTGATTCAGGTTGACAGTGACTTTTGATAGACTTTGTGCTTCAGGGATGATTCCCTCCATTGGTTGTCCCTTCATCAGTCATGAAGTCCTCCCTCTCCCTTTGCTCTTTCCTCTACCTCATGCCCCTCTGTATTCTCCTTCGTCTTTTTCTTGATTTCGTGTTCCTTGATTTCCCCCGCCTTGTCGCGTAGACATTTGCAATATTCATAGTTCCCTTTCTAGACTGAAGTACTGAGAATGTAGTGTACTTGTGGGGTGAGTCTGTACTGCCTGCATAGGGTAAGGACTTATGAAGATTTGTACCCATCATTAGGTATGGCAGAGGCTGACGGGCACAGTCATTTCAGTCTGCACTTGTGAGTAACAGGTTTCCTTCCCTATAGTTCTGCTGATCCTTGAATGTTCCCAAAATGAGTCCCTTCCACCACAATATGTCTAGATTGCTTTTGCATGTTCTAATTTCAGTATGTTTTCAGAGGTCACCCCCTGATCTGTTACTTCTTTTCATTGTGCCACAGTGTGGGTGTGTGTGATAGAAGTAGGTCAGGCCGTTTACTTCCACAGGTGTGTTGTGACTCTTCCCAACGCTATGCTTGCATTGTACAGGCCTAATACTAATGTGAAATTTTGACTATCCTGGAAATTGCTAATGTGTGAGTCTGTTGACTCTTTTTGGTTCAGCAGCTTGTTAAAAGGCAACATATACACTTAGGTATTCTATAGTTTGTGGATGCCATCCCTGTGTCAACTCCACATACAGCAGGAGGTATGTCCTGCCATATGCTAGTACAAACAACTAAAACTCTGTCACACATTGTAAAGTATCCCTTTCTGTTGTCTACATAGCCAGACAATACCAGAGTGGTATCATGCAAACACTTTCATTGTGACCTTTGTGTTTGCTTTCAAACTGTACTATGGTGTCAGGCAGTAGGTACTGTATGCATTTTGTACATGAGCCTGGGGGTAACAAGGTGTGTACAAACATCCACAAGTAAGTTACCCTTCAGAAGGTCTGAATGCTGTTGTGTGTGCTATATTAGCTCAGAGCACTATACATGTCGAATGGTCCTGGGCTCCATGGTGTTAGTGGGCTGTCTTTGTCAGTGTAGGACACAACCAAGATTTAGGATGCTCTGCCAATGACTACAAAAGTGTGTATAGACCTATATGTGGTAGTGAGCATGTGAGAAGTACACATGTAGTGCATTGACATGTGTTACTTGCTTGTGATAGATGTATCCAAAATGTGTGTGACCCCGACATGGAACCATTTACTAGTAGTTACAATGAATTGCTTCATCTCTTGTATATATACAGGTCAACGCCCATCAGAAGCAGGAGATGTGAAAGATCATTGCCCTGGAAGTGCAGTCCCTGGGGGTCTATAGTCGGCACAGAGTCCACTGCAGGAAAAGGGGGGGGGGACCTGCTGGACCAGGAAGATCATGGAGGGCCAGCTGGGGACGTCCTTCCATCGTAGTAGGGGTGCGTACCAGACACATATTCCCCTAATGTACGGCATCCTGGTAGTGACCTACCCGGAGCTTGTTGGGCAATTAAGGGTCCAACAGCAGCTAGGAGGGCCGAGTCAGGCATTTCATTACAAGAACGGAGGCTGACATTATGCATTATTCCTTTAATGCAGTCCAAGCAGCCATTTACATCACAATAGTAAAAGGTTCCAGAATAGAACATCGCTACCTTTTAGTATTTCAGATTTCATCCACAAGTTGTTATTGTTTTACAAACTTATACATAAACATATTTTATTAAAAAGGGGTTTTAGCAGGAAATCCTCATTTAACTGGCCTTTTCAACATTTTATAACACAATGAATTATAATAAGAGAGGAATTATTCTCTTGACATTCCTTCATCTATAAACCTTGTCACTATTATTAAGGGAAATCCTCTCTAATTATCTTTCATTAAAGGGCTTTACCACTTTTTACAAGTTCACATTTCCTATATACCATGTCTGACTCTGACTCAGACAAGGCTTCTGCACCTACTCCTAACATAGACAACGAAGCGCTGCAAAAATCCTTTATAAGGAATTGAGGTCCTGCATGTTTGAGACCTTAAGTCAGATCATGTCCTCTAAAAGGTCACTCCCTGATGAGGACAAAATCTCAGAAATTCCAAACCTCTACTCTGACAAGATCACTAAATTAAGGGATAAAAGACTTACGAAAAGTAAAAAACATTGATTAGAGCAATATAGGAGGCTCAAGCACCTCTTCAATTCAGGGAGGTCTTAGCACCTCAACTTCTAATCAAGGTCCTTGTACCTCAAACTCCCAAGGTGTCCCTAGCGGCACAACTTATCTGGGTGTCCTTAGTGGCACAACTTATCTGGGTGTCCTTAGCGGCACAAAACATCTGGGTGTCCCTAGTGGCACAAAATATCATAATGCTCTTTACAATATGAAAGATAACAAATCTAATGATATAGAATCCTCAGACACACCTGATGAGTATGTCCTTGATCTTGATGAAGATGATCAAGAATTTTACAATCCATAAGAGGAACTCCAATCATCCTCTAAGGACATTATCCTTGACCCCTTAGGGGAAGATATATTTTCCCCATTAAGTCTGAAACCCAAGAAGTTCTGAGTGGTTCCCTCAGGACCACGTTACAAAATTCATTAAAAAATGGATAAAACATCTCATAGAAAGGGACACTCATAACATCCTTAGAGCTGAATGCTCTAGACCTTCTATCGAGGAGAAAAGCTGCTATACCCTCAATTTGGAACCTGAACTCATTAAATTCCTATTCAAACTAGGACACATGATCCATGAAAAAGAATGGAAAAATCCCTGAAAGGGTGCCAAGACCGTCTTCTCGACGTACTGGGACCATTAGCCAGAATCCTAGATTCCGCAGAAGACAGCCACATCAATGGCACCCCTCTCAACAACAATCTCATCAGGGAATGGAGCCAAAGAGCATTAATTCTACTGGGCATTGCCAACGCTAGCATTAATGCAGAAAGACAGAGTTGTTCTGACTAAAATAAATACAAAACTAACTGACATGGTGGATAAAGAACCCTTGCAAAACCCAAAAGGTTTACTCTTTGGAGAAGACCTCATTAAATCCTTGGGGAAATACGTCTACACTTTCACCGCCCTGGACCAGGCACAGCAAAATATGCGCAGAGTTTTCAATCCCAACCTTTTATGGTGGGCCAGATGACGGGTCCTCTCTTTCGGCCGCTTCAATCAAAGGTCATTTCCAAGATCCTGCGGTTTCGGAAGAGGGTATCGGCAGTACAACGTGCCTCAATTCTACCCCGAGAGAATTAGAGGCCAACGCATCGGATGATTTAGATCCTGTGGAACTTTCATCTCAAACAGCCCTGCAAGTGAAAACTCTCTCCCCTCTCCCTTCTTTCCCCTAAAAAGTGGGTGACAGACTCAAATACAATTGGAGATTGATCACTCAAGATCCTTGGTTCTCAAACACTGTCAATGGGTTTATGATAGATTGGACTCACATACCTTTACAAACTTCTTTCCCAAGAGACATGCCTCTCTCTCCAGAGCAACAAAAAGAAAATAGAGGTGGAGATCTCCTCTATGCTTCAGAAAAGAGACATTATAGAGGTCCCATTAGAAACTTTAAGATTTATAAGCACACTCTTTCTTGTAAAAAAGAAAGACAAAGGTTGGAGACCTGTCATAAACTTAAGAGAACTAAACAAATATTTGGTTTACAGACCCTTCAAGATGGAGGGCATCCATCTCTTGAGGGATTTACCTCTAGAGGGAGACTGGCTAGTCAAACTAGATTGAAAGGATGCTTACTTCACCATTCCTATGGCCGAATCCCACCAATCCTTTCTTCAATTTGTCTAGGAAAAATCACCTTTACCAATTTCAGGCTCTCCCCTTCGGACTCTCCTCTGCCCCTTGGTGCTTCACCAAGGTCATGAGAGCTGTTGCCTCCTCTCTAAGAATAAGGGGCATTCGTTTAATCGTTTACTTAGACGACATTCTTATAATGTCTCAAGATCCTTCACAACTAGCCAAAGACCTGAAGACTGTGATGGATCTCCTAGAACGTTTAGGATTCATCACAAAGATAAATCAATTCTGTCCCCTTCCAGATCTCCGGAGTTCCTAGGTTTCACAGTAGACACATTGAAATGTCTCCTTTTATTACCTTCAAAAAAGACTACCAAAATCAGGAAGGAAATAAGACACGTCCTGAAACAGCAAGACTTATCTCTGAGAGAGCTAGCCAGCCTTCTGGGTCTACTCTCCTCCTCCATCCAAGCCATCTTTTCTGGTCCCCTCAACTATCGGGCCCTCCAAAGGATAAAGGCGAGAGCCTTAAGAACTAGCCTCTGGTACGGAGATCGGATCTGTCTAGATCAAGAAGGCAAATCGGATCTAGCCTGGTGGCTCGAGAACCTAGACGCTTGTAACGAAAAGCAATCTTTGGTTCAAAACCAGAGTTTGTTTTAGAATCAGATGCAATCCTTCATGGCTGGGGAGCTTGCCTTCTCACTTAGAACACTGGTGGTATCTGGTCACAAGAGGAATCATCTCACCACACAAATTATTTAGAACTAACAGCTGGGCTTTGTGCCCTCATGAGCACACCAAATTTGTGGACCTCTCGAATATAGCAAATAAACTTTGGATGTTCTGTCTGGAACATAAGATCGCTCTTCTGTCTGGAACATAAGATCGCTCTCAAAACGGAATACTCTGCAGACTGGAACTCAAGATTCCTGTTAGATCACAGCAATTGGAAACTGAATGTTTCCGTGTTCAGTACCCTAAACACGATCTGGGGCCCTCTAGAGATAGACTTATTTGCGAGCAGACTTATCTTTCAAGTGTAGAACAACTTCAGCTGGATGCCCGACTCGGGTGCTCTAGCAGTCAACGCCTTACTACAATCTTGGAAAGGAGCCAAGGTGTACGCATTCCCTCCCTTTGCCATGATTCAGAGAGTTCTTCAGATAGTGAAACAGGATCAGTGCTTCCTTGTTCTAATAACTCCCTTTTGGCCCTCCCAAGCATGGTTCCCCACCACTCTAGAACTAGCTTGCAACCCCCCTTCTTAATTCCTACCCTAGAGAATCTTCTTGCAGGCGTAGATGGATGAGTTCACCCCCTACTTCAAAACAGGAGTTTAACCCTTCATGTCTGGAGAGTGTCAGGAGATCCAATGAAATCTCAGGTCTTTTGGCGACGGCTGCAACTCTCCTCAGAGAGTCTTGAGCCGCAGGCACTCACTACAGATATAACAACATATGGAGAATCTGGGTACGTTGGTGCCTGGAAAGGAACCTGGATTCCTTGGAAGCACCTATTGTTGACATAGTTAACTTCCTTGTTAAACAATTTGATAAAGGCCTCAGCTATAGAATTATCAATTGCTATAGATAGACTATTTATGCTGGTCATGTCCTAGTCAATGGTAAAATGGTAGGTAAAAATTCAATGTTTGTAGAGTGATGAAAAGCATTCATTTAAGAAGGCCTACTTTACCTAAATATGAAAGTATTTGGGATGTCAAACTAATCCTTGCTCTTTTCAATAACTGGCCTGTTAATCCTCTCCTCAATAAAAAAAATGTAAAAACCTTTCCATTAAGCTGGCTACTCCACTATGCCTAATCTCATGCAGAAGGGTCTCTGATGTCAAAGCCCTGGAGATTACGAATACATCTTTTAAAATGTTCGGAGTCAAATTTGAGATTTATAGAAGAACAAAGACTATGTCTGATTCAATCTTTTACCCACGTTTTGATTTATGTCCAAAGCTTTGCGTTGTGGACTGCATGAGAGAGTATGATCGCAGAATGTTTGCTCTTCGCCCTCAGGATGTTAACCAATTACTTATATCCTTGGCATAACCTTGACCTCTATTGCTAGATGGACTAAGACTGTTATGAGTTTAGCAGGTATTGACTTAAAGAAATTTCAAGCTCACTCCCTTAGAGGGGTGCTATGGCCAGTAAGTCTCTCTGGTCTGGAGGGAAGTTGGACGACATTCTCAAAGCTGCTGACTGGTCAAATGCTATCACCTTTGCACATCATTATTGCAAGCCTATTGAACATATGTCTGATGTTGTTTTACAAAGCTACCAACATGCATAATGTAGCCTCCGTTCTTGTACTGAAATTGCGATTCTCATATTAACATGACTAGAGAATCTGGATTTCATTAAAGACACGGAGGCTGACATTATCCCCCCCATCCCACACCTTGGTGGTTTTACAATGATTTAATGCTGTTTTTGTTACAGTTTATTACTGTACTTTTTATTAACAGTACTTGTTTAATCTCTTGTTCCTTTTAGCTTGATAAGCTTGACACTATTTTTTACATTCAAGAGATATTAACTTCTTTCTCTTTTCAGGTAACGCTCCTTAACTGTGTGTCGTCTGGCCTTTGGTTTTACCTTCGTTCTTCCTTCTCCTTCATCCTGCTCATCAGAAGATCATTTTGATGGAGGTAGTAGATAATATCCGCCTCACTTTCGATAGAGGTGAATCTGCGATTCTTGTCCTACTGGATTTGTCGGCTGCCTTTGACACCGTCTCCCACAGTATTCTCCACCTACGACTGTGGGAGATTGGTGTCAGAGGCAAAGCCTGTGCCTGGTTTGAGAGCTATCTGACAGGCCGATACACCTACGTAAAGGTCGATACCCTGGAATCTAACAAGATGCCCCTTTTCGTGGGTGTCCCTCAGGGATCAATCCTAAGCCCCCTGCTTTTTAATCTCTATCTTACCCCTCTGGCCAATATAGTAAAATCTTTTGGCTTTTCTACAGTGTCATATGCAGATGACACGCAGGTGTTGATCACCTGCAGTTTGGACTTTCTTGATACCCGTTTCAGATTTCAGAAATGTATCATCGCGATAAAGGACTGGATGAATACCAACAAACTCCAACTGAACTGTAGTAAGACAGAGATAATGTTGTTTGGCAAGGCCAAGCAGATATGGACACAAGATTGGTGGCCACAGGATTTGGGACTCTGCCCGGAGCCCAAAGAGGTGGTACGCGACATGGGAATCATGATTGAACCTACTCTTTCTATGAAGTCTCACGTCAACTTGGGATCCCGCACCTGCTATGGCATTCTGCGCAGGTGGCGTAAAATATTTAAATGGCTCCCCCTTGATTCTAGGAAACCCCTGATTTAGGGACTTATTATCAGTCGTCTCGACTATGGTAATGCTTTGTTTGCCTCTATAAATGAGGGCCTATTGGCCAAGCTACAAACGGTGCAGAACACAGCAGCCCGTTTGGTGCTCGACCTGGCACCTAGGTCACCATCATTGCCCAGTCTTAGGGAACTACACTGGCTCCCTGTGCACCAAAGAAGCCATTTTAAGATACTTAGTATCGTCCATAAACTTCTTATGGGAATTGGCCCCTCCTATCTTGCTAAAAAACTCGTCTGGTATAACCCATCCAGAGTTTTAAGATCTAGGGCCCGATGTAGGTAATTCTTATTTACCACTTCTTAAATACCGAATTTTACCGATTCGGTATTTAAGAAGTGGTAAATATGAAGGGGGGAGATGTAGGTATTTCCAGATGTGTAAATACCGAATCTTTAAGATTCGGTATTTACCGAATCTGGAAATACCGAATCGGTATTTCCTATTGATTCCTATGGGCTGTGAAGCCCATAGGAATCAATGGGCAATACCGATTCTGTAATTACAGAATCGGTAAATACCGAATTTCACAAGGGTGCAGGGGGTGTCACTTTGACACCCTCTGGTCCCCCCAAAACAGGCTCAGGTGCCATGTGGCAGGCATACATGCCCCAAGGGCAGGTCTGCCTGTCATATGGCAGAGGTGTGCATGCACACATGTGCATGCACACCGGAATCGGTATTTTACCATCAAATTGGATTTGATGGTAAAATACCGTTTCGGTAAGGCTTGTGGGACTCAGAAGAGTCCCACCTACATCTCAAATTTACCGAATCGGTAAAAAATACCGATTCGGTATTTTACAGAATCGGTAAATTTACCGATCGGTAAATTTACAGATTTTGTAAAAATTAGCCCCTACATACCAATTCTTGAATACCGGTCGGTAACGGCCGAAAATACCGATTTTCGGCCGTTACTGACCGACCTACATCTGGCCCCTAGTTCTAAACGTCTCCTGGTCCAGTCTAGGGCCAGGACTGTGAGAAATGGTTGCCGGGCTTTCTCTTATATTGCTACCCTACTCTGGAACAAACTCCCTCCCCATCTGTCATCCATATCCAATCACTTGGCCTTTCGGAGGTGCTTGAAAACATGGCTCTTTCCTAACTAACTGTGTCGCTGTTTGAACTCAGGGTTGTTGTCTCCTTCTGCTTAGCGCCTTGAGACCTTTCTGGTGAATCGTGCGCTTTATAAGAACTTTTGACTTTGACTTTGACTTTGACTTTGATGTTTCAAGTTTCATGAACTTATTTTCCTCCACATTTAAAAGAGGCAGATTGTTGATGGCTCGTGCCTTTCATGTGTTGCTATTGTTCTATTCTGGACCTTTTAATGTTGTGATGTAAGCGGCTGCTTGGACTGCATTAAAGGAAGAATGCATAATGTCAGCCTCCGTGTCTTGAATGAAATCCAGATTCTCTAGTCATGTTAATACGAGAATCGCAATTGTGCATTAACATTTTCATCCTGTTAGAAGCAGCAGTTTACCAATCAACATAGTAAGTTCAACATGCCCTAAGGTTTAGCATTATTGTTGCATGTGTAGGTACTGTCGAAGGTGCATGATGTATTGGTAAACCTTATGTATTTAACACCAGATCCAAAGGTGAGTCAAGTCACATGTCTATCTTCAGAGTTGTACATACACGTGGCAGAGTAATGTGACAGTTCACCTACAAATGTTTCATGTTGTGTGTGTAAGCTGTCCCACACAGACCATGTGTCTTCTTTGTGTCAGGAGTGATGCTTCCTCAATACTGTACATCTTGTCCTGGGGATCTCTTACATGTGACATGGCATACAGTGCACAGAGGATGCAAACAATGAGCCAACCTTAACCTTGGTAAGTGGGGTATGTACAGCATTTTGAGATGGCAATCTCACTGTTGCCATCAGTAGTTATGCAGTCATGCCTACATGATGGCATGTATAGCTGTGATTTGTTGTGGAATCATATGCACAAAGGTATGATACATGGTGTACGAGTCTACATAGGTTAAGGTGAGAGTCCTCTACACTTGTGTGTGTTGGCTCATGTGTAAAGGACAATGTTGATACGTTCTGGGGATGCAGGTGATGTGTACACACAGACAGGAGTGGTAGACATGGGTGGGTTTGTTAGACATACGAAGAGACATTGATCTCTTACTAGTCATGTTCAATTGTTGAGGCTATGTATTTCATGCTATGTACAATTACAGTTGTGTCTCACAAACTGGTCATGGATGCCATTGATGTGTGAGTGTAGAGTTATGTGAACTACACATGTAGACTTTTGATGGTGCATTCACTGACTGATGACCTTCATCAGGTAGTGACATGGAGGTTTGGTGTGGTCATATGTGGGTGTTTAAAGACTGTGATACATTGGTATTTGTGTGTGGAAATAATTTGTGTTACTGGGATGTGTCTTTCCTTTGGCACACAAGTGACACCTCATATTCATGGACTGAAGATTACCAGTACCTCTTGATTCTTTCACTGTTCTATTGAGTTGTTGATATGCTATCTGAGGATGTTGTTCCCACCAGGACGAATGTGGACTGGGGATGTCCCTAGCTGGAGGTGTGGTATAGTACTATAGATATATGTGCAACTTCTGTCAGAAAACTTAGGGCCACCCTTGTCTCAGTGCAAGTATTAGGAAACATTGTAGGTAGAGTGATCTGCACACCTCTGATGATGTTATTGTTAAGAGCTATACAAACATTGAGTTTACGCAGATGTCTTATATCTATTTCAACTGGCTTTTCAGCATCAACCGAGGCAACCGGAGGAGCCCGTGCCAACAACACTGGGGATGCAGCTGCCCAGAGTGCCACCAGTCGGGATGCTGACACAGATAGAGGCAGTGGCCGAGAGGATGAGGGGGGTTCCCTGGAGGCCAATGATTCATCCACATCTTCATCTGAGTCGACCTTCAGTGGCAACTCCCTGGTGGTGGTGCACCCAACAGGATCTGTGACCCCCAAATCCTTGTTCACCACCCCTTGTTCCAACTCCACCCTCCCTGCTGCTCCCCACCAGGTTGTCAGGCTCTGCTCCCATAAAAGGAGCGGCACCTCCTTTGCTCGAGGCACCTCAGCCCTTGCCTCTGTGCTCTCTGCTGCCCTTAGTGATGAGGTTATTGACCTCCTGAGACAGATCTCTGTTGGGCCAACTGCACTGCTGAGCGCCATCCAGCGCCAGTGCAGCCAGCTGTCGCAGACGCTGGACTACCTGGAAGGTATTCACAGTAGTATGTTTGGCCTACAGAGATCATTTCAAGCTTTGGCATCCATGTTAACGGCCGCCTTCTACCCACCCAGCCTTCCACCCCACCCCACCTCCTGCCTCTTCCCCATCCCAAATCCCTTGACCCAGACCTGTCCAGAACACACGCAGACTGAAGCATGCACCCACAACAAGATCCACATGCAGCACATATACACTGAAACTCAATAAGAGGTCCAAGCATGCAAACACTCACCACCCTTCACCAGCCCCACCACTAACATACCCCCAGACACTGAACCAACAGACACAGCCCAGACACACAAAATAACCACCCCTTCACAACACACACCAAGGAAACACCAAACAAAAGCTCTCACCCAAACAACAGACCCCTACAACACAGACACAACATACATCAGACCCACACACAGACCTGCAACAACAACAGGCATACCCAAACCAGACACTCCCTTTACTTCCAAAAAGCCACCCCTTGTCATCCCACGTCCCCAGGCTCCCAAGCAAAGTCCTATGTTTGCTCTGCCCTTAACTCTGCCACAGCCACTCCCCCCTCCCAAAGTCATCCCTACTCTTCCCAATACCGACCCCAGCCCTCCCCAATGACATAATTGAGGTGCTTGGAATGCCCAATGGATGCCCCTTAGTGAGGATGTTCCCTGGTAGTGTCAGGATGGGCAAATGTTTTGGCACAGCATGGTGTTGTCCACAATTTGAACATTATGGACTGGCCATTGGTCATTGCTTATTTGGATGAATAATTGTATCCATTCATTAAAAACTTTCTAAGTATCGTACACACAAGTTCTGCCATTTACTTCTCTGACCATTTGATGTTGTTGTATAGTTTGTGATGAGTAGGTACAGTTGTGTTTGTTTCATCCCTGATTGCAGATCGAGTTGAAATGATTTGTATGATGTGCCCTTGGAGGCAGTGCTGAAGTCTGACAGTACAAGGGTAAATGTTGGATGGATGTCATTGTGAGTTGTCATCCAGATGGGGCAGACATTGCATTGTGTGACATGCTATGTGGTAAGTATTTCAGCTTGGCCAAGCTACTGTCAACATCATTTAGCTTGCCCTTCTTTCTATGATGTAGGTTGGGTATGTGTTTGATGTAATGAAGTTAAATATTTGTATATCCACACATGGAGGGTGCAGTTCTGCATGGACATGTGTCCATTTTGGAGTGTATACCGTTAAGCTGCTTCATCTAGATGTGTCCCACATGCTGTAAGTGGGGTGTTTGGTTTCATAAGTTACACTTACCCATTGGCCAAGACATGCCTGGCACTTGATTATTCTATTGTTTATCCCTGATATACTTCAGTTCCCAGGTCCAGTGCACATGGAATTTGCCAGGCATGTGCAAAATGTAGTGTGCCCCAGTGCCCAAGCCTTTGAGGGTTTCCCATGATAGAGGCACAGCTATTCTGCAGAGAGTATTGCATTGTGCCCTTTGAATGTTTCTCACATTTATTCTATGTAATCCCATTGAGTGGCATTGCCTTTTCATGTGGGTGATGTGTGGGAGTCCACTGCAGAGTTGTAGCAGAGAAGATGTGTTTGACTTTATTGACACATCCATGCTGACGCTTCTTTGACCTCACAACAGGACCTGCGATGTGTGCTATGTGAGTGTGTCACATTCACTATTGCATCTTGGTCAGAGTTACAATGCCAAAGTCTGATGGTAGCTGTTGTGAGTTCAATGTCACTTTAGCAACACTGTAGAACAGGTAATCAGCAAGACTCACATAAAAAGCCTGGGGATCTGGCTAGATTCCTCCCTTGGTTTTCACTATCAGGCTAAAAAGGTAGCTGCAACCTGCTACGGGCTGTTGAGAGTCTTAAAAAAAGTCCTAGACCTCCTGCCATTCGAAGCCAGACGATTGCTGGTCCAGTCGCTGATCTTGTCGCGGCTGGATTATGCAAACGCCGTCTATATGGGAGCTCCAGTCGGCACCATAAAAATTCTGCAATCGGTGCAGAACTGTGCCGCTCGGCTGCTCATGAAAGTCCCCAAAAGATGCTCAGCGAAAGCCGCACTTCAACATCTCCACTGGCTACCCATCAAGGGAAGGATTACTTTCAAAACATTGTGCTTGGCGCATAAGTCCATCTATGGCGCTGGACCGCAGATTCTGGATCCTCTCTTCTGTCGCCATCGATCAGTGAGATCTCTGAGATCCAACCAGCGGAACTTGTTGGTAGTTCCCAGGATAAAGCTGGCGCGGATGGGTGGCCGCCGGCTCTCTGTGCATGCAGCTAAAGAATGGAACGCACTCCCAGATAACATCAGGCATGAGTCTAATCATCTCGCTTTCAGGAAGCGTTTAAAGACACACTTGTTTCAATAGTGTCTTCCTGTTCCCTTGGTCTTACAGCGCTGGGATGCTCAAGAGTAGCCATGCGCTATAGAAGAAGGTATTCATTCATTCATTCATTCACTAATGCAGGGGGCATAAGGAAGATTGCAAGGTGGGCTCTTGAATAGGAGGAAAGCTTGTAGGCCCCAGGAGGCATCCAGAACTGGGATCCACTGGAACACATGAAAGCCAGGCTCCAGGAAATGCAATTTGGAACCCAAGGTTACCCAAGAGACAGATAACACAAGAAGGGAACTTAGGGTCATGCCAATGATACCACAGCTACCCTAGGAAATATCACAGTTTAAATTACTGCAATGACAACAGTAGTTCTACAGAACAGGATGTCTGTTGTTGACATGGCAAACAAGCGAGGAAGGGAAAAAGGAGTGTAGCATCTTGGGTAGAGTTACAGTCACAAGGCCTCATGGTAGTTGTAGTGAGTTCAATGTCACTTTAGAAACACTGGAGAACAGGTAAGCTGCATGACTAGTGTATATCACTGGTGAAATGGCAAGCAAGTGAAGAATGGCAAAAGAAGTGTGGCATCTTGGTTAGAGTTACAGTCACAAGGCCTCATGGTAGTTGCAGTGAGTTCAATGTCACTTTAGCAACACTTGAGAAATTGTATCTTCATGACTAGTGTAGGTCAATAGTGACATGGCAGACAAGTCCGAAAGGCCAAAAGTTATAGGTGACAGACTTGAAAAGGTGAGGTAATGCTCAGGAGGTGGTGTTGTAGAACACAAATGAATGCACATTTCACTGTCACTTTAAATAATTTGCTGACACATGTCCATTTGTGTATAGTGTGCCTGTGCTGTACCAATGTTTTGGGCATCATACTGATGTATTTAGGATGATTGTTGAGAAACAATACCAGAGAGGGTCCCTTTATACATGCTATTTACTTAGGGACCTCAATTCCCTTGTCCATTCCATGGGTCCATGGCAGGACTTCGTTTTGCTGAGGAGTCAATGGCAACAGGTATTTGTATGACTTACTGCTGATTTTGTCCACAACTGTGTACATTTTGGATGTGATAAAGCAGGTAGAGCAATGGCTGGACGTGTAGGATCTGCTCCACGGTGGCACAGGACGTGTAGAGGTGAGTTTCGGCCTTATAGCCCTCCCATTCCGCTGTATCAGATTCAGTGGATGAACTGCCATGGTCACGCTAGCTGTAAAACTACTCGTGATTGGGCAGGTAGAATCACTGGCGGTCGGAGTCTTTCACAGTCTCATTGACCCACTCCCCGACTGCCACGCTCGAAGCTGACTGGCGGTGTTGAGGGTACAGCAGCGGTCTTCTCTAACCCATTTTTAACAACTAGTAATATGGCAGTCGGACTGCCAAGCTCACGGCGGTCAGACCGCCAAACTCATAATTAGCCCCTAAGTCTTTTAAGTCTCAATCCATGACAGGAGAACACTTCTAAAGCTCCCCATTATCTCAAGGGAGGCACGTAGTGATTCACAGGGTGTGAGGCAGGGGCCAACAGCAGGCTGTAGTCCAGGTCCATTTGCCACTGGTCATCTTAGTACTTCCAGGAAAAGTTCTCTTTCAGCTTGTTTGCTGGCAGCCACACAGGAGGACAACCAAATGACCCTGGGAGTCCACTCGTTAGCAGGGGGAACAAGAGAGAGCAGATACATTCCTTTAGAGCTCCGCTCAGGTCACAGACAGTAGCTTAAGAAAGTGTTCTGAAATGGGGGCCTAGAGGTGCAACACTTATGCTTCTGGCCCACCATCTGGCACGCTCCACCTTCCTTAGCTAACAAAATATCCAGAGACATCCTCTTCTGTAGAACTACTATTGTCATTGCTATAATTTCATCTGTGATATTTCCTAGGGTAGCTGTGGTATCATTGTCATGACCCTGAGTTCCCTTATTGTGTTTTCTGTGCCTTGGGTAACCTTGGGTTCCACATTGCATTTCTTGGAGCCTGGCTTTCATGTGTTCCAGTGGATCCCAGTTCTGGATGCGTCCTGGGGCCTACAAGCTTTCCTCCTGTTTAAGAGCCTACCTTGCAATCTTCCTTATGCCCACTGAGGTCGGACCTTTCCCTTTGGTATCCCACATGTTTTTACAATATGTTTATTCCCCTTGGGTGCTTCCTCGATTGGAAGACCATTGTGCACACATTGTTCAGGGACCTGGTGAGCCATGTTTCCTTCATGCCTCGTGCTCCCGAAATCTTGCGAGATATGCTTGATGCACATATTGGCAGCCATCTTTGTTCTCGGGCGCTATTTAAACTATACCTTACCCACATGGAAGCACTTGGCGTCGTGCCTTGGAAAGAGCAGGCCCTTATTCCTTTCTTTCCTGGAGGCCTGCGCATCTTCCCTTTCTTGAAGCTTCCCTACCCACCTGAGACACCATTGGACTCAAAGTTCTCCACAAGTCTTCTCCAGCAATGCCTGGCCTTGAAAGAAAAGACAAAGATTAGTGCACTAATGAAGAACAGCAGCAGGGATTCACCCCTCACCAAAGGTTTTTGGATAAGCGTGCACAAGACAATTGCACACTTGCAGTTAAGAGACCATTTTAAAAGGAAGCAACACTATTTTAAAGGAAGCTCATTGAGCACCTCCCCTCTCTCTCTTTGCACACTTAAAGGTGCAACATGACTTCAGCATCATCACAAAAGCATTCAAGTGCATACACTTTAAACTCTTGGGGACATTTCCTGAGGCTCTGGTAAATCAAGAAACCTTTGTCCCTTTATACTGGAATAGAGAGTTTGGACAAGCACTCTTTGCCTTATTAGTGTGACTATGTTTTGAGTAATGCAGTATGTAGTGTGATTGACAGACCGAGATCCATTAGAACCAGAGTACCCGTGTATTGTGGGAAATTACTAACCTATGTTTTCTTCACCCATTCGTATCATCATTCACTCACCATCAGGCAAAAAAACCCTGGAAGTGGTGCAGACCCAGAGAAAGAATCAGGACAACCCTTGATGTACCAATGGCAGCTCCTGACCTGCAAGTCTCTTTCTTTTTTGTTATTTTGTCTCAACCCCTCTTCCCTTTTGGGACAGCGTTCAATTCGAGGTGCTCTTTCCCTCAGTCGGACGCTGCACCAAGAGTGAGTGGGGGTCCAGCATTGCCAAGCAGGAAAAAAAACTGCAGGTTAGTGGCATGACTTTCATCATCCAAGCTCTCACTCAAGTTTGCCCACTGATTTATCCTATGCCTATTGTGAGTTCTCCCTAGTGGTGGTATTATCATCCCTAGGCCTGTTAGCATATTACTAATCCAATTGCCCATTCTTCTGTGCGTCTTTATTCCTTTGCTTGTTCCAGGCCTCACTTCAGGCAAATGTTGTATAGTTGTGTGTGTGCGTGTGCGTGTGTGTGTGTGCGTATATATATGTATATGTTTCTATCCAGAGGTTAGATGCATCTGCATCAATTAAATTAGATTTCTTTTCTTCACTTCTTGTTCTATCCTCCATTTAGGAATCTCATCTTAATTCTCTAGTGCCTCTCTAACACCACCAGGATGCTGTTCCTCAATCCTATCCTAGGAATTCGGTCATACTGTTTTATCAGTAATAATTCTTCTGGTTTGGTGTCCCTTGTTATGCAAGAGGCGATAATCAGTTGCTTACGTGGTGCCCTTCTAGCATCTCCCAGGTGTGTTTTCACTGACACGTTATACTGTCCTATACCAGAAAGCACTTTTTATATAAAGACACAACTTACAGCTTTCGTTAAAAGGACTACGTTATAAGTCATATCATCTCCTGAGCTAAAAGGGAGATGCAGGGGCGTAACACAAGCCCCCGCAGGCCCCGCGTTGCGGGTGGGGGGGGCTCGCGCTCCGGGGGGGGGGGACGGCCGGGCCCCTCCTCACGTCAGTAATACAATACTGCTGTGGCTCTTAAATGGTGCGCAGCGCCGGCCGGCAGGGGCCCCAGCGAGTATTTGAAATGGTGCTGCCCGGCCGGGGCCCCTGGGAGTCTTCTAAATGGTGCGTGCGGGGCCCCTGCCGGGGCCTGAGTCTTCGATGGTGCGGGAGGCCGGGACTCCGGCCGGGGCCCCGAGAGCAAGAGCAAGTCTGAAATGTTGGGTGGGGGGGGCCGGCCGTGGCCTGTGAGTGTCGCCCGGACTCGGACTGTGAGGCACTTTTATGTTATTATTATACTGAGTGAGCCTGCCCGATTCCAATCTATGAAATTGCGGCGGGAGGGTGGATGCACGGCACGCACACACTTTCACTTTCACTCCGAGTTGAGTAATCCTCCTGCCTGACTTATTCTTTCACTTTCCGTTCCACCCGCCGCCGCGTATGCGCGTGCCGCGTGGGGGGCGTGGGCAGCAGGGCCAGGGCGGCTGCTGCGGAGTGGTGAGCAATGCCAGGCAGCCCCAGGGCATGCACGCACAACACACATGCGCAATCGCCGGCGGGCCAATAAGCAGTAAGCACTCAGTAAGGTGCGTGTGGCATCAGGGGTGCGGCGGCGCGCACTGCGCATAGCCATAGGCAAGAAGACAACAGAGAAGAACAACGAACTTCGATTCCAGCATCAGACTAAGCAGCCAGGCCCGCCCACGCTCAGGACTTCACTGTGACTGTCTGTGTCGAATCCGAACACTCCGAAGTAAGTGCCTGCCTCCACAGTCCGACTTTGCCATCAATTACAAATTACAATTGCACTGTACAAGAAAATGAGATTCATACTTCGTCAGTTATGATGAGGCATATTAGACGTTTGCACTTCTGTGTATAGCTTGCATTGAACTATTAGAGTGGAACATCCTTATCCTACGTTTTAACCGAAGTGCTGGTTTTAATTTCAACCAACAACACCCCACCGGCCTCTAACCCACCGCACACACGAGAGAAATTGATGGCAGTTTCTGGCAGGTCAATGAAATAAGTGCCAGGTTATATTGGTCAATGTTAATTAGACACAAATAAATGTCTCCGTGATTCGCTGTAGCTAAAAGCGGTATAGAAGGCCACACTAGTATAAAACATTGTTCATCTGTCTGTCCGTCTGTCGGCCTTCAGTGTGCAATCCGATGGCAGAATTGGGAAGTCGCGCGGGACCTGGCAGCAGTGGGTGACGGGGCGGGGAGAGGCTGGGAAGGGTGCCAGGCCCAGCTCAGGAGAACGAGTGTACCGACTGAGGTGTTTCCATCAAGGAATTCCAGAGGGCTGTGATGCCTTCTGCAAGCATGGGGAAGAGGGAGACGCCAGTTTCGGAACCGGTTCTGTCAGCGGATTCCAGCAGGGTGACAGCCATGGGCGAGGCTGCCCTGTCCTAGGGAGGCCAGCGCCTCGACAGGTGTGTAGTGCTGTCAGGGGCCTGATTGAGAGAGGGGGAGAGGCATGGAGGTGGGGACAGGCGTTGGCAGTGTTTGTGCAGGTGTAACTCATTCCAAAAATCATTACCGAGTGACATGGAGGGAGGAGGCAGGTGGAGAGAAGGGGATATGCGGTGGGGGGGACGGGGGCATTCCCTTTATTACCTCACTGCAGAGATGTGTGACAAAGACCCAGTACATTTCCTTAGAACATCGCACACTACTTGCCTCAGCGCTCAGCCCGCAGCACTGTGTACCCGGACGTTCTTTCTTGAGAGAGTGAAATCACTACACCAATCCCTTTCTGTCCCAGAAACATTTCCTTCATTGCAGCACACTGTACGTCTGTTCCTTTAAATACGAGGTTCTCAAGAGGGGGGCAGGCCTAGGAGAATTGATTCCAAGGTGGATACCTTATCCCGTTGGGATAAATGCTACAAAAAAAACAGTGCTGCATTAGGCCACCTTGTAATGTGCCATCACTAACATGTTTTGTCACTCATAGCCAAGTAGGGGTCGAGGAGGAGGTCCAAATAATCCTTAACTCTCCACCCACACTCATTTCGGAAAAAGAATCACATTGTGGATAGTTGTACACTTTAGTAAGACCGGGCTGCCCATAGCCTGGTGATAATGTAGTTGACCGCATTTTTAAAGGGAAGAGCAGAACATAAGTATAAAGTTTCAAAATATAGTTAGACCATTTTCTAGAAGAATTGTGAAAACATTGTCACATGGAGGCAGGAGGAAAACTGGAGGAGCACTGCTTTAAACTCATACCAATGTTGCTTTACATGCAGACCTGTGTATCTGAGGCAGTGTTAGAAGTGGGCGGGGACGGAAGGGCACGGCGTGCCCTTACTTTTAAAAATTATGTCAGTCCGTACCCCTACTTCTTTGTTTTAAAAAAGCGTCCTGGGACTGTAGGAATAGCCCTACTTTTAAAAGTGCAACTTCATCTTTCAGCCTGTGTGGTTCACATTGAAAAATGCCTCTGGAGTGCGCCCGACCTCCTCCCCCTTCGCCTCTGTGTCTGGGGGCCTGCAAAACAACACCAAAAGGCCATCAGTCTTAGGTTAGCATGTAAACTGCTTCCTCTGATGGCCCTGCTGCTGCCGTGATTCACACCTAATTTAGTGGGGCCGCTACTTGCCTGCACCCACTGTGACCAATGCAATGATCACATCAGGATACTTTGGCTTCCCCGCCCTTGACCTGCTCTGCCCTTTATTTTCTGCTCACGCAGACTGCCGGTCGCCACCAGGAAAAAACAAGCATTTGCAATGCAGCAGGGTTCACATTTACGCGAGTTTTAGCTGTTGGCATTGTAAATGACTGCCTTTTATTTTATGTTTTTGAAACATAAATAAAAAGCTTTGCCATTTACAATGCCAATAGCTTAAACTCACGTAAATGCGAGACCTATTGCATTGCATATTCTTGTTTAAGCTTGGTGTGAGTAATTTACTTGTAATTTTTCTATTTTGGTACATATGTTTTTATGGTGGTGAAGCCATTAGTATTCCAAGCCATACGTTTTCAGATGTGTGTTTAACCAGGAGGGTAGGCCAACAACCATTGCATTCTCTGACAGGACTGTCCAAAGCAAATGATGTGTACTTTATGTCAGATTTGATGGAGCAGTTATGAGGCCCCTGTCTATTTTTTTGCAGCCTGGAGCCAAGGAAATCTATTGGGGTCCCTGAAATTTCAGCTTGCAGCAAAGCCTTCTATCACGAAGTGCTAGGGATGTCTACTATAAGAGGCCAAGGACGGAATGGGCAATGATATTTTACTCATTCTCGGCAAATGGGCTCAGTTGAGTATTAAATGTACCAGCACCCCAGTGCAGGAATGAAAGTCTGTATTACCCCAAGTCTTCTTTGTCCCAATCTTTGGATTCCATCCCTCTTGCTCAAGGACCAGTTTCAGACTTTCCCAGATTACATATTGCTTGGTAGTGAGTCCTTACTGAAAAAGGGATGACAAGGGCAACATTTTGAAAAACAACTGAGTTATTTTATTTTTCTAACGTTCACATCACTCAGTAATCCTTTGGACACTCCGATTCGCCACACCTAACAAAGTAATCTTAAACGGGATGTGGGAAGCCCTAAAAAAATCAGAGAGTATCGAGTAAGAATCAAACAGGACCAGGTGATAGAAACACAAACTACAAGATAGCCCAAGGCTAGCACCTGCTGTTCATGGTGACTGTTTTTTCCTCAAGTTCTAAAAATAAATTCCTCCACTTTATGGCCTTTGACTACTAGATGTGAAAGGACATACCAAGGAGAGGCCAATGACTGTATGAGCGCCAGCATTCTGCTCTGTTCCCTACTTCAAATTCTATTTCCGGTGCATAAAGTGTACATGAAGCCTACATCTATTCACCCATACAGCCTTCTGTCCATCTTAAAATCATCTCTCGAATACCCCTTAAGCTTTATCTGATACTGTACGTATACGTGAATTCTCCTCCTATGAGACACTCCGGGTTGGACTGTACGCGCCCACGCCTCCGTTCAGCTATGTACATGGGTGACAAATGCTGGCGTTCTACACGCATTGGTGCATGTAGGTTTCTGTGCAGAAATACATTAGGGTTTCGTGTTACTCTGCGTCAGTCATAAGGGGGGTGTTGCTAAACGTGAGGGGACACCCAAACTACAACATACGAGTCATCTAAAGCAACGTCGGCGTCATGCGTCACTGTGGGAATGCACGCGCTGTAAATCGACAACCTGCTTCGTGGTTGCTCTAATATTCAACAGTTTTGTTCCACACCTTTCTGTGTTCAAAGAGGCAGCAAAACATATATTTTACCTTTTTATTTCGCTACTGTAATCCATTGTCTCTATGAAGTGTTTGCACGTGTCTCTGTTGTGCTGGGAAGTATCAAAACTATAACTGGTTTCGATGGAACCCATCTCCCCCTCACCCAGCGGGTCCCTGACATTTCAGCTTGCAGTAAAGCCTTCTATCACGCTGTGCAAGGGATTTCTACTATAACAGGCCAAGAACAGAATGGGCATTGATATTCTACTCATTCTCCGCTTTGAATACAAGTTCCTCAGCAAATGGGCTTAGTTGAGTATTAAATGTACCAGGGTCCAAATGCAGGAATGAAAATCTGCATTACCCCAAGTCTCCCTTGTCCCAATCTTTGGATGGTGA
The DNA here is from genome assembly GCF_964261635.1 of Lissotriton helveticus. Taxonomy (NCBI): domain Eukaryota; kingdom Metazoa; phylum Chordata; class Amphibia; order Caudata; family Salamandridae; genus Lissotriton; species Lissotriton helveticus. Next base: position 1,542,011,424 of record NC_136067.1, on the reverse strand, counting down.
CTGTTTTTCCCCCCAGTTCTAAAAACATTTCCCTCCACTTTATGGCCTTTGACTACTAGTTGTGAAAGGATGTACCAAGGAGAGGCCAATGACTGTATGGGTGCCAGCATTTTACTCTGTTCTCTACTTCGAATTCTATTTCATGTGCATAAAGTGTACATGAAACCTACATCTATTCATCCATGCAGCCTTCTGCCCATCTTAAAATCATCTCTCGAATACCCCTTGAGTTTTATCTGGTACTGGACATATACGTGAATTCTCTTCATATGAGACACTCCGGGTTGGACTGTATGTGCCTGCGCCTCCGTTCAGCTGTGTACATGGGTGACAAATGCTGGTGTTCTGCACGCAAAGTGCATGTAAGGTTCTGTGCAGAAATACATTAGGGTTTCGTGTTAGTCTGCGCAGGTCATAAGGGGGGTTTTGCTAAACGGGAGGGGACTCCTAAACTACAACATACGAGTCATCTAAAGCAACCTCGGCATCATGCATCACTGTGGGAATGCACGCACTGTAAAACGACAACCTGCTTCGTGGTTTCTTTAATATTCAGCAGTTTTGTTCAGTGTTACAAGTTAGTTACAACGCATGGCCTCTTATCTTCCCAAGTAACGACCTATCATCACCTTCCAGCTGATTACTCCAGACCACCATGGTTAAGAAAACAAGCATTGATCTCTTCTCTTTATGGGGCCATTGTCACTCTCCACCCAAATGAAACACGGGAGCCGAGGAGGTAAGGTGGACACGTCCTTATTCTTACGTGCATACCTCCTAACTAACTTCTCCCTCCTACTTCCTTTCTCTTCCTCCGCCCCTTCCCTTCCTGCCTGCCCTGTCGCAGACAGAGGTCAGGCAGTGACATCACGACATCTCCCCCTTTTGTATAAAGTCTTACTGTATCTCAGATGACTTCGATGAGGCGTTCTGGCCATCGAGTTTGACGTCTTGGTCTCTCAGATGGTTCCGAGATGCGTCGTTGAGGTGAGTGATGATCATGCCTAGCTGGACTGGACTGGCTGCGATCACTGCTTCTGCTTTGGCTTTCGGAGTCCGTTGGCGATTCCCAAGTGTGGCGATCGTCAGATTCTTGTGGACTGTACTTTTTGAAATGCGACACGTTCCGTGTGATTCTCTTGTGATCACCTTGCGCTGTGATCATTGTTCCTTTCCGGCGGCTGACTTTTAAGGGATGGGCAAGGTAGCGACTGTCTGCTTTTGTTCCTCGATCCCGTCGGACTACCACCCAGTCTCCTTCTCGGATGTCAGTGTGCTTGGCATGTCTGCGCTGATCAGCGTACGTTTTCATTTTTAGTTTCTTCTCCTGATCGATGTTGACTAATGTTTCATGATCAATGTTCGGAGGTCTGGACTGACTCGCACTGCTTAGAGTGGGCAGTCGAGTGCGTGGAATCCTTCCTAGCATGAGAGTAGCTGGGCATTGGTCTGTAGTATTGTGAGGCGTGGTGCGGTAGGCTCTTAACACTTCATTCAGTGCTTGTTGGATGTCTCTGTGGGCCAGTTCCGCTTGTTGTACAGCTTTCTTCAATGTGCCCATGCATCTTTCCACCATGCCGTTTGCTTGAGGCCAGAGTGGTGTGATCTTTTGGTGTTTGAAGTCTAAATGCTTGGCAAAGTCTGCGAATTCATGGCCATTGAATGGGGGTCCATTGTCTGACTTGACACGTAGTGGGATACCCCATGCCGCAAATACCTCGTCCAGTGTTGGAATTACTGCAGTGGCCTTGGTGGATGATATGAGGTGTGCAAATGGAAACCGGGAGTATTCGTCCATGATGACGAGGATGTACTGGCTTGACTTCAGGGGTCCAAAGAAGTCTACGGCAACTTGTTGCCACACTCCCTCAGGCAATTCCGACATCTGTAGTGGAGCTGGTGGTTCGTCTCGGCTTACCAGTTGACATGATATGCAGTCCTTGAGGGTGGCTTCAACCATCTGGTCTAATGACGGGAACCAGACACGTTCCCGTAGTGCTTTCTTGGTGGCACTTATCCCTCGGTGGCCCTCGTGGGCAAGGTTGATCACACCTTGTCTCAGTCGTTGAGGAATGACAATCCTCCCCCCTCTCAAAATCAGACCGTCAGTGCTGATGGACAGTTCGTCGTGGACGTGTTTGAAGGCTAGAAGTTCACGAGACTGAGTACTGTGGTCTTCCGTTACGTGACGCCAGGAGTTGGCGCGAATGCGTTCAGTCACACTCTGGAAGATTGGGTCTTGGATGGAAGCTTCTAGAATGGCTGCGAGCGGGACTGTGGGAGGACACGCCGCATCAATGACAAAATGTAGGTATTCTTCCGCAACTGATTGCGGTGCAGCGGTGGTGACTACAGGGTGACGGGACATATAGTCGGCTGGGTTCTCCGACTTCCCAGGCTTGTGGACAATGGTGTAGATGTAGTCTTGAAGACGGAGACCCCATCGTTCGATACGTGGAGGCATCTTGGCCTTGGGATTGCCAAAGATGGTGAGGAGGGCTTGGTGGTCTGTGACGATGGTGAAATGTTTACCGTAAACAAAGAGATGGAAGTGTTCACACGCCCAGACCACTGCCAGGCTTTCTTTCTCAGGTTGGGAGTACCGGGTCTCGGTATCAGAGAGGCTGCGGCTGGCATAGGCGATGATGTGGCGTTGGTCAGAGTCCTCTGTGTACTGGGCAAGTATGGCGCCAAGGCCTACCGGGCTGGCGTCCACCGTGAGCTCTGTACGTTTCTTCGCATCAAAGTAAGCCAGATTGATCGCAGAGCTGACAGCCTTTTTGATCTTTAGGAACGAGTGGTGACATGCGTCCGTCCATTCAAATGGCTGCCCTTGGCGGGTGAGGTCACGCAGGGGGTGACTGAGTGTGGCAAAGTCCTGAATGTACCGGGCACAGTAGCTTGCCATGCCAAGGAATGAACGAAGGTCGCTCACGTCCTGTGGAGTTGGTGTGTCCGCCAGCGCGGATACTTTCTCAGGGTCTGGAGTCATGCCGTCCTTGGAGAATATGTGTCCGTAGAACTTGAGGTTTGATTTGTGAAATTCACATTTAGCTGAGTTCAGCGTCAGGTTTGCATTGAGTAAGGCATGGCACACTCTGTCGAGGGCAGTGTCATGTTCGGTTTGATCCTTGCCATACACTAGTAGATCGTCACTGTAATTGAAGGAGTTAGGTATCCCTTGAATTACGCGCCTGATGGTCTCTTGGAAGATTTCGGCGGCAGATGATATGCCGAAGTTGAGGCGTTTGTAGCGGAAGAGTCCTTGGTGAGTGGTAAACGTGGTGATGTAACGGGATTTTTCATGAAGTTCAAGCTGGTGGTAGCCCTTATTGAGGTCCAGCTTCGAGAAGATGGTGGCGCCATTGAGGCGGGCAATCATGTCACTGATGTGTGGGCCAGGGTGACGTTCCCGTTCGATTGCTACATTGGCCACACGCATGTCCACGCACAGGCGCACTTTGTTGTTTTGACCCTTTTTGGGGACTACCACTACCGGCGATATCCACAGGGTAGGGCCAGAGGTGCGTTCAATGATGTCCGTTCTGAGTAGTTCTTGCAGTTCTTCGTCTACTGCTTGTTGCAGGTGAAACGGTACTTTCCTATGGTGTTGTGCCACTGGCGTTACCCGTTCATCTATGTGTAGTTTGACTTTGAAGTGATTCAGTTTTCCAAGTCCTTTGAATAAGTTTGGGAACTTGGCCACGATGTCCGGGGCATCCTCGGTCATGTAGAGAAGTTCCACCAGTTTAAGTCGTTCCGCTGTCGGCAAGCTGAGTAGGCAATCGGCTACATCAGGTCCCTCCACTACGTGAATGTAGGCTGGAATCGCTCGATCCCTGAATGATAGGGTTGTGTGAAAACGACCAAGACATGGCAGTGGCTTCCGGGACATCCATGTGAATATTCTCACCGCTGCCGGTTCTAGCGTTGGTCGTGGTTTCATGCTTTGGTATTCTAGTGCGCAGATGTAGTTCAGCGAGGCGCCTGAGTCTAGGACAAATTTGGCTGGATGATCGCCTATCCGGATGTCCAGCTTTGGGTATTTCCGTAGGCGGTCCGGGTCCGAGACCATACAGATGTACTCATCACTGTCTTGGGACACCGGTGTATGTGTCACTGAGTCACGGGATGTTGATCTTGATCGTCGTGACCGACGTGATCTGAGCGAGTGGTCGCTGGATCGGGAGGAGCTAGTCGAGCGTCTTTCCCGCTCCCTTACTGCTCGTGCATGATGACGTGCTGAAGACCGAGGTCGTGACGAGCGGCGTCCTGAGCGCAGTGAACTTTGTCTTGATGACCTAGACTGCCAAAGTTTTCAAAGTGATTGTCCCTGCCACAGCGGTGGCAGCGCTACCCCATAGCTGGACACTGGCCGGAGTGTGGATAGTCTTGTCCGCACCTGTAGCAGGCTGACGCAGATTTGTTGGGTTTGGTATGTCGTGCTTCTCGAGATCTTCTCCGAGATGACATGTGGTATGATGACCTGCTTGAGGTGCGGTGATCAGACTTGTGTTTTGGATCTTTATGAGCATGGAGCCTGAATGCTTGTTCTTTCTTGTCTGATTTGTTCGTTTCCATTTTCTTGGCGTGATCTTCTGCCTGATCGTTTATGCGCGTCATTTCTTCGATTTCCGCCAAGGAGTAGTGTTTTTTCAGTAGACGCCGCCGTAGGGACTCAGACTGGCATCCTTCAATAATGCGAAGCCGTAGGGCATCTTCAGTGTTGAAGTCGTCGAAGTTGCAGTGGCGAGCTAGTCGTCGTATGCGCAGTATGAAGTCGCACATTCGTTCTTCTTTTTCCTGCGTGGCTAGGTTAAATGTGTATCGCTCATAGTCGAGATTGTATTTGTGTAAGAATTGCCGGTCAAGAGTTCCCTTGACGTCATCATATGAAGCAGTGGCTGCATCCGGCAGCTCCCTAATGATTTGTGCAATGTCTTTCCCCACTAGATTGCGCAGGGCAATTAGTTTCTGCTTGGGGTCCTGAACTTGCGACCCAGTCATAAAGTCCTCAAAATCTTCGGACCAACTTTTCCATTTGGGGCCCATGCTGCTGCCGGAAGTAAGTTCCAGAGGCTCTGGTTGCCTGAGATACGATGGTCCCATGATTGTCGGGGGCCCTGGGTTCATCACGACAGGATTTTGCGTTGGTGCTTGTGTCGCTGGCGCTTGTGTCGCTGGGGTTCCTCCTGTATCACTGGATGACGTAGGTTGCACTGACATCCCTGGTGTGAGTGCTTATTTTTTGAATGAATTCTGTACGTATTGTTGGGTGCCTGACCTCAAGATGGCCGACACAGATGAAGTACATGAAGTTCTATGGGCGATGCCTGACTTTAAGATGGCCGCCGTTTGTGACACGTGGCTCTGTTTGTGTGAGGCAGGTTTACTTGTAGGAGCGTGCTGCAGGGTGCTTGCTAGGGTACTACTGCACCGGGGGCCTGGCGCTGCATTTCAGGGACTCACCCCGTCCACTTGTGGTCGCAGCGTCTCTCGCGCTCTCCTCGTGGTCGCCGCATTTCTCGCGCCTCTTTATTTATTTATTTTTCTTGTCAGGCGGTCGCAGCGTCTTTCGCGCTCTTTCCGGTCACAGCCGCCGGGTTAATCAGGGTCGCTTTCCTTGGCAGGCGGCTTCTCTTTTGTTGATGCCGCTTTGATGGCAACCAGGCAGCGGGGAGCGCGTTGTCATCCGCTCGCTCACCGCTCCGACGCGGGCTGCAGGCTCGGGGTGTTCGGCTGCTCGCGAGCAGCAGGGTGGTGGAGCGACGTGGGATTCAGTCTGAAGAACCCACCCTCGTCGCCATTGTCACTCTCCACCCAAATGAAACACGGGAGCCGAGGAGGTAAGGTGGACACGTCCTTATTCTTACGTGCATACCTCCTAACTAACTTCTCCCTCCTACTTCCTTTCTCTTCCTCCGCCCCTTCCCTTCCTGCCTGCCCTGTCGCAGACAGAGGTCAGGCAGTGACATCACGACAGCCATGTGTTTCTATTTCGAAACACATGGCCCCATAAAGATAAGAAAGTGCTTTGCAACAACAGCAAAGCAGGCGACCCAGTCCAGATCGGAGGCCAAATGTCGTCAACAAAAACTCCTCATTTCCAATGGCAGGCCACCGATGCCAGCCAATGAAAATGAGGGACGGGCATTTAAGTCCCCATCTCAAATCTACTCTCCTACAAAATCTCACACCCAGCGACAGAGCTTTGCGCTGCAATGCCACGCGAGATCTAAAGAAAAGGGCTTCACTGAGGCCTGCGTGGCTTGCTGTAAATCAGCTCTCCACCCAGCCAGAACTGAAAAATAGGAGGAGGGAGGCTGCTGTACAAGAGACCCTCAGCTGACCCAGCCCCTTCAGCCTCTCCTGGAAGTTGTTCTCCATGCCTGCCCAGAGGTCCCCAGCCCCTCCTTAACAGCTCTGCTCATGAGGCCTGGTCCATAGAGTTTCGCACCTGAGCCTCTGCGCTCAAGACAGCTAGTAAAGTGACTGTGCTGTCCCTGCTCAGTTCATGATGAACGATACAGAAAAGGGGGTGGTGATGAACAGAGTGTCTGAATTAAGCAGACCACTCTTACCCAGTCCAAAGATCAGGGCTTGATCCATCACCGTTATTTATCTCACTGCCCCATCCCAGCTCAGAACCTGGCTATATGCAAATTAGTCTGTCCCTGGCCCAGTGCATCATGGGAACAGGGCAGACCAAACTACCAAGCCAATTCTTCACCAGAAAGGAGACAAGCTACCGGGGACCGGTTTCTGGCATTTCAGCCTCTTCGGCCCGGCTTGCTTGAATCCTGATGGAGCAGTGAGAAAGGGACTCATGTCTGAGTATACCCTGCCACACCTATAGTGGCCAAAAACGATACAGAAAAGGGGGTGGTGATGAACAGAGTGTCTGAATTAAGCAGACCACTCTTACCCAGTCCAAAGATCAGGGCTTGATCCATCACCGTTATTTATCTCACTGCCCCATCCCAGCTCAGAACCTGGCTATATGCAAATTAGTCTGTCCCTGGCCCAGTGCATCATGGGAACAGGGCAGACCAAACTACCAAGCCAATTCTTCACCAGAAAGGAGACAAGCTACCGGGGACCGGTTTCTGGCATTTCAGCCTCTTCGGCCCGGCTTGCTTGAATCCTGATGGAGCAGTGAGAAAGGGACTCATGTCTGAGTATACCCTGCCACACCTATAGTGGCCAAAAACGATACAGAAAAGGGGGTGGTGATGAACAGAGTGTCTGAATTAAGCAGACCACTCTTACCCAGTCCAAAGATCAGGGCTTGATCCATCACCGTTATTTATCTCACTGCCCCATCCCAGCTCAGAACCTGGCTATATGCAAATTAGTCTGTCCCTGGCCCAGTGCATCATGGGAACAGGGCAGACCAAACTACCAAGCCAATTCTTCACCAGAAAGGAGACAAGCTACCGGGGACCGGTTTCTGGCATTTCAGCCTCTTCGGCCCGGCTTGCTTGAATCCTGATGGAGCAGTGAGAAAGGGACTCATGTCTGAGTATACCCTGCCACACCTATAGTGGCCAAAAACGATACAGAAAAGGGGGGTGGTGATGAACAGAGTGTCTGAATTAAGCAGACCACTCTTACCCAGTCCAAAGATCAGGGCTTGATCCATCACCGTTATTTATCTCACTGCCCCATCCCAGCTCAGAACCTGGCTATATGCAAATTAGTCTGTCCCTGGCCCAGTGCATCATGGGAACAGGGCAGACCAAACTACCAAGCCAATTCTTCACCAGAAAGGAGACAAGCTACCGGGGACCGGTTTCTGGCATTTCAGCCTCTTCGGCCCGGCTTGCTTGAATCCTGGTGGAGCAGTGAGAAAGGGACTCATGTCTGAGTATACCCTGCCACACCTATAGTGGCCAAAAACGATACAGAAAAGGGGGTGGTGATGAACAGAGTGTCTGAATTAAGCAGACCACTCTTACCCAGTCCAAAGATCAGGGCTTGATCCATCACCGTTATTTATCTCACTGCCCCATCCCAGCTCAGAACCTGGCTATATGCAAATTAGTCTGTCCCTGGCCCAGTGCATCATGGGAACAGGGCAGACCAAACTACCAAGCCAATTCTTCACCAGAAAGGAGACAAGCTACCGGGGACCGGTTTCTGGCATTTCAGCCTCTTCGGCCCGGCTTGCTTGAATACTGATGGAGCAGTGAGAAAGGGACTCATGTCTGAGTATACCCTGCCACACCTATAGTGGCCAAAAACGATACAGAAAAGGGGGTGGTGATGAACAGAGTGTCTGAATTAAGCAGACCACTCTTACCCAGTCCAAAGATCAGGGCTTGATCCATCACCGTTATTTATCTCACTGCCCCATCCCAGCTCAGAACCTGGCTATATGCAAATTAGTCTGTCCCTGGCCCAGTGCATCATGGGAACAGGGCAGACCAAACTACCAAGCCAATTCTTCACCAGAAAGGAGACAAGCTACCGGGGACCGGTTTCTGGCATTTCAGCCTCTTCGGCCCGGCTTGCTTGAATCCTGATGGAGCAGTGAGAAAGGGACTCATGTCTGAGTATACCCTGCCACACCTATAGTGGCCAAAAACGATACAGAAAAGGGGGTGGTGATGAACAGAGTGTCTGAATTAAGCAGACCACTCTTACCCAGTCCAAAGATCAGGGCTTGATCCATCACCGTTATTTATCTCACTGCCCCATCCCAGCTCAGAACCTGGCTATATGCAAATTAGTCTGTCCCTGGCCCAGTGCATCATGGGAACAGGGCAGACCAAACTACCAAGCCAATTCTTCACCAGAAAGGAGACAAGCTACCGGGGACCGGTTTCTGGCATTTCAGCCTCTTCGGCCCGGCTTGCTTGAATCCTGATGGAGCAGTGAGAAAGGGACTCATGTCTGAGTATACCCTGCCACACCTATAGTGGCCAAAAACGATACAGAAAAGGGGGTGGTGATGAACAGAGTGTCTGAATTAAGCAGACCACTCTTACCAAGTCCAAAGATCAGGGCTTGATCCATCACCGTTATTTATCTCACTGCCCCATCCCAGCTCAGAACCTGGCTATATGCAAATTAGTCTGTCCCTGGCCCAGTGCATCATGGGAACAGGGCAGACCAAACTACCAAGCCAATTCTTCACCAGAAAGGAGACAAGCTACCGGGGACCGGTTTCTGGCATTTCAGCCTCTTCGGCCCGGCTTGCTTGAATCCTGATGGAGCAGTGAGAAAGGGACTCATGTCTGAGTATACCCTGCCACACCTATAGTGGCCAAAAACGATACAGAAAAGGGGGTGGTGATGAACAGAGTGTCTGAATTAAGCAGACCACTCTTACCCAGTCCAAAGATCAGGGCTTGATCCATCACCGTTATTTATCTCACTGCCCCATCCCAGCTCAGAACCTGGCTATATGCAAATTAGTCTGTCCCTGGCCCAGTGCATCATGGGAACAGGGCAGACCAAACTACCAAGCCAATTCTTCACCAGAAAGGAGACAAGCTACCGGGGACCGGTTTCTGGCATTTCAGCCTCTTCGGCCCGGCTTGCTTGAATCCTGATGGAGCAGTGAGAAAGGGACTCATGTCTGAGTATACCCTGCCACACCTATAGTGGCCAAAAACGATACAGAAAAGGGGGTGGTGATGAACAGAGTGTCTGAATTAAGCAGACCACTCTTACCCAGTCCAAAGATCAGGGCTTGATCCATCACCGTTATTTATCTCACTGCCCCATCCCAGCTCAGAACCTGGCTATATGCAAATTAGTCTGTCCCTGGCCCAGTGCATCATGGGAACAGGGCAGACCAAACTACCAAGCCAATTCTTCACCAGAAAGGAGACAAGCTACCGGGGACCGGTTTCTGGCATTTCAGCCTCTTCGGCCCGGCTTGCTTGAATCCTGGTGGAGCAGTGAGAAAGGGACTCATGTCTGAGTATACCCTGCCACACCTATAGTGGCCAAAAACGATACAGAAAAGGGGGTGGTGATGAACAGAGTGTCTGAATTAAGCAGACCACTCTTACCCAGTCCAAAGATCAGGGCTTGATCCATCACCGTTATTTATCTCACTGCCCCATCCCAGCTCAGAACCTGGCTATATGCAAATTAGTCTGTCCCTGGCCCAGTGCATCATGGGAACAGGGCAGACCAAACTACCAAGCCAATTCTTCACCAGAAAGGAGACAAGCTACCAGGGACCGGTTTCTGGCATTTCAGCCTCTTCGGCCCGGCTTGCTTGAATCCTGATGGAGCAGTGAGAAAGGGACTCATGTCTGAGTATACCCTGCCACACCTATAGTGGCCAAAAACGATACAGAAAAGGGGGTGGTGATGAACAGAGTGTCTGAATTAAGCAGACCACTCTTACCCAATCCAAAGATCAGGGCTTGATCCATCACCGTTATTTATCTCACTGCCCCATCCCAGCTCAGAACCTGGCTATATGCAAATTAGTCTGTCCCTGGCCCAGTGCATCATGGGAACAGGGCAGACCAAACTACCAAGCCAATTCTTCACCAGAAAGGAGACAAGCTACCGGGGACCGGTTTCTGGCATTTCAGCCTCTTCGGCCCGGCTTGCTTGAATCCTGATGGAGCAGTGAGAAAGGGACTCATGTCTGAGTATACCCTGCCACACCTATAGTGGCCAAAAACGATACAGAAAAGGGGGTGGTGATGAACAGAGTGTCTGAATTAAGCAGACCACTCTTACCCAGTCCAAAGATCAGGGCTTGATCCATCAACGTTATTTATCTCACTGCCCCATCCCAGCTCAGAACCTGGCTATATGCAAATTAGTCTGTCCCTGGCCCAGTGCATCATGGGAACAGGGCAGACCAAACTACCAAGCCAATTCTTCACCAGAAAGGAGACAAGCTACCGGGGACCGGTTTCTGGCATTTCAGCCTCTTCGGCCCGGCTTGCTTGAATCCTGATGGAGCAGTGAGAAAGGGACTCATGTCTGAGTATACCCTGCCACACCTATAGTGGCCAAAAACGATACAGAAAAGGGGGTGGTGATGAACAGAGTGTCTGAATTAAGCAGACCACTCTTACCCAGTCCAAAGATCAGGGCTTGATCCATCACCGTTATTTATCTCACTGCCCCATCCCAGCTCAGAACCTGGCTATATGCAAATTAGTCTGTCCCTGGCCCAGTGCATCATGGGAACAGGGCAGACCAAACTACCAAGCCAATTCTTCACCAGAAAGGAGACAAGCTACCGGGGACCGGTTTCTGGCATTTCAGCCTCTTCGGCCCGGCTTGCTTGAATCCTGATGGAGCAGTGAGAAAGGGACTCATGTCTGAGTATACCCTGCCACACCTATAGTGGCCAAAAACGATACAGAAAAGGGGGTGGTGATGAACAGAGTGTCTGAATTAAGCAGACCACTCTTACCCAGTCCAAAGATCAGGGCTTGATCCATCACCGTTATTTATCTCACTGCCCCATCCCAGCTCAGAACCTGGCTATATGCAAATTAGTCTGTCCCTGGCCCAGTGCATCATGGGAACAGGGCAGACCAAACTACCAAGCCAATTCTTCACCAGAAAGGAGACAAGCTACCGGGGACCGGTTTCTGGCATTTCAGCCTCTTCGGCCCGGCTTGCTTGAATCCTGATGGAGCAGTGAGAAAGGGACTCATGTCTGAGTATACCCTGCCACACCTATAGTGGCCAAAAACGATACAGAAAAGGGGGTGGTGATGAACAGAGTGTCTGAATTAAGCAGACCACTCTTACCCAGTCCAAAGATCAGGGCTTGATCCATCACCGTTATTTATCTCACTGCCCCATCCCAGCTCAGAACCTGGCTATATGCAAATTAGTCTGTCCCTGGCCCAGTGCATCATGGGAACAGGGCAGACCAAACTACCAAGCCAATTCTTCACCAGAAAGGAGACAAGCTACCGGGGACCGGTTTCTGGCATTTCAGCCTCTTCGGCCCGGCTTGCTTGAATCCTGATGGAGCAGTGAGAAAGGGACTCATGTCTGAGTATACCCTGCCACACCTATAGTGGCCAAAAACGATACAGAAAAGGGGGTGGTGATGAACAGAGTGTCTGAATTAAGCAGACCACTCTTACCCAGTCCAAAGATCAGGGCTTGATCCATCACCGTTATTTATCTCACTGCCCCATCCCAGCTCAGAACCTGGCTATATGCAAATTAGTCTAGTGCATCATGGGAACAGGGCAGACCAAACTACCAAGCCAATTCTTCACCAGAAAGGAGACAAGCTACCGGGGACTTATTTCAGAGACTCTGTCCATCACCACCCCTTGTTGTAAATAATTTTGTCCACCCTAAGCGTGGAAGGGTATACTCAGATGTGAGTCCCTTGCTCATTGCACCATCAGGATTCAAGCAAGCCGGGCCGAAGACGCCTGAAATGGCAGAAACCGGTCCCCGGAAGCTTGTTTCCTTCCCAGTGTAAGAATTGGCTTTTGTAGTCTGGTCTGCCCTGTTCCCATGATGCACTGGGCCAGGGACAGACTAATTTGCATACAGCCAGGTTCTGAAACTGGGATGGTGCAATGAGCTAAAAAACGGTGTTGGATCTAGCCCTGATCTCTTGACTGGGTGAGAGTACTCTGCTTAATTCAGAGACTCTGTCCATCACCACCCCTTGTTGTAAATAATTTTGTCCACCCTAAGCGTGGAAGGGTATACTCAGATGTGAGTCCCTTGCTCATTGCACCATCAGGATTCAAGCAAGCCGGGCCGAAGACGCCTGAAATGGCAGAAACCGGTCCCCGGAAGCTTGTTTCCTTCCCAGTGTAAGAATTGGCTTTTGTAGTCTGGTCTGCCCTGTTCCCATGATGCACTGGGCCAGGGACAGACTAATTTGCATACAGCCAGGTTCTGAAACTGGGATGGTGCAATGAGCTAAAAAACGGTGTTGGATCTAGCCCTGATCTCTTGACTGGGTGAGAGTACTCTGCTTAATTCAGAGACTCTGTCCATCACCACCCCTTGTTGTAAATAATTTTGTCCACCCTAAGCGTGGAAGGGTATACTCAGATGTGAGTCCCTTGCTCATTGCACCATCAGGATTCAAGCAAGCCGGGCCGAAGACGCCTGAAATGGCAGAAACCGGTCCCCGGAAGCTTGTTTCCTTCCCAGTGTAAGAATTGGCTTTTGTAGTCTGGTCTGCCCTGTTCCCATGATGCACTGGGCCAGGGACAGACTAATTTGCATACAGCCAGGTTCTGAAACTGGGATGGTGCAATGAGCTAAAAAACGGTGTTGGATCTAGCCCTGATCTCTTGACTGGGTGAGAGTACTCTGCTTAATTCAGAGACTCTGTCCATCACCACCCCTTGTTGTAAATAATTTTGTCCACCCTAAGCGTGGAAGGGTATACTCAGATGTGAGTCCCTTGCTCATTGCACCATCAGGATTCAAGCAAGCCGGGCCGAAGACGCCTGAAATGGCAGAAACCGGTCCCCGGAAGCTTGTTTCCTTCCCAGTGTAAGAATTGGCTTTTGTAGTCTGGTCTGCCCTGTTCCCATGATGCACTGGGCCAGGGACAGACTAATTTGCATACAGTCAGGTTCTGAAACTGGGATGGTGCAATGAGCTAAAAAACGGTGTTGGATCTAGCCCTGATCTCTTGACTGGGTGAGAGTACTCTGCTTAATTCAGAGACTCTGTCCATCACCACCCCTTGTTGTAAATAATTTTGTCCACCCTAAGCGTGGAAGGGTATACTCAGATGTGAGTCCCTTGCTCATTGCACCATCAGGATTCAAGCAAGCCGGGCCGAAGACGCCTGAAATGGCAGAAACCGGTCCCCGGAAGCTTGTTTCCTTCCCAGTGTAAGAATTGGCTTTTGTAGTCTGGTCTGCCCTGTTCCCATGATGCACTGGGCCAGGGACAGACTAATTTGCATACAGCCAGGTTCTGAAACTGGGATGGTGCAATGAGCTAAAAAACGGTGTTGGATCTAGCCTTGATCTCTTGACTGGGTGAGAGTACTCTGCTTAATTCAGAGACTCTGTCCATCACCACCCCTTGTTGTAAATAATTTTGTCCACCCTAAGCGTGGAAGGGTATACTCAGATGTGAGTCCCTTGCTCATTGCACCATCAGGATTCAAGCAAGCCGGGCCGAAGACGCCTGAAATGGCAGAAACCGGTCCCCGGAAGCTTGTTTCCTTCCCAGTGTAAGAATTGGCTTTTGTAGTCTGGTCTGCCCTGTTCCCATGATGCACTGGGCCAGGGACAGACTAATTTGCATACAGCCAGGTTCTGAAACTGGGATGGTGCAATGAGCTAAAAAACGGTGTTGGATCTAGCCCTGATCTCTTGACTGGGTGAGAGTACTCTGCTTAATTCAGAGACTCTGTCCATCACCACCCCTTGTTGTAAACAGTTCATGATGAAGCCTGAAGCCAGTGCTTAATTTAAGCAGGTGGTTGCAAGTGCGGATATTCAGAAGGTTGGTTCCATGAGTTTAACACTCACCCTGGAGATCTGCGGGCCATTAGTCGAGGAACATAATGACTCACTTTTAAAAACACACAAATCACTGCAGAGTCATTTTTCTGCAACAATAAAAGTCTTAAGATTGTTCATCTTCCTGCTGGAGAGAGATTGGAGTTTTGTTTGTTGGCAGTTTTTAGTTTTGACTTATCTAATGTAGCGCACAGGGTTAATACGCCTGCTGCGAAGAACGTGTACCATGCATATCAAAGAGCAATATGTTATGTTCATAGCTCAGTGGGTTACTGCTTTTTTTTCACTTCCTGAATGAAAATATAATTTTGCCTTTTACTGTCAATATCGCTCTTGTTTTTTGTGAGTAGAAGAGTTGGCCAAGCAGGGCAATTCAAAAGGTATCCTTTGTAGGACACTTGAATACATATGTACTATACTATGTTTGAGCAGCTATTTGGCTGACATGAATATGAAGGAGCCCTTGTGGGTTTCTGTGAGTCAGATCAAATTCTCTTGAAGGGGCCGTTTCTCTTCTGAGCCCTGCTTAACACATGTGTACAGGAGGAGCCCTGTATTCATGTCCTCAATGTTTGAGACAAAAAAATACTCATTGATTTCTGACCATTGAGAGTAAAAGTGTTCAGGTAACATGTCATTCCTGCTTATATTTCTCATGCTTTACATAATCCTGCATTTCCTATGAGTGTTTGCCTTTTCCAGAATGTTGTTACTTTTTATAGGCAGTGCATAATTTGAATTGAGTCACATCCAGGTGTTTATATTGGGGCAGAATTGGGTTGTAGCTGAAGACAGTGCGAGTTTCACTCAGTGGAGCAAAAGGGTGTTCGGGGGAGAGGATGTGGCACTATGGCCAGAGCTACAGAATTTGGAACTGGGAAACCTGATTCAACCTTCATGACTAGTCCATCAGACCACTCTCCCGAGGGAGCACACACCCCTGCTACACATTAGAAGACCCACTAGACCTTAGAAGCCCTGGTCTCTTAGTACCAGCAGGTGGACCTTACCGGTGCCCAGTATTGGTTAACCATGAAGCCTTGTCCACCACAATCCATACTGAAGGTCACCTCCAGTCTTGGGGCAGGCCTACAAAGCAGCACACCCTAGAGCAGCAGTGACTTTGCCACTGAGGACACAGGACCCTTGAGGCCAGTCCGCCTCACCTACTGGTGCCTCCATTTGCCTTGTTCCAGCAGCACTAATGCAACTCACCGGGGATTGGCAATGCTGGATTTGCATGCACACCAGAGTAAGGGGAATGTTTACAAGGGCCTTGCATCATGCTTCTTGCACCTTGCAATGTGGTGCATGCACAACGCAAAGTTCCAGCTGGGGAACCTATCTAGAATGCTGCTGCGGCATGATATGATCATATATGAGGCGGATCGTTCAATACAGATGCAGGTTTTAGTGCTTGCATCAATGGCTGGTTCACCTGGGCCCTTTGCTACAACTGCATTAAATGCTGCAGAACGGATGTAGTTTACTTGTGTAGGACTGCAACAGAACAAAGGCTGTGTTAGCATCAATAGGGCACAGTTCTTTAGAAGCTTAGCAAATAACCTGTGAAAAAGGATGACAATGACTAATGCATCAAATGTTTCTACATGCACAACCACAAACATTGACGAAATGGAAAAAAAAGAGTTGGTACATAGAATGAAACTCCTACAACCAGTTTATTAGCCAGATCCAGTAGACAACTTATATGGTGAGGGAGAATTACAAAACCTTTGTAGCAGGTTGCATGTATTTGATACTAGGCAGTACATCCTTGGTTTCAGAGAGTACAAAGAAAATAAAAATTGCATCCCTGGAAGCCTGAAATCATTAGTGCACATTATAGACACCTTTAGTACCTCCACTGCTGAATGTGAACGGGGCTTTAGTGTAATGAATGAGGTGCTCAAACCACTGCAGAACGGAATATCAATAAATTGTTTGTCTTATATAATGTTCAGAAAAATTGTGGGGCTTCCTGTCATAGAATTTAAACCTGAATTTTATGTTCAGAAAGGGTTCGAAAAAGGGAGGAGAAGTGCTGATGAAAGGAACTGCATGGCTCGGACACAAATGGCTTATGATTCCACTTATAAGTGTATTTGGAACATTCTGTGATTGGAAACGAGTCCCAGATTGTAAATGTATTAAATGTAAGTAACGTATATAATAAACCTCAAATAAACATGTTTATCCATTGTTTGAATTAAATAACATTATAAGCTGTAACAGGTCAGTGAAATGTCAAACATACTAAAAATTGATATGTTTTGCTATTTCTAGCCACACCTCCGACTCCGCCCACTGATCCAATCTTCAGTTTATGCCCGCCCTCTGATTCTCCGCCCACAGTTCCCCTACTTTTTTTTCCCCACTTCGACCACTGATCTGAGGAATACGTGCCCTAATATAGCATTTTGCTCATATGCACCAGTAGTTTCCGAACCAAGCCTGTCGGAATGTCCGCGAACATGTGAGGTAACACGAGCGGCGCCATGTTGGCGAATGCTGAGTGAGCGCGCAAGCAGGGCACGGCCTGTGGTTGGTCCTCAGTGTGGGTCTTTAGTTAGGCAGGGGGCAGAGTGCATTGAATGGATGGACTCTAGCTCCTGTTTATAAACACCGCCCGTGCCCCCCGAACTGCCCCCAATGCAGTGGTTTTGTGGGGGTCCCCTCTGAGTGGACCCTTCCTTAGAGACAAACCCTGGTCTGCAGCCCCCTCCCAGATAAATAATACCACTTGGAGCTCGAGACCTGGAATGCGACTTCTGGAGGACTTTGAGCATGTTGTTGGTGTTGCCATGGCATCCGCGCCTGCAAACATTATGCGCACGCGATGAGTGGCATTTTAACATCACAGGGGAACTAGGAGGTGTAATGTGCGTTATCTGAGAGGTAGATATTGTCACGAAAACATGTCTTTAAAATTCGAATTCTACATATTGTACGAATGTTACCATGGATTAAAACACCAAGGATGCTCCCAAAAGCATAAGTAAGCCATGCTTTCCAAAATATCCGGTAATAGCTGATTATTGGTCGTTGCGAGATTGAACGACGACACGCATCACTCCTTTTTCTAAAGACCATGAACATACATGTAAATACCACTTTTAGTCGGAGATTCACCACAATAAACACGCGAGCCAGAGTTTTAACTACTACCATGTCAGAAACCCAGAGCATGATGGATTTCTACGTAGATTTCTGAAGTATTTATGTATGTATATATATGTATTTCTTTGTTTGCGTATATATTTAAGGATTTATATAGCGCAAAGTCCACCCAAGCCCTTTTCAGAGCGCTGTATAATCAGCGTAGAGATTTTTAGTGGCAGTGGGTGTCTGCATCTATGCAGCAGGCTGGGTAATGAGAGTATTGAAGGCAAGTAGCCTAAAGGGATAGAGCCATTACAAATTAAGTGCAAAAACTGGTACAGTATTGAGAATACAAGATCAACAACGTGCATAGGTGTAGGTGGAACAATGTCAGCTGCGAGTGCATTATGGTGACGAGAGACAGAGAGTCAGGCAGGTTGCGAGCATACCGGTTGTCATTCTGACATGTTAGTCAACACTAAATGTCACAGAAAGAGAGTAATGACAGGAAACAATAGAGCTGTGGAGACAGGAGGGGGAGGAAAGGATGTAGAGGCAGGAGGCAAGGCAGCCAAGGGAGGGATAGGACGCTTAGAGACAGTGATTCAAACTAAGCACGAGGCGCTTGCAGGGGAGGAGACAGGAAACAATAGGAAGACAGGCGTACCAAGACGATGGTGTGGGGTGTGGATGGAAATCTAGAAGAGATGTATACTGCAGGGTAGAAGGGTGGGCCACCGATCTCAGGAGAGGGCTCAGTGGCTCACATGAAGGCATCAAAGGGGGAGGGAGAGTTAGACTTGGGGAATTTTGGGGGTCCAAGGGTGTGATATTGTATGTGCTGACATTTTGTGATGCAGGAGGTGCCTGCGTGAAGATGCCCTGTGTCACTCCTCAGAGGCTTAAAATGTTATTATTATTATTATAATTAGCAGAAATGGGATAAAGTACGTGTCATACATTATGAGGATATATATTATAAGTCTCTGAGGAGTATATAATGCCATGACTAAGCTAAATTCAAACATCCCTTTAATAAATAGAAATCCCTGCACTGCTGTCAGACTCTTAAAAGTAAAGGACCCCAATAACTTACATCATAGTGCTCCAAGCTTTCACCAAAAAAGACGACATCCTAGCCACATGTCGCACCGTGGTAAGCAACTTTTGTCCACAGAGCCTGGCACTGCCTTTTCATTTAAAGCAGTGAGGAGGTAGATACATCGTGATGTGATATACAACCACCTCATTCATTCATAAATATTTTCTAAACAATGGAACCTTTAGACAACAAGTCCACATATGTATATGCCGGGAACCAAAACTACAGAAAGACAATGACCTACACTTCAACCTAGCTGGTTCACACGAAAAATGTTAATGCGCTGGCAGAAAGCCATGTTCATGAGTCAAAAGCACTCTGGTCATTGCCCTTCCCGCAATATGAATATCTGGCAAATTAATGCATGCCTATTTACTGAAAAAGCTGACTACAAGTGATATGTTAAAATAAGGGAAATAAAGAATTATCACGGGTCAGCTGCAGGTGCCAGGAGTGTGTATCCTGGGAGAGATGCGAGCCACGCACTGGTTGAATCTTCAGCTACTTTGGCGTGCATTTCTAGGGCCTGGAACTGCAATGTAAATGACATCAGGCTACTGAGCACTAATCGCAGAGCGTGAGGGACCAGCCTTCTATTACTCATAGGAACCCCGCAAGACAGGAAGGGGTGAAGTCACATAACACAGCAACAAGGTGTAAAAATAGGACAGCCAACTCCGTAAGGTTGGCATATTTGGGCAAAATGGAAGGCTTGGGCAAAGGGCGCTGAGGAATAGGATGCCAAGCAGCAGGGGTGGTGCTGACAGCAAGGAGGCATTTCATTTAAATGTTGGAGGTTTCAAAGCAAAATATGCTACATTTCTGGGTGGTAGGGCAAAGTGTTGTTACGCCACTGGGGAGATGTGTTCGAACATAGCATTTAGAGATATTTAGGACTGCAATATACTTTGTCAACAATTCAATATACTCATTAGCCCATTACAGTTTTGTCCCAACTCAGTTCACTCCTGTATTGTCCTTATAACAGCAAGTATTCCATATGATATTTCTGGGTCATTCAAAGTTCCTTCTCTACCATCAGTCTCTGGAATCTTTACATGGTCTTTGAACACAATGAGAAGTTCAGTCACTATTCTTGCAGGCAAAAGGGTGCACAAGACTGCCACTGCCCAGGGTAACTCCTGGAATTTCCTACTGAGGTCTCAGCAATCACTCGCGCAAGAGGTCACTAGTACTTGCATGTACACTCTGTTTGCGATCTTATCTGGTCATTGGTTGCAAATGAGTAGACTTTCCTTACCTTATATTATAGCCTGTTTTAGGTCACAGAGGCACACTGCTCATTCTTGAATATGTCAATCTGTTGTTGCTGTTCTGGTTGCAAAATACACCCAAGGGCCTGCAAAACGTGAAGATGAAGGCAACGCAGTACTCTGTTAGTTCCCTGCAGCACTGTGACAGCAAATCATCAATCACCAGTGATGGTAATAAGGACTCATTGTGGGGACTCAAATTAATAATTCAAACGGGGTGCATCTCATTGCCATCAAAACAAAAGGAAGGGAATTAATTCAAGACAGGCAGTTCAGCAGATGCACAGACAGTGTGTTCTTTTAACACTTACGCATGTTAGTTCTTTCGCACAGTCTGTCAGTTTGGGGGGGAAATGGAACAAATGAGTCCTTGATGGAAATAGAGTCATTGGTAAACATAAATTTACATGTAAGTCTACCCATACCCCTCCTCTCTTTGCACACCTCTACCTTGGGATCTATAGTTCACCTCATATGCTGCAACCTATATCTAAATATTCTGCAGTATAATGTAATCATTGCATTATACAAAGTGCATAGTGTGTGGACAATATGTCTATCAGTTGCGTGTTTCATTCGGATAGCTTTAGATGGCAATATTAGAGCCGACAGAAGTCAACACAGTAGCTGTGTATTCTATATTTTGAGTATATCACGTAATATTTTGGCATGCTGAAATGTATTCTAGTGCAATAAATTATTTTGAACAATTGATAACGATGTAACATCATTCAGGGTAGTATATTCTTTTATAAACAGCACGGGGATGACAAAGCAACAAAGCAGTTTGGGAGCTGGAGTTAACCAAGGGCCATATTATCAAGAAAGGGCAATACATTATCAGAATGGCTCGGTCGGAAAGGAATCCAAATGGCAGGTTCCAATGTGGGCAGAAGGGCTCTGACCATCGGTCGGAGCCCTTCCTGCCGACTTTGGAATTGGGCCCTGAAAGGTGATAGTGGGGCAGAAATGCAACAGACATCCTTAGTTCAGGATGCTACTGAGTAAAATTCCCACTTTCCACAATTATGGATTAACTAAACTTAGAACTTCTCTTAAGAGAGACATAGAAAGGAAGTGGGTCTGGCCTACCAGTCTTAGTTGTATTTTTAGATTCTGTGGTTAAGCTCTTGCATACAGCAAGAACAGAGGGTGGGAGGGGTTGCAGATAGCTCATTCTTGTCACACTTACTATTTTGTCCACCAGGAGGCGTGCAACATTTCATTGCCAGGGGTATCCAGTGGCTAAATTTTCTCTTGGCCGCAGTACCACACTCGCAACATCATGAAGTATGAACAACAATTTAAAATTTTTCAATAATGGATAGCAATTGAACCACGTTCTGGGGTTCAGAAGTGGCACACACCGTTCCATTCACCCCACAATGTTTCAAGGTTCACCAGGAAAACAAATAGCCCAAGCTTTGTAAAAGCAGCTGAAGCATCGGTCATGTGCAAATACAACCACATCTAAATAGTTCAATTTTAGAAGTTTTAACATCAATGCAAAACGCATTATGCAAGCTATGAAGGCCTCATTGTCATTGATACAAACGCTGCTCCTTTTCATCAAGAGGCCATGCAATGATAGCACTTCAGGCTTGCTTTCTCATTGTTGTCACCTTTTAAATCTGGCGTAAGTGTGTCAGGAGGAATTCATTTTTTATATTTGTTGTAATTAAAGTATTTGTCCATTAAGTTCCTTATTAACTTTCCTGATCATCCGTGTTAAATCTACAGTTTGTTGAAGGTGAGACAATCATTTAGGTGACTCCCATGTAACACACGAGAAGGCCAATGGTACTTATCAAGCATGTTCTGGTTTCTATGGTAACCACCGAACAACATGTCAGAGACTCTATGTAGTGGTCATAGAGACCATAGAAAATAAAAGAGTCTTTGTCTGCCCAGTCATGTGCTAAAAGCAACATTTTAGCTAGCTGGTCTTGGGAACACACAGAAGGCCATTATGAAATATTGCAATGTGGACCTGTTAACTTATTTAGCAGTTCAGCACATTCCTTGTGGCTTTTCTGGTAAGTGTCTTATAAAAAGAGGTTTTGCAATTTCTTTCTGATCTCTTTTATTATTGCGAGCCTGTTCCAACTTTTGAAATAAATTATAGTGGTGCATGCGCCATTCCCGCCTTTGAGCAGCCATATTTAAAATAAGGCAACTAATTCTAGAGCCCATCACAGCGTGTCGCAGTTAAGGATCATCATATTTCTGCTGCTAGACAAGATCACTGCTCACACGGAAGGAAATAGCAGCACTTTCTTTGGAACATTGACAAATAATATTGCAGGGAGCCTTATGAGCATTTGTCAATTTGCATGTAGCAGCCTGAAATAGGCTGTACAATGTATGGTTACGTGTTACAATCTGGAGGCCACAGTCTGCAAACTCTTTTTGTATTAATTGAGAGAACACATCTGCTGCATCTTTGCTGGCACCCTAACATAGGGTGGTGGTCTATTCAAATGGCCAAAAGAAATGGCAGTGGTTAATCTGTAGAAAAATAAGTGCCAGGGCTCTCATTAGGAAGCAGCTTGCACCAGCCCATTTCTCCTGTTAGAGCCGCCTAAAACAGAACCAACTACTAACCATGAAAGTGAGTAGAGGATGTGGCACAATGGCTAGAGCTGCCGACGTTGGAGCTGGGGGACCAGGTTCGAGTCTGGGAGTTGGCTCAACATCCTGTGATTCTGGGCAAATCACTTAATCTCCCGTTGCCTACCACAAATAAATGTGTCCTTAACTTGTGCTCAGGAAAAGCACTGGTGTTAACAATTAAGTACAGGTGCTGAGCACTGGAAAGCTCTGGCTCAAATTGTGCCCTGAGAAATTCCCAAGTCCATAAAATCATCTCTATCCTTGTCCCTCGGAGTCTTTGCATGTGAAGCTAAGCAAGAAGAAAAGATCGGTGCAACAGTTTCCTTTTTTTGCCACATTTCTTTACACAGTTATAAGATCCTGTATTAACTAAATCAACAGTGTAAAATGTGTTAAGGAAAATGGCTCCTAGAAATGTGCCTTTTATTATCCGTAATGATGTATAAAGGCCTAGCAACTAAATCGTAGTCATAAAATGCATCGTCACTTCTTTATTATGCCATACCCCCATACCTTGTACCAACATTTATTTTACAATTGATTATTCTACATTTGAAAGGTAACAAGCAGGCTAAACCTCCAATCAATAGAAGAGCCATCCTTATTAGCCAAAAGTTGATTTCCATTTCATATAATCTCATATTTGTATACTTCTTTTTGAGCACATCGATTCAAATTTGAAGGAAGTACATATAGGGGATAATATGCAACAAAATTCAACATTTAATATTTAAAGAGCCACCCCAGGTGTCAGTTTTGTTACACATGATTCATTGGCCTTAGAGAGGGATCATCCAATCGGCTCCAGGTGGCTACCTATCAATTTAATTATATCCACAAGGAAACTGACCCCTTGGGTGGAATTATACCCACTAAGTTGTATGAATGGAAGGTTCAAGGTAGAACTGGAAGTACATGTGTATAAATACAATGAGGACACAAACAATTTACTTTTAAACAACAGGAGATGTATTGTCCTACTATAAACAAGTAATTTTAACGAGTGGAGAACACGGCCCTGGTCATCAAACCAGGGCACGTTCTACCGGGAGTAGACAAAGGGTCTTAATGCAGAGGTTCTTATATGCTTGGAGACCATCAGATATAAGTTCTTGATTTTAATATGAATGTCTTGAAGAAGGTGGTGTGAACCAATCCGGTTTCCATCAAAACGCCACCTCGACAGATTTTGTACTTTTATACATAAAAGTAGAATGAAATTATGTATGGACTTTGATTATTGAATTTGTGTATATGATTCTTGATTACTGTGGTTTTAAACATACATATAAGTTTGAAAATCATTCTCAATAAATCTATTATATAATATAGGATAGCTTTCAAAAGGTATTACATTAATTATGCACCTATTCAATTACATTTGTAGCTCATGGTCAAGGGACCCTCCTCCTGCCTCCCTCTGCAGGGGGGCCCAAATCTACTTCCCCTTCTTTTTGCATTCTTGCCTTTTCGTTGGTATAAACTACTTTCCAGATTGTACATCGAGAGTAGCCTTGCTAGCCATTTGTGAAATGTAGGAGGAGCCGGGTTGAAACATGCCATAGCTATAAAGCCAAAGGGTTGCCTCAAACCACCACCTGCATTATTATGTACGCCTAACAGTATCAATTGGGCGGTTACTATCACATCTGAATGAAGTACTACCCTCAAAAAGCAACATATCTCTTGCCTAAAATAATCCAATGCTGGGCAAGAACTAAACATGTGCTCCAGATCTGCTTCCCGTCTTTGGCAACGCGGACAGCAGATGCATACGTTTCTCCACCACGTAACAATTTTTGCCAAAATATAGTACAAATTAAAAAGTGTTTTATAATGTTGCGCTAGTAGCCCACCAGATAACAGTGGGTTTACCCAAGCTTAAGTGATTCAAGAAAACTACAGTCTGTGGTATCTAGCCTTCACTGCCACTTCACCAGGTGCCTCTTAAGAACATCAGACATTTAGCATCCAGAAAGTCATAAATTTGACTTATCTTGCAGCCAGTATTATTACAAATAAATAAGCTGCATCAATGTGTGCTTAGTGTAACCAATTACTCCTCCACATTTTTTTAAAGAAAATCACGGACCTGGAGATATTCAAAAAATCCCCTCTTGTCGATCCCATAATACAATTGTAGTTCCCCAAATTATAGTATTTTATTTTCGTCAAAAACATTAGCTAGTTTCGTAAGTCCACTAGCCTCCCACCTGAGACAGCATGAACCCCGAAATTTCATAGGAAGAGGTGGGAACCTCCAGATAGGGGGTCTAATAATTATTTCTCACAGTACCTATCTTCTTTCTGATAATTGCCCAGATCTTAAAAGCCGCCTGTAGTGTCTTGAATTCAACCTTTTTGTCATAGCTTGGTTCTATAATTCTTAGCTTCATCTCCTATTAATAATTCATATATGGGAGGAAAAACCTCCTCCAACTGATGACCACCCAGGCTATCCCCAATGAGAGATTTCATATTCTGTTAGGCAGCTGCCCAGTGATAGTATCTGAAAATAGGCACGACCCAACCTTCTCTTGCCCTAGGTGACATCAAAAACCTGAGTGCGTTTCTGGCCTTGGCGTAGGACCAACTAAACTGCTAGCCATGTCATCCTTTATCTTAAACCATCTATTCTCGAAGTCTAGTGGAATTTTCCTAAAGAGATACAGAACTTTAGACAGGAATTGCATACTGATCACATACAGCGACCAACAATTGAAAGATGAAGATTATCCAGCCTCCTCTCGTCCTTTCTCGCATTATTGATTACTGGAGCTAAATTTAATTTCACTATCTGATCTATATCGGATGTGATATTTACCCCCAGGTAAACTGCCTGATCCACTACACGGCCATCCTCTAATTTTGTCCGGTTGTTAATGACCAGATGGGTCTATTACGGTTCAGGGAATAGCCAGGGTAATTTTCCAATTTTTAGAACTTCATTTTATACCTTCTAAATTGTCCCTTCTGGGTCCGGTTTTTTGCTGTTACCCGATGATCCCATTAGTCTAATTGATACATTAGATTCCAGTTTCCTAATCAAAGGATCTAGATAAAGAGGAAACAACAAGGGTGAGCAGGGACACCCCAGTCTCGCACCTTTCATTATTTGAACTGGGTCAGAATGCCCCTGCATGATTTGAAGCCTGGCTGTAGGATTTTTATAAACCGTGTGAATGGCCCTAACAAAGCCCAGTCCGAATTTATTCCACTTCAGAGCCTCTCACAAATAGTCCCAGGCTACCATATCAAAAATATTTTCGGCATCTAACAAAGCCAGGGTCAAGGGGTCTCCTATCACTATTGCTCCATCAAACAGTGCTATGACTCGACAGATATGATCCGTAGTTCCTCTCCAAGGTATAACGCCATGTTGTTTCAGAGATACAAATTTACTGATGATGCGGCTAAGCCTTGTTGCTAAAATGTTACAATAAAGGTTGATGCCACTATTAATTAATGTAATAAATCTATATGACCCAGGATCTTGAGGGAGCTTCCCTTTTCTTTTAAAACACTACTATATTAGTCATGGCCCAGTATTCCAGAGCTTGTTGACTATTTTGTATGGTTAAAAACGTTTTACCAAATGTGCCTCTAAGACCGGCAAAAAGATCTTATAGAATTCCAATGAAACTTTATATGTAGCTACCACCTTGCCAAAGGGTAGGACTTTAAGGGCCAGATGTAGGTAGGCATTTACCGGTCGGTAACGGCCGAATTCGGCCGTTACCAACCGGTAAATGCAATTTGAGATGTAGGGCCCTGTATTTTACAGACTCGGTAAATTTACCGATAGGTAAATTTACCGATTATGTAAAATACCGAGTCGGTATTTTTACGGAATAGGGAAAATTGATATGTAGGTGGGACTCTTCTGAGTCCCACAAGCATTAAAAAATTGGTATTTTACCATCAAATACTATTTGATGGTAAAATACCGATTCTGGTGTGCTTGCACATGTGTGCATGCACACCTATGCCATATGACAGGCAGACCTGCCCTTAGGGCAGGTATGCCTGCCACATGGAACCCGAGCCTCTTTTGGGGGTGCCAGAGGGTGTCAAAGTGACACCCCCTGCACCCTTGTGTCAATCGGTATTTACCGATGCGGTAAATACCGACCGGTAAATGCCCAATCATTCCTATGGGCTTCAAAGCCCATAGGAATGCATGGGCATTTACCGGTCGGTATTTACCGCATCGGTAAATACCGATTGTTTCCGAATCGGTAAATGCACATCTGTATTTACCTACATCTCTGTACTTTTATTTTACCACTTCTTAAATACCGAGTCGGTATGATGCGGTATTTAAGAGGTGGTAAAATAAAATCTATCTACATCTGGCCCTAAGTGCCTCCCTGATTTCATCATTTCCAAATGGGGCATTCAGATATTCACGGTATTCAAGATTAACCCTGTTACCTGTGATTGAATCCAAATATTTTGCTATTTCATTCTCGTCAATCTCCTCCCCTGCTTGGTACAGATCTTCGCAGAATTCCCGGAACACACAATGTGACCCGTAAGGGGTGGGAAAATATCGGACCTCCTATATCCCTAATCTCGGCAATTTCCCAATACGCTGCTTTTTGTCTGGTCCATACCACCAACAAATGCACACCATGGGCCAGATGTAGGTAGGGTTTTTCCGGTCGGTAACGGCCGAATTCGGCCGTTACCGACCGGTATTTGGCATTTGATATGTAGGGGCAGGTAAACAGGGAAAATCGGTAATTTTACCGATTCGGTAAATACACCGGTCGGTAAATTTACCGACCGGTATATTTACCGAATCGGTAAAATTGATATGTAGGTGGGACTCTTCTGAGTCCCACAAGGCCTACAAAATCGGTATTTTACCATCAAATTGTATTTGATGTTAAAATACCGATTCAGGTGTGCATGCACATGTGTGCATGCACACCTGTGCCATATGACAGGCAGACCTGCCCTTAGGGCAGGTATGCCTGCCATATGGCCCCCGAACCTTTTGTGGGGGTGCTAGAGGGTGTCAAAGTGACACCCCCTGCACCCTTGTCAAAATCGGTATTTACCGAATCGGTAAATACCGACCGGTAATGCCCCATTCATTCCTATGGGCTTCAAAGCCCATAGGAATGAATGGAGCATTACCGGTCGGTATTTACCGAATCGGTAAATACCGATTCTTAACGATTCGGTAAATGGAACATCTGGATGTTCCTACATACCCCCACTTCTTATTTACCGAATCGGTAAAATTCGGTAATTAAGAATCGGTAAATAAGTTTTACCTACATCTGGCCCCATATTCTTTTCCGGTGGCTTGTTTGCCGAGATGTTATTGATGCCAGATTTAACTATCACAAGCCTGCACCAAATTTATTGTAACTCAGCCCCTTCTAAAACAGCTGCAATCAGTTGAGCCTCTATATCTCTAAATTCTCTGTATTTATTCTTCAAAAACTGAGATTTAGTCTTTTGCCGATTTAAACTGAAACTGAGAGGTTCCCCCCTTATACCCACCTCCAAAGTGTCCCAAACTATACCAACTGAGGCACTACTTCTATTACTATCCAAGAATTCAGGGATCCATTTGTTCATTTGGGCGATATATTCTTCATTGGATAGTAGACCCCTTTTTTGAAATGACCAAGCCTGTGGCGATCCCGCCCCACAAATAAATGGGATTCAATAACCAAAGTAATATGATCTGACCTAACTCAGGGATATTATCTCAATTTGTATCTCAGTAACCAGGCTAAGTGCCGTAAAAAAAGAATCCAGACAAGCATGCTTCCAATGGGGAGGGGGGGGGGGGGTTAGAGATAAAAGTATATCCAGGATCTGGGGCCAGATGTAGGAGCCCAAATACCGGTCGGTAACGGCCGAATTCGGCCGTTACCGACCGGTATTTGGTGATTGAGATGTAGGGGCATCATTTTACAGATTCGGTAAATTTACCGAATCGGTAAATTTACCGAATCTGTAAAATACAGAATCAGTATTTTTACCGATTCGGTAATTTCCAGATGTAGGTGGGACTCTTCTGAGTCCCTAAGGCCTTTCAGAATCGGTATTTTACCACCCAATCCAATTGGGTGGTAAAATACCGAATCCAGGTGTGCATGCACATGTGTGCATGCACACCTATGCCATGTGACAGACAGACATGCCCTTAGGGCATGTCTGTGGGCCACATGGCACACATGCCTGTATTTGGGGTGCTAGAGGGTGTCAAAGTGACACCCCCTGCACCCTTGCTGAAATCGGTATTTTCCAATTCTGTAAATACCGATTCGGTAATGCCAATTGATTCCTATGGGCTTCAATGCCCATAGGAATCAATGGGCATTACCGAATCGGTATTTACAGAATCGGTAAATACCGAATCTTAACGATTCGGTATTTACCGAGTCTGTATTACCTACATCCCCCCCCTCTATTTTACCACTTCTTAAATACCGAATCGGTATGATTCGGTATTTAAGAAGTGGTAAAATAGAATTACCTACATCTGGCCCCTGGTGCTTTAATTTTCAGCCCTATGTCTACCAGCCCATGATTTTTCTTAAGTTGTTGGAGTGTGCGGAAGACGCTAGGCTTCCTGCCTAGATAGTGTTTTTCTGTTGAATCATGGGACCCACATATCAGACATATTAAAATCCCCACAAAATATAATTGGAATTGGCCATAGGCAAATTGATATTCAAAAGGTTGAGCAAAATAGGATCATCTAAATTAGGTCAATAAACAGAACAAAGTAGGGCAGTTCCACTGGCAAACTGTCATTCTGCTATCACCCATTTCCCATACTTATCAGAAATACTAGGTTTAAAGCTATATATATTCCTATGCTCTAAGATTGCCACACGAGTTTATTTGTTCCTTGTGTAGTGTGCGCAGCTAGCATAAAAGCCAGAGACTACAGCAAGCTTTTCCTTGAGCCCTCTACATGAGTTGCTTGCGCACTGAGAGTAGCTGTGCATAATATTTTCAGTCCTTCTGCGACATTCCTTCTTTTCACTCTATCATTCTGGCCACAGATATTAATAGTGGCAATACACAATATAGGTATTTGTGCCATTTACAAATTCCATACTCCGGCCCAACCCTATACAATATTCCATCTCCCTCAGTCCTCAGAGTGTAATCTATCATGCAGCCAGAAAAAGCCTACTGAACTTCAAAAATACATGTATCCTTCTTCTGTCCTTTTGTGTTGTGTACCTTCACCCCACTCCAGATTTTATTCCACTTCAGAACCTCCCACAAATAGTCCCAGGCTACACTATCAAAAGTATTTTCAGCATATAACAAAGGCAGGGTCATGGGGTCTCCTATTACTATTGCTTCATCAAACAGTGCTATGACTCGACGAATATGATCAGTAGTTCCTCTCCCAGGTATAAAACCATGTTGTCTTGGAGATACACATTTATCGATGGTGCGGTTAGGCCTTATTGCTAAAAATTTACAATAAAGCTTGATGCTTTACCCCACACCCACTCTGTGACCCCCATAAAAGCCCCTCCCTTCCCTGTCCACTCCCTCCCTCGCTCCCTCCCACCCTCTCCTACAACTAGAAGCAATCAGACAGCGTGAGACAATGAGAATGAAATAAATATTAAATTATTCAACTGTAAAAAAAATACTGCCCAAATACCTATACATATAACTATGCTCCAATTTGATTCCTCTCAAAGAAAGACAGGAAAAATAAGTCGAAAGTGACAGCACAATTATTAGAAACACCAACAAGTATCAAAACCTTATACAACCAATAATAGACTAATCATTATTTAATTATGCCGCAGCCATTCAAGTTGATCCTGCAAGTACGTCTAGGTAACTCCTTGGCTTTATTCTTTGAAGTAAACACACAGGTGTTATTTTTAAAAATAATCGTCAGGCGGGCGGGATTCATGAGGTGTGCTTCAGCACCCTTTTCCTGGCTACGCTTTATGAGTTGTCTCAGTTCTCCATATTCTTTCTACAGTTACATGACAGACGTCCGGTCTTGTGAAGGTGGAATGTCCCTCAAAGCTTTTTCTGGCATCAGAAAGCACTTTCTCGAAGACAGCCTGCCTGAGCAAAAAGTTACCGAAATAAACAATGTTGGCTCTCGTACTGACAGTTCCTTCTCCCTGTAGTTACTTAGTATTTTTAGATGAGAGGACACTGATGAACTCTTTCAATCCCTTCTTCCTAATTCTAAGATGTTACATTGGAAAAGCCCTTTTAAGCAGATTTACCACAAAAGCCCTTATATCATTGCCTTCGACTCCCACCTCAAGACTCAGAACCCGCAAATTATTTCATCTCTTGCTGTTCTCAAAGTCCCCCAACTTCCATTGTAAGTCTGAAATTTGAAACACATGACCTTCTGACTGATTTTTTAGCTCCACCAGGTCTGCCTCCAGTACTGAAGTGCGGTTTTCGACCAAAGTGATCCTTTCTCCGATATCAACGCAAGCTTTGGAGATCTTTCTTATTGCTACCTGTAATTTCTTGTGGCCATCCTAGCTTTGCGGCCATCAGATCGAGTTTCTTCTTGATGTTGCTTAATGGAGCTATATATGATCCTCAATGTTGGCTTCTCTGTGGGATGGATTTGCGGCTGATGGAGAGACCTGTTGTTGATTATGTGGCTCCACATACACCTTCTGTGTTGCAGATTAGTCTAATTTTAGTGCAGGGGCCTATAAATTCTCGCTCATTTCTCCAGTTGACTTTTGATTTTTAAGTCTCCTATTGTGTTTTGCTCACTTTACTCAATGAACTCAAATCGTCTGATGAGCTGCTCGAGCTACTACCTAGAGAAGATGAATAAGTTACCTCTTCGGGATTCTCTAAACTAGAGATATCTGTTTAGCAAGAAGAAACTGTCCCCTGACTCTAAGGATTCGTCTGGCAACTTGTAAGCTCCTGCTCAATCTACTAGTGCTCTTATATCTTTGATACTGTCTTTAATCATTGAAGGAACATATCTCCCCTCTCTAAGTTCTGTTACTTCATAGAAATTTGCATTAAACCTCCTATTGAACCAGGTGATTGAACAATAGCATTTTCTGGTATCTCAGTTGTTTTATAGAGCTCCGGTTATTATGATGCACATTAGCTTCAACCTCAAGGCCACTTGCATTCATATCAAGGAGTGAATTGGATGGGCAGAGCCACTAGGCTACCAGAGGGCATATCCGTCACCAGAGCCACCCCCTCAGTTTGCGAAAGAAAAAAGTGTAGCAGGCGATTCATGAATAGTCCCTTCAACCCTGATTCCTTCAGCTACAATACTCCTTCCTTCCACTATGTTGCTTAGTTTCACTGACCTGGGGGCTGGGCCGCATGGTCAAACTGCTGTGTTGCTGGATCAGCCAACTTTTTGGATATTTCCCACCCCACCGTTGGGGTTCATAGCCTTTTGGGCCCAATTTCTTCATCGCCTTCCCCACCGCCGCTCCAATCCATTTTCGAGCGTGGTGGGCCAGAGCTGCGCAATAATGCCGCAAGGCTCTCCCCTGCCTGGTTTTGAGTCAACCATAGGTTTTCAGGTAGTATCAGTACTTAAAATGGAAGAATAGAAGTGCAGGTACTCTGTACCAGAACACCTGCTAGTTTCTGAGAAGTGGCGGTACTCTACAATTACGTTTCTCTTGAGAAGTGCAGGTACTCTCCCTCTCAAAATAACAAAGTGCTGGCACTCCGTACCGGACAGTACCGGCCCATTTAAAGCACTGGGTGGTATGCTCCTCCCCAGGGACGCTCGCGCCTCAAGTCACCTGGGGAATCAGAAACTACGCTGCCCTCCGTTCCTGGGCTTGTTTGTGGCACGCCGAACTGTGCAGCTGACAGCTGCAACAATAGTCGCTTGGACTTCCAATAAGCAACTTGGCCAGAGCTGTGTCTCTATGTACCAGCCACAGCACTTGCTCATACCGTGGGTGCCCCTCCACTCTACGTCTCAGACAATTCCAAATGAAGGTGGAAAGGAGCAGAGCCGTACGCGGCTGCCCACACGGCTACCATCTTGCTTCAGAGAATGTGGTTTTTGAATGTCAATTTGCTCTTTAAATGCTTAATTTTTTTGGTGCATATTATCCCCTATGTGTACTCCCTTGAAATTTGAATTGATGTGCCCAAAAAGAAGTATAAAAATACAAAGATAGTACGAAAGGGAAATTAACTTTTGTTCAGTTCACCAAGCAGGAGAAAACCACTGCCAGATAATCTTGCTGTCATGCGAACTCATATTCATCCACTAGCAATAACTCACCCTTCTCTAATATAGGGCCATATGTATGAAGGTACCGATTTGCGATTCTGAAATAGCGATTTTTAAGAAATCGCTATGTCAGAATCGCAAATTGGTACGTATGTACAAATTCGCCTTTTTTTTAGCGAATTCTTAGTATTCCTTAATTGCGATTAGCAAATTGTGAATTGCAATTAAGGAATACTTTCCCATTCATTTCTATGGGCCAGGAGGCCCATAGGAATGAATGGGAAGGTATTCTCAATTTTGCGATTCGCAATTTGAAAATCGCAAATTGAGAATAATTTCAAGGGTGCAGGGGTGTCCAAAGGACACCCTGTTGCACCCCTGAAATATGCATGGGTGCACATGTGGCACACATACATGCCCTAAGGGCATGTATGTGCGTCACATGGCACTTTGAAAAATGCTGAAATGTGCATTTTTCAAAGAAATCGCAACTTACCACCAACTAGAAGTTGGTGGTAATTTGCGATTCCTTAAGGGCATTTTGCTAATTTTTTTGGCTTCATACATTGCATTTAAGGAATCGCAAAATTTGCAATTCCTTAAATGCAATTGCAAAATAAGGAATCACAAATATTGCGATTCCTTATTTTGCACCAGATTTTACTTCATACATATAATTTTGCTAATTCGCATTCGAATGCGAATTTGCTTCATACATATGGCCCATAGTCACTTACAATCACACCGGACTAATGGAAAGACAGTCTTCTGAGTTTGTCCCTGCCTGCTCATACGTAGCAATCAATACAAAGAGTAAAAGAGAAAATATACAAAGTAGACATAATGAAGTTACAAGACATAATAAATACAGAACAGTGTTAGTAACCAGAAACAAAACCACGACAGAAGAGAACAACAGGACATAGACTGACAATGACATTTGCTGTCAGGCAACAGTAACATACACACACTTCTTACAAGCCTGGAATACAGACAAAGTAGGTGATATAGGTGAGTGGTCTCAGATGAACCCACAGTCTTGCCACTGAAAGGAATATAGTCAAGACTGGGGGTAGCAAGTTGGAAACTCGAATAAAGTTAAGTACGTATCCAGCCTCCTGCTTTCATTTTTATGACAAAAACGTCATAATTTTGTGTGGCTGTCAAATATGCCCTTAGAAACACTCCGAGGCCAAGTTAGCAAGTCTGCTTCACATGCATAGAAAGTGGACCTCCACTCACCCCTGTCTTTCACACAGGTCTTCAATTTTTTGCTGAAGGCAAGTAAGGAGGTACATCATCTCAGGGATTTGGGGAGGGAGTTCCACAGCCAGGATCCCAGAAAGGTGAAGGAGCGAGTGTCCATCTGAGTCCGTCTGACTCTGGGGATGGTGAACAGCAGTCAATTACTAGAACGCAAGGAATAGGTAGGACGGTAGGGAACCGTCAGTTTTTGCAGGAACTGAGGTCCTAAACCGTAACTAGTTTTGTGCATTAAGCAAATCATCCTAAAGTTTATTTGCTTATCCACTGGGAGCCAGCGCCATTGGTGAAGAAGGAAAGAGGTAGAAGAATGTTTGGGAAGGCGGATGAGGAGCCTGCCGGCAGCATTCTGAAACCTGGAGGTGTCTTAGAATTGCCTTATCTGCCCCAGGTACTGACTATTGCCGTAATCAAGCCTAGATAATATCAAGGCTTGCATGACTCTTCTTTTAGCAGCAGATGGCAAAATCCACAGAATCTTTTTGAGCCATTTCATTGTGGCAAAGCAGGTAGAAGCTACTTTAGCCACTTGAGGCTTCATGGACAAGGTGGAAATGAACACAAAAAGATGATGGACGGATTGTTGAACATTGTCAAACAGTCACCCCCACTCACAGATCTGGGTTTAATCCATCATTATTTTGCTTGCCTCCCCAGTCCAGTTTAGACCCAGCCCTATGCAAATCAACCTTGACCCTGTTCCCCATTGGAACAGTCCAGCCCGAACTCCCAGGCCAGGTCCTCCCTCGAATTGAGCCAGAAGCCGAAGCTCTTCAATTTATTGGTGGGTACATGAGGTTTTCCAAGCAAAGCAGGCCAATGTTGGTGCCCACAGAGCTGGGGATCTTTGCCAAGCACCATGACCTCAGTCTTGTCTTCATTTAGTTCCAGAGAGTTGGTATTCATCCCGGAGTAGACAAGGCAGAGGCAGGAGTTGAGATTATCTGAGTTGACTGCAAGCCTGGGCGATAAGGAAAAGAGGATCTGGGTTTCGTCTATGTAAGAAAACAGGGTTAGTCCATAGCCCTCCATCAGGTCCGTGAAAGGGTGGGCATAGATATTAAAGAGCAAAAGGCTAAGGGTGGATCCCTGCGGAACTCCCAAGGTAAGAGAATGTGAACCAGAGACTGCTTTCAAAGAGAAGACCTGAAAGGTGCGGTCCATCAGGAAGGAGGATATCCAAGCAGGTGGGAGAAAGTCAAGAGGAGAACCAGACTTGGTTGACTGCAGTAGGTCCGACAGACTAGGGCAGTCCAGGGGGGGCAGGGCCTGAAGTCTTGCCAGGGCACCTATTGTCACCGGATTTCCTACCCTGGGGGAGGGTAGGGTGGAGTTGGAGCTAGGTTTGGGAGGGCTCAGCTGGGTGCTGTCTTACCTAGAGCAGGCCAGAGTCAGCTCAATGTCTGTAACCTTCCCAAAGAAGAAGTCAGCAAGCTCTTCACATTGGGACTGTAACAGTGAGAGGGGTGGAACGATATTGTTGGGGGAGGATAGGTCCTAACGACTTTAAAAAGACTTAAATATGTACTTTGAGGATGCTACTTGTTCACTTAGTGAAACCCTCATAGAGGACTTGGACCCCCTAAACCTAATGCATTCCTCTTCCACTCATAAACCAAGCCATCTGCTTGACCCCATTTTCTCTAACGTGGTTGGCATCACCTCAGACCCCTCCATTCCACTTCTTTGGTCCAATCACTTTTTTATCTCCCTCTACCCTTCACCCACTCAGAAGGTAGCCAGGCCTAAAGTTCTGCATGAAATTGGGCCACATTAGATACTTCCGCCTTTAATTCATGCCTGCTGAAAACCATTACCCGCCCCGGTCCGACGAGGTAGCTAGTACCTTTGTGCGGAGGGCGGGTCAGGGAGAGCCAGGCACTTCCTGTTGGTCGCTGGAGCGGTTAGCGCTCTAGTGCTTGCTTTTGCTGAACTATTTAGGCTGAGCCTTCTCATCTGTGAGCTGCGGTAGGGTGACTGTGGCAGAGTCGTCCCGAGCCGCTTGCTTGCCAGAGGTGCCTGAATCGCGCTTCGCGCAGTGTGTAAACGCTGTGCTCAACTTATACAAAAGCTATTGTTAATCACTGCTGACTGCTGAATTTTAAAATTGATGTAAGAATTTTAAAATTATTAGATTTACAAGCCTGTCTGCGCCAGTAAATATCTCACGCTTCCTTGTTCCTTTCTACCTGATTTACTAGGGGGAGGACAGTACCTTGGGAAGTTGGGGAAGCCTGGGCTCGATTTTCACTCCTGCCCGCCCTGGTCCGACGAGGTAGCTAGTACCTTTGTGCAGAGGGCGGGTCAGGGAGAGCCAGGCACTTCCTGTTGGTCGCTGGAGCGGTTAGCGCTCTAGTGCTTGCTTTTGCTGGGCTATTTAGCCCTCGCCCCCTCCTGAGCGTGCAGCGGTCGCGCGCAGGGGAGCCGAAGACGCGCCGAAGAGCAGCCAAAGAGTAGCCCGCCTGCGCCCGTCCGCAACTGGACTGGGCTAGGGGCTATGGACTCTGCCCGATTCAACATGGACGCTATGAGGGACTGCCGCATCAGGTATTCAGCCCAGACTCTAAAAAGTTTCCAACTAAAGCCACTAGTAGGTTGTGCCCGCGGCTCCTGGCCATGCCCAGAAGGCCCTTTCTCATGCATTAATTGTAGGCTCCAGGCCTCTCACACACCGGCACATCAAGTGGATACAACACAAGGGGACTCCAGAATCAAAGGGTCTGAAATGTTTTCTTCTGAACATCCGCTCCTTACCAAAGCATCACTCTGAACTTTGGGATCTGATTAACACAGTCAAACCTGATATATGTTTCTTAACTGAAACTTGGCTAAAACCACACACCATCTCTACTATCACCCTAGGAATTCCCGCAGGATATAAAATCCAAAGACTCGATCGCCCGAT
This sequence comes from Lissotriton helveticus, assembly GCF_964261635.1. NCBI lineage: Eukaryota > Metazoa > Chordata > Amphibia > Caudata > Salamandridae > Lissotriton > Lissotriton helveticus. The sequence continues at coordinate 1,541,974,490 of NC_136067.1, read as the reverse complement.
TAAAATCGGAGGGGGCATTGCCATAATCTATGAAGAAGGGCTGAAGGTGTCCATAATAGAAGAACAAAGTAGCCCCCTCATGGAAGCTAGGATCTTCAGGATTAGCGCAGGCTCCAAAGATCACTGGAAGGGAGCACTAGTCTATCGTCCGCCGGGGTCTGATGCAGGCTTTACATTAACCCTAATCGAACTATTGGCCTAATATTTTAAAGCCAAGGAAAACTTTCTTCTTCTAGGAGATTTTAACTTTCACGTAGATTCCCCCAATCTTCCTGAAACGGTGTCCCTGCTGTCCGACCTCTCTTCACTAGGGTTGGAATTGCAGAATAGTGGCCCCACTCATATAGGAGGTCACACATTGGACTTAATCTTCTCTAACTTCCCCAAGATACGGTGTCGTCCCTCCTCCCGAATAAGTTGGTCTGACCATCTTATGAGTGAATTCTCCCTCCTTGGCCTGGAAAGACCTGCCAAACGACCCCCCCCTTATGGCGCAGACAATGGCACAAGGTGACACCGAATGAACTACAGGAAGTTTGGAGAGAACCCTCCATTCTAGACACAGATAGTACAGAGTCCGCCCTATCCAAGTTCAATACCGCCCTTTTGGAGGCGGTTGATCTACTGGCCCCCATGAAACTCCTTAAACAGTACCCCACGTCCAAACAGGAAGTTTGGTACACGGAACAACTCAGACTGGAAAAACAGGGATGCAGGAAACTGGAAAAAACATGGAGGAAAAACCACTCTGAGGAAAGTAGGAAAGAATATCATAAAGCCTTGTCCTCCTATCATAAAAGCATCAGGTTGGCCAGGAAAACCTGCCTCGCTTCACAACTAGCGGAGGAAGGCAATTCTTCAAAGGAACTATATAAGATCTTGCAGACCTTTGTTAAACCTACTGCCTGTGAAAGCCCAGATTATTTCTCTCAGTCTCTTTGCAATAACATCTCCCTGTTTTTCGAAAATAAAATAGAGGCTATTTACGAAACAATTACCACAGCCACCAATCTAAAGGGTAATACTGTTAACCTCCCCCTAAGCCCTCCTACCTGTAATAATGATACATCAACTGCCTTTCCAGAGGCTACTCAGGGGGATATAAATTATTTAATGAACCACATTAAAACAGGGTCACCTCTGGATTTTCTTCCGGCCAAAATGGCTGCCTCTTTAAGCAGCCTACTCTGTCCTGTGGTGCAAACTATCTTAAACCTCTCCCTTAAGGAGGGCCAAGTACCCCAAGAATGGTAATGAGCGGTAGTAAATCCAATTGGTAAAAACTCGGCCATGCCATGGACAGACCCATCCAACCTCCGCCCCATCTTTCTTCTGCCGTATTTGAGTAAACTGACCAAGAAACATGTGAACACCCACTTGTCTAAATTCATCAAGGCTTCGGGGGGTCTTGACCACACTCAATCTGGGTTTAGACCCAACTACAGCACCGAATCGGCACTCCTCTCTGTGTCAGATAACATCAGGATGGCACAGGACAGAGGGAGCTCCATGATTCTGGTGCTGTTGGACCTGCCCGCAGCCTTCGACGCGGTGTCACATGATATTCTACTGGGTCGACTGCAGAAGGTGGGGATTGGAGGTTTGGCGCTGTCCTGGCTTGAGAGCTTCCTCTCTGGCCGCTCACAGAGCGTCAGCTTGGGCCCCTATCGTTCGACATCTAGGGAGCTCACTAAGGGGGTTCCACAGGGCTCATGCCTAAGCCCAAAATTATTTAATGTGTATGTGGCCCCCCTAGCCGACATCGTGAGAACATATGGATTTACGCCAGTGTCGTATGCTGACGACACTCAGCTCTTGTTTCCATTCCATACCCTCACTCCAGCAATTAAACACTCTTTTGCTGAGGGTATGAGAGCGGTATCCAGCTGGATGGCCTCCAATTGCCTACAATGCAATGTGGGCAAGACCGAGGTTATGCTCTTTGGAGAGGCCCCCCTCCTGTGGTCGCCGGACTGGTGGCCTCTGGATTTGGGACCCATTCCCATCCCCAAACAGACAGTGAAGAACTTGGGCGTACGAATGGATCAGGGACTGCTACTGAAGGAACACGCGAACCAGGTGACTGGCTCTTGTTTTTGGACAATCGGACTTCTGAGACGTGTGTTTCATTTCTTGCCGGACGACCATAGAAAAACCCTTGTCCAGGCCCTGGTAGTTAGCAGGTTGGATTATTGTAACAGCCTTTTTATATCTGCTAATGAAGACGTACTTAGCAAACTACAAGTGGCTCAGAATACCGCAGCAAGACTGGTCCTAAATGTCCCGCCCAGAACACCCTCCCGTCCGCTCCTGGAGAAGCTTCACTGGCTGCCTATCCGCCAGCGGACAAGATTCAAGATCTGTTGCACTATACACAAATGCCTTTACGGCTCAGGGCGACAATATCTGACGGAAAAATTCAAATTCTACAAACCTGCGCGCCCTCTGCGCTCTAGCAACCAAGCTCTGTTAAAAATTCCATCTATCAGAAGAGCAAGGCAAGGTGGCCGAGCACTTTCTTACATAGGCCCCACCCTATGGAACAATCTCCCCCCTCAAACTGAGACAAAACCCGAATCATTCTATCTTTAGGAAGACATTAAAAACTCATTTGTTTTTGACAGCATAAACCTTTTCACACCTCTAAGAGCTCTGTTTTAGACACACATGGCGATCTAAGCGCGGAGATACCCCTACGGGGGTCGAGTCTGGCGCTATATAAGCATATAAATAAATAAATTACTCAGCTAGCCCAGAAGATCACTCTGGATCAAGCCACAATCAATAACTGGCTCCTTAGATAGAAATGTACCAGCTAAACCCAAATCCTCATTCAGACAGCATCCCTCTGCCCCCTGGTTTAAGGAGTCTCTACAGGCAGATAACAAAATCTGTAAATTCCTGGAAAGGGCCTGGAGGAAGCTTAATGACGACAACTCAAAAACTAAATACAAACAAACACTGAGACAGTACCATTTGTACTGCAGGAATGCACATGCTTTGTTTTACTCACAAGAAACGTTTCTACTTCAGAAAATAATGCAGCTCCATCAAAGCATGTTACTGTGCTACATCCCCTCTTGTGACCACATAACTACACCCCCCTTTGTCACCACATAAACCTATGTACAAAATGATGCACCACTTAGTGGAACATGCCAACACTTCCCTATTGCACTGACACAACCTGTGTAGGAGATAATAGACAGTATCAACAATGTGATCATAATGCTTTTATACACCAGCAATCCTAGTTCTGGAGCATGTAAACAGTAAGAGAGACTTTGTTTGATCCTGTTAACACTGCAATAAATACCATACAGCAATATGTACACAAAAGATACATGAATAGAAAAAGATTGCTATCTAAAAGGTATTGTTAGAATCTAACTGCAAATGAAACTGGAAAATAGTGAAAGCGTGAGCTGCAAACAACTAACCTGTGACAGGTGGGAGGAGCCAGCCAGAGACCTCTGAAAGTGGGGGAAAATGTCCCTACTCTTTAGCTACGTAAGAAATGCACTGGACCGTCCATGCCTATCAACGTGAATAGTGCTTAGGCTGCACGTTGTTTAAGGGACACGAATCAAGCTGCAATTCTCCACCAGCAATGTGGAAGCCTAGAATCATAAAAACAGGCGCCTCCTCCACTAGGGCAGAGGAGCATCGCCCCACTGCTTTCTCGCAGTGAGAGAAAGCCAAAATATAAAATGGTAATAACTTTTGGTTATTACCATTTTATGTTTCTTTCTGCATGGCGGGCGGGTGAGTGGAGCTGCCCGGGCAGGGCAGGAGTGGTTTGTCCACTCCTGAGTGTGCATGACTGGTTTGGTCGGCCCTCTGGGCTGTCCAAACCAGTCATGTGCACTCTGCACTTCTCCATGCAGGCTGCATTGCAGTCTACATGGAAACTTGGCTCGGTCCAAACTGGGGTGGTGTAGTGGGCAAAAGAACGATGGATTTAACCCAGATCTTTTGACTCTGGGAGAATTTTTGCATTGTCAGCATTCCGTCCATCATTTGTTTGCTGTAACACTTTTTTCCCTAAGTGGGATGGGTATGCCTAGACGTGGGTCCCTTGCTCATTGTGCTACTGGATTCAAGCTAGCCTGGCTGAAGAAGGGTGACATACCCTGAAACCGGTCCCAGGATGCTTGTTTTCGGTCCAGGGAGGACCTGGTCTGGCAGTTTGGTCTGGACTGTTCCCATGGGGCACAGGGTCAAGACTGATTTGCATATGGCTGGGTCCAAACTGGGGTGGCGTTGTGGGCAAAAGAACGATGGATTTAACCCAGATCTTTTAACTGGGGGAAAATGTTTGCATTGTCAGCATTCCGTCCATCATTTGTTTGCTGTAATACATGGAGAACAGGCCATCCCCGACCAATCACAACGCTCCCTAGAGGATTGTGTTTGACTTAGGAGAGGGGAGGGAGACTGCCTCCAACCTGTTTGCTTCCTGTTCTGGAGGCAGGAGAGCAGCCAGGGGCAGTGAAGACGCGGGACCCAGGCTGGCAGAAAAGTAGTTTTTTTTGCTATCAAAAATTGACCCCTTCACCCCGCGCGACCCCTCTACCCTACACGAATCAACGCCTGCCCCCCACCCACAAGTCATGCCGGCTTCAACTGTTCAGCAGTAACATTCCAAGTGTAACTTTGTCTTCGTCAGCTGCGAGGAGCTAAATATCAAGCCAGACATTGTCAAATTACAGAAGTTAACATGGTGGTTGATATATTACCATCCATATTGCGCAAATTATATACTGCCGATGAGAGTCAGTTGTTCGGCAAAACAATAGTGGTTTTTCAATTATTTATCCAATCCTTAATTAGAATAAAACCTTTGGCTATACATGGGCATTGATTTATGAAATCAGCAAATGAAGCACAGCAGCAGTTTGTCATATATATTGTTGACATTATCATTTCTCAAGACCTTGTGGCTACAGCAATGTTACAGACAGTTCATGTTCACTTAGAGGCCAACAGGCATTTGCAAGTACTTTGCAGGGTTGCTACTACTGAGCGTCACAAAATGGAACCGGAATCAAAATGGATTCTACAGCATAAGACCAACTGTATTTCATTGCGGCGGAAGGATACGCCACCCTATTTTTGACGGTTCACCTTCATCAAACAAACTCTAATTAAGCACCTAAGTCGTTTGTTATTTTTCTGTGAAGGATCAAGCCATGTAGTTACCAGTCCATAAACGCTCTATCTCATTGGGTGTGCCATAGAGATCTTGGATATTCTGACTCCAATGTCTTGGGTCACTATCATGCACAATATGGTTCTTTAAGTTATCAACTTCCTTGAATGTGAACATAAGAAGCTCCGTTGCTATATTATTTGTTCGTAGTATGGGCCAGTGTTTTTTGATAATCTTTGTAATTTTCTTTCTCAGTAAGCCAAAGCTAGAAACAAGACATATTAGTGTGTTCTCATCTTAGGGTATGGTGTAAAATAGTTTTCACGTGGACAGTACCAGGCTGTTTTCAGTGAACATTTCACTATTTTTCTTAGGTACCTTAACCCTTACCAGGTCTTTTATATATGATGTCTGCTCCATGAAATTGCTGTCCCTCAATTTGCTGTTAGTCCAAAACAGAGAAACCGTCCAAATGGAAGATATTAATTTAAAGCTTTAGAGTGAATACTGAAATACCGTAACAGGGCTTTACATTTGATTGATTTACTGTACTCAATAGTGCCCAATACACCCTGTGAAGGTATTATGTATGTCCAAGATCATCTATGATTGCCTTACTGTAGTTGTGAGTGAAACGTAGGTTGAGATAAGTTACTCCTTTGGCAGAATTCATTGAGGAAGTTTTTTTCACTTCTTCATTTCATGAAAATATATTCTAGGAACTGATTACATAAGTGAATATGGCGGCTGAATTGATATTATATACAAAATTGTCCATATAAAGACTGCAAAAATGTAACTTCTGGTTTCAAACAAAAAGCCTTCTATGAATAAGTTAATATATTTGCCCTCTGGTTCAAGTATGCAGCCGCAGCCAGAAATGAAAGGGGTACCCGGAGGAGTAGTAGGTCTCTTGTAGATCTTGGGTAAAGTATTTACGACTGAAGCCTGTGGAAACCTGTTGTTCAAGAATGAAAATTCATTGTTATTCAAGAATCTATCTGCATCTGCATTCATGGATAACTCAAAAATTTATTTTCATATATTTGATAGAGGGCTGCAATTAAGTGGCACTTAATCATTAACATTAAACGCACATTCTGACATTTGTGCAAATGATAACCATGGCCCTAGAATCTGGTCACCTCCCTCTATCAATGAGAGAAGCACAGGAAGTCTCACTACTATTACCCAGATGAGACCTCACTGACCGAACCTTTTAAAGAACGATCTCTATGAGGAATAGTGATTACAAAATCCTCAGTAAGATCTTTGTCATGAGATTACAAACATTATTGCCCATGCTAACAACCTCTGATCAAAATGGTTTTATCCCTGAAAGGAACACAGCAATTAATATTAGGATGGCCAGAGCGCAGACAGAGGGGGATATTTACAATAAATTGTCGGAGCGAGGTGTTACTCCAAAATTGGTAACGCAGCGTTCTAACATTTTTGAAACCCAGGCATGCGCCGTAATTACAAAAATATGGCATACTTCTGCGTTTCCGCTAGCACTAGTGCTAAAGAAACGGCACAGAAACCAGCACAGGCGCCCTTGCATTATGTTGCAATGGTGCCTGCGCCGCAGGGAGGATTTTTATGTGCAGGAAAGGACACCTTCCTGCAAATAAAACATCTTTACTGGTGATTTACTGTTTCTATGTGTGCTGTAGAATGCACTAAAAGTGACGTTCTGGTGGCTATATCCCCTTGGAAATATGCCCCTGAGTGCCTAATTTTACAAACAGTGAAAAAACACAGAATCCTCTGCCAGGGATGCCCGCCATCACAAATGCTGTTTGCATTGGCAATGGAACCATTAGCTACAGTTATTGAACAGTATGCACATGTTTTTACTATATTCTGATGATTTACTAATGCTCATGAAAAATGGGAGAACAGGAGTAATGGCAGTCACAAAGGAGTTGATGTTCTTTGGTGCGATAGCAGGGATGTGCGTGGATTGGACCACAACATTTGCATTTCTGCTTTAAATAGGCCAGTAGGGTGCCAGTGCCAGCGCTACATAGTGGCATTATCAAAATGAGGGAATGTGATACCCTGTTTATCTGATATCTATAGGAAGTACGCTCAATACAAAGCCTAAGATAACTATAGACCCTCATCAAAAAACCACATAACTGTAACTCGGACCCTCAGCCTTGACCGCCCTTTTGCTCAAGTTAATACAAGGACATAAATGGTCAAATACAAGTCATAACTATATTTAAAACCAACTGATGCTCCCCTAAAGTTGTAAGTTTAGGAACTGTCGAATTGATAGCACCACATTAAAAATCCTTAGTAATGGCAGTAGGATGCATGGCTTGGTAGCTGAAGATGGCGGTCGAGGTTCTTTGCACTCCAGCTGTGATTATTCTGTCTGCATCTGGGGGGACCACCAGCAAGAATGGACAGACTTGGCCCCCCTGGGATCTCCCCCTGCCCCTGGTTGCCCTACTGGGGCAGAGAAGTGGGTGCTGGGCCCACCTGGCGGTGGGCGCCAGAGGAGTCACCAAGGTGGGGGCGGATGCAGCCTGGGGCGCAACAAGCCTGAGCTGCGGCTCCTCAACCTTGCTGCTGGAAACAAAAGGAGGGGGATATCCCTCACCAGGAATCCGACAACTGCTGGGCAGCATGACTTTGGTGAGAGAATGGAGGCCGCATAGGAGTGGATGAGCTTGGGAGTTCTGGTGGCCTGGGAAGCCCTGCAAGGCCGTAGAACTCATGGTTCATGAAGCCATGCCCCTCATATTTATGCCGTTGAGGAACATACCAAAGGGACTGAAGTGAGACATCTTTGCCCCCTTGGGATAACCAGTGAGGAGGCCAGAGAAGTGTGAACAGGTCGGAGTGAAGTGGCCTAACCATGCTGAAGCCTTTGGTTCTAGCACCGCACCCTCACTCTCATCAGTGGGAAGGTATGAGCCGGAGGTCCCGGCGTGGAGGGACTTGCCCTGTTGGAACCCACCAGAGAAGAGGCCCAAGAAGTGTGGGCGGGTCAGGCTGCTAGGACAGTGACGATCCCATGATGGGTGGAAGGAGGGGCAGCCAGAGAGCAGTTGAGGGCCCCAAGAAGGCAGCAGCTACACGCGCCCTTTTGGAGTGACAGAGGTGCAGCGGGCCAGCTGGTAATGGAGTCTCCCCCTTGGGTAGTGCCAAACCTTACCAGGAACAGTTGTGGGGAGTTCTTGGACAGGGGGGCTAAGGCATGAGAGAAGCCTGATTCGCCTGGATTTGGATGACTCCAGGATGGGGGAGCCTCCTGCAGCCATGGTGCAGGTGGGGCAGTGCAGTCCTCACAGGGGACCCTAGACAAATATGCAAAGAAAGCAACCTCAACAGGGGAGCGGTAGGAAGCCAGCCTAGAGACGAAATACACTCCAACTGTGCCATATTGCAAACTATCAAGGACCCTAGTTTGGCTTTAAAAACCCACATTGAAGGGGTTGGGACGGAGGTCTCCTGTTAGAACGGAGGGTCTCTAGTTGTCAATGGTACCTTTGACCAAATAGGGACCCTTGGGGAGTACATTGGATAACCCCTGCTCACCCCCTTGGTAGCTTGGCACGAGCAGACAGGCTTATCTCTGTTGGAGAGCTTTCCGACCCAGATCGGAATCGAGCCCTAAGTGTAATAAAGAAATTAGGCAGACGTATGTGTTTGCAAGTATTTGAGAAGAGCCACGCCATTTTTAAGGTTAATAGTTCTAGAAATCTCCACTTTACACCATTTTCATTTCATGGAATATGTAATGTGAATTTTCTGAATTCAATAAAAAAATCCTCTTCTTAATATATATGTCTCTGTGAACCATTGGTGCTTAAATATTTGGGTACCCCGGGCTTCTGGCAGGTTATACAGTCGTTTTTTTCTTCTTTTTTTTAGAATATTTCACTGCATTTGCTTTGACTGTAGTATAATAAGCAGTAGGAAGCCTCTAAATACTGAGAAGAATACATTTCGAAAAGAATCTGTGGTTACTCTTTACTAAGGTTTTCACCTCTCTTTCAACCCAATAGTGCGGCTAGACAAACTGGAAAATGTAAAAAAAAATATTTGTACTATAGTACCAGTAGTGGCAGATGTTTACTCCATGTGGAGAGGCGGGCGGGGGGGATGAGGGGATGTGAGAGGGGAGAGGGGATGTGAGAGGGGATGAGATGGGGTGAGGGGGGCATAGGGGTAGTGAAGGGAGGGGGAAAACACAAAACAGTACTAATTAAAAAACGTACCTTCCGCCGGCCGCGCCACGCGTCGCGCTCATGAAATCCCCCAGCCCCTGTCACTCAAACTCCAGACAAGGAATACACAACCTAGCAGAGGCAGGCATGGATAGTCAGACAAGAAAATTCCTGCTTTCTAAAAGTGGTATTTTCAAACACCGAATGTTAAAACCAACTTCACGAACAGATGTATTTTATCATTCTGAGTTCAGGCATAGTAAACTTGAATTTCCATCTAGTTCCCTGAGTCAGTTAGGATTATAAGATGTTATAATCAAACTGCCCATTCTGGCCTCTGGGGAACAGGTAGCCTTGCAATAGTGAAAAACGAAAATGTCTGTAATTCACTATTAGGACATGCCACACACACCAGGTCATGTCCTACCTTATACTTACAATGCACCCTGCCCTTGGGCCTACTTTAGGGGTGTCTGATATGTAGAAAAGGGAAGGTTTAGGGACTGGCAAGAGGGTGCACTTACAAAGTCGACATGGCAGTACTAGACCACACACAGGCTCTGCAATGGCAGGCCTGAGACACATTGCACAATGTGCTTCTGTGGGTGGCACAACCAATGCTGCAAGCCCACCAGCAGCATTTGATTTACAAGCCCTGGGCACACACGGTGCACTGTACTAGTGTCTGAAAAGTAAATCAAATAACCCAATCATGGAGTCACCAATCAATACACCAATTGACAATAAAGAACATATGCACTTTAGCACTGATCAGCAGTGGTAAAGTGCCCAGAGTCATAAAACAGCCAACAACAGGTCTGAAAAAATACAGGAGGAAGGTAAAAAATTCAGGGATGACCCTGAAAAAAGGGCCATGTCCAACATCTCCCTCCTGCAACCCAACCTCTGGAAGGTAACTGACCAGATGGCAGAAGTGGAGGCACGGGTCTCGTCAGTTGAGGACGAACTGCAATTCCTCAAAGAAGATTTTGTCAGACTGCTGTCTGTGGCCCTGCAATTGGAGCGGGCGGAAGGGAAGATGCAGAGGGCCGCTATTGGCAGAACAATATATGGTAGGTGAGACCCCGCAGGGGCTGGTGGGTGATTACCCAAAGCAATACCATGCCCGCTGGTCCCACTATTGGGTCCCTGAGAGGCCTCTCTCTCCCTGCTTTGTCATTGAGAGGACACATAGATCCTTGGCACCCCGACTACTGCAGAGGCCTCCACCCAGGCTGGTAATCCTACGCCTTCTGAATTTTTCTGATAGGGACGCTACTCTTACAGAGGCTCGTCGCTAACAAACAGTGTTGCTGGAGTACAACTGGATGATGATTTTCCAGGACTATACTTTGTGGTGCAACAGCATCACAGACCGTCACTAAAGTGAAACAGAAATTGAGAGCAATGCAGATAAAATACATGCTCCTAAATCCAGCCTTGCTAAAGATTATCTTCCAGGGAAAGAGTATCTTTTTTCGAGGACGCCTGGTGATGGGCCACGGAAAGAACACATCTGTCCGGGTGGGTTAATGGGGAGGCCCTCCGGGGGCTTTGACACCTGGCAAAGGGCCCCATCATCCAGGGCCAAGCGTTTTCGGAGATGGGTAAGGTCAACGACAGCCCCTCATGGACTGGACTGTGGGGGAGGTGCTGAGATTCCTCCATATTGAGAGAGGAGGCAGATACCCAAATGGACTTGCGTTCATTTGATGGGAATTCCTCTCCCACCCCCAGAGCCGACCCCTGCCAAAAACCGACCCAGTACATTGACCAGGTCGATTGACAATACATTGGAAACCCCCAATGGGCATGGGGAGATGGTGATGAGCTGGTGGGGAGCCGCGGGTATACCCCGCTGATGAAAAGTCTCTCAAGGAAGGGGGGAACCGGTCCCTGAATAGATACGCTGAACTATAAGAGCCACGCAGGGGTATCCCCCTAGAAGTGTTCTTCTTTTATTCCTAAGTTACTATGGGGAGCATTATACAATGGGGCAACAGATACTTCCACGGCAGAAGTGTGGAGTTCTACCCCAAGATGCTGGCAGTTTTGTTCTGTTTACACAGTTGTGGCTGCTATAAATGTGCTTAATGTTTCAAACCACCATGGTAACATGCATCAATGTACCGTACATCATAGGTGGCAATGGGGACTTGGCATTAGCCAATGCAGAAGTATTAAAAGGGCGGGGGTGCCTACCACACTTAGAAGCAGAACAATTTATACCCAGCAAAAATAATGACTAGCAAGGCTGAACCACCTGGAGTGAAGGAGGGAAACATTACTGAGGCTGAAGACTCCATGGCCCCCCAAGTGATGGGGGCTGCGGCCCATCTCACGTTCCTATTGTGGAATGTTAACAGTCTCCTGGATAAGATTAAGAGAGGGATGGTCGCACAATACCTTCAAGAGACAATCTCCAGATGTGGCACTGCTCCAGGAGACACATCTGGCCAGAAACAAGGGCCCCTATTTCAACAGAGGACAATAAGCAGTATTAGCCCACAGCGGATATACAAGGTGATGAAGAGGGGTTGAAGAATTAGCCAAAAAAAACATTCCAAGTGGAGCAGACATGGCTCAACCCGTTGGGAAGATTTGTAGTCATGCTGTGCACAAGAGCCTGGAAAGCACTCCTGGTGCTTACCATTTATGCTTTCCCCAAGGTTCACAGGCAAGTGTTTGAGGCTGTAAGCCCAATCCTGCTGAAGGCAGCCGCGGATAGTAGGGGAACTTCAACACGATAATGGATATCTCAATAGACAGATCCCCCTGCACGCCTGACACCTACACAGAACTTGTTACCATTAGGGCAGTTTTCGTTTGCAATGGGGCAACCAGGGGAGTGGTCATGCTCATGCTTCTTCAGGGCTCACAGATCATTCTCTCGGCTAGATTATACACTCATTCCCATGAGGGAGTGCCCAGATAATATAGTAGTAGAATAACAGCCTAAAGGCATCTTGGACCACGCTCCACTATAACTAGAGTTCAGGCCAGGAACTGCTGCCCGGGGGCCTAATTGCCGATTGAGCAGCTGGGCCCTCCAGGATAACGAGAATGGGAGCAAACACCGTATTAACTCTGAGCTTTAGTTCCAGGGAAAATAAAGATTCTGTGAGCTCCCCAGTGATTCTCTGTGAGGCCTGCAAAGTGGGACTTCGAGACAGAGCTCAAAACATTGTCTCTCATAAAAAAGATGAAAACAGCAGAACGTACTTGCACTAGAACACCAAACTGTGACCACCATGAGTTGAGTTCTACCGGGGGATTGGGATGCAGCTGCACCACTTGGAGGTCCTAACAAAAGAGTATTACAATCTGACTCATGACCTGCCCACACAGCAGTTCCTAGCTACCCAACAAAGACTGCATGAAGTAGGCCATAAGGCAGAAGACTGCTGGCGGGGTTTAGTAGATGTAAACTAGTGGTCCATGGATAGGGGAGTTGGAGGTGCCGGATTGATCTAGGATTTGGATGGATGATAGCAGAGAAGTTTGCACAGTATTACTGAGACCTTTCTTGCCTTCCTTGTGGAATTGTCCCACCCGCAGCTGACACAGGAAGCTATGAAAAGAAGACCAAGATCTCGCCTTGGAGCAATTGATTAAAGCATTGGGGTTAATGCAGCTGGATAAGACACTGGGACCCAATGGCATCCTGGTGCAATTTTATGATTCTCTCCATGCTCACAGGGGCCCTGGAGGGTGGGGAGTTCCCACCAGACCTACGCACTGCAATATTAGTGGTGCTGCCCAAAACTGGAAAGTCTGGCACCAGCTGTTCCTCCTAAAGGCCATTCTCCATTCTGAACACAGAGGTAAAGATTCTAGCAATGGCCCTGACGACCAGAATAGCAAAGGTCATTTCTGGGTTGGTTCACAGGGGTCAGACTGGGTTCATGCCCCGCAGGGCCCCAAGACAAAATCTCTGCCGCCCCACTGTTGGTTAAATCGTCTACGGGATGCAAAACTGCCTTTCCGACTGTGTCACTGGACGTGGAAAAAGTGTTTGATTTCTTATGGTGAGACTATCTAATTCATGTTCTGGTCAGGATGGGATTTGCCTGTCGTTCTGCTGATGGGTATGAATATTATACCACAACCCAGAAGCATGGGTCAAGATGAATGGCATCTTATCGGAGGGGTTTGGACTGGAGAGATGGAACCACCAGCGATGCCCCCTCTTGCTATTCCTGTTTGCTCTGTGCCTGGAGCCCCAGCCTGCTGGCTGATGATCAGGGGGGATCTGATGGGTTTCAGGGTGATCGACTGGGAGGCAGAGAAGGTCTTCTAGTACAGACACCATATTATTGTATCTCTCTCACCGAATTGTCTATATACCAGCAGTCCTGTCAGGGTTTTGCAATTTTGAAAAATACGCGGGATACAAAATTAACTTGGATACATTGGTATTATACAAACTGGGCCTGTGGTCCCCAGATATAGTGATCCTAACTCAGATGCCCGCTACTAGAGAGGGCTTTTGCTACATAGGAGTAGATATTAGATCCACTTAACAGGGGATGTTCAAACCGAATATAGAAATTTTTACAGACCTTCCGGCAAGATGTTGGCCACTGGAGGCAACTACCCTCTCGATTATGGGAAGAGTAGCTCTTTTTAAACTGGTCACCTTACTCAAATATCTATATGTTCTCCAGAACACCCTGAGGGCAGTACCGGAGGAATTTCTTAATAAAGTTGGTAATACGCTTCAAACCTTACTTTGGGACGGGGCCCTCCGTGTATCACTCTCAGAGGAACATATATAATGGGGGTATCTCCCTGCCAGATTTAAGGGTATATTACTGGGCATCCCAATTCTAGCCTGTTAACGAGTGGTGCTTCCCAGCTATGCGAATAGAGAGGTAGATCATGGAGGATAAGTCCCACCTATGATACCTCTAAATGATTCCACTCCCACTTGCTTGACCCCAAAAAAGCACCTTGGATTCTTGGGGAGAAGGTGGTACTTATGTGGGTTGGAGGGGTAACCCTCCCTGATGAACCCACTCTGGCTAGGGGACTAAGCCCTATTACTCGTATTGCTTGCCTCAGCAGAACACTGTATTTCGTTATTAATTTCTCTTCTGTCCGAGGCTGTTGTTAATGAATAGGCCACTCTGCCCTCGCATACCTATCCAAGTGTGTAGTTTCTGCTCCCACGTTAGAAGATGCTGAGGCTCGGCACAGTAACCTTGAATTGCCGATAACATCCATCTAGCAGGTGGTAGCTCATCCCTTTTTACCCACTTTGTTCATGTTCGGCCCAGGCCGGTATTTTTCCATTGTAGGTGTGGTTGGAGTCTGCTCGGGAGGAATGATTACTCACTGTAGACTGTTGGGGGGCCAGCCCCTCGGCAGACATCTTAGGGTGCAGGTCAAGACGGACTCCTCTGCAGAGTATTGCTAATAAAATATATACTGTATTCTCTACTGTCTGACCGACTCATTCTTGGGAAGGCATAGCAGGTGGTTGTAAGTAACACGGGTGGCCCCTAAGGGCCACTTCCTTCAGGACACACCAAAGGATCTCCAAGTTCTGGGAGGGAAATCCTTATTGGACCTGATAGGGATCTCAACACTTGGAGACATGGGGGGAAAGGTAGATTAAACCTTTTCAGGACTCACAGGCAGAGTATGATCTGCGAGATATACAAATCTTTTGCTACATTCAAATGCATCATGCCCTACATACAGAGGGAATACTGTGTGATAAAATGGAGGATGAAAATAGGCTACTCTGGGAGGACATGGCCACTAAAGCTATTCCACTAATGTATCGCAACCTTCCTCAACAACAGACTAGATAACTTTGGCTCGCTAAGAACAAGGTGGGAAACATACCTGTGTCCCATGGAGGAAATTGACTGGGAAGTAGTGCTAATGCACCCTAAGGAGGTGGCAATAAAAGCCAGCCTGAGACTTATACAGCTCAAGGTACTTCACAGGGTGTAGTACACTAGAACACAAATGTTCAGAATGGGTAGGGCATGAACCACCAACTGTATGCGTTGCGGGGTGGATGTGGGCATCTTTCTCCACATGATTTTGTCATGTCCAAAATTACAGACATACTGGGGGAAGGTAGTTGCTAAGCTTGCATGGATTTTGGATGCTGACACCCCCTCTACATCACAGTTTATATTACTGGGAATACTGGGAGACGTGGATCTCCACAGAAGATAGCTTATACTCTACGCTGGCCCCACATGAAAAGCCAGCGGGAGATCGGCATGACACGCTGCATGGAGGCAGAAAGGGTGGTATATGAGGCGGGGGTTGGCCAAAGAAATTTTGGAAACCATCATGCACACTTAGGGTGCTGCCACCGCTTCTCACCCTGTGATGTGGGAAACCCAGCAAAACACACAAGATGATGGAGATGATACGGGGAACCCAGCCCTCAGCCACTGCTTCAACTACAGCTGAATACAAAAAAGAAAATGATAATAACGTAACGTTATTATCATTTTCTCTTTTGTGTTCAGCTTGCTGCTGAAGTAGTGGGGTGGCGCTCCTCTGCCTTAGCGGAGGAGCCACCACTGGTGGTAGACCTATCAAAAGCTGGACTGTGAGACCCCGGCCTCTGGGACTTCCCCAATGGGTCAGGCTAGAGGCGCATAGCCACGGTGGAAGGGGAGAGAGTGAGGAACTGATCCAGCCCCTGCTGTCTCTACTGCAATAGTAACACTCTGATGACAATTGTACAAGACTATTCTGAAGAACCTGTAAATCCTAAATTTGGCATTGTGGTGTGTTTTGTTTTTATTGTTTTTGTGTAACACATTTTAATACAAAGAATATACAAATAATAATAATAAACAAATGGCAGTATATCTTTTGACAAGAAAGGCATGGGCATTGAAGCAAGATCATGCCCACAATGGAATAACCACTTTGAGTATATGTTGAAATAGAATATTATTCCTGAATATGTAAGATTGAAGGCATTGTGTTAAATAGCCATCAACATTAATGTAAAATCAATCAGCATAATTCTAGTAGAATGTAAATACGACTTGACTTTACTTTATATGGCCTCACACAAATACAGAATGGATGACATTACACAAATGTTTGATTAACAAATGCCAAGAAAAATCAGTTTAAACATAGTTGTTCCGAGATAGTTTGCTTACTGTCTTAGGTATTCTGTATGACAGGGCCTCCACCTTTATCCACTGATTTTGATATACAAGTTTTTTTCTAGAGTTGGTTAAAGGAAACCTTTACTTTTTTATTATATCACACGGAATAGATTAATGTCTCTTTTAGTACCAGATTTTCGAAGACCAACAGTTTTATGTACATGGTAGCACTGGGAGTATTCGACGTGGAGGGAGTCCTCTAGCTAGAGAGGCCGGCACTACAGAGAGCCAACATCAATCTATCAGCAGGTATTAACTCAAAGGATGGCATCCTTGGCAGAGAATGTATCTCTACAATAAACAATAAATAATTGCTCTTAAATTGTCCCTTGTTAAAGCTATGGTAGTTTTAAAATCTTTGTTAACATTATCAACTACTGTCTGTGTGATATGTAGAACACTCAATAATTTACCTGTAAAGGGCCTACTGCTTTCTGTTGAGTTAGCCCTAAAATTGTAACCTTGCCAGTGATTGACGTATCTGAATGTCTACCTGAATCTCTAATAACCAAGACTGTTTGGATAAAGTGGCAATCATGACGTTTGAGGTGGTAGTCAATTTGTACCAAACTATAGACCTTGTCTGCCTCAGATGTTGTGCGATCCCGGGATTAGCCATGCCCTTAGAAAAAGGCAGAGGAAGTATTAATAAATGATGCAGTAAAGGTAAAGTTGATTGCAATTGTCTGTACTTTTGATCAAGAACATATTATGCGGCTGATTTAGATTTTGGCAGGTCTTCTAGATGCAAATGTTTAGCTGTCCACCAGCACTGCAGGCAACTCTATCAATTGGTCGGAACCACCATCTTAACAGTTCCTGCCAATGTATTAAAAGTTTGACCTACAGTGCAGTCAAAATGATGGTACCATCTTTCAAACTTTTTTACATGTTTTTGATTTTCAAAAACAAAATCCCAAAGCCCTACCCTACCTCCTTATGTCTGTTTTGTGTTATTTCTAGGACTCGGGACTGAGTCTTGAGTACTAAGATGGCTGCAGCTACATCGTTGCTGATGTGATGGCAGCCAATCAGATCTTAGCTTGAGATCTGTTGGGTCCACGGGATCCTCTGAAGCATGATATATGCAAAGTTTTGAGCATTACTTGCTCAAAAACTACTAAACAGAATTGCACCAAATCACAAAAGCAAGCTTTCTGGAATAAGATCTAGCTTGCTGCCAAATTTGGTGTAAATGTGTTCAGGCATTTGGGCTGCCAGGGGATAGCCCTCCTCCCAGAGATATTCAATGGCCCCCAGGGATCCCATCCCACGGAGATAGCTCAGGGACTGTGTCCCAGGGTCCAAAACCCAAGAGCGGGGACAAGGTAAGTGTGGTGTCCTAGTGCACAGTGGGAACATAGACCTGCTCCAACTGGGTGGGAGAACAAAACCTTTTCCATGCCTGCACTAATCGGTGCATTCCCTTCAATTGGGCTCCAGTCGGTTGAGGATATGTACATTTCTAGGTGGACACCATAGTTCCAGCTCTTTCCTAAAACTAAGCAGATTGGGTTAAGGAAGCAATCTGGCATAATATTTTCTTACCAGATGGACTGCAAATTTAATGCCTGTTTCCAATCAGCTTGATACTAAAAGGGACCTATAAAAGATTCTATCTGAGCCGCAATATCAGGGCATGCTAGCTCCTTACCCACTTACCATGGAAACGCTAATTGTGACCGTTTTGAAGCCTGATTGCTCCTAGAACCTAGTTGTGGATCCAGAAACCTCAACTTACAGGGTAAAACATATGCAGCTCAAAAAGCTAATAGTACAGGTCTAATGACAGCTTACGCACAAAAAGATTAAATAATCCAACTGGCATACAGAGTATTGTGTCTGAGTCACAATAGGTGACAGCCTTCACATTGGGGGTACTTAATTTGTGTTCACATGTTATCCCTACCCAGTGGGCAGGCCTCCTAGGGGTACTCAAATATATCTGGGTGGGGGGTGCCATGCTCTAGCCAGGAGAAGCATTTATTGTGCCCCTAGGGAACAGAGACCAGCATCATGCTCAAAACAGTGCTCTATTGCTGTGAAGGAAAACTGAGTAGCTATGAGCCAATCTGTAACTGGCCATCAGTAATATTTTTTCACTCATGTATGAATGAAAGTAAGTGTCAAAGAGAGGGGGGCTCCAAATAACACTCATTTCCAATAATGGATCACACTGTGGATACTTTTACAATTTTAGGTAGTCCAGGCTTCCATTAGCATGTTGGCAATCATAAGTACTTTGTTTTATTTTTTTAAAGAATAATTGAACATAACTGCAATGGTTGAATTGCTAAATATGTTTAAAATCGCCACATTTATGTAATACATATGCAAATATGTTTGCTACGTTGGAGGGCCAGATTAATTGTTTTTTACATTAAGGGGTTAGGTATGAAAAAAGGTGAAGACCGTTCAACTAAGTCAATCCAAATTGTCTAGGTGTCTTCTCACACATGAATTGTGATATGATGTGATACCACAGGCGTCTCTTCCATGTGGGCAGAGAAAATGTGCCCGCTCTGCCTTCTCACACTGCGAGAAAGCAGAAGGGTATGCCTGGTTGGCTGGTCCTGCAGGAGTCCAGGGGAGGAGTGGCTTGCCCACTCTGAGTGCGCTGACTGTGTGGTCGGTCCCAGGGCTGACCAAACCAATCATACGCACTCTGCATTTTCTCTATGTAGGCTGCATGCAGCCTACATAGAGAAAATGGCCTCCCCATAGAAGCCTGTTGGGTTGGCATCCCAGCCAATCACAATTCCGCCATTGCAGCATTGTGATTGGCTTAGGGGAGAGGAGGGAGCCTGCCTGTGGCTGCTTCCTGTTCAGCCGGATGACACAGGACCAGGGCCGGACTGGGAACCAAAACCGGCCCTGGCAAAGTGCTCGGCCGGCCCACCCTCGGGTGGGAGGGGGGGGAGGGAGAAGGGGGTTGAGCCCTTTGCCAGGGCCGCTTTTCGGCCGATTTTGTTACAGGGCCGATTTTGCAGCTATGCTGCAAAAACGGCTCTGCAACAAAACCGGCCCCCAGGGCCCAAAACCGGCCCCCACCCTTGCGGCCGACCGGGGGATTGCCCGGTTCCCACAACGGCCAGGCCGGGCCTGCACAGGACAGGCCGGCAAAGGTAAATTAACGTAAGTGTTATTTTTTTTTATTAGACTCTCCTCCCCACGTGGCCCTCTCCCTGCGCATCCCACCCGTGAGTCATACCGCCACGACTGTGTGATACATGCAGCGTGCTATGATGATGATACATACATAATTGATGAGCCCTTAGTTGAACATATTAAAACAAAGAAATAATAGACAATGTCCTTGAAACTGTAGAACATAAAATCAACTTAAAAAAAAAATCATGTGTTTTTTTTTTATATGATTTTTTCTACGTTAGTTTTCTAGTGGAGGAACCGGATAGTTGCTGAGTTGCTTTAGCTCCTTAACACAGTCTACAATTTAAATGCCTTAATGGGGCACTTCGGTTTGGTTGCGCATACCTGCTAAACTATGCTTAAAAGTTGAAACCATTTTACCAACTGATCTCTCTCACCATTACAGGAAAGACAGGACTATAAAATGAAATACAGAAATTCCAACACATGGTTACTTTAACATATTTGCAGACGTGGCACCACATGAGACTGGCTAATTAGAGTTGTTCGGGTTGGTAAGGATTCAATCCTTAGTAGCATGAAAATTACACGTTTATTCAACTCCAGAAGGGCATGTTACGGCAGTCAAGAAGATTCTCAGTGCTGTGCTTTGTGTGCATTTTACAGTTTCACACCTGCAGACCGCGTTTGGGACTAATGTGCCAACTGCAGACTTTTACCTAGTGCTTCAGTGCTAATAGCTTTGCCTTGTGGCACAGTATTGAAACCTCACACTTTTCCATGCAGGTTGCCAGTTGTCCAGGTACTATAGACACTTCTTTTTATTCTTACGATTTTTAGACTTTCACCTTGATTATGTTTTGTTGAAGTTTCAGCACTACTATGATTATGGGTTTTCATAAGTATTGCTTCAGAACTCCAGCACTCTCAGATTTCCCTATCATCACCTTCCTTTGACATATGCAGCTACTTGTAGTTTGTTACAGAGTCTATTCCATGGGAAAGGTAATTTCTAATATTTTTACTCAAATCAAGATGTAGTTCTTTCTGAAGTTCCCGGGCTGAAACACTTGAATAGACAGCAGCTGAACTAATGGGACATTTCTTTAGATCTATTATGTCACTGGACACTGTCTAAGCACACAGACACAACTTAACCTGTTCTTTAAACAGTGTAGAAAATAAATTAATTGACTGTGTAGAGGACAGAAGAAGAGTTCTCTTAGCTAAAGCTACTAATCATTCGAAAGTTCGGCAATGGGCAACGGACGAGAGTGAACATAGAGTAGTGGGAAACATGGCTGTACTTGCTCTAGACTGGTAACATAAAGGGAGATTATGTATCACCATTAGAAAATCCCCAAACGAAACAAATTTTGTAGTAACCAGTGAATGTGCCCATACATTTGAAGTTAGAGGAAATTGGGGGTTATATTTGGATGGAACAGATCCCATGTTCCATGTAGTTCACTTCATTTGTGGGACAATTGCATTCTACAGATTACCCAAATGATGCTATTGAACATGCTATTTAGGAGTAGTTTTTCCAAAAATGTTCCATGTGGACCAAATTGAGGACTTAACCTGGGGAAAACATCTGAGGAGAGGAGAACTAGTGCTAGTGAAATTGTAGGTGATATTTTGGGTGCCTTGATCCCAACTGTAGAAGTGATACTCAACTCACAAAAAAGTAGAAACCTTTCTACTGTAGTTGATATATTGGCTACTAGTGGGTGGATTTCTAGTTACCGACACAGAAATGGTTGCCATTAGATCCATGGTTTTGCAAAATAGACTTGCTCTAGTTGTCCTTCCCGCAAAGGAGGTTGGAGTCTGGCGGATGTTAAAAGTTCAACAATATTGTACTTACATACTAGAAGAGAGTTAAGACCTGAAGAAATACATTAGCAACATTACTGACCTGAAGAAATGTTTGAAAGGGTTGACAGCAACAGGTACAACAGGTGCTTGGGAAGCAATAGGGAATGTTTTTTTTGCTATAGGCAAATGGTTTGATAATCTATGGAGTGGAATAATTGGAGGTATATTGAGACCCTTGGTGTAAATTGCTCTTTGTGGAATACGTTTGTTCATGATTGTTAAGTGTACAGATATGTACAAGTGAAAAAGGGAGTGAAAAGAAAGAGAGAAGATGTAGAAGAGCAGATGTAGAACTAGAAGAGAGATAGAGTAAACTTTATGATGACATGACATTTCTGTAGGATTCTAGGAGGAAAATGATTAAGACACAAGCTGTAATCTGCACATCTGATTGGACATTGATGTAAAGACTTGATCCACCATCAGAGGAGGGATTGGTGCAGCACAAAACTATCCACCCTCTATACATCACTAAACCTAAATGCAAATGATACCTGACACACAAAATGCAAGTGCACTTTGCACGAGTCCTACGTGTCATAATGATTTATGCACACGCTGTGTTTGACACTTCTGTTCCAGGAGAATCTTTACTGTAGAATGTACTGTTCTTATATACAATGCTCCAAAAACCATCCTGTTTATTTCATTGCTGAAACATTGCTCATGCTTCCTAAATGTGTGCTATGTTGTCTGTAGAACTGTTAGGAATATAGGGCCAGATGTAGGTCACCAAATACCGGTCGGCCGTTACCGACCGGTATTTGGGTTTTGACATGTAGGTGGCCATAATTTTACCGATTCGGTAAATTTACCGATTCGGTAAAATACCGAATCGGTAAATTTACCGAATCGGTAAATCCAGATGTAGGTGGCACTTTAAACAGTGCCACAGGCCATTACCGATTCGTTATTTACCACCAAGTACTATTTGGTGGTAAATAACGAATACCTGTGTACATGCACATCTGTGCAAGCACACCCTTAGGGCATGACACAAGCCAAAATCAGGGGTGCAACAGGGTGTCAAAGTGACACCCTGTTCCCCTTGACAATTCGGTATTTTTACCGAATCGGTAATTACCGAATCCTACCGATTCGGTAAAAAATAGCGAATTTTTAGCTACATCTCATTTACTGAATCTAGAATACCGAATCGGTAAAATTCGGTATTTTAGAGTCTGTAAATGTGGATTACCTACATCGGGCCTATAGTTCTTAGCTCCCAATGATCCTTATTTGTGTGTCATTTTAGTACAAGTCAAACTATAAACATTATTCAATGTGTACATTAATGTTACATGTATGTGTTTTCAATGTAGGTCTCATCTTTACCTACTACTGTTCAGTTTGATTGCTTATTGTGTGATCTATGAAATATGAACTAAAAGTACTAGCTTATTATTATATTCAAATATGTTTTAATTTGCAGATGCATATTAAAGTTGCATCATTGATTTAATTTCTTATGTTAGCACTTGCTCAAAGGGCCTGTATTTCATTTATTAATTTACATTGATCCCAAATTTCCCGACTTGCTTTTCTTGCAGATGTTCTCATACATTGCTAGTTAAGAATAGATGCATTTCTTGTAACAGCAATAGATACATGCCTGGGAAAGGAATTTGACTACAAGCACATCAGAACCCTGTGGACGAATAAAGGACTATTATTCTCTACTCTGAGTGTGTAACCAAGAGGGTGTTCCCATGTCCAGTGTGGGATTTTTCCCTATTGCTGCAATGTGCAACATGTGAATCTACAAAGATATTAAAACAAATACAATGGACCTCTATTGATGATGCACTCAAAGGGGTGTTGCCCTACAGACTTGTGGATTATAATTTATCGACTACTCTATTGAACTTGGCAAGATCATCTTCAGAACTCTCTTGGAATGCTGCTGAGCCACCCTTTGCCGATTCCTTGCAAACTGGTTGCTGAACTCTTTTCTGCAGACTCTATCAAGAACCATTCTTGGACTCCTACCAGAACCATTTCCCGCATCCCCTATGGCCTTTGAATGGACTCTTTAAGACATTCCCCTATGTACCAATGTTTTCCCTAAGTGTGGTTTAGACTGACACTTATTTCCAACTTACTGAAGACTCCTGACTGCGCTTCTGCAATGCTACTGCTGGTGTTAATAATACTCTTGTGCCTTATCCCTATCAATTTCTGTAGAGTTATTTGATTTCTGAACCTTGAGTATTTCTGTACCTTGGTCTGTGCTTGGAAGACTTAGATTGCTAATCTATAAAAAGGACCAATTGAGATTAGAATCTGAGCATCAGTTTCTCATGTTATTGTCCTTTATTTTAGCAACCAAGCTCCTTGTTTGATCAATTCTTGTTTGCCTAAACTTCTTTAGGATGCCTCACCTCCCTGTTGCTGTCTTGTACATCTACAGTAAGGTCTTAAGAGTGATTTATTTAAACTTAATGACTAATTTGTAATAAAAACCCTTGACCTTAGTTACCAATTCCTGGTCATCATTGTGTAGCCAAATTGTTTGTACTGTAAAATGAAACTGAACATTGATCAGTCAAGAAAATATCACTCTCTTTCCTCTCAGTGCGACGTATACAGATCCACTGGAGGACCAAGATAGAAAGTAAGTTAATGGTTAAGTGAGCCAAACCCAAACTCCTACCGTGGGCCCAGAAAATGCTGGGTCAAATCCAACATGGCTGCTGTGGATTAAGGAGCACAAGAGGCATGTTCTCTTTCTGTCTCTTTCATTCCCTTTTTCCATGCTTGTCATGCATAAGGTAGCAGAGAGAATCCAAAGTCAATCCACCTAGCTCCAACCTTAAAAAACCTTGGGTTTGGGCCTACTTCCTCTCACAGTACAGATGTAAAAACCAACCTATAAAGTGAAAAAAAGGGGAAGGGGCTAGAAACACGGCTTCAGATTCTGTCATCATAGGAATCCACGGAGTGGGGTATCACACCACCGGACGGGGAGTATTCACTTCCACAATTAGGAACTCTGGCCTCCACCTTAGTTAATATAATTGGAACACAAGATGAGTCACAAAACCGTACCAGAAACACAATTATAATCAAGAAGCAATATTCGGTTCACCAGTGCTAAGACTTATTGTGGCTGCAACTAGAAATACCTGCCTAGGGACTGAAGAAATACTTTGGTTGGTTTAAGAAGTTGTCAGAGAGTCCTGTAGGGAATAACTGAGAAGCGAGGGACACAAAACCTTTCTAAAAGACTAGGGAAGAAACAAAGGAATCTGAGTGAAAAATAAAGTTGCATGGTGCCAAACTGGTGCAAAACTAATACAAATAGGGAAGCCTTAACAGCCACTGTTGCCAGGCACTGTTGTACACATGACTCATGGATCTGGTAGTCATGTTGGTTCACATTTTAACCAAGGAGGAGAAAAGGGTACGAGTGACACAACAAGCATCATGATTCATGAAAAGAAGCCTGAAAATCCCAGAGAAACGAGTCGTTCTGAACCTATGGAGATTTGAAAAGTTCAGGCCTTGCTCACCAAAGAAGTGACGGCAAACCTATGATCAAAGCGTTGATTTTTTCTTTTGGAAAAAGGGGCCATTTCATGGAGGAATGCTTTTAAAACCAATAATAGGACCAACAACAGTGGTGCCTGCTTGAGCAGAGTCAGGGAAAATGAGACTCTGGAGTGAAACAGACCATGTCTCTCAGCCTTCTTTATATGGTCTCGCAAGTCCTGGCACATACAACATTTTGCTTCCATTAGCATCTTTTGATACTGATGCAGCGGTTCTCCGGAAATAATTTCTAAAACCATGACACCTTTCCCTACAGTACAAAATCATACATTTGCTCGACAGTGGGACCCATGACACTGCGAGTCACTCACAAAATACTTACCCCTTACTCCTTGGATCGGTGAGATTCAAAGGAGAGCTGCTGTATCATAGCGGGATGTCTAAACTATAACAGAATATTTATTCTATTTACACCTGCAGTTTAAATGAGTTTACCATGGGTTTCTTTAACAAAACATTTATTTAGACACGCCGCCACTGTGGTCGACGGATATGCTAGTAAAAAATTAGGCATAGGAAAACTCAAGACCAGCTTATTTCTCCATTTATCTAATTTTTATTAAAAGCAAATTTTAACATGTCTAAAAGTTTATTCATTTTATTTATTTCTTTATTCAAAACGACATTAAAGGAAAATAAGAATTTTATTTCAAAACCAGTTAATTTCATTTATTTTAGAAAATTCTGAAATAGATATTTTTTTAGATTTCAGAAATGCAAGTATTTTAGCAAAAGACAGTTAGTTCCCAAAATTCATTCTTTCTCCTAACTTCCCTAACTAAAACCATCAGCTAGAGTGTAACTCTCATTCAAGAGAAATAGAAAATTATTCTAAGTCTTACATCTCAGGAAAAATCAGCATACGGACAGCATCTCTGGAGAAAATCGAAAAGGAGTTTTTTGTTCACTAAAATCAGCACTTTTTATACATTTTTCACTAGCTCTATCTATCTAAAAGTGTAACTTTCAACATAAATTCGAGTTGTGATTGGACAATTTTGGGGTGGATGAGCATCATCTCATCATTACAACATTTAATCCGCTTCCGTCAGCCTGATTTTAAATGGGTCATTGTTTTGGGCCTCGACCGGCCTAGTCCTGTTTCTCACTTAGCTACTTTGCCGGGCTTTCTCGCGTTCTGAACCATTGTGCTCATCTTTTGGCAGCCATCTATACTTCCAGGCTACCCTGTCATTGAACCTCTTTCACTCCAAGCAAAAGTAGCTCGCATTCGAACTCGGAGTCGGGTCTGCGCATAATCAGTTCATTTTCTATTCGCAGTTCAGCAAATCATCCATCTTTTACTAGGCCTCACAGGCCAGAATGGGAACTATCATAGAAACAAACACAAATGAACGTTATTTTAGAATTTTAGCCCTTACGTTTACCTCCCCTCTTACTAAGGTTTTCCCTATTAGTAGTTACCTAGCAGATAAGCGACATCTAGGCATAATATACTTATTTATCCTTCAGTTTCTGCCACAAAATATGTAAACAAAATCACTTTTATGATGCATTTTATTATTTCAAAGCTGCTGATTAGTTTAGGACACGACAAAATCACATAGTTAGTTAATTATAATTGCAACATAAGTAAAGTTAATTCCCACGTGTACTTGTGTAGGTGTAATTTTACTCTAAATTGATTAGTTCCATACGTCATTCCATTAGTTCATGTTATAATTATGGAAGTATGACTTCACAAGGGGTACACAAAATTTTGTTTCTCCTCCTTGCTCCATCAACTCCCCCTTTGGTGATTTATCACCAAATATCTCCCAAAATTTTGCAAATTTATATCAGACATGTTTCATATTCGTCAGATTAGTATATTCTACACTTTAGTATCCTTTTCTCTGGTCTCTTTAAAAATCTTTTCTCGGAACGCTTCCATTTCTATATCACCATTTTCTCTTTCTCGTTTTTCTTGGATCATCTTCTTTAATGACTTTCTAACATTCCTTCTTTTCCTGTATATGCAACATAATCTTATCACTAAAATAACTAGTACTATGACTGTTACTGGAATTAGTATTTTACCTATAATTGAACTACCTATTTCTTGAAACCAATGTTTAACTGCTGTAAAACTTCTACCAAGTCGTTCAAGAATACCATCAACCTCCAGGGGTTCAATTTCTCTATGCAACTCTGTAATATTTGTGATGTACTTTTCAATGTTTTGACTTTTGTCTGGAATGTAGGTGCAGCAGTGCTGTACCTTCAAAATTCCACAAACTCCTCCTTCTTTTGCTAATATTATGTGAAGAGCAAGACGATTTTGCATTACCATAGTTCTCATAGCAATCATTTCGGTGGAATCCACCTGCTGTATCAATTGACAAACGATCTACTATCGTTGACCATCTTTGAATTCGATTTGCATTGAAAGATATTCCCACTGCTGGTATCAGTGCTCCAAAAACATCACCTATTATTTCTATGACACTCTCTCTTTTTCTACGACTTAAAGGTTTACCTATTTCATGGATACCATTTGTACCTCTATCTACATGAAAGATTTTATGAAAGACCAAACCCACATAACATGTCCCATACCAGTGGTCAGGTAATCTATAATAAGTCTTGTTTCCACAAATGAAGTAAACACCAGGAAAAACTGGATCATTTCCCCCTTTAAATTCCCAACCCCCTTGGATTCTGTAAGTATCTTTACATTGACTTGCTCCCACAAAATAATTGTCATACATAGTGTTGTCACTCCTAATACAGAATTTTCCTAACAATGGAGTGTCTATATTTATTGCTACATTCACATTTCTTTCATCAATATTTTCATCATTAAATGTCCAATATTTGGATTTCTCATGCTTTACTTTTCTTTACGTTTATAGGCAATTCGTCCTTCCTCAACCTTATCTAAAAAAGGCTTCTCTTCTACTCTCATTTTACATGTCATATTATTTTTAAACGCATAGTCATGACTTAATTCATCTATTTCTAAAAAGTATTCTCCCATAACTGTAGCAGATTTTTTCTTATTCAATGCCTTATCAATTTTCAGCTTAGCAAAGACTTCATCCGAATTAGAATAATGATATTCCAGTTTACCTGTTTGATAAAACAGGCTTGCAATCACACTACACGTGACTCCATATGTAAGTGGAAGATGATGATAGGTCACCCCCTCAGAAACAGATGCAGGTAAGTTTACACACACATAGCAGTCACTGGCATCCATTGTTCTAACATACTCAGATAACAATCTTGAAAACGTGTTCTTGGTAAAATCACTTATAGAGCTATCTTGATGTAATTCTGGCCTATATACATGCTGTTTGTTAGACTTTGATTCAACATTTTGTTCACTCGAACTTACATTATGTTTCAACTTCACTAAGTTATCTTGGAAAGGAATGACAATAGCTAAAATTATCCATATCAATATCAGTAATCCAGTACAAACTAAACACGTTCTGCACCATTTTCTAAAAATAGAACATTTTGTTTTATGATCATTAGTAGACTTTTTTTAATTTTTTTTACACAGCAAGTTTTGCTAACAAGTTTTCTTCGACCTTGTGTCACTTACTATATTTTTCACTTACAATGCCTTCTCTTCTAACAGGATTTCAGGTTTTACCTTATGTTTTATTTAATTACCACTTTTATCTGTGCTTTAGTCTCTTTACTCACTTTTCTCATTTGTCTTTATGCAGTTCAGATTCTCTTGACTGCTGTTAACTTCTTCAATTGGAGGTAGTACGATGTAGGTCCATTCAGGTGATTTGTACTTCTGACTTGGTCTTCTCACTCTTTTTGGCCTTTGGACAACCTCTATTTTCTTTCCCAATGTCTCTCTTTCACTGGTTATTTCGTTACCCTGCTCCTCTGGCTTTCTTTCTTTGTTAACCAGTTTGAATCGCAGTCCATCATTTCCTTTAGGCCAATTGTCTCCTTTACAAATTATTTTTGTCTTTGGTGTTATGTTCCACTCTCCAAGCCCTTTTTCTTGAACTCTTTCTTAATGGAATTTCATCTTCACTGTCATCAGTTTCACTTTCAGTGTGCTTGACAGTTTCATTTACAACAAACTTTACAATGTCTTTTTCTTTTTCAGAGTCAGTTTTCTCTTTTGGCAGTTCTTTCACTCTGTTAGGAACATCTCCATAGCTGGTACTTGGAATCTCATCCTTATCGTGAGTTTTTTCTTCTTTTCCAGTCTCAGGATCTTCGTTTCTGCTTCCAGAGCTTTCAGACTGTTCTTCAGAGATTTCTCCCTTATCAGTTTTACCTTCACTTTGCTCAGTGTCTTCACTAGTGGTAGTCTTTACCAATTCTTGATCTTCAGATTGATCTTCAGAATTCGGTACTTCAAGACTTTCTCCTTCTCCTTCAGATGCAGAGCTAGTATCTGATACTTTCAGATATCAACGTTCCTATAGATCTTCAGTATCTGGACTTCTCTCTGGTTCACCTTCAGAGTCTGAGTCAGTTGTGTTTTCACCTTCTTCGTTTAGATTTTCAGGTTCAGGCACACAAATAGTATGGCTTGCATGTACCCATCTTTTCACTCCGGCACACTTAACTGCAGTGGTGCTAACCAAAATGACCTGTCGTGGTCTCTGCCAACGAGGCACCAAACAGTTTCTTCTGCGGTGCACCTTTATACACACCCAGTCCCCAGGAACAAGGTCATGAGCTGGATTTTTCTCTTTGGTGTTTGATTCAGTTCCCACCTGATAGAACACAGAAGTCACCACGTCAGATAGGTTTTTGTAATAATCCAGTATGATGTCATCATTTTTTGTCAACAATTTTTCAGCTAGTACAAATGCCTGTCTCATCACCCTACCCATCAAGATTTCATGTGGACTCAATCCAGTTTTTCTGTCAGGTATGCTTCTTAGGGTCATCAAAACGAGTGGCAAAGCATCTGGCCACTTCAGTCCTGTTGCCAAACACATTTTAGCAATCATGTTCTTAATAGTTCCATTTACCTGCTACATTGCTCCTGAAGCCTCAGGTCTGTAAGCACAATGCAGTTTCTGTCGAATGTCCAGTGCTTCACATACCATTTGCATGAGTTCATTCTGAAAATGGGGGCCACGATCAGTCTCGATCGTCACTGGAAAGCCGAACCTAGGGATTATTTCCCTTAGGAGTAACTTTGCAACAGTTAGCCCATCATTCCTCCTCGTGGGGAAGGTCTCTACCCATCGGGAGAACAAACAGATGAACACCAAAACATATCTTAGTCTGTTACATGGCGGAATCTCAATGAAATCCAACTCCATTCGTGTAAATGGACCTCCCTCCCGTCCTATGGTTCCCAAACTTACAATTGTTCTCCTGTTTGGATTAAACTGTTGGCATGCAAGGCATCTTTGGCACAAGCTCTCAGCAATCATCCTGAATTTTGGATTATACCATGTCTGTCTAAATAGGCAAAGCATGGCATCTCTTTCTATATGAGCTTGACCATGGTACATTCGGGCCATATTTGAGATCATGCTAACAGGCATTACTGGTCTTTCATCTTTGTAAACCCAGATTTCATCTTCCTCTCTTTGTCTGCATCCTGCTTTTAACCAGACATTTGTTTCTTCCTCATCAGCTTCTTCCTGCATTTGCCTCACCTCCTGCCAAGTCTCAACGACAGTTGTTACCATTAAAAGACTTGAAACATGCTCCTTTTTCCTGTCTCGATTAATGGATGCAAGATTTTTGGCACAGTATTTTGCAATTGAATCTACATACCTGTTACCTCGGGTGATGTAGTCATCCCCCTTTTTGTGTGCTGCACACTTTACCACAGCTATTTTGTCAGGCAGCTGAATTGCATCAATCAACATTCTCACAAACTCTGCATTACGTATGGGGGATCCTGCAGAAGTCAAATAACCTCTTGGGACCACAGTTGTCTGTAGTCATGGACAACCCCAAAACCATACTGACTATCGGTCACTATGGTTACCTTGATTTCCTTTCCCAACTCACATGCTCGAATCAAGGCAATCAACTCTGCTATTTGAGCAGAGCGAATTCCTTTCAGACAAGAAGCTTCCAATACATCTGCCACTGTACAGACAGCATATGCTGCACTCAGAACACCCTCATCTGTTCTCAGACACGAACCATCGACAAACATCACATAGTCGGATTCAGGCAATGGCTCATCTCTAATGTCTGCTCTTGGTTTGGTACAGTATTCAAGAACGTCTAAACACTTGTGATCAACCTCATTTCTCACTTCTGTTTCCATGGTGTCAGGCAATAATGTGGAAGGGTTTACATTTACACATCTAGAGATTGTCACATTTTCTGCTCCCAGAATTACCTTTTCATATTTGGTCATCCTATTGTTGGTCAAATACTGTGTTTTTGTTCTAGTGAGGAGAATCTCCACGGAGTGAGGTACAAACACTCGTACAGGAAATCCCATCACTATTCCTTCACTTTGTTCTAGACTGACACTTGTGGCTGCTACTGCTTTCAGACAACCTGGCAATGCTTTTGCAACAGGGTCCAAAACAGCTGAGAAATATGCTATTGTCTTTCTCAGTTTTCCCTGTCTCTGAATTAGTACTGACAATGCACATCCTTCTCGTTCACTGCAGTACAGTTCAAACTCTTTGTCATAGTCAGGCATCCCTAAAGCGGGAGCTTCACATAAGCTCATTTTTAACTGTTCAAATGCTTCCATCTCAGTTTTGGTCAAAACTATAGGGTCTCTGATATCTGCTTTGGTTAATCTCTGTAATGGCTTTGCAATCAGTGAGAATCCACTAATCCATTGTCTACAATAACCCACCATTCCCAGAAACATCCTCCCTTGCCTTCTGGTTTTTGGTGGCTGCATTCCTTGTATCATTTTAATTGTTTCTGCAGTACCTTGTCTTATTCCTTTGCCAATCTTATGACCTAAGTATTGCACTTCTTTCTGACAAAATTGTAATTTTGATGGAGACACTTTATATCCCTCTTCTGCCAAATGATTCAGCAATGCAATAGTATCTGTTACACATGCATCTTTTGTCTTTGATGCCACTAGGAGATCATCGATATATTGAACCAATACAGACTCTCTAGTCATGCTTAAACTTTTTAATGATTTCTTTAGCAACTGATTAAAGATAGATGGACTTTCCGTATACCCATGAGGAATTCGGCACCATGCCAAGATACGATCACCGAATCTGAATGCAAAATTGGCTGGCTTTCTGGGTGCAATGAAACTGTTAAGAACGCATTACACAAATCGATCACAGTGTACCATTCTGCATCATGGGGATTTGATATAAAATCACTGCTGGATTTGGTACAATCGGACAACATGGTACAACTATTTTATTCACCTTTCTCAAATCCTGTACAATTCTAAATATTCCATTTGGCTTTTTCAATCCCATAATCGGTGAATTACAAGGACTACTCTCTATTTCTCTCTATATGCCAGGTTCAATCATTTTGTTACTCACTGGGGTTATTCCTTCAATTATTTCTGCAGTCATTTTGTACTGAGGAATATTCGTGTAATTTCCACCTTCCTTTACAGTGACTTTTACAGGATCTACATCTTTCATCAACCCAATATCTTCTCC
This sequence comes from Lissotriton helveticus, assembly GCF_964261635.1. Taxonomy (NCBI): domain Eukaryota; kingdom Metazoa; phylum Chordata; class Amphibia; order Caudata; family Salamandridae; genus Lissotriton; species Lissotriton helveticus. The sequence goes on along the minus strand of NC_136067.1, from coordinate 1,541,941,885 downwards.
CGTGAAATCCCACACTCTCTCTTTCACTACCTCTTTAAATTCATCAGGTATCTTTTCTCGATCAAACACAGGGAACAATTTGTTTTGCTCTGCTTCAATCATAAGCATTGTCATTTTATACAGGCTATCTTCATCTGGGGTTTGTAACTCTATGCCATCTGGTGAGCAATATATGGCACAGTTCATCTTACACAAAATGTCTCTTCCTAACAAATTTACGGGGCTACTATCACACACCACAAATCGGTGCATGTCTTTAAAATGTCCGATTTCTACTTCAACTGGTTGTGTCAAAGCAGTTTTAATTTGCCTATTAGCTAGGCCTGCAACCTGGATTTGGCCTTCCGAGAGAGGAAGATTTTGGACTTCCATTGATCTAAGTAGAACGGGTAGCACCAGTGTCCACTAGGAAAGTTATTTCTACATCATTCACCTTTCCGTTCACAAATGGACCAGACTGATCTACCTCAAGAGTGGCTCCAAGCACACACTCTTCTTCCCCTCTCAGGCACCGTCAGAAACTTTCATCCGACTCACTCCCACCTTCCTCTTGTAACCAATACTGGGGACTCACATTCACTCTGGGCGATCTATTTACCTGTTCGCCTCTGCTGAATCCTGTCTCTGCACTGTATCTCTGATGGTTTACACTGTGTGGAAGTGGCGGTTGTGGCACCTGACTTTGCTGAGTAACTATCTGCTGCTGTTGCAGTTGCTGCTGAATTACCTCATTCTGCACCTGTGGATTCAATGATGTATTTTCTAGATTATCTCTTGGTGGATATTTACACTCTTTTCTCCAATGCCCTATTCTGCCGCAAATATGACAAGGGAACTTCTTCTTTAGCTCTTCTATGTTTCCTACTAATTTTGTTTTAGGGAAATTTCCTTTTGGTTTTCCCTGACTTGTATCAGCATTTTTATTTTCCAATTGTGCCACTTGGTGTTCTGCAACTTTCACTTGTGCCCACATGGCCTTTTCTTTTAACTTCTTTTGTTTGGCATCAATCTCTTCACTACAATATTTAGCTTTTCTTAAGACATCATCCACAGAACTTGAATGCCATCCTATCATACTATGTCTGATCATATCTCCAATTTCTGAACGCAATCCATACACAAATGAATATATAAAAGACTCATGTCCTTTTCACTCAACTCTTCATATCCACTGTTCTGTTTAAATATCAACAATAGTCTTTCATAAAATGCATGTACAGATTCCTTTTGTTCCTGTGTAGTTCTGTCTATCTTTACCCAATCTGTTTCTTTTGGTGGAATTTTATTTTTCAAAAACGCAATCACTTGTTCGTATTTGCTCATTACTTCAGGTGATGGAGCACCTGTTACTTTATCTCGAGGATATTCCTCTTTTGGCCAATTCACAGTTATCTTGCATTTGGTCCATAAATCTGCTGGCACAACTATGTCAAATAATCCATCTAGATCAACCCATAGTACTTTTGAAACTTTCACAAATCGATCCACTTGTCGATACCATTCTACTGGTTTTTCTCTTAACCGCTTCCGTGCGGCGCCGATTCCGCCCCTGTGCTGGACATTCCAGAACAGGGTGCGGTCATGACGGAACCGTTCCATCATCAGCACAGCTCAGCCGTGACTGATGACGGAACAGTTCCGTCACAAGCATCGAAGGGGTTAATCTGGGGAAATCATTTGTAAATGATAATATATCCTGTCTACTCCATGGTATATGTACATATCCTCCTCCAGGTATTTCTCTCACAGGGAACTCATTTGCGACTGTCTCTCTTTCTCTTACTGTAAACGCTAATGTGGATTTATCACTAGCCTCCTCTTTCTTCTTTGTCCATTTTACTTTCCGTTTGTTCACATCTCCCCATCTGCGTAACAGCACAATTGATTCTTTTATTTGGGTTAACCTTCCGGCAGTATTCATGATGAAAATGTCTTTTTCTGAAAAATCCACTCTATAGGATTTCTGAAATGTTTTATTCTTTGCAAATTCTATTTCAAATTCATTTGCCAAGCCTTCTAATTGATCATGTACAGACTTTGCTTTCCATGTTATGCTTTAACACATGAACATGAGTTCATCATCTTGGTACGTTTTTAGTCTGTCTGTTCCAATTGTTCCAATAATTAATTCTTCCATGTCAACTTTTAATCTCGCTACATCCAGTACTTTAGGTTCATGCTCTTTTAATTTCAGAGTTTTAATCCAATCACTTAATTCCTGTTCTGATGATCCAACAGCTATCTGCGTTAAATCTATTTTTTCTATACTTTTTTCCGGTGTAGCCAAGTCAGATTCAGCTCCAGTTGCATATGCATATGAAAAACTCTGATTGAAAGTTAAGTCAGGCGGATTTAAATTATTGGTTTGTCTAACTTCTGACAAATCTGGATAAATATTTCCTCTCACTTTTTGAAAACTCTGTTGTAAAGGGATTGTCAAACTTGGTTCTTTTATTCTTTGGTTTTCAAACACTGGAATTATAGGTTCTATCGTTACTGGGACTGTTACTGCTTCTATATTTTTTGTAAGTTCTTGTATCTTTTCTGTCAGCGCATTTGTAGTTCGTATATATTCATCAGTACTTGTTTGTTCTTCAGCTCGTTTTTCTACCCTATTTACACTTCCTTGCTCATTAATTTGCTTTGGAGTACCGGTAAGTCTTGGTTCTGTCATTGAAGTACTCGGATTATATCTCACTTCTAGTCTTTCTGGTACATCTCTGAAATTAGAAAATTGTCTTGGTGTTTCATTAATCCTTTCATCTACGGGTGGAGTATTAAGTGTAGTCCATAAAGAACCTGGTTGATATGGTGGCGGTCTCCTATTTAATATTTCTTCTAACACAGCATCCTCTGATTCACTGTCACCATAACCTTTTCTCCCTGTTTCTATATTTTTCCTCTTTTCTGTTCATTTCCGCCCTTCATAATCATCCACTAATCTGACTGGATACATGCCATCACACATGTCAGCATTTCTCCATCTACGCATTCTACTCTTATCTGTCTCTTCCCATAAATGTTGGAATCTACCTCTTGGTCTGACATGTCCTTTCAATCTTTCGCTTTCTAATTTATGCATCTCATCCTCCCATTCAACTAAAGCTTCGAACTGAGTTGGTCTGGGTCTTGGGTCAAAATTCATCATCTTTTCTCTCATATTTCTCAAAACTGCCACATCAAAAGATCCTCCTTCCGGGAAAGCTAACACACCATCATTTCTGGTATATCTCACCCAATTTTCTAACCAAAAACACGTATGATAACCATATTTTGACAACATATAGGAAGCAGGCATTTTCGGCAGAGCAAGTAATTTTCACTCTCTTGTGACTATCGCCTTGTCCTTCACAAACACATTTTTCAATTTCTTAAGCCATGAAGGTTTCTTCTTTTCCTCTCCATAATAGTAATCCATTTTTCTGTAAATTCCCTGGGACAGCTTTACAATTTCAGGTGCATCCCTGCATATCAGCAGGGATGCGCCAGTGATTGTGCGCCGCAGCTCCGCCACCGTGGATGCGCCGCATTTACAATGCGGCACACCATAGGGGAAAAACGGCACAGATGCGTCACGCATTGCTGGAGTTGCGTCGCATGCTGGGGGGCTCTATCTCCACAATGCTGCGTCAATCCTTACGCCTGCTTCAAGCAGGTGCAGGGTTTTGACGCAGCATGGGCCCAAAAGTGAATGAGTGAAATCTTGTAGATTTCACTCAGCCACTTTTGGGAGGCGTTCCTGCGCCGGAATGCCTCCCCCTGCGATGGAACGCCTCCTTCTGGCGCAGGGCTTTACAACCTGACGCATCTCCCAGATGCGCCACATTGTAAATACCCCGCACAATGGTGCATCTTTTGCGCCGCTGCTGCGTCACAAAGGTGACGCAATGGTGGAGTAAGAGAGGCGCCAGGGGCTTGTAAATCTGCCCCGCAGTCTTTCAAAAGATCACGTACTTCCCTGTTGCTGTTCCGTAACACCAACCTATCACAGCGCGGTTCACACTAGCATACCAATTAGAACAAGATACGTCTCTTTAGTGCTTAACCAATAATTCGCTGCTTTTCGTGATGCACCAATCAGCTCTTTGCCCTGTCTTGGTCACGAAGACCAATCCCAGCATGACACTTTTGACGTCAACAGCACTCCGGCTTCTGCAGCGCCGACTGACCCCTCCTTTACAAGATTTTTTCCAAGAAGCCGTATTTACAAGATATTTTACAAAATTGGTTAGTAACTTACACAAAACAAGTCCATTCGTCTGTTTCGCTAAACAAAGTGATAGAATTTTCTCAATCACACAAGTATTCTGTATTTCCAGTAGAAGCACTTACCTCTTCTTTACCACAGAATGTTTACACTCATCAATACAGTAGCACCACTTCCTCTACTTTACCCTTCTTACAAGCTCAGGTTAAGCTCTATTACTCTCCCAGTAGTATGTTTTAAATCAGGATACACAATGATCCCTGTACTTGAAAGCCGAGATTTTATAGACTGCCCTCGCTATTCATTTTCCCTTTCATACGGAAAGTCCCTAAACCAGTGATGTGCGACAACAACACTTGTGATATACGACGATACCACCGCAGTATACGACGATACTACTTTTTGAAACTGACTATGCGATGTGCGACTTCATTGCCACACTTCCTCTGCCTGCAGACAGAGTGACCAGCTTCATGCAATACTCGGAAGCCCTTTCAGGATTACATATAACGTAATACAAACTCAAAAGATGTTAGTCATAATTCTGTACATCAAAAACCCTTATATAACACCTTATACATAATCCTAGCTAATTCTATAGCAACCAAAGCTTTGCTACCAAGCTAATTACTGGTGCAGCGGTTCTCTGGAAATAATTTCTAAAACCATGACACCTTTCCCTGAAGTACAAAATCATTCATATGCTCGACAGTGGGACCCGTGACACTGCGAGTCACTCACAAAATACTTACACCTTACTCCATGGATCAGTGAGATTCAAAGGAGAGCTGCTGTATCATAGCAGGATGTCTAAACTATAACAGAATATTTATTCTATTTACACCTGCAGTTTAAATGAGTTTACCATGGTTTTCTTTAACAAAACATTTATTTAGACACGCCGCCACTGTGGTTTGACGGATCTGCTAGTAAAAAATTAGGCGTAGGAAAACTCAAGAACAGCGTAATTCTCCATTTATCTAATTGTTATTAAAAGCAAATTTTAACATGTCTAAAAGTGTATTCATTTTATTTATTTCTTTATTCAAAACGACATTAAAGGAAAATAAGAATTTTATTTCAAAAACAGTTAATTTCATTTATTTTAGAAAATTCAGAAATGCAAGTATTTTAGCAAAAGACAGATAGTTCCCAAAATTCATTCTTTCTCCTAACTTCCCTAACTAAAACCCATAGCTAGAGTGTAACTCTCATTCAAGAGAAATAGAAAATTATTCAAAGTCTTACATCTCAGGAAAAATCAGCATACGGACAGCATCTCTGGAGGAAATCGAAAAGGAGTTTTTTGTTCACTAAAATCAGCACTTTTTATACCTTTTTCACTAGCTCTATCTATCTAAAAGTGTAATTTTAACATAAATTCGAGTTCTGAATGGACAATTTTGGGGTGGATGAGCATCATCTCATCATTACAACATTTATTCCGCTTCCGTCAGCCTGATTTTAAATGGGTCATTGTTTTGGACCTCGTCCGGCCTAGTCCTGTTTCTCACTTAGCTACTTTGACGGACTTTCTCACGTTCTCAACCATTGTGCTCATCTTTTGGCAGCCATCTATACTTCCAGGCTACTCTGTCCTTGAACCTCTTTCCCTCCAAGCACAAGCAGCTCGCATTCGAACTCGGAGTCGGGCCTGCACATGCTCAGTTCATTTTCTATTCGCAGTTCAGCAAATCATCCTTCTTTTGTCAGGCCTCACAGGCCAAAATGGGAACTATCATAGAAACAAACACAAACGAACGTTAATTTTTGAATTTTAGCCCTTATGTTTACCTCCCCCCTTACTAAGGTTTTCCCCATTAGTAGTTACCTAGCAGATAAGCGACATCTAGGCATAATATACTTATTTATCCTTCGGTTTCTGACACAAAATATGTAAACAAAATCACTTTTATGCTGCATTTTATTATTTCAAAGCTGCTGATTAGTTTAGGACACGACAAAATCACATAGTTAGTTAATTTGCAACATAAGCAAAGTTAATTCCCACTTGTACTTGTGTAGGAGTAATTTTACTCTAAATTGATAAGTTCCACACGTCATTCCATTAGTTCATGTTATAAATATGGAAGTATGACTTCACAAGGGGTGCACAAAATTTTGTTTCTCCTCCTTGCTCCATCAATACCAGTTCATTTGAATTGTATATTAGGTAAAACCATTACATAAATCCTGGTTAACTCTAGTGCAACAGGAAATCGTATATCTATCCTATATGCTGAGTTGATTGAAGTGGCCAAACACAAAAATACTACTCTAGAATTAGTACAAACAATTGATGGTCAAGAGAAGACATCAGGACCCCTTACATCCCTTCCTGTAATTGTAACCATGCAAACTGAACATATTCAGAACCTTGTTTTAGACCTGATAGAGAATAGTATAATTTCAGTTAATTCTGGGGCTAGCCTGATTACTCTTTCATAATCCAGGCACTGACTTTAGAAAGGGCATTTTGACACTTCAATGCAAGTTCTGTCAAGAAACATGCTTTTGTTCCAAAGAACAAAAATCAACCTCATGTCAGTACGACCTAACCCCTATGGATCAATTAAATTCCATGATTTCCGTGATGTCTTCAACAAAGGTAAAGCAAGTACTATGCCATTTCATACAGATTTTGAATGCATAATTAATCTTCAGCCCAGATTCACAATAGCATACAGTAGAATCTATGCCTTGACAACTAGGGAAAATTAGCACAGGAAGACTTGTAGCAAGGGAAATTTGGTCCTCCAGGCACTCTAATTAGGCAGTCTCCTTTCCCTTCTTTCTCATATTCAAAAAAGGGGAAAGCTGAGGGCCTGAATTGAGTTTGGAGACCTTGACTTGATCAATATAAATACGAATTACCCACTCTGATGCTACTGAATCATATGAAGGATGAGACAGTAGATTCCAAATTAGAACTGCAAGGGACTTGCCATGTAGTCAGACTCAAAGAAGATACTAAATGGAAAACAGCCTTCGGGACAAAATTTGGTCTCTACAAATATTAGGTTATGCACTTAAGTCTTTGCTACGGTCCTGCAGCCTTCTAATTCTTCATCAATGATGGGCTCAGAGACTACTTAGTATGCTCTTGTTAACATTGATGGCACCTTGATTTATTCAGGTACTATGGAAGACAATATCAAACTAATTCAAGTAATAATCCTGCAGCCCTGAAAACACCATAACTAAGTGGAGATAATTGAGTTTTATAAGGACTCAGAGGAATCCTCTCATTTATAATCACTCTTTTGGGAATACAAAATGATCCAAAGAAAAATCTTGCTGGACCTCAAAGGCAAAATAGGTATTTTAAACTCTCATTGAGAAGTTTACCACAGCATCGGTGTTACACAACTTGACCACTGTGCAGCCCTTCCCTACTGAAGCAGATGTTTCATATGTGGTGGTTGGAGGTGACTTGTTGCAGAAAGATACAAATGCAGAACTAATGTATCCCGTAGCCTTCTTGTCCCAGAATCCACCAGCAGAACTCAACTAGGCTCGGGATGATCATAATTTACTGGCCCTTAACAGAGCATTTGAAGAATAGTGCCATTATCTGCTGGGATGCAAAATCAGAGTTAGCATACTCATCTACCATAGATTCCTACAGGTCTTTAAATTATACATGAAATTAGCTGCTAGACTGCTGCTTTGGTCACAATTCTTAATTACACTGATTTTGCCATTGTGTTTTAACCAGGTAAGAAGGACAAAAAACCTGATAGTGTTTCTCGAAATGGAAAAGGGATTTAGGGAAAGACATTTTTATAGACATTTTCCCCATTATGCCTCTGTGAAGCTTTCTTGGAGGAATAAGTATGGACTTCTTAGACCAAATTTGTAAAACACAATAAAATTACATCCCCACACTGTGCAACCGACGTGATCATGTATGATAGACTATACTTTCAGGGGAAGGCTTTATTCTAATTCAATTCAGAACTAGAATTCTATCTCAGATAGGTTGTCTTCTCATCCCTTTCACTAGCTCTACCATCACCCTCTGTCCCATCCCTCCAATGTAACCCCACCAGGTTTGCCACATGTAGAGTGGCCCACTGCTGACCAGCTAGGTTTACACCTTAGAAATACCAAAACATACATACATACATATAGGGAACTACAAGAGCGAGCATTACGTCAGTGTCGTTCTTCAGCACTTCCTCAAAATGGCCCAATTTATACCGCTAAATGTTCTACCATCCACTCAGAAATTTGTTACACTTTTCACACAGAATATAGTACGTCCTTGTGTCATTCCATCAATATTTATAGCCGATAAAGATTTAAAGTTTATTTCCCCTTTTCAGTGAAGCTGGTACAACATTATGATAATTGATAATCAAATCTCCTCTAGCCATCCCTCCTCAAACTGATATGCAGATAGAGGAAAACCAACTAACCAAACACTTGAGCAGTATTTGCAATACAAGATATTTTAGGTTTTTGATGATTGTGTCGCTCAATTGTGGTTGGTAAATGTTGCGCGGAACATCACTGACATCACCTTAGCGTTCTCCTGTTTATTGTGCCATCAAAAGTACTACCCACACTTGATTCAGGTTGATGAGAGATAAAGGTACCCGCTGTGCAAGAACAAAGGCGCATCTTCATAATAATAGGTAAGCTACCTCAAACCTCTGGGTGTGTTTGTAGATGGCCATCCTGAATTTGAGAAATACACACATAGATTGTAGTAGCATTTAAACAAAGCAGTGCAGTACCTTTAACAGGTGCTTGCCTTCTGTAAGGCAGCTGATCAGCAAGGCCCATGGCATTATGACAGATATAGTAATTGAATCCTTTTATTGTGTTTTTCAATCTTCATTTAATACTGACCAATTGTCAATTAGCTAATTTTCTTTCATTTAAAGAATTCAATTTTTACTAAGGTATACTACTAACATCATGATTAAGGGAAGTTAGAATACCTCATACACTGAAATGGGTATGTCCCTGAGGGTAGGATGTGTGAACTTGTGAGTCTGGTACATTTTCCATGTCTGTTCAGAAAGTCAACCCATCAATATTATCCAAAGCCCAAACAAGCGTGTGGTTTGGGGTGATTTACTGTCATGCCCTTACAGCTGTGATTATTGGTATGGCTCAGATTGAACGCTACACACACTTCCTGCTTTCCTCTGAAACCATATTATTTACAACAAGGGGTGGTGATGGACAGAGTCTCTGAATTAAGCAGAGTACTCTCACCCAGTCAAGAGATCAGGGCTAGATCCAACACCGTTTTTTAGCTCATTGCACCATCCCAGTTTCAGAACCTGCCTGTTTGCAAATTAGTCTGTCCCTGGCCCAGTGCATCATGGGAACAGGGCAGACCAGACTACAACAGCCAATTCTTACACTGGGAAGGAAACAAGCTTCCGGGGACCGGTTTCTGCCATTTCAGGCGTCTTCGGCCCGGCTTGCTTGAATCCTGATGGTGCAATGAGCAAGGGACTCACATCTGAGTATACCCTTCCACGCTTAGGGTGGACAAAATTATTTACAACAAGGGGTGGTGATGGACAGAGTCTCTGAATTAAGCAGAGTACTCTCACCCAGTCAAGAGATCAGGGCTAGATCCAACACCGTTTTTTAGCTCATTGCACCATCCCAGTTTCAGAACCTGCCTGTATGCAAATTAGTCTGTCCCTGGCCCAGTGCATCATGGGAACAGGGCAGACCAGACTACAACAGCCAATTCTTACACTGGGAAGGAAACAAGCTTCCGGGGACCGTTTTCTGCCATTTCAGGCGTCTTCGGCCCGGCTTGCTTGAATCCTGATGGTGCAATGAGCAAGGGACTCACATCTGAGTATACCCTTCCACGCTTAGGGTGGACAAAATTATTTACAACAAGGGGTGGTGATGGACAGAGTCTCTGAATTAAGCAGAGTACTCTCACCCAGTCAAGAGATCAGGGCTAGATCCAACACCGTTTTTTAGCTCATTGCACCATCCCAGTTTCAGAACCTGCCTGTATGCAAATTAGTCTGTCCCTGGCCCAGTGCATCATGGGAACAGGGCAGACCAGACTACAACAGCCAATTCTTACACTGGGAAGGAAACAAGCTTCCGGGGACCGGTTTCTGCCATTTCAGGCGTCTTCGGCCCGGCTTGCTTGAATCCTGATGGTGCAATGAGCAAGGGACTCACATCTGAGTATACCCTTCCACGCTTAGGGTGGACAAAATTATTTACAACAAGGGGTGGTGATGGACAGAGTCTCTGAATTAAGCAGAGTACTCTCACCCAGTCAAGAGATCAGGGCTAGATCCAACACCGTTTTTTAGCTCATTGCACCATCCCAGTTTCAGAACCTGCCTGTATGCAAATTAGTCTGTCCCTGGCCCAGTGCATCATGGGAACAGGGCAGACCAGACTACAACAGCCAATTCTTACACTGGGAAGGAAACAAGCTTCCGGGGACCGGTTTCTGCCATTTCAGGCGTCTTCGGCCCGGCTTGCTTGAATCCTGATGGTGCAATGAGCAAGGGACTCACATCTGAGTATACTCTTCCACGCTTAGGGTGGACAAAATTATTTACAACAAGGGGTGGTGATGGACAGAGTCTCTGAATTAAGCAGAGTACTCTCACCCAGTCAAGAGATCAGGGCTAGATCCAACACCGTTTTTTAGCTCATTGCACCATCCCAGTTTCAGAACCTGCCTGTATGCAAATTAGTCTGTCCCTGGCCCAGTGCATCATGGGAACAGGGCAGACCAGACTACAACAGCCAATTCTTACACTGGGAGGGAAACAAGCTTCCGGGGACCGGTTTCTGCCATTTCAGGCGTCCTCGGCCCGTCTTGCTTGAATCCTGATGGTGCAATGAGCAAGGGACTCACATCTGAGTATACCCTTCCACGCTTAGGGTGGACAAAATTATTTACAACAAGGGGTGGTGATGGACAGAGTCTCTGAATTAAGCAGAGTACTCTCACCCAGTCAAGAGATCAGGGCTAGATCCAACACCGTTTTTTAGCTCATTGCACCATCCCAGTTTCAGAACCTGCCTGTATGCAAATTAGTCTGTCCCTGGCCCAGTGCATCATGGGAACAGGGCAGACCAGACTACAACAGCCAATTCTTACACTGGGAAGGAAACAAACTTCCGGGGACCGGTTTCTGCCATTTCAGGCGTCTTCGGCCCGGCTTGCTTGAATCCTGATGGTGCAATGAGCAAGGGACTCACATCTGAGTATACCCTTCCACGCTTAGGGTGGACAAAATTATTTACAACAAGGGGTGGTGATGGACAGAGTCTCTGAATTAAGCAGAGTACTCTCACCCAGTCAAGAGATCAGGGCTAGATCCAACACCGTTTTTTGGCTCATTGCACCATCCCAGTTTCAGAACCTGCCTGTATGCAAATTAGTCTGTCCCTGGCCCAGTGCATCATGGGAACAGGGCAGACCAGACTACAACAGCCAATTCTTACACTGGGAAGGAAACAAGCTTCCGGGGACCGGTTTCTGCCATTTCAGGCGTCTTCGGCCCGGCTTGCTTGAATCCTGATGGTGCAATGAGCAAGGGACTCACATCTGAGTATACCCTTCCACGCTTAGGGTGGACAAAATTATTTACAACAAGGGGTGGTGATGGACAGAGTCTCTGAATTAAGCAGAGTACTCTCACCCAGTCAAGAGATCAGGGCTAGATCCAACACCGTTTTTTAGCTCATTGCACCATCCCAGTTTCAGAACCTGCCTGTATGCAAAATAGTCTGTCCCTGGCCCAGTGCATCATGGGAACAGGGCAGACCAGACTACAACAGCCAATTCTTACACTGGGAAGGAAACAAGCTTCCGGGGACCGGTTTCTGCCATTTCAGGCGTCTTCGGCCCGGCTTGCTTGAATCCTGATGGTGCAATGAGCAAGGGACTCACATCTGAGTATACCCTTCCACGCTTAGGGTGGACAAAATTATTTACAACAAGGGGTGGTGATGGACAGAGATCCAACACCGTTTTTTATCCGTTTCTGTATAGTTTTTGGCCACTATAGGTGTGGCAGGGTATACTCAGACATGAGTCCCTTTCTCACTGCTCCATCAGGATTCAAGCAAGCCGGGCCGAAGAGGCTGAAATGCCAGAAACCGGTCCCCGGTAGCTTGTCTCCTTTCTGGTGAAGAATTGGCTTGGTAGTTTGGTCTGCCCTGTTCCCATGATGCACTGGGCCAGGGACAGACTAATTTGCATATAGCCAGCTTCTGAGCTGGGATGGGGCAGTGAGATAAATAACGGTGATGGATCAAGCCCTGATCTTTGGACTGGGTAAGAGTGGTCTGCTTAATTCAGACACTCTGTTCATCACCACCCCCTTTTCTGTATCGTTTTTGGCCACTATAGGTGTGGCAGGGTATACTCAGACATGAGTCCCTTTCTCACTGCTCCATCAGGATTCAAGCAAGCCGGGCCGAAGAGGCTGAAATGCCAGAAACCGGTCCCCGGTAGCTTGTCTCCTTTCTGGTGAAGAATTGGCTTGGTAGTTTGGTCTGCCCTGTTCCCATGATGCACTGGGCCAGGGACAGACTAATTTGCATATAGCCAGGTTCTGAGCTGGGATGGGGCAGTGAGATAAATAACGGTGATGGATCAAGCCCTGATCTTTGGACTGGGTAAGAGTGGTCTGCTTAATTCAGACACTCTGTTCATCACCACCCCCTTTTCTGTATCGTTTTTGGCCACTATAGGTGTGGCAGGGTATACTCAGACATGAGTCCCTTTCTCACTGCTCCATCAGGATTCAAGCAAGCCGGGCCGAAGAGGCTGAAATGCCAGAAACCGGTCCCCGGTAGCTTGTCTCCTTTCTGGTGAAGAATTGGCTTGGTAGTTTGGTCTGCCCTGTTCCCATGATGCACTGGGCCAGGGACAGACTAATTTGCATATAGCCAGGTTCTGAGCTGGGATGGGGCAGTGAGATAAATAGCGGTGATGGATCAAGCCCTGATCTTTGGACTGGGTAAGAGTGGTCTGCTTAATTCAGACACTCTGTTCATCACCACCCCCTTTTCTGTATCGTTTTTGGCCACTATAGGTGTGGCAGGGTATACTCAGACATGAGTCCCTTTCTCACTGCTCCATCAGGATTCAAGCAAGCCGGGCCGAAGAGGCTGAAATGCCAGAAACCGGTCCCCGGTAGCTTGTCTCCTTTCTGGTGAAGAATTGGCTTGGTAGTTTGGTCTGCCCTGTTCCCATGATGCACTGGGCCAGGGACAGACTAATTTGCATATAGCCAGGTTCTGAGCTGGGATGGGGCAGTGAGATAAATAACGGTGATGGATCAAGCCCTGATCTTTGGACTGGGTAAGAGTGGTCTGCTTAATTCAGACACTCTGTTCATCACCACCCCCTTTTCTGTATCGTTTTTGGCCACTATAGGTGTGGCAGGGTATACTCAGACATGAGTCCCTTTCTCACTGCTCCATCAGGATTCAAGCAAGCCGGGCCGAAGAGGCTGAAATGCCAGAAACCGGTCCCCGGTAGCTTGTCTCCTTTCTGGTGAAGAATTGGCTTGGTAGTTTGGTCTGCCCTGTTCCCATGATGCACTGGGCCAGGGACAGACTAATTTGCATATAGCCAGGTTCTGAGCTGGGATGGGGCAGTGAGATAAATAACGGTGATGGATCAAGCCCTGATCTTTGGACTGGGTAAGAGTGGTCTGCTTAATTCAGACACTCTGTTCATCACCACCCCCTTTTCTGTATCGTTTTTGGCCACTATAGGTGTGGCAGGGTATACTCAGACATGAGTCCCTTTCTCACTGCTCCATCAGGATTCAAGCAAGCCGGGCCGAAGAGGCTGAAATGCCAGAAACCGGTCCCCGGTAGCTTGTCTCCTTTCTGGTGAAGAATTGGCTTGGTAGTTTGGTCTGCCCTGTTCCCATGATGCACTGGGCCAGGGACAGACTAATTTGCATATAGCCAGCTTCTGAGCTGGGATGGGGCAGTGAGATAAATAACGGTGATGGATCAAGCCCTGATCTTTGGACTGGGTAAGAGTGGTCTGCTTAATTCAGACACTCTGTTCATCACCACCCCCTTTTCTGTATCGTTTTTGGCCACTATAGGTGTGGCAGGGTATACTCAGACATGAGTCCCTTTCTCACTGCTCCATCAGGATTCAAGCAAGCCGGGCCGAAGAGGCTGAAATGCCAGAAACCGGTCCCTGGTAGCTTGTCTCCTTTCTGGTGAAGAATTGGCTTGGTAGTTTGGTCTGCCCTGTTCCCATGATGCACTGGGCCAGGGACAGACTAATTTGCATATAGCCAGGTTCTGAGCTGGGATGGGGCAGTGAGATAAATAACGGTGATGGATCAAGCCCTGATCTTTGGACTGGGTAAGAGTGGTCTGCTTAATTCAGACACTCTGTTCATCACCACCCCCTTTTCTGTATCGTTTTTGGCCACTATAGGTGTGGCAGGGTATACTCAGACATGAGTCCCTTTCTCACTGCTCCATCAGGATTCAAGCAAGCCGGGCCGAAGAGGCTGAAATGCCAGAAACCGGTCCCCGGTAGCTTGTCTCCTTTCTGGTGAAGAATTGGCTTGGTAGTTTGGTCTGCCCTGTTCCCATGATGCACTGGGCCAGGGACAGACTAATTTGCATATAGCCAGGTTCTGAGCTGGGATGGGGCAGTGAGATAAATAACGGTGATGGATCAAGCCCTGATCTTTGGACTGGGTAAGAGTGGTCTGCTTAATTCAGACACTCTGTTCATCACCACCCCCTTTTCTGTATCGTTTTTGGCCACTATAGGTGTGGCAGGGTATACTCAGACATGAGTCCCTTTCTCACTGCTCCATCAGGATTCAAGCAAGCCGGGCCGAAGAGGCTGAAATGCCAGAAACCGGTCCCCGGTAGCTTGTCTCCTTTCTGGTGAAGAATTGGCTTGGTAGTTTGGTCTGCCCTGTTCCCATGATGCACTGGGCCAGGGACAGACTAATTTGCATATAGCCAGGTTCTGAGCTGGGATGGGGCAGTGAGATAAATAACGGTGATGGATCAAGCCCTGATCTTTGGACTGGGTAAGAGTGGTCTGCTTAATTCAGACACTCTGTTCATCGCCACCCCCTTTTCTGTATCGTTTTTGGCCACTATAGGTGTGGCAGGGTATACTCAGACATGAGTCCCTTTCTCACTGCTCCATCAGGATTCAAGCAAGCCGGGCCGAAGAGGCTGAAATGCCAGAAACCGGTCCCCGGTAGCTTGTCTCCTTTCTGGTGAAGAATTGGCTTGGTAGTTTGGTCTGCCCTGTTCCCATGATGCACTGGGCCAGGGACAGACTAATTTGCATATAGCCAGGTTCTGAGCTGGGATGGGGCAGTGAGATAAATAACGGTGGTGGATCAAGCCCTGATCTTTGGACTGGGTAAGAGTGGTCTGCTTAATTCAGACACTCTGTTCATCACCACGCCCTTTTCTGTATCGTTTTTGGCCACTATAGGTGTGGCAGGGTATACTCAGACATGAGTCCCTTTCTCACTGCTCCATCAGGATTCAAGCAAGCCGGGCCGAAGAGGCTGAAATGCCAGAAACCGGTCCCCGGTAGCTTGTCTCCTTTCTGGTGAAGAATTGGCTTGGTAGTTTGGTCTGCCCTGTTCCCATGATGCACTGGGCCAGGGACAGACTAATTTGCATATAGCCAGGTTCTGAGCTGGGATGGGGCAGTGAGATAAATAACGGTGATGGATCAAGCCCTGATCTTTGGACTGGGTAAGAGTGGTCTGCTTAATTCAGACACTCTGTTCATCACCACCCCCTTTTCTGTATCGTTTTTGGCCACTATAGGTGTGGCAGGGTATACTCAGACATGAGTCCCTTTCTCACTGCTCCATCAGGATTCAAGCAAGCCGGGCCGAAGAGGCTGAAATGCCAGAAACCGGTCCCCGGTAGCTTGTCTCCTTTCTGGTGAAGAATTGGCTTGGTAGTTTGGTCTGCCCTGTTCCCATGATGCACTGGGCCAGGGACAGACTAATTTGCATATAGCCAGGTTCTGAGCTGGGATGGGGCAGTGAGATAAATAACGGTGATGGATCAAGCCCTGATCTTTGGACTGGGTAAGAGTGGTCTGCTTAATTCAGACACTCTGTTCATCACCACCCCCTTTTCTGTATTGTTTTTGGCCACTGTAGGTGTGGCAGGGTATACTCAGACATGAGTCCCTTTCTCACTGCTCCATCAGGATTCAAGCAAGCCGGGCCGAAGAGGCTGAAATGCCAGAAACCGGTCCCCGGTAGCTTGTCTCCTTTCTGGTGAAGAATTGGCTTGGTAGTTTGGTCTGCCCTGTTCCCATGATGCACTGGGCCAGGGACAGACTAATTTGCATATAGCCAGGTTCTGAGCTGGGATGGGGCAGTGAGATAAATAACGGTGATGGATCAAGCCCTGATCTTTGGACTGGGTAAGAGTGGTCTGCTTAATTCAGACACTCTGTTCATCACCACCCCCTTTTCTGTATCGTTTTTGGCCACTATAGGTGTGGCAGGGTATACTCAGACATGAGTCCCTTTCTCACTGCTCCATCAGGATTCAAGCAAGCCGGGCTGAAGAGGCTGAAATGCCAGAAACCGGTCCCCGGTAGCTTGTCTCCTTTCTGGTGAAGAATTGGCTTGGTAGTTTGGTCTGCCCTGTTCCCATGATGCACTGGGCCAGGGACAGACTAATTTGCATATAGCCAGGTTCTGAGCTGGGATGGGGCAGTGAGATAAATAACGGTGATGGATCAAGCCCTGATCTTTGGACTGGGTAAGAGTGGTCTGCTTAATTCAGACACTCTGTTCATCACCACCCCCCCCCCCTTTTCTGTATCGTTCCTCTGAAACCAGCTCTTACATGTGACACAGTATAAAAGCCTGCTGCTTGATCTGGGGCTCTCTGCTTGTCTTTGAGACTTCTGAACAGGAGGCACTATCATCTCTTCATGCTCCAGCTATTCAGACTGTAGACCAACTGATTCCAGGACTTCACTAGCATTCCTGTAGCTATTTATTGTGCTCCCCATCGTTGATGCAGTAGGAATGATTAGCTGTAGATTTCCAGTTCAATTACCTCGTTCACAGTTCTTTCTTTGGTACTTGCTGGATCTCAAGGCCCACTTAAGATTACTCAGGCTTTGATTTAGAGTTTGGCAGATGGCTACTGATAGCCTGTCCTCCTTATTACAAGATCCATAGGATATAATCTACTTATAATAAGGCGGATGCGATGTTCGTCCGTTTTGTGAAGGAATAACCAGTCCACCAAACTCAAAATAAGGACCTTAATCAGGTAGTGTTACTTTGCTTTCAATACAATCTCAGCACAATCGACTTGCAGCAGACAATTGGTAATGTAAGCTGTACTTTACAGGAAAAGCAGGACAAGACGCTGATAGAGCGGCAGGTCACCCGACTCAGATTACCATACTCACCTGGGCCCATAAACAACATATGATGAGATTTAATCAGGTAACCTGAGCACTTACTCTAATCAGTGATTTATAGTTTTCATTAGGACCTATACCATTGACTTACCAATCCTTGTCATCGGTACCTAAAGTCCTCAGGGATCAAAAGGAGTTAGAATAATAGGTAGAATAAGAAAATTTGCACTCAGAAAATAACCACAACTCGGGAAAGGTTTAAACTCTTTATCTAAAATCTTTAAATGTCATAATCCAAGCATTGAACATGGAAAATTCTCAATTAGGAAAATAACAATTAGAATGAAAATATGCAAAGTTTTTATAAAGCAGTCTTTACGCATTTGACATTAGGGTGGGAAGAGAGAAGGAAACAATACAATGACATACCCACATTGAATATTTACCTAGAATGGTGTGAAGAACTAACCCTGGGCACGGGTCAGTTTAAAGGACACAACCCCGAAAGTGCAGGCACCATAAAGGCAAGCAGGTGCAGATCAGAATCAGGACAGGTAAAGCCGAATTGGATCAGGATAGGGCCGCCACAGGCTAAGACTGGCACTCGCAGTTAAAGTTCCAACGCCTGCGTTACTCCCTCTCTGCAGCTAACAGCCAGAACCCGGTAAGAGTTATCGATCTCTCCGACAAAGTGCTTCGCCAGCACTTCAGCTCTCAAACCCCGATCTGGGTTTCGAACCTTCTGACAGAGGGCTCCGCCAGCACCTCTGCTCCCGATCACCGATTGAGTGCATTGGGTCAGTGACAGGTGAGCTATTTGGACAAGTCGGACAAATTAACTAACTAAGCCTACCCTAGTTATACTATTTTCCAGGTCAGTGTACCACCCCCAATGTTGCAAGTGTAAGGATCCCCAATTTCGGTTGGGCAAAAGGATGAGGAGAGGTCATCACACCATACCAAATTGAAACTTTTAGAATGAATATTAATGTTTACGTTCCCGCCCATCAATTTATTTTCCCATGTATGTTTTATTCCACCCAACAATGAATTTTCCAATATTGGTTACATTTTAGTTCATATTTTAGATCAGCTTCCTTCACAGGGGTCAGGAGTTGTAGTTCCCAGGCGCATCTTGGTCAAGACTGTCCATGGCACTCATTCAATGCAATGACTCGATGGTTCTCAGACTCTGGTGCGCAGGCTCAAAGGTTTCAATATGGAGTGCAGTGGGTTTCAAAATGGAGTATCGGGTACATTTCAGGTTCAGAAGTGTGATTACATGAAATAATAGAAAAGAAACAGTTTTAGAACAAGACTAAATGAATGCACTGTATACCACTTATCTCTACTCTATTCCCATTACTTTATATTTAACTATTGCGTTAGAGTTAAGCAGAACGAACAGCTTAGCAAATGCAGCTCTGCAAGCTTCAAGCATGCTGTAACACAGAGCAGCCATCTTAGTTCTAATGCGCAGAAGCAAAATATTCCCTCCAAAGCAGAAAGTAAGTCATGTCACGTGAGTGTGACAGATGCATGCGCAGTAAGAAAACCCGCGTAGCAGCATCATATTAATGCAAGCGGAATATTGTTAGTAAAAGCACATATGCAAGCTTCACTTAGATGTCATGTAATGCAATATTAATAGGACAAACATGTTGATTAGTGCATTAACGTTATGTCGAGAGGACTGAATACAAGCAAGTCGCATTACGTGTGAATCCGTGCTCCATCAATGCTTTAACAAATGTATAACTATATGATTATTGCTGCATAACCTGTTAAAATTTTTATTTTAACTATCCTCTCACCAATACATCACGTCCAACACACAGGACGTTACTAAATTGTGGGCACTTACCAACATGAGGGCTGAGTAACAATTAGCGCAGCAGGTGTGTTTTCTTCCTGTCTTCACCTCGTCCATTCTCCTACCCTGCTCACATGTCACTCACTCAGTGATAGTTTGCAGTGGTAGTTGGGAATGGTGGATTCATGCTGCTCCTACAAGACCTGACAGCCAGTAGTCACTGGTTGCTTACTGAGCTGTCTGGATTCCTCTTTGGGCCACTTGACCTCCCCTGGCTAGATGAGCTAACAAAATGTCACCAACTCTATATCCTCTTCCATCCTGCTCATACTCCCTTAGTTCCGGACCCATCGCCAAACAGCCTACTTAGGCCCAGGAACTCTCACCCAAGGCAGCCCTCCAGACATAGGTGTGAATGTGCTCACATTGGAGCCTAATGCTCAAAACCATGTGAGGAGACAACTCTCACAGAATTAGCGCAAGAACATAGTGGCCATCTTGGGATTGGGGATGGTACTATTTATACCATGCCCAAACCTCAGGGACCTTGCTTACATTATTGGTTTTGTGAGCTTACCCTGTTCCAGCTCCTAAGCACCCAATTTTGCATCCTGCTGCCTGTTCTTCTGGGGGCTCCACAGTGGGCCTATGTATGTGGATACCTGGAGGACATCTATGGGCTCGTTTGTGGTTCCTCTTTATGAAAGTATTTGATGCAGGAAAATGTTTCTGAATAATATTTTGCTTACATTATTTCAGTAGTTGCTTTAAAATAACTGTGTTACTTTGCTTGCAATACATTATCAGCATAATTGGCCTTCAGTAGACAAATAGTACTGGAAACTGCGCATTATAGGAAGGGCAGGGCAAGACGTTTAAGCAAATGTATCACTGGGGATGCATCCCCAGACAGCATGTGCCGCCACAACAAGTCTCATCCGAGGCTGCCATGCAGATATAGATGTCACTGTGTTTGCATGCAAGGTTAAGGTGCAAAATCATGTGAGAATACACTTGCTCCTCTGCTGGCTCCACAGCAGGAGCGGCTGGCAAGTTTATGCATCGGTGAGTCAGGCAACTAAGTGGCGGGTGGGTGCGTGCATGCGGGCAAGGCGAGTGGCAAATAATAAAAAATAAAGTCACTAGGCCTGATTCACAAAAGTAATCTGAGACAAAATCCTAACTTTACGACTTTCGGTTTTCACAAAGGGCATTTAGGAGGAGTAAAGTTAGGAATCATATCTTTACTACTCCTAAATATACTTTGTGAATACCGAAAGTCATAAAGTTAGGATTTTATGACCAAAACTTAAGTTTAACTGAGACAATATCCTAAATTTACAACTTTCGGTATTCACAAAGGGCATTTAGGAGTGGTAAAGTTAGGAATCCCAACTTTACTACACCTAAATGCCATTTGTGAATACCAAAAGTCATAAAACTAGGATTTTATGACCAAAACTTAAGTTTAACCAAGACAATATCCTAAATTTACGACTTTCGGTATTCACAAAGGGGATTTAGGTGTAGTAAAGTTATGATTCTTAACTTTTGTACTCCTAAATGCTCTTTGTGAATACCTAAACTTGTAAAATTGGGATTTTGTCTCAGATTGCTTTTGTGAATCGGGCCCACTAACCATGCCTGCTGCATATCAGACCTCCTCAGTCTCTTTTCTGTCAGCTCTGAGGGCTCCAGCCTCCAGGAAATTCCACTAACCAATCCTGGCGCACCTCTCACTAGCATGAGAGCAGCACCAGGATTAGCTGGACGGTCCTTCAGTCACTTTAGGTCTCTGCTTGGTCTCCACTCAGCTGTCTAAAACAGCTGGGTGTAGAGCTTCAAATTGTGCATGTTGCTTTTGCTGGTGAAAGACAGCTAGCCAAAGTGACATGCACACTTTGGAGCGTCCAGTCAGCCCTGCTTCAGTCCTCCTCTGCTGCCGACACGCCCCCATTTCTCATGGCTGTTGGGAGGCTGGCAGCTGCATGCTAAACGTGAAAAATACAATACAATGAAATTATTTAATTGCCATTTTGTTTATCACGTTTTGTGCCGGTGCAGCGGGCAGGGGGGTGACGCACCCTGTCCTCACTAAGAAACTGCTGCTGTTCCTCAGTGGGCCTCTGAACATAGATACCAGAAAGACATTTGTGGGCTCCTCTATGGTTCATTTTTATGGACACCCGCTAATGAGCCAAAGGAACGAAGATTAGTGTGCTAAGCACGAGTATTCACAATTAATAATGCACACCTACAATTTAATTTACTTACTATGCTCAAGCAAACTAATCCAAAGACTCTTAAAAATGTAGTTGCGCTGTCATTTTTCTGCATAACTCTTGACTTCTTCTGTGATGCAACAAAGAGGAATACATTTGCTTTTTTACTTACTTGGTTGGATTATTTCACTGCATTCAGGAGTTCCATCTCTAATCACCCAGAGATGCATAAATGACTGCATACCTTTTATGGCAAGGCAGGGTAGTGAACATCAAGACCAAACTTGCATTAAACCTATGAAGGAACAGTGCTTGTGCACATTCTATGACTGTCAAGAATAGGGAAAACAGAAATCACAACGCAGATTTTACCACGCAATACAATTACATCGCATGCGTTACAACGCATACGATGTAACAACGCGTAGACATTACTACGCATACCATTACATCGCATGCGTTTTTACAACGCATGCGATGTAATGGCTATCCACGTCATTGTGGGGAAAGTGAGGGTGTTTCCTCACGACGACGTGCACTGCCTCTCAGACGACGCTGGAAGCAGGAGAGAGGAACCACGAGGAGAGTGAGGTAAGGGAGGTTGCACTTGAGGTGGGGGTTACTTTTTTGTAGTGTTGTAATGTTTGTGTAGTGTTGCAATGTTTGTGTCGTGTTGTGTAGTGTAGTGTTTTAGGGTTTAGGGTAGTGTCTGGAGAGTCATGCAGGGTAGTGTTTCAGTGTAGGGACCGGACTGGGGCTAGGGGCAGGGTCGTGCTGGGAGTAGTGTTTTAGGGTTTAGGGTAGTGTTGTGGTGTTTGTGTAGTGTAGTGTTTTAGGGTTTAGGGTAGTGTTTGTGTAGTGTAGTGTTTTAGGGTAGTGTGGGGGGTCGTGCAGGGTAGTTTAGCTGTTATTGGAGGGAGAGGACTGGAGGTCGGGGGAGGGTTGTGCAGGGGTACTATATTAGTGTTTAGGGTAGAGTAGGGTAGAGTCACTTACCTTGCAAACTTTTACCACAAGTATAGCTTTACCACACATGCCTTTGCGTTTTAATGGCATGCGTGGTAAAAGCATAGTCATGGTAACATTTTGCGATGTAATGCCATGTCGTTGTCATTGACATCGCGTAGTAATACCCGCATTGTAATGGCACACGTGGTATTGGTATGCGATGTAATGAATTACATTCAAAGACTACACCCGCATTAAGTCTGTGCAGAAAAAAAACACTTTATCAATTCATTGAAGCTGTGCCGAGAAGAGATTTATCAACTCGAGCTTTGCTGACAATCATCCCCTTAAGTTAAGTGGGTCATTCTCAACCCATGAGCTTCAGGTGAACAATCATGTCACCTGATATTGTTTTAAATGCTATTGGATTTAAGAAAGATGCCCTGCATGGCTCTGAAGGGCTTGCATTCCTGCCTAAAGTGCATTGTAACAAGTTGTAAAATTCTGACCCCACCTGAGCACATATGTCAATCCTGCATGTGCACTAAAGGCATTTTTATGAAGCAAATTAAGATCCAGAGTGAAGCTCTGTATGCTCTCTTTTTGCTAAGAGTGAGAGTGACTACTGTCTGTTCAATGAGATGTAAAGGACTGACAGTGATACAGATTACAATGGAAAGGAAGGCTCTTTTTTACCTGCCCAAGCCAGTGAGAATAACACAATATCACCTTATTAAATTTGTCTGCCAGTCCACTGTTGCTGGGTCCTTCACTAATCCAAGTAGGACATGGATATTGCATGTTTTTTTTTTTGTAAACAAATTTTATTCAGTAGCATTTAGGATCAATACATTGGGATTCTAGAGCTTACATCGTACTTTCGACAGCAATTATCGACATCTATATCCAATGATCTCACAGTATGGGTTTCAGGTTCTCGCCAGGCGTGATCCTTGTGCAAAATGTCAACAGTACGTTTAGGTCAAATCAGAGTCCTCAGGCGAGCCAGCCTCTATATCCCTGCAGTGGGTGGCCGACATCTTATCGGTCTGTTCCATTACGAACTCGCAAGAATCACAACAAATAATAAAATAACAGAAACCTCCCTCCCACTCAACTCCTAACCACACCCACCCTCCCAGGATGGACATCATTTGATGTAACTTTCTGCATGTATAGAATATGCAAGTATGGAGTGTTTATGACTCCTGTGGCCCTAGCCCCAGAGGAACCCATGTTGTGTTTCCTACATCCAAGAGGTAAAAAAGTATGTTCAGACAACAGATGGAAATTGCAAGGCTCCATTAGGATACTCAATGGGCCCTTGAAAGAGGGTTAGACTTTTGGGTGTGGAGGAGTTTACAGTGATTCCCCTGTCTTTTAATGGGCCATTGTAAATGGGCAGTTAATTTGGGCAACCTCCCTCTGTTTTGCACCTTTGTTTTGGGTCTCTTCTGCCAGGAGACTCACAGTTCCACTTCACCTTCTTTAAAGCACCTTGTAAAAAAGAACTTGACAGGGCCACTCTGAGTGGAATAAGCAAAAGGTCCAAGACTGCCCAAAACCTGTCTCAGAGCTGACTGCTGGAATACACAACTACTGTCTGCAACTTTGACATAAATATGCGATAGAAACTTACAATCAGTAAGCCAAAATCTCCATACCACAATCTTTGATCTCAACATCAGTTGGGTCCGAGAAACCTTTTATTCTAAAGCATTATTGTGTTGACCATCAACTCCACTTGCAAGCTTTGGGACCAGAAACGTGGGAACTTTGCTAAAGATTGCCAGGAGGGGCTGTCTGAACCATGCTTCGGGGGAGAGAACTGACAGATTGCTCAATTGGTGAACTTGAGGTGTCCGTAGATGAGAAAGATTCTGCTCATAAGGAGAGAGATGATGAAGGAACTGGGGTGGGACAAGCTGATGACATCCACTCGAGCATCAGGCAAAGACGTGCAGTGGTCTACGAGGGTGAGGCCCAGTGAACCCGAAGGGAACCCACAGTGTGAGCAGAACTGTCTGCCTCCTTCGAAATATAGCACTGAGGAACTCCTGCCCATATGAGTTCTGTTGCACAATTGAGCATCAAGATTCCATGCGGTGCTAGGAGAGACCATGGTCCAGTCACCCAAAAGAGAAACAAAAGTTCCAGAGGAGAACCACGTCAACCAAGAGGCTTGCACTGGGACCTAAGTAATCTCTGACACAACCAGGAGTTGGCATAGTGCTTATTTTGCTGGTGTGTTTTGTGATTGGGCTTGAGTAAGAACTCAAGCAGCAAGGTCCATGGATCTGTGAGGACCACAATTCCACTGCAGCATCCTCTTCTGGTACTGGTGCTGCCTCCACTTACATATATACCTTGCTGAAATCAAAGTGATTGATTGTGCCTCAGTTGACATGACTGGATTGAGATTACCACTCCTCACATTCTGTAGCCATGTGGGGCACACCACATGAAGTGAGCAGCAAAACACAAAAGGTGATGGACGGAATGTTGCACATTAGCAAAATATTCACCCCCAGTCACAGATATGGGTTTAATCCATCGTTATTTTGCTCACCAGGCCACCCCAGTTCAGACATGGCCATATGCAAATCAGTCTTGACCATGTGCCTCATGGGAACAGTCCAGCCTGAACTGCCAAGCCATGTTATCCCTGGACCGGAATCAAGCATCCTAGGACAGGTTTCTGGCTATCAGCTGTCATCAGCCAGGATAGCTTGACTCCAGTGGCGTAGTGAGCACGGGACCCACGTCTGGGCATACCCTTCCCACATAGGGTGAACAGCAAAACACACAAGATGGTGGACGGAATGTTGCAACTGTTGTTTTTGCATTTGTCACCTCGAGTGGGACGGGTATGCTCAGACGTGAGTCCCGTGCTCTACATGCCACTGGAATCAAGCTATTCTGGCTGATGAGGGCTGAAAGCCCGAAACCGGTCCTCGGATGCTTGTTTCCAGTCCAGGGAGGACCTGGCTTGGCAGCTCGGGCTGAACTGTTCTCATGGGGCACAGGGTCAAGACTGATTTGCATATGTCTGGGTTCAAACTGGAATGGCATGATGAGCAAAAACCGATGGATTTAGGCCCAGATTTCTGTACTGTGGTGAATGTATGACATTGTTCTGCATTCTGTCTATCAACTGTTGTTTTTGCATTTGTAACCCTGAGTGGGACAGGTATGCTCAAACTGGGACGGGTATGCTCAGAGGTGAGTCCTGTGCTCTCCATGCCACTGGAATCATGCTATCCTGGCTAATGAGGGCGGAAAGCCCGAAACCGGTTCTCGGATGCTTGTTTCCAGTCCAGGGAGGACCTTGCTTGGCAGTTTGGGCTGGACTGTTTCCATGATAAACAGGGTAAAGACTGACTTGCATATGGCTGGGTTTAAACTGGAATGGCATGGTTAGCAAAAAAAACTATGGATTTAGGCCCAGATCTCTGTATTGGTGTGAATGTATGACATTGTTCTGAATTCTGTCCATCAACTATTGTTTTTGCATTTGACACCACGTGGAGGGACGCTGTCCCACCTGAGAATGCAGGTGCTTCCTTCACCACTGTCAAACTAACAGACAATGAAAAGTTACTGTACAAACGCTTGAGGAACCAGGACAATGGAACAAAGTGCTTGTTCATTGGGGAGAGAATATCTCAAAGTACTGGTCCATAACTAGGTGAACCTTTCACATGCACTACTCAACCCCTGGAGGGAAGACCCCAGTGATAGATTGTGAACTGTTGCACGAGGAATACTAAACAGATTGTCCAATGGGACCAGCGTACACTGTTCCCACAGTAATCAATGAAAGTTGCCACAAGGAACAACTGTAATCTTCCCAAACACCACCTACTGTGAAAGGATGGACATCCATGCCTCATGATGGATATCATGATGGTGCTTGGTTGAGGAGTTTGTCCTACAAGTGGGTGAACAGAGCTTTTTGGAAGATGTCCACAATGTCAAGAGCGAACATTAGATGTATAACTTGCACTGAGTACAAAGTCCCATAGAAGGCAAGGGATACAATGAACACAGACATTAGCAATGTAACAAATTGGCAATGGGAGTTACCTAACTTAGAGATGGCAGCTCAGATGATCCTGGTTATTGGTGTTTTAACTGTTGCCTTAGGGTTTCATGCATTAGTAGTGGTTGTGCTGACTGATGAACGTGTTGTCTCTGCTCACCCAGGATTGGGAGTTTCTCTGCTGACAGCCATATTGTGGAGCATAAGACAGATTTACAGTAGGCCCCAGCCTTCAGTGGTTTTATTGTGCTCCTAAATATGCCTTGATTTTGTTTAAATGTGTTTGTTGAATTTTTGGTTTGAACAAAGGGAAGGAAAAGAAAAAACAAAGAAAAAGCACAGGGACATTACGCATTTGCACATTTCAAGAGAATATACACGCCGATCACATTCACATTTTAAATTGAAATGAAGTGAAGAGACAGTACACATATCATTTTTTGCGATTGTCAGATTATTATGTGAATTTAAGCACTTAACGTTCAGTGGAGTGTCCGACAATGATAACACTACAATCTGGTGTTAGTGACTGTGTGCCTACGAGCATTACGTGTAGTATAAAAAAGGGGTAGGTGGGAGGGTGAAAGGTCGAAGGGAGGCGGGGTCGAGAAGTGAACTATATTAACTTTTGTCCAATGCAGTTTTCTATCGTTCCCCAGTGCTTATAGCTCATTCTAGTGATCGGTTGGAGCTTATGTTCCTCCTTATTTCATCATATGTTGTACCTTCAGGATGCATATGCGTAATGCTGAGGTAGCGGGTCGTATAATGAGTCACATTCCTGCTTCTACTGTGATTTATGGGTGATGCTGGCCGGTGTATTACCATCGTTTATGTACATTTTGATTTTGATTTATAAAGTTTTATATAGCGCAAACTAGATCCCGAAGAATATCAGAGCAGTTTACAAGAGAGGCCAAGAGTGTAATGACAACAACAAATTAGTAAAAGAGGGGGATCATACAATACACAGAAGTAAGCGCCTGGTGTTCTGTTGTTGTCTGCCAGGCAGTTCGGACGTCTAGGAGAATTGTGTCCCATGTGGTCGCCATTGGGTACTTACGAATCCCCATGGTATTTCTATGGTGGAAAGCAATGCTCTCCACCTGCGCCCAAGCAGTAAGTGAATGAAACCAGGCTATCTTCGGGGAGGGGGGTCCGGATATTTCCAGTGTTTGGTGATCAGGCTTTTGGCTGTGATTGGTCCTAAGTCTATAAACCTGGATGTTATTTCATGTTTTTTGGGTCTCTAATAGAGGCAAAGAATGCACACCTCCCAGGATGTGTCCAAATCACATTCAATGCAATTTGACAAGTAATTGACTACAGCTTCCCAATATGTTATGTTATGTTATGTTATGGAATATTTATATAGCGCCTATCACCGCCGGTCTCTAAGCGCTTAACAGAAAAAACATAACACACTGGTACCGATAGAGCCCTCAGCTGATACACCGCCTAAACTGTCATCAATGCCTTTCTGAATAGATGGGTTTTCAGATTTTTTCTGAAGGGTACTAACTGTGGTTCTTCCTTCAGGGTGGCCGGGAGCTCATTCCACAGTTGCGGGAGAAGCACAGACAGGGCCCTGCCTCCTCTAGTTTTTAATTTGAACCTGGGTTGAAACAGATTGGAAGTTGTTCCTGAACGCAAAGGTCTCCCAGGAACATACCTCTTCAGATGTTGCTTAATGTACTCTGGGGCTTTCCCAAAGAGTGCCTTATGGGCCACACAGAGACTTTTAAACTTGACTCGAAATTTCACTGGAAGCCAGTGCAACTTCTGAAGCAGGGGAGTTGCGTGCGAGTTTCTGGGCAGGGAGTGGATCAGCCTAGCTGCATTGTTCTGTACTACCTGCAGCTTCTTCAACAGCTTCTGTGGCAAGCCAAGATATAAGGCATTGCCATAGTCAAGTCTCGAAATGACTGTGGCAGATACGATCGATTGCAGGGTGGAGGCAGATAAGATGGGGACTAGCTTACGTAATTGCCTCACCACACCTATGCAAGATCCGGCCACAGCAGAAACTTGAGGGGCCATTGAGAGGTCCGCATCGATCCTCAGCCCCAGGCTTTTTACCACTGAACCAGGAGAAGGGGTGGCTCCTAACTCTGGGGGCCAATACAGGTCACTCCAGGGATTCTCTCGGTTGCTGATCACCAGCACTTCCATTTTGTCAGCATTCACTTTCAACAGATTGTTAGTCATCCAGTTGACCGTGAAGCTGAGCAAATTCCTCACTGATTCCTGGGCCTCTTTGGTATCATCCAGCTGGACCAATAGCTGGGTGTCATCTGCGTAGTTGAAAATTTTGCAGTTCATACTCATGAGCTCCTCCACCAATGGTTGTAAATAGATATTGAAAAGCAGGTGGGATAGGGCCAACCCCTGGGGCACCCCCCAAGTCACCTCACTGACCCCAGAAACTGGTCTCCCAACTGCACTCTCTGAGATCGACCTGACAGGAAGGATTCCAACCACTTCAGCACCTGGCCTGAGATCCCCAGCTTCGCGATACGGTCCAGCAAGATGGTGTGGCTGACCATATCAAAAGCCGCCGATAAGTCTAGGAGAATCAGGGCGCATGGCTGTTTATTGTCTGCCCTGACTCTCAGCTCATCGGCGACTGAGGCCATGACTAATTCTGTGCTATGTTGGGGTCGAAACCCAGCCTGCCTGGCATGAAGGAGATGGTATTCCTCTAGGTGACCGGCTAAAGTGCTGAGGACGTGCTTTTCTAGGATCTTGCTCAGAAATGGTAACTGTGAGATGGGCCTATAGTTTTTTAAGGCTTTCGTATCCGTTCCTGCTTTCTTTAAAAGTGGGGAGACCCTAGCTTCTTTCATCTGAGTTGGCAGATAACCTGTTTTCAGTGAATTGTTCAGTAGACTCAGCACCTGGGGCTGGATGCCTGGCAAAGCCATTTTAAAAAATTTGGGGGGGCAAGGATCTATATTTGAGCCTGACTTGATCTGTCCGGCAAGTTCCGCTAGGCACTTGTCATCAATGGGAGGGAAACTGTTCAAAGTCGTAGAAGGCAACTGAGCGATCAGACTTGGCGGCATGGTTGTAACTGGCCGTGCATTGATGTCAGAAATGATATCCTGTACCTTCCGAAGAAAGAAAGTTTGAAAGGAGTCACAGTCTGGTTGATCGCACGTAGAGATTTTCCCTTCTCGTTGTGTGAGTTCCCTTAGTATCATAAAGGTCTCTCGCTGTATGTTTATCGCCTCCCTAATTCTTCCCTCATAGAAAGCCGACTTTCTCTCCAGGATGTCTGCCTTATATTTTGAAAGTAGGGTTTTAAAAATTTCAGCCTCTATTTGACAGTAATGAAGTCTCCACCTTCTCTCTGCCTTACGAAGGGCTTGCTTCTTCTCTTTCAAAGAGGCGTCAAACCATGGTGCTCCCTTCCCTTTAGTTCTAGTCCTCTCCATCTGCTCAGGGACCAGTTTATCCAGAGCGGCGAGCATCCAGGTCTTTAGCATCTTAGCGTCATGGTCCAAATCTGTACCACTCATTTTAGGGGGGGGTGGAGGAGAGCAGGGCCGCGATTAACAAGTCGGCCTCCACCTTGTTCCAAGGTCGAGTTTTCCTCCGTGATTTATTTGGGGCAGCCCGCACAGGGTCACCCGGAACCCAGCACTTTATCAAAAAGTGGTCCGACCAAATGCAGGGACTAACCTCTGTTATTTCAATATTAGGCAAGGAGGACCAAACAAGGTCCAATGTGTGGCCTTTCACATGAGTCGGGCCCACCACTAACTGCTGTAGGTTGAGCACCGAAAGATTGGCTTCAAACTCAGTCTCCTTAGGGTCTCTGGGTACTTTGTCCCAGTGGTAGTTGAAGTCGCCTACCACCAGAAGAGACTTATATCTGGTGGCCAAGTCCGTCAAAAGTTCAAAAAGGATGTCATTGAAATCCGATGAGCTTTGCGGCGGGCGATATACTACCAATATCACTATGCATGAAGATTTAAGCGAGACTTTAATCCCTAACAGCTCCGCGCAAGCGCAGTTTTCTGCTATAATCTGTTTCATTACGAGACATTTTTTAAACAAAAAGGCCACACACCCCCCTTTGCAGTCATTTGGGCGATTATGCCAAATTGCATCATACTCTGGGGGTAGGGCAGCCAAGATGTCTGGCGTTGAGGCGGAACCGAGCCATGTCTCTGAGAGGGCAAGAATATCAATTTCTCCATCGAGCAATAAGGAGAAGACCTCTAGGTGATGCTTTTGCAAAGAGCGCGTGTTAAGTGTCGCTATTCTTAGGCCATGTGACTGCCGGGAAGTGAATGTGGGGAGAAACCTGGAGCCTGTACCTGTAGTCTGCGCCAGGGCTTCAGCTTGCAGGTTGGCCAATGTGACTTCGTCTAAGCCGATGGAGTCTGTCTTTAGTGCCCATAGGGCGTCAGGCGAATAAGTACGGGTTGGACCAGAGTTTGTGGCCCCTAGGCCCGTCCTGGCCCGGACGGGCACAGACGAACTTTCCTCTGGCGCTCCTCTGGCGCGATGCTGCGCGCGATCGCTGCGCGCCTGCATACTAGTGGATATTTATGGTGTATGGCTGAAGGCACTCGCAAAGACTAGCCCGCTAACCCCCAGAGCGTGGTGTCAGCGTCTCTAGCCCCCACCCAAGATGGCGGACGGGCGTGAGGCGTCGAGGGAATCACCGAAATGGTGATATGTGCTTTTAATTCCAATTATGGTGCAAGCAATGCGAGAGATGGGGGAGCGTAGGGTCACTAAACAATATTCGAGCAGAAATCCGATCTCTAAAACAATTTTTCGATTGTGAGCAAATTTTAACAGAAACACAGTTTAAAAAGGAGCTAGCCTCCAACAATATAAAAGCAATGACGATTCTCCGTTACAGCAGCGGCAGGTCGTTCTGAATCTGTGTGAGATCTGTGCAATTCCATAGCATGTGTAACAGGTCTGCATCCATATGGTTGCATCTGGGGCATTCAGCATCTGTGCGCCCAAAGTATTTATTCTAGCTGGTGTCAGGTATGCTCTGTGGACTATAAAGTACTATTTGAGGTGGAATCTGACATTTCTAAGAATCCGCGTAGACCCCTCCAATATGGTTGCCCATTCCTGATCTGTACATGACCTTTATAAGTTAGTGTCCCAGTGCTGTCTGAGAGATGTCAGAGGCTGTGCTGTATGCATTCTCAATGCGTCCGCAAACCATTTGGTGAGGTGCCTCCCTGCTCCCAGTTTGTGTGTATATTGAATGGTGAGGTGTGTCGTGAGTTTGTGTGATATGTCTCCCCATAGTGTTCGCAGTGTTGAGGTTAGCGAGTTGTAAAATAGGAATTGACCCCTTGGCAAGCTATCCTCATCAGTGAGGGTATTGAAAGGTACTAAGTGGACATCGTGGTATAAGTCTCCTAATGTCTGTATTCCTGTCTCTCCCCAGGCGGATAACTCCAATTCTGTGATGGCTCATGTCCCTTTGGGTGGGCGCTGAATGGGTAAAAAAGGCGCATATGGGAGTGTATGTCGTTGGATGCATAAGCTGCGACAGAAACATCTGTAGGCCACTCCCAGGAACAACTGGGCAGGGACTGCCCCTTTCCGTCGAGGACGAAACAGGCTTATAATGGATGAGTGCGTACTCCCTGGTAGCTGCGTGCTCGTGTCTATTAGATGGGTTCCTCCAATCCATTTGGCTATCCATTGGAGTTGTGCAGCTAGATAATAATGCTCCATGTTGGGCATTGCTAATCCTCCCTGATTTGTGTGCAGATATAGCTTAGATAGCGCAACTGTACAGCATGTTCCATGCAAGATAAAGTCTTGCATGCATGTTCGAATGAACAAAAGATTGGGGGCCTGATATACAGTGGTAGATTGGAAGTAATATAGGAGTCACAGAAGGACCACCATTTTAAGGAGTGCTATGCGGCCCATTACTGTCAGGGGGAGGGTGCACCACAAGGACATTTGTGATTTGATTGTGCTGATAGCGAGCATGAAGTTGCCCTCCAGCAGATCGCCTGGTCGGTGTTAGACCCTGACACCTAAAAATCGGAACACGGATGGCTGCCAATGTACTTGCATGCCATTGACTACTAGCGTTGGGTTATCTGTAGATGCATTGAACGGATATAGGCACGATTTTGTCCAGTTTACATGTCGACCAGAGAGAGAGGCAAAGTTGGATAATGTTTTCATTATGTTATTGCAGTATCCACTGATGTCTCGCAAATAGAGGAGCAGGTCGTCGGCGTATAGGGAGACCGCGTGTATACCATTGCCTAATGGGACCCCCTATTCTTCTCCACCGCAGCGGAGAGCTTCCACCAATGGCTCTATGGCTAGGGAGAATAGCAATGGGGATAGCGGGCATCCTTGTCTGGTGCCACCGCTGATGGGTATTGAGTCCGATATATAGTGTCCTGTTTTTATCCTAAGCTAACAATACAAGTGCCAGTACTGGGCTGTTTTCTTATATACTAACAAAAAGATCTGTTATGAATTAAACATGACAGTCTATAAACACATTTGTTTCAAATGTATTTAAATATTTTCTCAGAAGTTTTTCATATTTTCCAAAATCAAAACTTTTTAGTGCATATCATGGATATATACAAAATATACAATTACATACAAACTTTATACAAATATGTACAACACACAAAATAGAAATTACACAACCACACTTGAACTTTCACTCCTCACGCATTCCAGTTGTATTCCAAAAACATTAATGATCCAAAAAACATTGATGTACAAAAACAACAAGCAATAAATACCACTGAGGTATAGGTCCGTGTCAGAATTAGGTACAATTATATGCTACATCAGCCCTATATTATTGAAATCATAAATCACCACAGCAAATTAATCAAGACTGAACGTAATATATTTTGTCTTATTTCCAATCTTTTCTGTGACACTGGACCATCAAGGTCGACGCGTTTCGAACACCCTTAGTGTAGGGGTTCTCCTCAGGACCAAACACGATTTCTACAAAACAAAAACGTGTGAACTAAATTAGCCTATCTGCACTGAAATTGCGATTTGAAGAACTAAGGAACAACCACCAGTCAACTCGCCACTGCCTACCTTAATTATCCTGTGTGTGGGAGAGCAATGTCCGGTATAAATGAATCTACACAACAAGACAAACAAACAAAAAGACAGGATTACATGTGTGACATTCAGTTAGTCTACCTTGCAGCAGAGGGTTAATGAGGGAACACGCTCACCTTCGTCTTTAATATTTCGAAGACCTAAACAGAGGAAATTAAATCAGTCGGGACTTCAAGGGATGGATACATTCAATGCTTGCTACTGTGGAGCAGTATGACTGGCAATCTGCTTACCTGGTGTTGGGAAAATTCTCGCTGAGTCAAAACGTTTTTTCTTCTGGTTATATCCATACGGAGCAGCGGAGTCTGGAACTAAACAAACATCAGGGGTGTGAAAGTTTTTCAGCGGTGATCGAAAGCCTTGGCATTTTACTTAGAGGAAGAGCCAAAACGTCTTCTTACTTGTGTCGCCGGGTGCTCTACACGGAGTGCGTCATCACTGGGGCCGTATGCGTGCTAACTACGTCGCTCGCGGTATTTTTTTAAAAAGGCGTCGCGTGTTTTCAGTAGCCTTGTCATCATCCGTGGCCAGCTATTGAGTAGCCGTCCCAAAGTGGGGTAACCATGGCAAAGTTTGCAAACAAAAGTTTCTAGACAAAACCGGATGAGTTGTTGTAACGCACCCGCCTGCATTGCATTCTAGTTAATGAAGTCCACTAGTACACATTTTGGACTAATAACAATGAAACCTTCAGTCTAAGGTTGTAATGTATTGCATCCAGTCTCCTCGCTCGATTGGCAAGGGGCGCTTACCCCGGGGTTCCTCTGTAAATCTCTGAAATTTCATTAAGTCCAGATGAGGCAGTATTGTATTTCATAATTAAGAATGCTTCTCTCTGGGCTAGTTTGCAATCCATATTTCCACCTCTTGGGTCATTTTCGATTTTCGAAATGATCGCCTTAAGCAAAATTTACCTTTTGGTCAATTTTTAAGAATTCGGCGGAATTGTTCCAATAAGGAGGAATATTTCAAACATGCCAACAGTCTAAAGGACCGTTTACTTGACAGGGGCTACCCAAAAAAACTGTTAAAACATTCCATGAGCAACGGAGTTTAGGATTTTGCCATAAGTTAGTTCTGTGAATCGGGTCCATTGTGTGCCGCATGGGGATTGAGTGATCAGTTACATGTCACCAAGCTTTGCATATGGATGTTTGTCCAATGCCAATGGTGTCGCTGGTGTCATGCTTGAGAGCCCTTAGGCAAAACATAGGGCTTTATGGGAGCTGTGTCTCTGAGGCATGTTTTCATTTGTGTGTGCCATGTGATATCTAGTAGTAACTCATTGGTGGTGACCTACTACCACCTGAATCCTATAGACTGCCTGTAGCATCAATCTTCTTTCCCTGTTTGCTTTTCATACCTTCTAAAAGCGGTGCATGGGTTGGTGTACCAGGTGGAGCTATATGTGCATGGCTAGTAAGTGTGTTCTGGTTTTTCTGCTTCGCCATTGCCCATGGTGTGTTGCTTTTTAATGTTGTTCCACTGTTTTGTTGTTTACAGTTAAAGAATCTCCTGTACTTGTTAGTCAATGACAGTGTGTGAGAAAGTGCCATCTTTCTTGCATGGTATGCCCCCACTTTTTGCTGAATGGCTGAATAACTTTGACTGAGTGTGCCCTGGGTTCCTGCCAACCAGGTACCCAGGGCCTGTGTTCCTTCCATAAAACTGTGTTGAAACCTAAACCCAATTGGCATCTATGACCACAGGTCAGCCCCTGGTAAATGGTACCCTAGATACCCAGGGCACTGTGACCAGATAAGACCCCTAAGGGCTTCCTGCCAGGCATGTGCTCTCTTTTTTAGTATTTATCCTTACTGACCACAATGTTCAAATTTGTATGTGTTTACTTTGTCAGTTTTTTTGTTGAATCAACGTTCAACTTCTAACCATGGACATACTGGTGCAGTTTGTTTATTGCTGCAAATTGCATTGTGTGTTGGTGTGTTAAGCATTTTAGTGCAATTTAGATTTTGCAGGTGGCTGTCTCATTATGTGATTCTGCAATGTGGTTATTAATGCATTTTTTGTCACATTTGTGCATCTCGATTGCAGTTACTCCTTTCTTAGGTGGGTATGATTATAGAAATGGAAAAGATGGTACAGCTGCCATCACCAAGCCTATTTGCTTGGTGCGTGGATTGCATTTTGTAATCCGGTAACAAGAGTTTTCTATTTATGTCCAGCATGCTAAATATGCCTTTACTACTTTTGGTGTCAGTTTTATCTCAGTTGGCCCATTGTGTTTTTTCTCCGTTTGAGTGGGAGATGTTTTCTCTTTAGAATAACATTCAGCTAACGTTTTTTCAGGCACTGATGTTTCTGATATCTAAATGTCTTCTCAAAGGCAGAGGGGTTTACCCTCCCAATAGATCTGCTGTCTGTTGGGGGAGATGTGCAGTGAGTATATTTAGCTTTTTTCATTATTATCGCAGGTACCTGATACTCTCATGCATGCTATAACCTTGAGGGTTTGATAGCTTTCTCCCCAAATGGAGATTGTGATATGCTTTTCAGTTCAATCCCTAAATGAAGTGCAAACTGTTAGGAGCAGCTGAGGGTCCCTCTACTGAGGCTTCGTCTCGTATGGGTTGTATAACACTTTGCACTAGACCGAAAGACACATAGACTGATATTGATCTCAGTTAGAGCAGTAGGGCTGGACTAAACTATTCACCAAAAAGCAAATCACGCAAATGATGTACTTTTGTTCAGTCAATCAATCAAGGGTTGGTAAAGCGCAACTACTCACCCCTGAGGGTCTCAAGGCGCTGGGGGGAGGTGGGGAGCAGATCTGTCTAAGTGCTGGGGTAATTCGAAGAGCCTTGTTTAGTCCATTCGAGTAGTACAGTTGGGAGAAAAGTCTGCCTTTCTTCACTCCTCCGGCAAATTAGAAAAATCTGAGAGATTTCTTTGCTGAACAGGCTTCCCGTTCCTCCCTGGACTGTAAAACGCAATCCGGAGAAATGTGGGCTGCCCACCGAGATACTGATTAGCTTTCAGCAGACAGTCAGAATGATCATAATACATGGATATTTTCCACCAATTGGACTAATTTGTTGGATCATTCCAATTGACCGCTGGCAGCCAATCAGAATGGCTCATTCAAAAACGACCACAAATCGCACAATTTGAATGCTTCAAAGCTTCTAGTGCATTTTCTTTTGTTCTATATCACTCCACAAAAAATTATACATCTCAGGAATGTATGAGTTTGTAAAGAATATTTGGGGAGGGTAAAACACTCTAATTCTGCTGGAGCACCTTGGAAGCTGATGTATATAGCATTGAGGCGTTTTGGGTTTCCCA
This sequence comes from Lissotriton helveticus, assembly GCF_964261635.1. NCBI lineage: Eukaryota > Metazoa > Chordata > Amphibia > Caudata > Salamandridae > Lissotriton > Lissotriton helveticus. The sequence goes on along the minus strand of NC_136067.1, from coordinate 1,541,904,853 downwards.
ACCTAAAAATATACCCACTATGCTTTTACCAACTTTGGGTTTCCTCCTTAAAGAATAAGACATTCCCCTGGAAACCCATAAGAAATTATGCTATGTGTATTTTTTCAGCCTCCATGGCTATTTTTAAGATAATGAAGTGGAAATTAAGGACCACTCCAATGTCAACATTAACTTTAATTAACGAAAGTTAAAAAATAACAAAAGCTTTGGCACTGACCTTGAAATTTCACTAACAAATTCCTTTATGGCATAATCCTGGTAACCAGATTCATGACATTTTTTTTATGTTGAAGAACTTAGGGGCATATTATCAAGCATGGCGTTAACATTATCGCTGCTTTAGCGGCAGAAAACTGCTGCTAAATCGGCGATAATGGGCTTGATAATACGCTGTAGAGAATTCCCATAGAAGCCCATGTTCACACCAGAACATGGGCTTCTATGGGAATTCACAAGGGCATATTATCAAGCCCATTATTGCCGCTTTAGCTGCAGTTTTCTGCCGCTAAGGTGCCGATAATGTTAACGCCGTTCCTTGATAATATGCCCCATTGATCACTAGAAGGATGGTGGTAGAGGGTCAGTGTTATGATAACCGATATATTGCATTTACATTGTACCAATTCGTACCAGAGAAGCCTGCCAGTCTGAGCCTGGAGAGCAAGCTCTAGTTGTCAATGTTATTCAAGGCAGCAGAGAAGTGCATAAGGACCATGGACCTCGCCACAACCTTGTCCACCAGTCTATGAAGGCCATCAAGGACCATCAAGAGTTCAGTGCTTCTTTTGGCTCTGAAAACGGTTTGGGGTGCATCAAAAATATCACTGTCTTCCATGTATTTTTGAATCTGATTAAAAACTATCTTTTCTAAAAACTTTTACCAATATGGTCAGTTTTTAAATATACTTCAGCCTAAATTCATATATGTAGTTAGGGAACCTCTGTTGGTGATTCTTGTTGAGGATGTGGTAAAGATTCTGGCTCACTTTCTTGAATATTTTACGTCTGCTAACATGTAACTGAATTTTGGAATTAAGGTCTCTCTCAGATTAATTTAGTTATTGACCTGGTTCCAAAGGTGTGTCAGGACAAATTAAGAATACAGTCGTCCAATCACGAAAAAAAGTCCCAGACTCAGCTTATCATATGCAGTGTTTTATATACAGTTGTCAAGACTCCTTTTTAGGAGACTAGCCAGAAGTGACAGCTAACACGTGTTTCGCCCCCTTGCATGGCCATCCGCCCTGGGGCTTCCTCAGGGCGTTAAGTTTAGGTATGGACTACAATTTGTCTGAGCAGTCCGGTTTCCTTATGTGTAATCTCTTGGATATGGGCGTAAATGCCTTAGAGCAATCGGACACAGCAATCGGCGTCAGCTGACGCTGACTGCTGAGACCGCCATGGACCGTCATGGACTTTTTTCCGTGATTGGACTACTGTATTCTTAATTTGTCCTGACACACCTTTGGAACCTTCTTTTCGCCAGTGGGATGGGGTCACCCACTGTCAAGGACAAATATCTCATGTGTACTGTACTCAATAATACGGCCAGTAAGGGGTTGGAACTACTTTACTCCCCCTTCTCACCTTGTAGTTATTGACCTGGATCATAGAGGTTACATTTTTTTATATTTAGAGCCTTAATTGTGTAAAAGAAAATAATTACTTAGGTTGTGGAAGACGTGACAGAACTTAAAGACTGAAACTTGGTTAAGCAACTTCTGTAACCATACAATTCTCAAAAGGGCTTTCCATCAGTGTAAGTTACATTTGCATAAGTATAAAGTTATCTTCAGTTTTTTAAAGAATGTTGGCATAGCTGACTATCTTAAGTCATCGTTTGCTACCATAAATTCTGTGTTCAAAATATTTTTTGTTACTTTAACTATTTTTTGGGTTGGGGTTCGTGTGGGTTGGCTATTATTATTTTGATTCTTATTCCTTCTGAAGAAATTTGCATCTATTCTTTTACTTTATAGTTACATACTCAATTGATTTCTTAAAAATTGGTTTGGGTCTTCCATTATGGCAAATCCACCATTGTCTTGCTTATGATTTTGAACGTTTTGTTTCTGTAATCCAGGTGGGTCCAACTATAAAAGCAAATTCATCTTAGACCATTCACCAAATAAAGTGACATTGACTTACCTCTTTCAGTAAGAAATTTAACTTTACTCATTCTCACTTGCTTCATTTTCCTTGAAGGGTATTTTAGCTTGCTGGTGCACATGGAAATGTCTTTATCAGTTTTTCGGGCTTTACTTGATGCCACTTAGAAGCACTATGGCTCCTTCTGCAGGGTGTTGTGGATGTTCATAAGTTTAAATCTAAAACAGGAATGCCTTTGAATGAATGAAATAGTGCAAGGGTTTCTTGGCACTGGTAGATCATGAGTTTCATGGTGCTCAGTAGCAGAGTCAATCAGCCTGCTAACATCGGCCGTCAGTAAAAAATATGTTTTCTTAACCCATAGGAAAGTAAATTCCCAGATCATCATCACACATCAAATTGACATCCAAAATGTACCACATCTTTCCCTTCTGGTAAACTTGTCCCATTACTTTTGAGTGGCCAGCAGAGTGTGGGACCAGTGACCGGATACTGATACACTGGGGCAGCCAAGGTGAGAGAAACATTTACATCCACCATCATTCATATTCTGTGGATCAATAGGGGAAAAGATGTTCTTTCCCTTCTCCTTTATTCGGGCATCCATGCCCTATGCCAAGATTTGTGAAAATGTGCCAGGGTCACTGTGTGCAGGAAGGACTTACTTTTCACAAAAGTGCAGCACTGTCAAAAGGGTAACGTGCTAAGTTAGGCTCTGTCTCCTCTGATGAGATCTATTGAGGTATTCATAATATCCAGATTATGCCAGTACATGGTCAGTACTTGCCATTCTATGATGCTTTTAGGAATTAACACAGTACTGTAGATCCTAGACCTCCTCCTCCAATGGTGCACCCCAATTGTTGTTGGCTGATTGGCAGCCTGATCCTCCGAGGTTCATAAACTTAAAGGGCATGGATATCTGACCTATGGCAAGAAAGTGTCCTGCAGAAGCCCCCCTCGTGTCTGTGGTCGTTTCAATTGTGGATTTACGTTATGGTAGCGGTCAAAAGACGCTTGCCATAGTTATAGTTCATTGTGCGTGGTACAGGGCCATGATATCAGAAATTTCTACCTTGTTTCAGTGCACTATTGTTGTAAGCGTCATTGGAGCAAACGTGGTGAATTTACCCTGGTGCACACGTGTCAACCTTCCATATTTTTGTCATGTCTCTCCTGCAATTTGCATGCATTACTTGTTTGTTTCTGTTTTCCAGGTGGTTTGATTGGTCAGCTTATCTGACCTTCTGACACATGCGCGTGCGCTCATATGATTTATTACATACTTTTGGGTGAAAAAGAATTTCATTGGTGACTCTACCGGTTTCATGATTCATAATTAGACTACGCTCACGCCAGCAGCTTTTGAGCCCGCACTGTCGCCAGGAAATGGTTGCAAAATGGCGGCACAAAGACTAAAGACCTCTCAATGTCTACTTGCTCCGTTTGCTGGTGTGTTACCGTTTCGAGGTGCATTCAGGCACACCACCGTACAATACAAAACAACATAATACAACTGAAACCGGAATCTGATGTTTTTATTCTTTAGCACGCCTCACTTGTTGTATGTGGCACCCTGCGACGAAAAGACGCAAAGGTGACAAAGCAATTCATACTTCACCTCATACATTATACATATCACATGATGGAGTTAAGCATACACTTATAATATAAATGCTTTTAAAAGAATTAAATATTTGAAGGCTAATACAATTCTAGCGCACAGTGGAATGCCGCTCGGGCACCGGAGAGCTATAGAAATAACTCGGCCGGCTAATGGATTGGAGAGCAAAAGGCTGTTTGAAACTCTTCCTGGTCTGTTTGTGTCACCACGATTGCCACCGAAGCTGGTAACAAAAGAGAGAGAAAATACGCATTTCTTAACTGAACTCAATCAGGCAGGGCAAGGCGGTGAAGAGGAGGAGCCATTGTGCGATGCGCAAACGCTTCACGGCCACCTATCTATCACGCCTGGAATTGTTAGCGGCTTGGACAAAACAAACAATTATCCTGCACTGTAAAGCTTGCCTGTCGCACGTCCTTGGAGGTACCTGCAACAGGCGAAAGACGGTGATATTGATGCTAAGGAGTGTCGTGAAAGGGATCTCATGTGGGAAGAAAATAAACCAAGAAAGATATTTTCTAGCGCGTGCGCCCACATTCTTGCAGTCTCTGGCCAGATGTATCAAAGGGTTTTGCCCATTCTGCGTCTATGGGAAAATGTGTTGATACATATGGCCCGATCATTTCCGCTGAAACGAAAGGCTAGACTATATGCTGTAATTTCCCCCCTCGTGCAAACACAGTTCACAATATGGGGCGTGAACAGACAAAATTCATGTCTTCGTCGCACTGGTTTTCCAGGCATTAAAAGGTGAATAAAGAACATACTTGACTCAGAGGCCATGATCAATAACTACTACCTATGGAATGTAGAGTTTCGACTACGTTGACGCATTCAAAGCAACATTCAGATGTCAGTGTCGCCTATACAGGGCCTCACATTCGCACACCGACCTCCCCTTTTATATTGTTATGAAGCTATTTGTAAGCAGCACATGCCCTCTCTGCAACGAGATTGTATTTCACTGCGCGCATTTACAAAATATCTGCCTATCCCACAGCGCCTCCATGTGGCAAAGGAGAGAGGCCGCACCTCCTTGTAAAAGTAGGCGATATCAGTTCTTTGCTGACTGAAACGTTTCATAAACCTTCGACTCATGGAAAACACAAGATACTATTTAACTAAGTAATCCATCGAGTAGAGAATAGGGAAGAACAATCGAGGCTGCTGTCTTAAGTTTATGTTTTCATGTTTATCTTTAAGGTATCATTTATTTGTTATGTATGACTTCAGAATCTATGAGGCGTTCCAGATTCTTAAAGTAGGTGTTCACTGCAATAACGTAGCGACAGTGGGAAACGAAAGCTGTTTCCCACTGTTATGTATGGCTCTCCCATTACTCCCCTGACCCAGTGTAGCTGTTGATAGCAAAAGAGGATGATGTTAAGGGCCATACATAACATAAAATTATAGACGGGTAAAAAGTGAATAAAAATGTATTCACTTTGGGATCTGAGTAACATCATAAACAGCTCAAGCTTCCCTCTTCTTCATTTGTTGTCTACCACGCTAGTCACTGTTACTCAGTGGCATAACGCAAAGTGATTGGGCCCCCTGCAGAATATGAAGAGGGCCCTGTGAGTCTACAATATTTAACAGATATTCATTGGACTTGGACTGAATGTGGGCCCCCAAATGGGTTATGAGCCCCCCTTCACCACAGGGGCCGCAGGGGCCTGTGCTACACCCCTGCTGTTGTCCAGCTATATAACCCTACATGCAGTGGCGGCTTCTTCGGAATGGAGGAGGAGCATCGCCCCACTGTCTAGTGCAGAGCCAGAAAACGAAAAATAAAACAGTGCTCTAGCATTGTTTTATTTTTCGTTTGTCGGCTCTGAGCCAGCTTGTGCATGGAGGGGTGGGGCATGGGAGGGGGGAGGAGGAGTGCTTGTGCACTTCCTAAGTACGCATATGTGTTTGGCCAGCAGTCTCAGGCTCACCAAAACACACATGCGCACTTAGGTTTCAAACCCCACAGACTCCACGACCTTATCAGATCGTCTTTTCAGCCCACTTTGGCCAATCCCTGCGCTGCTTTGCAATACGGAGATTGAATGGGAGTCTGTCCCAGGGGCTGCTCTGGGACCAGGAAGACGCCACCAGGAGTGACGTGATGCAAGAGACAGCCAGCGGCGTCAGGTAAGTTTAAAAAAAATTATTAATAGGTCCCCCCACGCCCTGTGCCAGCTCCCCGCGCACCTCCCACTCTCTCCACCACCCTTTGCTAGTACACACAGTGACATTGTTACTCTATTTGGGAAATGTCTGAAGATCATCTTTGCCTTTATATTTTCAGTTGTTTGCAGTACTCTCACGCTGAATGGACAATGGAATGAGCTGCATGGGTAGACTACTCTTTTTGCTTACTGATGAGGCATGTCACATGCTTGACTGAGGGGGCTAGCATGGCAAATTAAGACTTTTTTGGGGCTCTGTTTCTGATACTTGCCACTAAGGTCCGATGGAACCGTTTGAGTATACATCAGTTTTGGATAAACTGTTCCTATTAAGGTAGGACCTAGGCTGATGTGCATTTGCAGGTCTCTGCCTTGAGTGCAAAACTGGGTGAAAATGATGGCCTGGACTATCGTCCAAGTGGTTGCCAGATGAATGCAAGCATTCCATCCATTACCTTGTTGTCTCTTACACTTGATGCCATGGGTGCGACGGGAAAGCCCAGATGTGGGTCCCATGCTCAATGTGCCACAGGACTCAAGCTATATCGCACTGATGAGGCTTAAGTAGGCTCATGCCAGTCTGGGATTGCGTGTGTGCAAAATCCAAGTGTACATTTATTCCAAAAGTGTAAATTGCATATCTTCACCAACCTGAAGGCCCTTGGGGCTATTCATAAACTGCAGGGACCATGCACAAAGGTAACTTGCACTTTTGAGTAATTTAAGAAGCGTAGAGGCAGCACCAGATAAGCAGTCACAACAGCTGTTGTTCTGATTTTTACTGAGAAGAATAAAAACATATTGATAAAGTTTATCCCTGGCTCTGCCGTGACTGCTTATCTGGCGCTGCTTCTACGCTTCTTGAATCTTCCTCTGGAATTCCAGTGGGACCCAACCACAGCAGGTCCCGGAGGCTCATTGCACAGAAATTGATATATATGGGACTTTATGATTGAGGTGCTCAATTTGTAGTCGGCTGTAGATCCTATTGTATACTTTTGAGTAATTTACGCATGTAATTTACTCTTACATTTTTGAGTATGGGTGGACAGAATGTTTAATTCTGCCTACGGAATTGGCGGAATTTGGTGACTCCGCATTAATGTTGTAATGCAGAGTTCTGGCCAAATTCCGCCAATCGAACCGTAGCGGAATTTTTTTCGGTGAGGTTCTAGAAATGCGAATGAGATTTGGCATCCTAGAGCGCCATTTTCTTGTGCGGGCAAACGTGGGTGGTCATGGTCAGAGGGCTGCTTCTTGAGTAGAATTGCTGCCCTTCGAGTAGATTTTGTACTCAAGCGGCAGCAAAATCAAACTGAATGGCTGCACGCTCTTGTGCACTACATGGTGCTGTTCGAGCTGAATTTTCTGCGCTGCGCGCGCTACTCGGGCTACATTTCAGTGCAGGCAGCGGACATGCAGATTTTGGGCCCACTGGTAATGCCATGGAATCTTGCAGAGTTTTTATGTAACTCTGCAGAATTCCATGGAGTGAAACTCTGCAAGCTCCACCCACCCCTGCTTTTGAGTAGCTTTACTAATTTTGGCTATTTACTAAATCTGAGTGTCCCATTCACATATATCAGAAACTGAAAACCATAGCTTGTTGGTTAATGCCCACCTCAGTAGTTAAAAACTGCCAACTTATTAGGGGCATACTTATAGACGTAACCTACATATAACCTGTTTGACAGAGACCTGGTCAAGAAACTATTATGGTCCAATGCTAAATGATCCTATTCCAGACAAATATATAGGTTTCTATTTAATTTGTGAGATTAAATAGGGGAGGTGGGCTTCCAATCCTCCTGAAGACCCACCTTAAGGAGGTTCGGTTGTGTATCACTCAACAGTCCTGGCTAGAATTATTGTCAGCGAATGTCGAAGTGTCTGTGATGTCTTCTTGTAATATTGTATTAGTTTATAGCCCTTCACCTGATGGCAGAACTTCACACAACAGAGCTATTAACAGAGTATGTGATTGATAATGGGACTAGTGTCTTCACAGTAAGCATAATGTACACTTTGACCACCCCTTCTATGCGATACGTGAAACTGTTCTCCATGCATGCCTTAACATGGATTCTTCACTTCCCACTAATGTTAAGGGTCCTACACTTATGAGTGAGGAATGACAAACGCAATATATGCTGTAAATGTGTTTCTTATTGTCAATAAAGAAAGTTTTTTTTTAAAAAAGGGTCCTACACTTGATACTATTTGTTTCAACTCACGGTCTTGTCTCATTAGTAATCCTTTTTTGTTACGGTGGACTGACTATTATGTGGTTACTTTTACTTGGCAGGCCATTATTTCACCAAGTCATACTAATGTGGTAGCCAGAGGCGGCTCCTCCGCAATGGCGGAGGAGTGTCACCCCACTGGCTCAGCCAGCAGCCTAAAAAGAAAACAATATTGTTTTATTTTTCTGCTGCTGGCTGAGCCAGCGTGTGTGGGCATGGGTGGGGCTGGGCTGGGCCATGGGAGGGGGGACGAGTGATGTGCACTACTAACTGTTCATGTCTGTTTGGCCGGCCGTCTTAGGCCGGCCAAACAGACATGCGCAGTTAGGTTTCTCCAACCCAGCTGTATTGTACAGCCGGATTGGAGAAACAGCACAGACTCCCTGTCCTGAATGGAGCGTCACACCAGCCCACTCAGGCCAATCCCTGTGCAGTTCTCATACAGCATGAGAGCAGCATTATGATTGGATGGGAGTCTGCTGCTGTCCCAGTGTCTGCTGGGACCAGGACCAGGAGCTCTGAGGCACGCGGCGGCAGAAGCAGCATGAGGTAAGTTTTCTTTTTCTTTTTTTATTCTCCCGCCACGCTCCACCCCACTGCCTCCACCCGCCACACCACAGTTAATATGTATCAACCACCACTGGTGGTGGCAGGGAAGGTTGTGACCCATAACTCGAATAACATGTCTATAGACACTTTATCATCTGACACTTGCCCACTCAGGGAACCTCTTATTCCCAGCTGTCACTGAATAGCTACAACAGCACTCTCTGGAGTTCCCTTAATAAGACAGCCCCCAAAAGGATCTGAAGAAATTTTCAGGATTAATAATTCCTGATTCACCTCCAATGTAAGAGCCATGTGGAAAATATCCATGGCTTAGAGTGCGGTTGTCGTAAGAACATTTCTCCTGAGTACTAAGGGGCAGTGGCAGATCTACAATTGCAACTACAATCTAGCTATTAAAAGGTTGAATGCAACTTGATATATGAATGACTTTTTGCGGCCACCAACCAGATGGCTGCCATTTTTCCATCGTAAAAGGAGCATGCCTAAAATAATCAACTGACTGGTTCAGGTGAGAAATGAAACCAACTCTTCTGAGAGAAAATGACTTCTCTTCCATTGACCCTCAGTATTTGGAAAGCTATTGTTCTCTCATCTGGCTCAGCTGATGGAGAAGTTCCTCCTGTGGAATCCAGCATTTTAGATTTTGGCACATTTCATGAGGACAAGGTTGCTTTGATGGCCAGGACCAGCCCGCCATCTGCTTCCCCGGAGGATATTTTACCTGCTCGGCTGCATAAAGTCCTTTTGCTAGTTGGCAGAGCAGCAGTGAGCATTATCAATGCATCACTGACCGCAGGAAAGGTGTTTGTTGCTTAAAAATCAGTGACTGCAGTCTAAATTAAAAAAATATCACTAAGGACCCTGCAGTTTTGGCCAATTATCACCTCTTTTCTCAAACACTTTTTCATTTAAGCTGCTGGAGAGGGCAACATACAATGAATTGCAGAACTCTGTTGAACAAATTCCATCTTCCATCTGCTGCTGGTTGGGTTTCACCCTCGCTGCAGTGCTGAGATGGTGCTGGCGGCTGTTGTCGATGAATTTTGGAGGACTAAGATAGGTTAGGTATTCCCGCAGCATTTATATTATCCGATCTGTCCACAGCCTTAGACCTTAATCATGAGGTTGTCATATCTCGGCTGGATCATCTTGGTATTAAATATATGACCCTGGTCTGGTCACAAGATTTTCTAACCTCCTGCACAGAAAATTGCCATATCCTTTTTATTAAACATTGCAGCAAATGCTCTTTGTAGTATCACAGGGTTCTTATCTTATCCCCTCTACTGTTTAATTTGTACATAGGTACATGCCAAAAAGCAGTACAATTACTCAAAAGTGTAAGTTACTACAAAAGCGCGGTTTGAGAATAGAACTTTTTACTAAGTTATGTAGTACTATTGTAGTACTACTAAAATTACTACAAAGTGCAGCTTGTGAATGAGGCCCTATGTGCTTAGTGCACAAGGCTATACATAATAACGAGTTGACGGCAGTTTAGTCCTGCTTTACATGGTTCCACCCTCCTTGATTGTTACGATTAATCCTTTTTATAAGACCCTAATGTGAAGAAACTCAGGATTGTTTACAAGGCCTTTTCAGTGGCTGACTCCATCAAATTGCACAAACTCTCTCGGGCTATCCGTCAAGTATGTAACGTTGAAATTCAGGAAAGCCATACAAACTTGACTCTATCCACCGTAGCTAGCCAGTGGAGTTTGGCTTTCCTTTTGTTTCCGTAGGGATTTGCACCTTGGTGCCCTCGAGTGAATGTTTAGCAGTTTATTGGATTGTTGAGAGCTCCAATGAAGGCAATGGAGTAGCTCCAATTTTTTAATGGCTGATATAAATCTGAAACTCCAACATTCCATTGCTTGTCTTTCTGTTTCTCCCTTTATAATTTAGAACATTCTACCCTGAGTGGGTGGTAAGTTCTAATAGCCATATAGCCCTCCTGCCTCAGTATAGCTCTCGGAAACAGGCTATAAGGCAATAATGGAAACTAAATAGACACATTTTTTTAATCTCAAATATGTTTTATTAATTGTATACAAGAACACATTAGCAATTTTGTTACAGGGTTAGCATAGGTTATTGCAATCGCTTTTTTGACAATATTATTCTTAGCAAGCCATACATGTCGTAACAGTGAAGAAGAGAGAAAGAAGACCGAAAAGTTATTGAAATGAACTTACAAATAGACACTTTTTCTATTCATGGCTCCTTCAGACAGTTGTCTTCCCACAATTGCAAGCAAGCAGCAGGTGCTTGACCAACGCGAGGAGAGAATGCAGCGCAATAGTCGTTGTGGCATTAAATAAAGTACCTTGACATCCTCTCGCACTTTTCAAATTAGTGTAAAAACACAAAGGCGAGTAATGCTGAACATTCACACATATGGGGACACTTCCAGCGCTGAACATTAATTAGAATAATATATTTTCAGAAAACGTCCTCAAGGTGGCAGCATTTGCAAAGTGCAGAGCACGTCAACCCGTGCAGGCTTGTTCAGGACTCTGATCTGCCTAACGTTTCGAAACTCGGGTTTACCCGGGCGATTCTGACTTTTTCGCCTTATCTGCCTTCTGTCAATCAATTTGCAAACTGTGCTGCAGCTGTGCAGGTGGCGTAGCATGGCTCCGGTGGAAGCTTCAGTTAAATGAACTGCAGGGTCTGCCAGTGGTGCTGGAGCAATTTCCGCAGCGGGGTGCTGTCACAATGTTGACACTGAAGTCACAGTTTGTGAAAAATCAAAGTGTTGCACCAAGGGGAAGTGTAGAAAATGATCCCTGTCCATTCAGTGGGAGAATTACATGGTTGTAGTGTCCATTCGGGCACAATGAAGCACATAATCTCAAATATATGACCTAGGCAGAGGGTGCCATCAACAGAGATCACATTTTCAAGTAAAACGACCTCTTGAAATGGGTATTAAATATGCACCAGGCACACAGTATTATTGCTCATCCATTATGGTGCACAAACAATAATATTTGGATATTTTATTTCTAAGTATATTTAGTAATTTACCACACAAGTGTCTTGTTTTGTTCCTATTAAAATATTTTTTTCCATCAGACTTCAGAGTTAGATAAAAAAACACCAATATGTCTCATTTGCTCTTAAATAGCTGCTGATACTATTTTGAAAAAAATGTTAATTTACAAATATTTCAATTTTGTATGCTAGAAAGTGTTTGACTTTCCCTTGCTCGCTGTCTGTACCACAGGATCATTATCACTTGGTTGTAAAAATGAACCCTCTTTACAGTGAAAGAAGGGATTATAAACATCAATAAACACCGATCTCCATGTTAAAAAACATAGGGGGATATTCTCAAGAACTTGTGATCATTATCGTGAAATTAGCTTAACGCAACTTTTTACATCACAGTCTATCACGGGAAAATAACGCTGTGTTATGGTTGTATCACAACACAGCAGTTCCATGTGACAGACTCATGATAACATGTCAAATGACCGTGTTAAAATTAACGCGACGCCTAAAAAATGCAAAACACAAACCTGAAAAAAGCGGTGATGTCCCAAACCGCAATACAAAAATCAGCGATAATCAGCGACAGGCCCGCAATTCCCATGCGTCATGCGGGAAAATGCACTATAAAAGCAGAGAAAAAAAACTGTGAGATGACAATGTACGAGTACAACCTCACATCTGTGATGTAGTACAAATGTCCACTGTCCCGCATCAAATAGGCATCTCATCACAAACAGTTACAATGTGCATTGTCATGCAGTCGGTATATAAACTTCGCCAATGCGTAAATATACATGGAACACATTGTGAAACTACATCTCCCCTTTACATTGCAGAGGGACAGTCAACACCTCCTGCAGAGCAGACCCTAGATTACGTCAGTGATGATGGAGACAACCCCCAGGACAACGACTACGACGAACTCCAATGGTTCATGGACAACGTCCGCACCCCACCTCCAGTAGCACGACAGCCCAGCACCATCGAGGTGAGCCTTCCCCTGCACAGACCACATAGCAGGAAGCACCAACCACAACGTCTGGCTCCCAGCACCTCACCGAAGAACACATGGCATTCCAACGCCGTGTGTTAGATCACCAGAAGGAGCTGGCTGAACAGGAGCGGGTGGGGTTTGACCTCATGGCAGCCACACTAGATGCCATACGTGGGTGTCTAAGTCCCATCAGGGACCACTTACACTTCCTATCGGACACCCACAGTCTGTCCAATGCCCTCCAACAATCCATGGCTGGCGTCGCTGGAGTCATGACACAGAGACAACAACAACTGTCTAGTCAGAGTGGCTACAGCTATGTCATCCGTGATTTGGGAAACATAAGGAGGGTCATGGAGAACATGGAGTAGATGCAGATGCAAAGAATGGCTACCTCGGCTGCACATGAGAAAGCTGTAGATGGGATCTTCCATTCCCTGCAGATCCTCATCATGGGAGGGATGCCGCAATACATTGTGCAGATGAATGCTGCTGCTACTTCTACATCCACATCTACGGCCCCTGATATGTCAGTGTCACACTGTGCTGCAGACCAAACACCACCACCCACATGTGAGGCACACGAAACGTCAGAGGACGGAGATGAGGATGAATCTGCCTTAGTGGTAAGAAGGAAGCAGTAGCACTAATTTCCCCCATATGGCTTGTTTCTGCTTGGTTTTGCCCTCTGCATCATGCCCTGGAATAACACTTTCCACTGTCCCCCGATACACTCTGCGACACTAACCTTGGACCTTGACATGGACTACCATATTTTGTTTGTTTAACAGTGACACAGCAATCAGCCTGCGTACTGGACTCCTCCCCTTCCGAGTAACTTGTCTATCCCTAAAGGACTCTGGCTGACCCTCCACGGGGCAACATTATAAAGTGTTGTCTGCATGGCCCAGTAGTAAGACAGCTTCAACACTCCACTGAACGTGAATAATACATACTAATACACACAGACGTGTCATGTCTATGATTAATCAAGTATGAAAGCATGGACAAATGTAGGGGCAGTGATTCCCCCTTATGTCAATGTAGCTCATGTTGTTGGACTTGAGTCACAGAGTGCATCCCTGCATCATGGTGGTACATATTGGGCCCAAAAAGAAGGCCTGTTGTCAATTGTAGGTCACAAATGACAGCCTATATGTAATGATTTGGGACACATGTGAAACGCTGATGAGTGGGATTCCGTACTATCCTTGACACACAGAAATGGCATTTTAAATACGTGACACCCTAAACAGCCTGTCTGTACAGAGGTTACACACCCACCATCTATTTTCAAATTATGAGATTGTTAGCACTACATGTTGCACTTACACTTGTCAGTGTGATGTGCTTGTACAGAGGAGTGACATGCACTCAGGGAATGTGTGTTGTAAATGTATTTGCACATGCTGTGCCTGTGGTCATTTTGTACTGTCTCATGATTGCTAAGGACTGTCACAATGTGACATGCTCATGTGAAGAAATTGTCAATGATGGTGTTCCTACGGGCTATTCCTGCTACAGCTGCAGTGGGGGGTGGTCCACCTGCCTCATCTTCCTCATCATCGTCCGGTGCATCTGGCACTTGTATCTATGGGGCATTGGTGGTTACACATATGTTCTGCAACACACAACATGCAACGATCATCTTGCACACAATGTCTGGCCTGCCCAGGAGCCTTCCACCTCTGATGTCCAGGCACCTGAAACGTAACTTCAACACACCAAATGTACGTTTCACGATGCCCCTAGTGCATTTGTGGGCCGCATTGTACTGCCTCTGGGTCTGTGTGTTCGGGGCTCGGAGGGGTGTCATCAACCAAAAGCAGAGTGAATATCCTTGATCTCCTGTGACAGTGCAGAGAGACATGAGTCAATAGTTGGTTCTGCATGATGTATTGGCAGACTCACTGGTTCATTGGTGTGTGATATGTGTGACTTAGTGATTCCTGTTTGGCATGCACTACTTGAGGCAAATGAGCAGCATCAATGTGTATTACGTACCCTCACTGCTGCTCCTCCCTCCCTGAGCCTATTTACTAGTGTGCGTGGCACGTAGCATCACTTGCACTCCTATGGCACACTATTGTCATGCCTGTCTGCGCATGTCCACAAGCCTGACAACGACACTGTGATGTTGTGCGTTGAAGGTGGGTGGCCACGTGTATGTTGGCCTATGGTAAATATAGTGCGGACACAGATGATGAGATCATGGCTCGCTGAGTGTAGACCTTTGGTGTATGCTGCAGTAATAGCGACACACACAACAGTTGGCATGTATGATCCCGGACCACGAGCAGGCTTGCGCTCCTTCATTTACCCCTTCGGCCGAGCTCGCACTCCGGGGGCATGCTACATTGCAACATTGTCCATTGTGGGACACTACAACAGAGACACACGCATTAGTTACTTCCTTGGCAAGACCAAAACTTAACCACGCCCATTGCCTCGTCTTCATTTAACCAAACCCCTACGCTGGACTGTTATACACCAGTCCACACCGCTTACGCTTACAGGGGGGTACGACACAGCTACATGTCCCAGGTCTTCCCCACAGCCTGAGGTGACATGGTTGCGTCCGCTGTACGCAGCACAATGTAATGTGGTAGGGCCCGGGGCCCTCATGCATACATAATGACCACACAGACACACTAAGATAGTTTGTGGAACTAGCTACGGGCACGAGCGCCCGGCCCCTTTTATTGCCAGGGGCACATGTCTAGTGGCGCCTGTGCTGGATGGGTGTGAGGTGAGTGTAAGCCAGCCCTCAGGGAGTGGTTGGTGCTGGCAACTACTACAACAGTGATCAGACAATCAGAAGTTCAAAGTTCAAACAGCAAGGGTCCATGACTTGTGCTGCACAGAGTTAGTAGCCCGGTATGCACTGCGGCCTGCACAGCCACAACGCCACTGGACGGTGACTTGTGGTGCACTGAGGAAGGGCCATGAGAGCTGAGCGGATCCTCATCGATGTCGTAGCTGAATGTCACGGAGTGTTTCGGCAGACAGTGGAAGGTGTTCTTCCAGGGCATGATGCAGAGAGCAGAACCAAAAGGAAATAGGCAATATGGAGGAGATGAATGCTACAGACTCCTTTTTTACACCAAGTCAGTATCAGCTACATGATGATGAAGACGAAACCCCAGGACATAGACTCAGACACCACCAAAGTTGAACCAGGGAATGTCCATGAATTTTGGGACACAGAGTTAGTGGCACCAGAGCTGAAAGGGGATGCAGTGTGCGATGGGGCCTGAACAATGGTATAAACTCTGCCATGAATAAATCAAGACTCAGTTCCAAATGTGTGACCTACTTGACCGCAGTGTAGGCCGGAGGCAGCGGTTAGCAGGGGCCCACAGCCACACGTCGATGGCTAGCGATGCACAGAGTTAGTTTATTGAAGGAAGTAATAGAATATTTTTTCTATTACTTCCAACAACATAGGAGGTATAGCTTCTATATTTGATAATATGATATATGTTAGAAGATAAATAAGGAATATACAGTTGAGCCCTCTCTGCTCTCTTTTATCTCAGATTAGTGCCCTTCAATAAACTACTACAAGAGCGTTGTTGGGTTACGTAGGACGTTGGCTTTGGATTCGCAGCTGAGGAGATTGCTACTACATCGATAAAATAGAATTTAGGTAAATGTTTTATAATACATAAAATGATATTTATCGATTTAAATACAATGGCTATTCTAACTGAGGATCCTGCTCTCAATATATATCAATGTCCCGCTCGTATATAGGAAACAACAAGGTAATCACCATATTATTGATGTTATGTTCTATAAATAGTGAGTCATCCATTACATAATCATATCTAAATGGATATATAATTTGGTACAGGTTCACCAATTCAACCTCTGTGTGTAAAACCATCAACACCGGACCCATTAATTAAACAAATTAATAGATATGGGTCCCATTATTAGCTGTTTGAACTAGGATTAAGGTAGCCTAGGCCAGGGTGTCCTTTTTGGTGTTGTGTATTGTAGATATGAGTACTCAGACATGATTGTATCTTTAGTATGCATTTATGAGAAATATATATGCATGGCTATTTATACATAAAAATAGTATGTGCAGTCGATCAATAAGAGTGCAATCAGATATGTAAAGTTAAAAAGATTCAAATGAAGTTATGTAATGTTTTTATGAATTTAAATTGTGTATTTTATTAACTTTCAGAGTTTGACTGTGGCTATTCCTGAAGAAGGCGTGTTGTACGCCAAAACGCGCGTCGGAAATAATATTGAGATTTATCTGCCACTTTTTATGTTGACTTTTTATGATTATATACAAATAGAAATATTGAAATGTATTGTATTGTATTGCACTGTGTAATTTCCGGTCTGGAAATTTAAAACAAAAATACCTATTGAAATTTATATATATTTTGCAATTATTGTTGCTTTATTTTTATTTTTTCATATATTGCATACTGTTGTATTTTATTATCTATCTTGAGTCTGACATTCTAGTTTGCCTAGGATTGATATTTTTCAAACCGTATGTGAGTTTGTAACGTGCATTCCCAGAGTTGTATCATTGTGGAGTTCAGGTGTGTGGTGTGTTCATTTGGTTCTTACCAACGAGCAGTGCATTTCTGTAGGTGCCAGCCTCAAAGCGCTTGTTGATGATGGACTGTCGGAAGATGAAGGAATCATGCACACTGCCTGGGTAGTTGGCGATGACATTGGTGAAGAGTCCCCGGTGGTCCACTATTGCCTGCACATTGATGGAATGCGTGTGATTTCTGTTGAGGTAATTGTGTACAGTGTTGGAAGGGGGCACAAGTAGCACATGTGTGCAGTCAATTGCACCCAACAGAGCGGAAAGCCAGCTACGGCGTAGAAGCCTTGCTTGGTCTCCAACTGTTCCTGCGCATTGTGGGGGAAGTGAAGCTGCTGGGGTACCAAGCTGATGATCGCATCCAAGACAAGTGTGAGGAGCTTTGATAGGGCTGGCTGTGAGACTCTTCCGACTCTGGCGGTTGTTGGTTGGAAGGTACCAGAAGCCAACAGGTGCAGCACAGCCAGCAGCTTTGTCTGCGGATGGATGTTGGTTGTCCGCTGTGTTGGTACTGTCAGCCTGTGGGCAATGATGGTCAGGATGCGGAGGATGGTTGTCCTTTTGAGCCTATAGTGGGCAATGACATCCTCTGGTGGTAAGTCTGTGAGGCTGGTGCATTTTCTGAAGGTCCTCTATCTTTGTCTGTGTTTCCTCTGTGGTAGTCCGGGGGGGGGGCGGGGAGCGTCTCGGGGGGGGGGGCGGGCCGGGGGTGGCGGCGGTCGGTGTTGTGGCTCTCATGGGGCTCTGAGCTGCATGATCAGTAGCTCCATGGAATCTGTTGTTCTTCAGGTTTGGCTCTGGGCTGGGCTCCCTTTTATGGTGCAGTTAGTCGTCTGACTTAACACCAGGTAAGAGCAGGTGTTAAATCCCTGCTGCTAACGTGCCTTATCTCCTGTGTTGGGATCTTATTGCCGACCTGGCTGGTCATTGAGAATGTTGCGAAGTGGTGTTGTTGCTGCTTTTTGCACAGTAATGCCTACTCTGCATATCATTAGCGTTAGTTGCCGGTGTCATCTGTGGTGATGTTTTTTGCAGGTGCTATCGCAGGAAAACTGGTGATGTCGGCTGTTAGCACCAGCTTGTGAATAGGGCGATAACTTTATCGCCACTTTGGCTGAGATAAAGTGCCGCTAACTCGGCGGTAAGTCCTTGAGAATATGCCACTTAATAAGCAGAATTTGTTACAAAACATTGCCTGACATTTGTCCTCTGTCTTTGAATGCACAGCAAATGCTACAAGATTAAAGCAAAATTGAAAGGTCTCTTTACCGGTTGTTCTCCTTCTTAACAACTGCAAGGTTATTCTAGGGGTGCTGTATCACCACCCCCACCCCTGGTCTCATCACCCTTGTGGTCTGCAAGCAAACACTTTTCCACTCCATTGAACATGGTAATCCGTTTCAGCAGGACATCAAATAACTGCGCCTTTGGGGGATTATTTAGTTCTTCAGTCTAGACCAGTCGTCTTCAAACTTTGTTATACTGAGCTCCACTGAACACTATGTTTTGGAATCAGACACCCTTGAAATGTTTTATTTTGTAAAGTCTGCACACACCTATATAAAGAATTATAAAGAGCTCTCTCATCAGAGTGTGGACTTCCCTCCTCACTATTTTTCTAAGGTTCAAATGTTTTTCCAGTTGACACTGTACACATTAAAAATGAGCAAACTGCAATGCAAGCCCAACTGCATGTAAACAATAAACCAAACACCCAACAACAATAATACATCACAGAAAATACACCAAAGAAAACCATGATTTAATTGTTGCAGGACTCTTACGATATTCAGAGTGGGTAAGCCTGCATACATGACAAAAGAACAGATTCAGGCATGAGACTCCCGATTTTTAAAAGCCAAAAATAGCTTTAATTTAGCTGTCTCCCTCCTGATATTGTTTCTGTTCAATATATGTCAACAGGGAAACTATATTTCTTCGATTTGTTTTCAAAATCTCCCACTTTCCAGTTGTAAAATATTGCGATGTATTGACTTGCGCACCCCATTCAGAGGCCTCTGCAACTCATTGGAGGTGCACTTCCTAGTTTGAAGAGCACCGGTCCTGGTAAACCACCCCAAAGTGAGTTGGTCACAAAGGTGCATGGAGGCAGAAGGCTATTTACCACACAAAAACACTGACCCTTATTCCCCACACCTTCTATATCCCTGAGTTGCTCCAATCTCAATTTATTGAAATACAGATTAAATGCTTTTATAGCCAGATGGAAAGCTCCTGTTAAGCTTCCAATCTTGCGATTATTATAACAGTGGCCAAGAGTAGCAGTGAACATGAAAAACACTAAAACCCAGGACTTAGTGAACCAATTAGACATGAAACTACATGAATTATTTTGCGTTCTTCTGTTCTTTATTTTGCGTTCTTCTGTTAATATGTCGCTCTTCTATTTTGTATCTGGTGATTATCAGCTATGTACCTGCTGTAAAGCGCTCCGATACCCCAGGGTTAGGCCAGCGCTATAGAAAACTTCTTAAATAAAATAAAATACATAAATATAAATTACAATAAGTGGAATAAATACTCTAACTACAAGTAGTAAGTCCTTTTTATTTATAGTTGGCAGCTGAGATTAGTGTGTTCTATTCTTTTTTTTTACATGTTTGTAACATTTCTAGTGGTGTTTACTGCTTTGCATATTTATTTTTGTAGTTTACCTTTAGCATTAAACTTGCCCTGACACAGCATATTCTTTCCAGTAAGGCTTTGTAGTGACCTTATCGCCCACTTGACACAGCTGATTTTCTCCTTGTGCCACGCCTGGCTGGATCTCTCTTAGGGGTCCACTAGTGTCACTAGTTGCGGCCTGTTTACGCCTGTTTCTTTGTGGAAGCGGTGTTCTTTTCCCTTCTCTAGGTGTTTCTGCTTGCCGGGCCACATGCATGTTGCAGTCATCCCCTTTTTTGCACCACTGGGTTGCTGTATTCCTTCTCTAGGCTCTGAGCCCTTTTTACAGGCTTTCATTGAGGCCTTTTCTGAAAAGATAAAAATATAAGTGCATAGTTACTTATGAGTATATTTAATACAAGACCTAGGTGTAAGTCTACATTTTTGCTATTCATAATTTCGGAGAGTAGGTTTGTAACTATGTGGAGGTTTACGCATCCCCACCACCTCAAATCAGGAGGTAGAGCATCCTATAACAGGATTTACAAGTATAAAGTTACTACTAATAACTTCGCACATGTAGCTGGAAATTTCCGCTATGATGGCGGAGAGCTTCCAATGGGAATGTTTCGGGAAAATCATTAAGTTTAGTATTCTTTTTTTTTTTATTGAGCAAATCCATAGGGTAACAATAATACACCAATTGACTAGTCACAGCATCATCTACAATGTACATTATTAATTAAGGCATAGGGTTCATATGGACATTAATCTAGATTTTAACTCCAATCACACACATAAATGCATCATGGCAGGAAAATATTAAGACAGTTTGACAAAGTGGCGATGTGTCTGAAAAAATACAAATTCTAATAATCCTAGCAGCCATGTTATTAAAATTTTAAGGAAAGTGCAAACGTGCCTAGAATGTACTTGTTTTTACGTTCTTGTAAATAATAGTTCTTTTAGCAGCTAAATGCATAAGGTACATCTTTCCGGTTAGTGGACATTTTTTACAAAGTGTAAAGCGTACCCAAAAGTGTATGTATATCATTGATTAAGGCATTGGATTCATGTGGACCTCTATCTAGATTTTTATTCCTAATATACATTCAAATGCATTATCCCAAAATAATAAAGGAAATTTCTTCTTTCGACATAGCGCAACCATGCCTCAAAATACAAATATTCTGATTTGCAGAATGGTCATATTATATAATACTTAAATAAAGTACAATACATCAATCTATATATTTTGTGGGGGAACAAAGTGCACATGTGCCTAGGATATATATGTTTTAAAATGTTCCTATAAACAATAATTTTTTAGCTGCTAAATAGGATGGATCACTCCGGATTTCACTCTTTACCTATTTATAACAGCCTTCCACAAAATACATGGGATACAAATGCTATTATAAATATCCGGATTCCACTCCTTACCTGTTTATAACGGCCTTCGACAAAATACATGGAATACAAATGCTATTATAAATATTCTTAATTTTAGGGCGATCCTTATTAAAAACTAGTATTTAATTTTGCTAACCGAATCCTATATGGCTGCATTTTTTTTCCCTACATAAACCTCCATATAGCATTGAATCTTTTGGAATCTACTCCCCTATTTGCAAAAGCCTCCTCAAACTTCTTAGTTCTGCTAATCTTATTTTGCCAATCTTGATAGGTTGGTGCTCTTGTTGTCTTCCAATTCTGCAGGATCAGAGATCGAGCAACAAGATAGCAATACATTATTCACCCCCTTTATCTAATGTCAAATTCTGCCTGTGCCCAAGAAATCCAGCAAAGTGCTACACCTGCGTTTGGATCAATCCTTCTTTGCAATCCTAAACTTAGAATCTCAAATATTTTTTCCCAGAACCACACGAACATTGAGCAGGTAAAAAAAAGTATGTACCCATTCGCCCCCCCCCAGCTGGTGGCAATGAAAGCAAGGATCCTCCAACTGTGGATACATTCTATGGAGGGCCTTAGGAGTGTAATATGCCATCTAGTACTATAAAAACATTCTTTTAAAGTTTGCGGCTCTTAAGGCCTTATTGCCTAATTGCGAGATTCCCTGCCACTTGACATCAGAGAAAGGGCATTGTATTGCCAGGGTGATCTTTTCTAAAATAAAAACTCACCTGATGGCATTCCCCTTGGCTCTGCAGTAGTCTGTACCAGTTGCCAACCCCTCTTAGCTTTGACCTTAATAAGGCGGCCGTCATCGGGGAGGAAACTAGATTAGAATAAGAACACCATTTTTTCAGTAAGTGCGCAATCTGTTGATATCCATATAAAAAGAACTTACACCTATCCCCGCCTTTGCTTGAAGGTCCTGCCAAGTTATACAATCCCCCCTTACCAAAAAATTATGGAGCCCTGTACCAAACAGAAAAAAGCACTGGCAGCACCCCCTGTGTTAGCAGTTCCTGGAAATGCTTTATATATGACTACCAGCTTGGCAGTTATATATAAATCCGGTGTGAGGTCCCTCCACTAAGGCGACAGAGTAATTTACACTGCTGCCCTGGCAGAATAACGGGCCATTCACCAATATATAAACAAGGCCCTTAATTTTAACCTGGAACTAATAAAATGTTACAGCACAATACCTCATTGAAATTAAGTGTGTATTGAATAATTAATCAATTTAACTATATTAATTTCATACATAAATTATATTCTATAAACAATAATAAAAAAAAACACATTCATATTTTAAGTTAATATGTAAAACATGCTGTTTAATTCAATTAAATCAGGTTTAGCTTTTAAATAAAAGTTTAATTGAATCTTTTTTAAATTTAGTTTATTGTTAACTATTAAAATATTTGGAAAATATTAAAATAAATATTTAACAGCTGTATATATTTGCTAACATTAAAGTAAATATATATATGTGTATGTATGGCAACAATGCAATTGCTCTGTACCGCGATGCTTAGTTTATTCCATTTTTCTGCCAGTGCCAGGCCTTTTAGGACTAGCTTTCAACAATGACACTACTTTCATTGCTGAAATACAAATGTAAGTATGTACATTAGTGTGCATATATATATATATATATATATATATTCACTGTAAAAAATCGAAGGTTACAGGGATGTTATAGTTAGGAAATTCGCTAAAAAAAACAAAGGTTGCAGGGACGTTATAGTTAGGGACAGATTTCACTTGTACAAAACCAGTGAAATTCAGCAGTTATAGTTGCCCGAGCTAACTAGAACTTGCCCCCGCACTGCACTGCTTATGACCTTAAATATTCCATTACTCATGACATGGTCAGTGACATCACTGTGGCATCACCAGAAAAGTTAACTTCAATATACTTGATAAAATACCAAGTAGAGTTTTTAAAAGAAGAAAACACAGTTCAGTGGGTGTGTGAGTAGCTGTATATGTGAGTGAGTGACTGTGTGAGTATCTTTATGGGTGACTGAGTGGATTTTGAGTGTCCAGGTGGGGAGTGGCTATGTGAGTGGCTGTATTGGTGGGCGAGTGGATGTGTGAGTGGCTGAGTGGGTGACTCAGTGCCTGTGTGAGTGGCTCTATGGGTAAGTGACTGGATGTGTAAGTGGGTGCATGGGTGAGTTTGTTGGAGGGTGAATTTTTACCTGCATAGCTATCCAAGGACACATCTATCACCTGCACAACATGACCCCTGTGTAGGCCCTGCTGTTTAGAAGTTACAGGCCTCAGTTACGTTGCCCTGAGCACTGCCATTTTCTCTTAGCTTAAGCAGAAGCAGAAAGCAGGTCTGACCCAAGCTTCACCCTGCTGCTCTTGTCTGCAAGGACCCGCACCCCTACCAGGCCCCACCTCATTGTACATTTCCCACAAGCTGTAGAAGTCAAGTTCCTCAATAAATCTTGCAACATACCCCACGTCCCCCACATAAGCCATGAATAGAATAAGGGAAGCTCGCACAACAACTACGTCAAGCAAGATATCCGATAAACTGAGGATAATTGTGGCGAAATATTATCGCAAACTGCCTGATTGACACATGAATAGAACCCTTTCGAAGCAACAATAACACATTTCTGATTAATGACAAACTTCCAGTCAGAATGGCAGGAACTCAGTCTAGGCTAACGTATGTGCCACACAATTACGAGAAGGTAGTCACATTTACACCAATGATGGGAAAGTCACCAGACAGGGGCGTGAGAGGCGACAGAAGGATATGTGGTTCGAGGTGACGTGATATAGCGTGACCATAGGCCCCTCACCCCTGAACAATATAAAAGGCTGGTCCGCCAGAGTATCGTTGAACTACTCCGCGTCTGCACTTGAGTGTCTGACAGGAGTTTTTCCCAGGGGTTACTCGAGATAGCCCTTGTTTTATGTACTTAGGTTTCATGTACTTAGATTCTGCTCCTCCATTGTATATTCTGCTGTTATGAAATGCTTTTTCCTCTTTACATTTAAAGTTATATTACGCTATTTGAAATGTTATGTTTTCTCTGACATTGTTTTATCTCCACTGCATTTAGGGTGTTTAAATTTGTACTTTCAGGATATCATACATGCAGTGGTGAGTGAGTTTGCCCAATAATATGTGCTTAACCTTTTCTATGCAATTTCCCGCAGCTCAAAAGTGTACTTAAAGCAAAGCCTCTCTCATACCAGCTCTAAACTGTACTTTGTAAAAACTCAAACTGGCCCATGTGACTTTCAAGAGAATGCTGGGTACAGGGCCAAGTACTACGTGGTTTTTATGTTATCATTGATTATTTCTAGAAGCTGTGTCTTCAAATAAATTGTACAACTCTCAAGCTTCAGTCTCCAACAGCTCATATATATGTTTTTTCCTGTTTTTGGAGCAAGCGTTCCAGGAGCACCGGTTACAAATTAAGCCGTCCTATTCCCCTTAGTTCTCTCTCACGGTCTCCCCAGCGCGGCTTCTGAGCGGCTGCTCTGAGTCCCCTGGCCCCTCCTGCCCCTAATTAATCATCCCCTCCGACAAGTTAGTGGCAGTTTGAGTGGGTTTTTGGGTAACTGAGTAGGTGTGTGAGTGGGCAGGCGTGTGAGTGGCTGGAATACATAGTCGGTGTCTGTGTGAGTGGCTGTTTAGGTGAGTTAGTGGGCATGTGACTACTTGCTTCAATGTGTGAGGGTATATATGTAAGTGGTGTGTGGGTGAGTGAGTGGCTATGTGAGTAGCTGGATGGCTGAGTGAGTGGCTGTCTGAGTGGCTGTATGTGTGAATGAGTGGGTATGTAAGTGGTTGTATGGGTGAGTGAGTAGGTGTGTGACTGGCTGTATTTGGGTGTGTAAGTGGGTGTATGGGTGAGTGAGTGGCTGTTTGAGTGGCTATATGGTTAAGTGAGTGGGTGCGTGAGTAGATATATTTTACAGTCAGTGTCTATATGAGTGGCTGTATAGGTGAGTAACTGGGCATGTTAGTGCTTGTTTCGATGTGTAAATGCATTTGTAAGTGGTTTTGTGAAAGAGTGAATGTATTTATGAGTGACTGTATGCATGACTGAGTAGCTTTGCTAGCAGCTGCATGTGTGAGTGAGTGGCTGTGTGAGTGGCTGCATGGGTGAGTGAGTGATTGTGTGAGTGGCTGTATGAGTGAGTGACTGGGTGAGTATCAGTAGTTGTATGAGTGTGAATGAGTATGTGAGTAATTATGCAGGTGTGTGAATGGGTGTATGAGAGGTTGTATGGGCATGTGGGGGGTTCTGTGGATGATGTCATCAGTGATGTCATTTGAGATGTCAATAGTAATCTCATCAGTAATGTCACTGACTATGTCAGTTATAGTTAGCTCAGCTAACTATTACTGCTGCATTTCACTGGTTTTGTACGAGTGAAATCTGAGCCTAACTTTGACGGCCCTGTAACCTCTGTTTTTTTAGTGAATTTTTAAGGTTTTTTTAAATTCAATTTCCAACTATAAAGTCCCTGTAACCTTTGTTTTTTTCAGTGAATTTCTACGTTTTTTAAAACTTTATTTCCTATCTATAATGTTCTGTAACCTTTTTTTCCTGCAAATTTCTATGTTTTTTAACATTAAGTAATTTAATTATTTTACATTAATCCAACCACCGCCATGCATAACCCTATAAGCAGCAAACCCTAAGCCATGCATGGCCAGGCCCTATGGCCTACCCCCTAAAAGCACCCAACCCCAAGCCACGCATGACCTTTGGCTGTGCACTGCAGAGGTTGGCCACAGGGCCTGGTCTGTGGTCAGGCTCTGCGGCCAAAACCCCATTAGGCAACCAGCTCCACGCCACACACTACCTAAAAGAAAAGGGGCAGGGTTCCGGGGTCCCCAAGGGACCACACCAGGGCAAAAAAACCATATATTTTTTTTAATTTGCCAAATAACGTGGAGAATCTGCTAATTTGGTGAAATTTGTTTTTTAAAAATTGTGATTTCTTGTTCAGTATAGACCCAGGGTGGGCCAAGTTCAGAGGGCATTCAATATATTGAAAAAGGGAGGGGAGCCCACGGGGCACCCCGCCTAGGGTTCGTTGAAGCCCCGGAAAATACCACCTGCCCAGGGTATTGCTAAAAAATTGGAGGGGGCCATGCAGACCCCCTCCATTGGGCTTTTTTGAGCCCCAGGGACCACCACATCCCTGGGACTTTTATTCTATCAATGGATGCGGGCCACGAGGACCCTCCTCCTTGGGCTTTGCCATGCTTCAGAGACCACCACCTCCCTGGGTCTAAATTTAACAATTAGTAGGGGGCACACAGAACTCCTGGGCCCTGGGGACCACTACCTTCCAGTGGCCTATTAAAAAAATAATATTGGAAGGGGGAGACTGAATGCCCTGCTGTACTAGCCGGCTCCCCACCTCCTGCGGGAGCCAACATTGCTCCCGCATGAAGGGAGCTGCTAAATATGCATCTCCCTTAATGTGGGAGCAGCCTTTCATCTGTTTCCCGGACCGCAAAACAGATGAAAACTCTGCTCCCAGCAAGCGGGAGCAGTTTGACAGCTCCCCCTTGATGAGAACGGAGTTAATGTTTATTCTCCTATGGCGGGAGCTGTCACAGCTCCCACCAAGCAAAAGCAAACAGCTATCTCCCGAGGGTGGGCACCTCAGGAGATAGCAGGAGCTGGTCTTGGGCTGTGGCAGTCCCCAGGGTCATAAATGGGTCCAGAAGGGGGCTGCACTGCCCCCTTCTTTAGTATGCACAGTCCTGCCCTGGGGTGTTGGTGGGCCCCAGGGCTGTATATGGCCCATGAGGGGGGCCACGCAGACCCCCTCCCAATTTAAAAAATATTACTGGCCCTTGGAGGATGGTGGTCCCCGAGGTCCTGGGTGTCCAAGCGACCTCCCTGCAAACCCCAGGGGAGGTGGTGGTCCCTGGGGCTCATAAGAGCCCAATAGAGGGGGTTCTGCGTGGCCCCCCTCCAATATTTGCAAAAAGCCCCAGGGAGGTGGTCCCTGGGGCTCCAAAAAGCATTATGAAGGGGCCCTGTGTTCCCCTCTTCCCCTTTCCTGCGCGTCTGCTTTTAATATGAAGCTCCCGGTGGGCCAAATCTTGGGGGCATGTTAAAAATCAAGGAGGAGCACATAGAGCACCCCCCAGGGGTTAATTAAACCCCAGGGACCACCACCTCCCCAGGGTTTTTGTTATGATTTATGCGGGGCTGCCCGCACAGCACCCCACGCACCCCGGTGACCACCACCTCTCCAGGGCTTGTATATTTAACTAATGGAGGGGGCCTCTTGGATCCCCTCCCTGCCACGCAGCCCCACTTCTTTTATTCAAAAATAGATAAAAAGAAAGACCGGGCTCTGGGGGAAGGGGTGGCGAGGGCCGCATGAAAAAAGAAAAGACATTTTTTTTAAAGCCCGGCAACTCGCCGGATTCCCCGCCCCCTTTGTCCACCACTCTGCAAATGCATCTCCTGGCATGCTGCTGGTTGGGGAATGAAGGCTCCTTGCCTCCTGAGGGCCTCAGGACTAAAGTGGATTTCTTCCCCCAAGAAGTAGTGCACCAGGCGGTGCTTTTGCAGAGTGGTGGAGAAAGGAGGCGTGGCACCTGAGGACCTCTCAGCAATCAAGCTGTATGGATCTCACTGGAGATAACAGGATGGCTAGTTGGCCCTCAAGGACCCTCAAGAGCCAAGGGGACTTCATCCCCAAACTAGTAGTGCATCAGGAGGCGCATTTGCAGAGTGGTGGATAAAGGGGGTGTGGCCAGCAAAAATTTCTTAGCAAACCCACTGTGTGGGACTTACTGGAGGTATAAGGAGGGGTTGTTGGGTCCCAGGGACCCTCAAATGCCAAGGGGACATCATCCTCTTTCTAGTAGTGCCCAAGGAGTTGCCTTTGCAGAATGGTGGAGAAAGTGGGCATGGCCTCTGAAGACTTCTCAGCAATCCAGCTATGTGAGAGGAGGTAACAGGAGGGGTAGTTTCCCTCAAGGACATCCTTGGCGGCCAACTACCCTTCCTGTTACCTCCAGTAAGTGGGCTACCACATTCTAGAGTTAAGTGTTTAAAATCTTGCCAGCCCTGGTATGGCTATTTAGATAGGGCCCCCAGGGTTAAAAGCATCCATTCGACCCAGATGCTTGCCAGTTGTGGCGTGGGAAAAAGGTAGTAGGGTTAGAGTCCATCTATGATTTCAGGTATTCGTAACTTTGCAACTGTATGGGCTATAAACAGAATTACAACAGCTCCAAAATCAGGATAACTAATCAAGGCCAATGGGACATCCCAAGTCCAGAGGTGAACATGAAAAATGTTTGTGACTCAATGTGGGCAAATATTGACTTCCTTATGGTCAGCTATTGTGTTGGGATGATATGGGAAACTCGTTAACAGTCATGGAACACATCCCTGCAAGCCATAGATAGGTGGACACACATGCTTGCTTGGTTGGTTATGCCTAGCTAGACTACAAGGTCCACCTTGCTACTATGTGACTCTACACCTCGAGATGACCCTGAGATACCAGGGTCTTGATACCCTCACAGATGAAAAGAAGTGCTTTACAAATCTATTGATTGAATCAGTCTACTGCAAGCTAGCCTTTGCTCTTGTTTTCATGAACTATGTCCTGCTCAAGTCCTCACACCAGGTACTACAGTTTACTATTCTACTAGGACAAAGTACATCAACTGTCCTTTTTCAAAATCTAGGCTTTGGAGGGAAAGAGGTTACAGCAAGGTTCCGTAGCTGGCAAACAAGTATCGGGGCTGTTTCACAGATCCTTGTGAGTTCCAGGTCAAGTACACTGCTGGCTAGGTGGGTCCCGTTTGTATCCTGCTATAACGACGCTGGCAGGGAACCTGAGCCAAGCAAAGCACAAGCTTTCTTTGAAATGTAAATTCTCTGATATTCTGTACAGAATGAATTTTCCTGATCTTTTCTAGAAGGCAGGACACAGAGTGGAGGCTAGCTATGTAGAGTCTGAAGAGGGAGGGATAAAATAACACTTGGGACCTTATATTGGCTTCCTATATTATGTAATGATATTAGTTTTCCAGGCATGATGAGTGTCTAAGGACTGGCCAGAAGTACAAACTCCATTTGAGAATCTTCAAGAGAATGGTGTGTTTCACTGTGTTGAAGGAGACTGAAATGTCAAGAAGGAAGAGGAGTCATGAATAACTCTCATCATGGATGTGGATTGCATCATCCACTATTTGTAAAATTGCGGTCTCTGTCCTATAGCCTAACCTGGAGTCTGAATGGAGCTCGGCTAGCAAGTTGTTTTCCTCAATCAAGCCTATAAGCTGAATTCCATTTTTTTTAAGGTCTTTTACTAAGAAAGAACGATTTGACCATTTTTTCAGAGATTATTTCTTGGTATGAAGTGGTATTAATCTGTTGGATTTAGTAGTGAGAAACATAGGAGTTACTTTTCTTGAGAAGTAATGTGGGTTACATTCAGTGAAATAGGAGGTTTGTTTCGTTTGGGTCATGTTATGAAGCAGTTCTATTGGGTTGTCTTCTTTGAAGGAGGGCCAACTAACCTCAGTTTATGTGCGATTATTGTTTAGTTCTAGGGATTCTTCAGAAGAGGGAGAAAAATGTCTATCTTCTTCACCTGCTCAACAAAGAAGGGGGATAACATCTTAGAGATGTTCTACCACACTTCAGTTCTATTGAGATCCAATGAACAAATCTCTTTGTTTCCTTGTCTTTTAAGCTCATCATAATTATTGGCGCTCGCAAGTTCTCATTGAACTGAGATGTGAACACATTGACCTCCAGCTAAAGAGGGATGGATTGTAATATGTGTGCTACTTTCTAAACAGCCATTACATTTTGGTGTTGAAGGTGATAATTTATTTCTCAAATAGATCTACTCATACAACAATATACTTATGCAGCCAATGGGGAAAGGGACTTCAGTTGACGTATCTAAATGTGTATTACATAACCTAAGAGAGCTTTCAGGGAAGTGCTTTCAGTTTGGTTCCTTCTTGGAGAGCATATGTTTCTTCTCTAAACATGGTCAGTCAGCTGCTAGGGATACTGTGGGTTTGTAATATTCCAAACATGCACACCTGAGGTCTCTCGAGATGTTAATCCTCTAGGCCAATAACTTCATGTGCTAGTGTTGGACCTAGCCTTTTCTGACAAGAGGAAGAGAACATGCTCGCCGCCACACTCAGTTTATGACTTGTTTACATGCTACTTTTGGTAACAGTCCCATTTCTTTGCATTATGGTTGGAGTGATGAACAAGTGCACCCTAAGTCTGCTACCCACCAGTTCCCCACTCCTGCTCAGTCCCGCACTTCCACCACTGTGCTGCACTCTGCACACAATGAGTTCCCAGAATGTTACTACAGAGATGGGGAGCCATTAATGTGGCCGTGTTACTTTTGAGTAGTGTTTTACTGAATATAACACTAATACTACTACACATAATAAAAACATCTGTGTTGGGAAGTAAGGAATCCAGGCATACATCTAAAGATTATTTTAAAGAGGCATTGGAAGTTGAAAAAAATACAAGAACCTCACACAGAAAGCTAGAAACCAAGTGTTTCATGAATGCTGGTCATTCAAGGACTGTGAAACAATTGTAAAGACACAAATCTTCAGGTTGAGCTTCTTAGAGCTTGTTGTTGGTGAAGAGACACTTGCTTCTGGTGTTCTGTGACTGAGACCTCTTTAAATATGAAATTAATTTGCATTAGTTCTTACTTGTTACCTCAAAACATTTCTCTCACTCTGTCCCTGTAATGGGTTCCTGCTCATGGGAAGCATGGATTCCTTTATGGGGGCCTACTTCAGCACATAAGCAGAGTCCAAATGCCAGGGAATTGCACATTATAGAAGAGGGTTAGGGGTAATGGACCTTCTTTAATACCAAAAAACGAATGCATGAATAGCAACATATGATACTGTCTAACATAATGAGGGTTTCATGCAAGCAGGGAGTGATACAACACATGGTGCACGTTGTGGATGTAGAGTACAATGAACGATTATACGGGCCGGTGACTTTAATATTGAGTGATGTTTGCACAGTGGTAATCGTATATGTGGGACTTGGATGGGGAGAGGGAAGGTGCTAGCCATTTTTTACACTCTGCATATGTGAAAGCCCTAAGAGAAATTATTTTTTTGAATAACCTGTCTTTTTCATCTGATATTTCAAGTCCCAAATCTGTCAACCTGCCCACTATTGTGGGGAAAGGCAAGAGCAGTTTAATAGATCGCATCTGAGGATTTGGCCCGGTGACTACCCCACTATGAGGTGAGGCCTCTCCCCTATAGCGACCACAATCCAATAATCAATGGTTTGGATGTATCACTGAACACTGGCTAATCTTCCTATAAGTACCTCTGACGTGATTTTTAGCACACTTAATGATGCTTTCTCAAGCACTCCCAAAAAATAGTAACAATTAAGGTATATTTAGACTTTAAAACAAAGGTTAAGTGATTATATTGTTCTGCAAGAGTCGCACCTGTTACTTGATTCGATAAACTGTTCTAAAATCTATTAAGATCCATTTCCAAACTTGACCTTCTCACGTGATTGGTCCCTGGTTGTCTTTTTCAAATAAATGCGAAACTAGTGTAACACTTAAGTTCAAAGTTTACATTTTGAAGTATTCTCCCTTAAAGCAAAGGGTTTTTATTTTTGCAAATGTTTGTAGTCGAATGTTTTTGAGCATTCTTGGACAAGTTTTGTAAATTTTAAATTATTCAATGAAATGAGAAGCACATCAAAACAATAATGCTGTCAGAATATATTGGCATATTAGCAAGGGCGATATCGCCGCTTTAGTAGGACATTTCTCGCGAAAGCAGCGATATTTTTATTGCCCTATTAGCAAACTGTCGCTAACTGCAGTTAGTGATAACTGATAGACGATAGCTACAGGTTTGGGGCCCGCTTTGCATGTCAGCGATATTTATCGCTAATGACATGCAAAGTGGGCGTACCCAACCTGTTAGTGACTGAAAGCAGTCGCTAACACAGCTATCGCCTATTAGCAAGGCTAACTGCTCACTCAACTCTGGCGTAGTGCCAGAGGAATGGAAACTTGCTGCAGTAAAACCTCTGCAGAAAAACAACTGACCGATCCAACCACCCTGACCAATCTACGACCCATCTCCCTACTCCCAGCTCTCTGTAAACTAACTGAAAAATTCGTGAATAGGCAACTCACAGCCTTCCTGGAGGAAAATAACATATGGCACCCAAACCAAGCAGGATTTAGATCCCAGCACTCAACTGAATCAGCTCTTATATTCACCGCTGAAACCTTGTGAGCCGCAATGGACCAGGGAAAAAAGCCGTCATGGTGCTCCTAGACCTGTCCGCGTCATTTGTTACGGTGTAACATACCATCCTGTTGGAACGACTTGCAGCGGCAGGGATTGCTGGGAACGTACTGGAATGGCTAAAAAACTTTCTAGCCAACAGGCGACAAGTGGTCATTTTAGGCCAGTTCAGGTCTGAAGAAAAACATCTTACCTTAGGAGTGCCTCAGGGCTCATGCCTGAGCCCGACACTCTTCAATATATACCTGGCCCCCCTGATTAAACTCATATCATCCTTCGACATTGACACCATATCATACGCGGATGACACACAGCTCATCCTGGTGATGGAGGATGACACCGTAGAAAGTGAAAGGAAACTTAAAAATTGCCTCACAGCCACAATCAAATGGATGTGCGAAAACCACCTTAAATGTAACACTGAGAAAACAGAGATTGTGCCTTTTGGAAAAGAGAATCTGTTTAACCCCACCCTATGGTGGCCGGAGGAGGCCAACACACCCCCAAACACCATCACATCGGTCAGGAATTTAGGGATTAGATTTGACTCCTCCCTGACTTTCAAACAGCAAGCAGTAGCAGTGGCCGGAACATGTTTCGGCCTCATAAAAGGGCTTAGGACATTTTTTGACCTCATACCACTCCAGGCACGTAAAATGGCGGCAGTAGCCCTGATAACATCTCGCCTAGACTACTGCAATAGCCTACAAACAAAACAGTCTGCCACAAACTGCAAATGGTCCAACACGCAGCGGCGAGACTGGTCTTAGGCTGGAAAAGCAGAACCTCAGCCACAGCAGCAATGGACACACTTCACTGGCTACCGATCCAGAAACGGGTCCTTTTCAACATCCTCCTAATCACCTTCAGGGCTTTCCATGGGAAAGAACCCAGCTACATCCAGAGCATGTTCAAACACTACTCCCCCCTGCGTAATTTAAGATCCCAAAATTCCAACCTCCTGACCATCCCAAACTTCCGACTGAAAACCAGAGGTGGAAAGGCACTGGCAGTCCTGGGATCCAAGGCCTGGAACTTCCTCCCCCCACCCCTTCGCCAACTTGGTAAAGAAACCGATTTCAGAAAGGCCCTAAAACATGGATATATAAACTACCCAGCACCACCTGCAAATCCCTAATCTAGCATACAGTACCCCCTCATCAGCCTGACACTCCCCTATCCCGGCCTAAACCTTTCTAAAGCGCCAAGATGCTCCTTGGAGTGTAAACCGCGCAATACAAGAAAAAATGACATTACATTACATTACAGGTGAAGCGATTAAAAAATTTGCACTAAGCGCAAATATCGCCAGAACCGAACGCCTGCTCAGACCATGACTTAACCTGTATATCCAATGGGAGGTGGATATTCAGGATAAGTCCCCATCAGCGATAATGCCTGAATATCACTGGATTTCCAGCGATATTCACGCACTGAGCCGCTATCGCCGGATATGTTATCGCTTTAGAGATAAACGTTGCTAATAGCATTTTATCTCTGCAATAATATCCAATGATAGGCGGCGATAAAAAAAATGCGCTAAGCGCATTTAGCGATAATTATCGATAT
Source organism: Lissotriton helveticus (assembly GCF_964261635.1). Classification (NCBI taxonomy): domain Eukaryota; kingdom Metazoa; phylum Chordata; class Amphibia; order Caudata; family Salamandridae; genus Lissotriton; species Lissotriton helveticus. The sequence continues at coordinate 1,541,870,624 of NC_136067.1, read as the reverse complement.
TTGTTGCTAATATGCCCCATAGTCTTTTCTTCTGTAACTTCAAGCTCCCGTCGCGTGAACTAACCTTTTGTTTTTTGTAATTTTTCAGAGTTTTATATAGGGCGGACTTGACCCAAAGGTATCAGAGCACTTTACATGAGCACCAGTTGCGTTATTCTTTTGCACGGGGAGATTAAGTGATTTGCCCAGAATCACAAGATGTTGAGCGTCATTGCCGAGACTCGAACCTGGTTCTCCAGATTTGAGATTGACCCTAGCCCTTAGGCCACATCCTCTCCTCCTTGTTGTTTTTATGTTCTCTCTTCAGGCAGGTACCATACCTAAGATGAGTCACTGCTCAAAGATCTTCAGAGATGACCGAGGATACTGAAGAGGCTTGTCTGCAGGAGTCTTGAAGCCCCAGTGCTGTAGCTGGAAGGATTAATCAGACAACGTGTTTCTGTCCTGGTTGTGTGAGATATATGTAGATAACACTTCCAAGATGAATGCCAAGTATGCAGCACCTTGTCTTCTAGCGAGATCTCACTGAAATGCAGGTTCAGCAGAAAACAATTCCCTGCCTGGACATGGGCCTCAGAAAAGTCCTGGGTCTCAGAGCTCTGATAAAATAAGAATTGCAGCTTCAAAAATAACTCTGGGGGCAAATATAATATAGCCAATGAAGGCTGTTTTTAGAACAAGATCTGAGGCCCTCTACTTTGGAGAGTTAAGGGTTGGCATGGAGCTAGGTGTCTACACCCCTGGCCTAATGTGTCTTTCCTAAACATACTTTGTGTTATTGTGGATATCGCAAACCTACTGGTCAATGTCACTGGTAACCCCTGACTTGTGTTGGTCATCCTGGGAAAAAGAGGGCCCTTGTGGCATTTGCTGGCTACCTCAGACATATGATGGACATCTCTCCGATGTGTTTGTGCTACATGGGCAAGTGAGTCAGATTTTGACCTGGGGGCCAGAAGAACACGCGAGTGCCTCAAAATGACAAGCTTGTATTTTGGGACTAAAGTTGTGGAATTGCTAAAAATTGAAAGCTGGTGATTGGGTGACAAAATATTATTTTTTTAAAAAATTCAAACATTTCTTCAGCAGATTTAAAGTTATTTAATCAAAATAAAAAGCTTGAATTTAGGATTTTGTTTTTGATTTTCAGAAAATGTCAAAATGAAGGGCAGATTGACTGCATTTCCATATTACACTTAGAACAGCTGACTTTATGATAATACCTTTTTAGATGGGGACATTTAATGCAGATGCTAACATCATTGTGCCAGAAGGCATTTGCTGTTATGGGTGTTATCTCCTGATTCATGTAGAGGTATTTCATCATCTATACTGATAAAGCTTTCATCACATTATCATCAGCATTGCTGTGTGAGGCCAGAGACTGTCAGAGCAGTGTCGTCTTAGTAATATATTGCCTGGAGCAGTACGGCTCTGTAATCTAAGCAGTAGTACCTTTATTTTCCGAGTTTATGAGATCTCTCTGACCTCAGGGATACCCCCCTCCCAGTCTCCCAATTCACCATGTATTTTCATTTTTCCATCCTGAGGCCTGCACGTAGATTCTCAGAGACAATGTATATGAAATCACATCTATTTTAAAGGATCAGTATGGTAAAATGAAAAGTGATAGAACATAGAAATATAGTAAAATCAAAAATGTTGTTAGTCAAATCTATAAAATAGTAGGTCATGTGAAATCTCATACAGGATTTTTTAAATTGACTTGCAATCTATAACTTTTTACACAATTATTAGGGAAACTGGACTGCAAAAAGTGTAATTTTGCTACCATTTTTATCATGCTTTTGGGAAACAGAAACGGTTAATTACCTTCTGGGGAGAGTGAAACATGACTGACCATGTAAGTAGTGGGATATTACACGAGGTCCCCCATAGATTTAGAATACAATCTATCATTTTATTGCCAAAGTATTTGAAAACTGTGCTGCAAAATACACAATGTGACCCAATTGTTTAAACCTTTCCTGAGAAGGAGTCACTCCCTCAACCTCTCTGTGGTCAGTCCACCTCTGTAGTTAGCCCTTAATGTTTAGATTGTTTCTTGTCTAAACAGGACTCCCTTGGAAACCTTTAGATTTATAAACTCATTTTTTGAATCCCAGGTAAGGAATTCTGCGTTTGGTTCTGAGGGAGCAGAGCTTTTTATATCTCAAATGTCGGGTCTAAGCACCCAAAAAAAACACCATTGGTGGAATGGACCTTTTTTTAGTTCACAAAAAGAGATTATAAGGTGATTTCATTTACATCAATTACCTTTACCAGTGAAGTCCAATTGGGGCTTCACAGGAATCGGCCAAGAGATTTGATCTGAGTTTAAAAAGGTTTATTAACAAATTATTTCAACCCATTCATTAGTTCAGAAAGTAATTAAAGTTTTAGTCCTCATTATTACATATTTAAATAATCCAAAAGGCAATATTTCAAAAGAAGAAAGTTTATCACAATAGTAAGAATTACAACACGAATGCTAAATATGCAGCAAGTGTATTCCATAAAGGAAGAATACCTAATCTTAGTTAATGACATTTTGGGCATGAAAAGGGCATTTGTTTTTAGCATGCTAGGTAAGGTGTCAGTTTTAGAAACCCAAATGAAGGGTTCTAATGAGAGAATACAATCACACTGGCATGAAGCCATAGCACTCAAGCAGTGGCGATTATCAGAGGCTGGAAGGGTATTCTTAGCTCAAAGTTAGCAGGCATCTCTAAGCTTTCCCTTCTAAATTCTGCAGCAAGCTCTCTGAAAGTCAGTGTAAGAGAGAGGACCCTCTCTAATCTAAGGAACACAGGTTAATACAATTCAATCAAAGCATTAGTGGCAGCAATTTCCACATTCCCTTTGCCGTGAGATAATCATTATTCAGCAAACTTTGGAAACAGGTAAACTCACTAGTTTCTTATGTCTTTACATTAGGCTAGACAACCATGTCCTCGATTTATTACTTTGAACACGAGTCACTCTTCCTGTCATCTCCTCTCCTCCCAGTGAGCACCTCACTACCTGTTATCTAATATATAACAAATGCTAATTCACTAGCTAACAGAAAGCTTCTGGAAAATGTCAGCATCTGCAGTAGGAGGAAGAGAGAAAGATCTCGTGCAAAAACAACAGCTTAAACATGAAAACAGGCCTTTTGGCCCTAACATGTAAAGCCGACATTCAAATTAACATCATCAGTTAGGCTAACTTAATTCATTAAAATAGGTTAATTTGAGAAGCTGCTTACAATGTGTACATATGATTACATACTTTACTTATAAGCCGGAGGACGATATTATAGTGCAAATATCAGTTCAATTTCTAAATAGGAGGAGGAAACTTTTGTGTATATATGGTAGGAATTTATTGGTATTGTCTCTATACGTATCTTCATGAATTATATTATGTATTGATTGATGTTCTAAAGGTGCAATGAAATTTTGATCTGTGATATGTTTGATGCTTTCTATGGATATATGTATTCCGAGGAAAGATTTATGAGATGAGATTACCCACTACAAATTTTGCATTGAGTATGGGTGCTATTTGACATTAAAGATAGCACTTTTCAGATAAATGCGTTCAGCTTGCTAAATGAAGAAATGTGCTCTATCAGCTAGTATATTAGTTTAAATATGTCCTCATGTGGGATGGAACAAGGCCATAAACATCACTAGGAAACAATCGACTAAGTCATTTTGCTCATTCGCTCAGAGCCATTCAGGATATGGGTCAAAGTGATGGGTGCACCAGCACGCCTTTCATTGGCTCAGCACCAGCAGGCCTTTCATTGGCTCTGGCGGGGACAGCTCGGCGAGCCGCAGGCCTTGCAAGTTAGGCCTAATCTCCTTCATGTATTTGAGAGCATGCCCAGCATCTCTCTGTAGAAATGAATGAGATACGGCAGGTGAACGCTGTACGTCAACATTAGACTGACATTGGAGTTAGGCAATGCAACATGAAGCCGCTCTTTCTGCTCATTTCATCTGCCTTGCTTCTGCCATGGGTCAAACTGAATCACTTAAGCAAGAAGAACACATTACCCTTCTCCATGTACGCTAACAGTGGAGTGGGCCGGAATCCTCAAAAACCAATTTGGACGCAGCATTTCCAATGCTCGATTTATGAACACAGATTGACTGACAGAAGGCTGCGGTGCGTCCCTGTGTCTTTACGCTGCCGAAAGCCACTTTGCACAAACATGGGCTTCGGGTCAATTACTGGCCCTTTACAATGAGGTCACATTATGTTTGCTCATTTTTTAAGACCGGTTGCCTCTTTCCCGCCTCCAGTAGCATACACAGAGCCTTTTAGAAGGCAAGTGGCACAGGTGCGGAAAAAATGGTCTTATGCACGTGCAAATGACAGAATCTGGCAATAAATTACAGAAATCTTGCACTCATGCAAATATCCATTCAAACTCATCCTGCGCCGTTTTGCTATTTCTGCAATACAGGATCGTGTAAAGAAGTATTGTGCATATTACAGAATTATTTTGCATCAGGTAAAAATGAAAAAATAGATTGTAGAAACATTGCTGAACCTATATAACACCTTTTTTGTTTCTATATAAATTTGCACGTGTTTTTGAGGTTTTAACAACCTGTAGCCCACGAAGGACACTTTAAAAAAAACAAAAAACTGAGCAAACTGATTATTTTGAAATCTTCTGTAATAGAAATTAATTAAATTGAGTGGAGCCCAAACTTAGTCCTGTGACTTCACGTTTGAGAATGGGGGAATATGTTTCTTCGATACATCTTGTTATATAAAGACTACAAACAACGGTGAAATCACGTTGTGCAGTTTTTGCCCTGGTTTATATGTTTTTGCTCGGAGCTTAAATTGAATACATTGATTTGCCATCTATTTTTGGCCCAGTATCACTTTTCCCTAATAAGGGCCCTCAATCAATTCACAAAACAAACTATTGTCTAGTCCGTGGACAGACCTTTTCAAACTGATTCTGCTTGGTTGTTGCTTCTTCTATAATAAACAAATTGAAAAAAATGATTGTAGCCCAAACCGAGACCAATCTTTCACATCTGAAAAGTTAAGAACACGAATCTTCTACAGATCCTATTATATAAAAGCAGCACATAGGGTGAAATCCGTATGTGCAATACTTGTGCTGTTTAGAAGCAGCAACAATAGAGAAAATGGATTAGCCGTGTATTTTTGGCAATAAGGTTCATCAGTCGGATCTGCAGATATTTACAGGCGAAGTTGACACATGCGTCTGTGCAACCTGTTTGTTGAGAGCCCACACCGCTCCTTTTTGTTGAGAGTGACTACTGTTCTGTCGCCAAGTTGAGGAATGCTGACAGTGGTGACACAATTGATTATAAATGGGCAACCATGCCTTTTTCCAGTTATCTGCTTGTGGAGTGTGGCCTACTGGCCTCCCCAGTTAAAAAGGGTTCTGCCAGTCAATTTCATCATGGTCCTTTGCTCCATCCGTGTGAGGCGTGGCTGCCTCTTAAATGGTTGTTCTGTGATTGTGGTGCAGAGTGAGCTTGGAGTTTGTGGGCTGTGTGTGGGTGTGACTACATCCACACGGGAATACATTTTGGATCTCCCGGGTAAGAGTGGCTACAAATTGGAGTATGGAGAGAGCCTGCCGGCAGTAGCGGCTCCTCGAGGGAGTGATGCGGGGTGGGGCGGGGAGGGGCAGGTGGGGGGTAGTAAACTACGGCATATGGCCGCACTGAGATAAGTAGCTAAATAAGTAAATAAAACAAATTACATTGGGCGTGCTGCATCGCCCGCCTCACTGCCCGCACCACTCCCTCGAGGAGCCGCTACTGCCTGCCAGACAAGGTTGTCAGTTGGATGCTGGTTTATGCTGCTCCTACATAGACTTGATGAATATCCATGATGGTTTTTGCACACTAGATAACATTGTGAAGGAGCTGCTAGGGGCAGGGTTGGGTTCTACAGAGTTTCCAACATCAGTGAAAGTTGAAATTTATTTGCATAAGTTAATTAAAACCATTGCATTACAATAAAATAACATTTAAAAAGGAACCATTGTTCTTGAAAATTGAAAGTTCAGATAAGGTGCAATTGTTTTTTGCGTCATATGACTTGTGGCAGTTGTCGTTCTTTTTTCACTGCGACCGGCCCCATGGGGGAGTGTCACCCATCTGGCTCTATGATTTTCCAGATCTTGTTTCCTTTCCGTTCTCCTCGTGGGTACTAGTTCTCTTGTAAAGTGCTTGTGCTTTGCAATTTTATGGGAAATTATAACAGATTTTTTTAGGTAATGCTGCAAATGTTATGTGCCGTCATGCATTCCAGGGGCTTATTCTTATATTTACTTTTGACCGTTGCTTTGCTTCCGGCCCCAGTTGAGGATGACATCCGTCTGGCTCGTCGATTGAACAAATCTTCCTTCATTTCTGTTCTCCTCAGACACCACGTTTACTGTCGTTGGGGCTAGTTCATTTGTAAAGTGCTTGTGCGTGTGCAATTCGATTTTATGACAATTTAGCACAGACTTCTATTTGGGTTAAATGGTTGGAGGTCTCTGGTCTTAATTGCTGCATCCAAGGCAGGGTCTGCGTGGACTTTGCGAGGGCGTGGTCTAGGGCCAGTGCGGTGATGTAGAGCATCCCAGATGGATTGCACAAATCTTCCACAGTGGGCCAGGATGTAGGGTTCCTTTTGTGTGAAACATATTGCCAAGGCCTCAAAGCAGGTGCTTGCTTTTCACTCAGGTATAGTTTCTCAAGAAGAATTCTGCTTTCGTTTACTAAGGCCGGGCAACAGCACAGAAGGTGTAGCCATGATTCTCGTCTGTAGTCACACAGTCGACATGCTCGTACTGTATTTTTGTTTGCACAGACCCGGCTGAAATCCGCTATTGGCAGTGCATGTTCATGATCTCTCTTCTAATTTTGGGGTTCAGCGAGGTGGAGAGGTAAGGCTGAGGTTTGATTACCAAATATGAGGCATTCAGCTGGACCAAGAAAAGTGATGTTTTTAATGTTGCCTGGTCTTGCGAGAACAAGGCTAATTTGACTTGTTTGTTGATGCTCTTTTTCTAAGTAGCATATGAGATGCAAGGCAGAGCGAGTGCTGGTTTATTTATTTCAGTGAAGGCCATGACTCTCTTGAGCTACGTGTTCCATGAGTAGCCAGTTTTTTCAAATATGTCTCTGAGGCAGCTCTTTAAAGGTTCCTCTGGGGAATTCAGAATTCGAATATAATATTTTAGGAAGTCGGCCTCAAGGGTTAGTGTTTGTTTGACCAATCCGAGCTCCAGCCTGAGTCTCGCCCTAGAGAGAGATGTTTTGGGAGTTGAAAGATTTTTTTGTAGCCCATGGATAAAACATCACGCTCTGAATAGAATAGCTTGCAGGGAAAATAATGTTCCCTCTGTGGCAAAGAGAGGGAGGAGTAACCCATTATAGGGACCACATTAAAATTAGTTTAAAAATCTGCGGTCACCCCCAAAATTCTAACACTCACTGAAATGAGTTACAATTCTTAAAAACCTCACCAATACCGTTAAAAAGTCGATTACCTCTGTCCAACCCCAATAGGAACATTTGCTTCCCAGTAAAACCATTTACAGGATCATTTTACAAATGAAACAGTAATGTTCCAATGAATTGCCTAACAAATTAATTTTTCCAGGTTAACCTACAACGCACAGTACTTACTCCACAGGTCTGCAACTGAACTGTAAGTGCACCAACGTTGCTGTAACCCACCATTCCATTCCAAAAGACTAGTTCCTCAAGTACTTCTAGATTCAATTTACTTTTGTGACTTCATTTTTAAGAGACATTTTTCTGCACCGCACCAAGATGAAAAAAACCCTGGGAGCCCAGACTACAGACACCAAATAACAGACAACAGCCACCCGAAACCGGACCACAGACAATGAACAACAAAAGACAGACCCAGGCGACAGGCATCTCTTCCGAAGACAATTCTACATTCTACAAATGCTTTTCAAAGTATGTACCCCTATATGTTTGTACATTCTCTCCTGAGAGCTGCTTTCGAGCCCCTCCAGAACTATAAATGTACATGATTTGTAAGTTCTACTTTTACATTCTTGCAATGCATGCACAGAGACCTCTCTTACCTCACCTACACCTATACTGAACCAAACACAAGTACTTCTCATGCACTATACAGCGCACTCCTACTCAACACCTGGTATCAGCATATGAGAAGTATGATACCTCACGCTGTAGGTGCAGACAGGGTTTACTTATCACAGGAGATAGTCCCAGACAAAAGCAAAATGCCTCGTCAATCTATAGCTATGTAGGATCAAGGCAAAAATCCAACCAAGGAGAACCCCGTAGGACTCTAGTAAACATCACCAGGTATGAGACCAATTCCACTGCGCTCTATATTTTCAACGAGCCAAGTGATATCCTATCTAAGGTAGACAGAATGCACAGGAAGGGCACCATATGGGAGGACACAGTTTGTCCCCAGGACTCGGTAGAAAAGAGGTTCCTTGCCAAACTTGTCTACTCCCTCCTATATCTGCGGTCCCACGGCGACCCTTAGCATATTGGAGCCACCTTCATTAACGATCAATGGACCCCAGACATGAATTTCCTGTGCAAGGCCGCTCATCGTAATCACCCGAGGGAGAATGAATCTCATGGGATGGCTACCAATGGCAGCATAGAAACCCTGTGCCAAGAAATCTGGGATAGGGAGATTGATAGGTACACCCGATTGGAGGGTAGGAAGCAATCCCAATTGTACGGAAACGTATGCTGTGCTCTATATGTTTGAGAGACAAAGGACCCATACTGTTGGGTAGCAATGAGAATTGCTGTACAATAAGGCATAGTCCGGACTTGCAATGGGGCACCTTTATGTTGATGGATCTGTATTGGCAATGTGGGAACCTTACCTACACCCAGCTCAACCCGGATGGCGTGTCCCCTGCATCCTCATGACCATACACACCTCAAGCCTGGCTATCCCTGGAGAAGATCTGTCTGAATTGTCTCAATATCCATTACAGAAGAAAGCAAATCAATTGCATCAGGCTCGAAGGAGAAGAACTGCTGAGTATTTTGGCTAGGCTCAGTACAAGGATATTCCGTAAGAATCATACTGTTCACAGAAGCTCAAGTAAACGCCGAAAGATCAATACCCTTTTTCACCATGCAAACAAAAGCCAATGCCCCTGGTTGCAAATAACCAAATGGGAAATGAGGAAACTCATAAACAGTACTGAGCTCGGCCTTACTGCTATCAATGAGAAATTGAGAGCCATCCTCCTTATATTGATGCAACATCGGTATGAGTTAGACTTGATGACCGCTATGGAAGGTGGGGTGTGTGCCAAGTTTGGTGATTCCTGTTGTACTTTTATCACTGGAAATGACCTGGATAAGGGGTGGTCATTAGCCCATACTATCAAAGAACTGCATCCTCCACAAATACACACGAAAAAGGAGGGAGGTGCCCGGAGAAGGACTGGTTGCATAGTATTTTTTAATGGTGGCCCACGCCCTCAGAAGCCCCACCCCCACGGACCATGCCTAAAACCTCAGCATCTTACTTGACGATGCCCTCTCGATGACCCGACAGGTCAACGCCGTCCGCCCCAGCTGCTTCAACATCCTCCGCATCCTCCAAAAGACCTTCAAATGGATCCCCCCCAAATCAAGGAAGACCATCACCCACGCACTCTGGACTACGGAAACACCCTCTACACCGGGATCAACAAGTTCTCTGATCTGCAAACTCCAGACCACACAGAACACCACAGCCAGACTCGTCCTTGGCATCCCTCGACACAACTGCATCACCCAACACCTGCGGAACCTCCACTGGCTCCCTGTTGAGAAGAGAGTAACCTTCAAGATATTCACCCATGCCAACAAATGCCTCCACAGTACTGGACCCCAATACCTCAACAAGAGAATCTCCTGCCAAGTACCCAAGAGAAACTTCCGATTTGCCGACCTCGCCAAAACCCCGCACATCCGCAGAGCTAGAACAGGTGGAAGAACCTTCTCCTACATCGCGGCCAAGACCTGGAACGCGCTACCGATCAACATCAGACGCGCCCCTCGCTGAACATCTTCAGGAAGACACTCAAGACCTGGTTCTTCGACTGAAAGGAGCTGCTCATCCCCCACGCGCCTTTAGACCCTCACGGGTGAGTAGCACGCTTACAATCCCCTGACTGATTGATTGATTGATCCATTGATCCCCTTATGGGTATCCAAACTATTTATGTCGCTCGCACCAATTGTCATTGCTGTACTTCTGTTATGTGTTTTTCTAAAGGGGGGTTTCTTGCTCTAAAAACGTAATCCGCAAATTAGGTAGTATGCACTTAGCTAGGGAAAAAGCAACCAACACTACACACACACACACACACACTTTCAAATAATATAATTGTCATGACTTACGAGAATAGAGTAGTTAAATCAACTAGAGGGTGTAATGTCGGAATGGGTGAATATGATTCCAATGAATGTCATGATATGTGCAGGCCCGACAGCGGCAATATCATCAAATGCAATGTGAACGTGTGCCACCGCTTGTGCCCACACATTGCCCGTCAATGCAATGTCAATGTGTACCGTAACTTGTGCCCGCACAGCAGCACCGACATCAGCAATAATTATACCAATGTATTCAGCAATCCACGCTCATACGATAATATTATTGTTATTAATAGGAACAATGTCAACATATGTTCAGACCAGAGCATACGTAACTCTGTTAATGCCAGTACAAATTATATCAATGTACAAAATAACAACTGTATGCGTAATGATGATAATGTCAATAAAAATGGTACTAGTGGCTGCCATATTATTTCATATTATAAACACATTGTTTCTGTTGGAATTTACCCAAGGTGACCTCTCCATCAACCCCAAGTCAGAGATATGTGGTTAGGCAGGTCCTGCGACCCATGTCCATGCCTATCGAGTAACAGGTCACAGGTGGGGCCCTCCATAAACCCAAGACAAACACACGCCCAGGGAAAACCCCGATCAATTCTACAGATAGATAATTGCACCACAAAAAAGTCCAAGATAATTAGCCCCAATTAAACCCGTTTGGCAAAAGGCTCGCATTCCCCATTGTAGGAAGGTGGGATCCTTCTGCATGTGTGCCCCCACTTTGTGCCTCGTGCTAAGCTGGTTTTTGACTAGTCTGATTGGGATCCCGTCTATCTTCTTTCTCTCTAAACTGTTATGTTATGTACTTAGGTACACTCCAGATTGGATACTGGGGTACCCTTGTCAGTCCCTAGTATATGTACATGTACCCAGGGCTTAGATACGCCAGAGTCCTCCCATGTGATGAAGCATGTGTTATGCCACCCATGAGAGGTCATGCAAAATTGAACTACAGGCCTGCGATTGCAGCCGGTGTAAGATGCTGCATGCACCACTTACTTTAGAAATAGGTTTACTATATCTAAGGGTCACTGCACTTAAAACATATAAGTCACCCCTCTAGTAGGCCTTTACAATCTTGGAGGCAGGATTCTTGGCTCTAAGTGAGAGAGTGCCACTACATGAGCAGAACACCCCTGCAGCCTTCACAGTCCATTCTCCTGGGTTGTCAGTGTATCAGACATTGACGACATATAGAGTGGCATTACGCGACCACGTGATTACCAACTCTAAAACTCTAAAACGGCTGACAGTAATCCTATCGTGTTTGGTGTCAAACATTGTGGAATCATACCTTCTACACCGGTAACTGGTGTGGGAGGTATGATTCCACCCCACAGAAGCGAGGTTTGTTGGGTCCCTGGTTTTCCCAGTACCAGCCTTCTAGTCCCGGGCAGTACAAAATGGTTTCTGCCGACCAGAGACAAATTTCTGCCCTCCTGCTGCTGAGCCGAGCTCGAGCAGAGGAAGGTGGAATAATAGGCATCCTGTCACCGGGAGGTGTGACCACCTCTCAGGAAGGATTTCGTGTGTTGGGGCTGAGTGGGTACACTTGCCAGCATCTGAAAGTCTGCATGAGGGGCACATTTTGTGTCCCTGTGCATAGTCCAGTTCAAACCAGTCCTGGGAGCCATTGGCTCCTGCTCTGGCGCGAAACTGGACAAAGGACAGGGGAGTATCCTCCCCATTGCCCAGACCCTCCTCTGAGAGGATCCCCTGAATCTGTCTAACCCTCTCCCGTGGGTACAAAAGGGCTTACCTGCCTGTAAAGCCCTGGATTTGACGTGGACAAGATTCTGATCAAGAAACCATTGACCTTCGACTGTCTGGACACTCTGGACTTTGCTGGGTTTCGTTTGGGCCCAACTTCGTCTCCGATTCCGTCCAAAGCATCGTCTGTGCCCATGCACCATACAGGCTCTGTGCAGCACCTGTGGATCATCAAGGACAACCGAAGACATCTCCCTTGGAGTGAAGGAGTCACCCCCTATAACCCCAGACACCACATCACGATTCACCGGTCTGCTGCTCCTGAGCTCCTGCAGACTCCGAAGGCTCGAGCAAACCAGGAGGTGGGTTTCTACATCCTTCGAGGTTTGAGCTGCCTTCTCAGCAAGTTTAGGGTCAGAATCCCTCGAATGGGTCTGCAATACCCGTACCCCTGTGCACTGTTTTCATTTGCAGTTGCATATTCTTGTTGTCGTTTCCCAAACAAGTGCATTGGGTTCTGTGTAGCCCCAACCTTTTGCACAATTTCCTACAACTGATCTCCTTTCCGGAATGAACTGTACCCAGCATGTGAATGCAGCTACCCATATAAAGGGGCACATTTCAGACCAAGTCTGGACGTCTAACCTGAAAATCTCTCAGTTTTTAATTTCCCCATGCACATGGTCAGATCATCATCTTATCACATTTATGACCTCCAGTGTTTCCTCAACTAAAAATTCCCAGACAGTAAATCATTTAGCTAGAAACTGGAACGGTGCTAACATTGGCGAATTTTGTTCGTTATTAACTGCCACAGCCCCCTACTGCACAGGATTCTCTCTACAATCAGGCAAAAAGCATCAAGACGTGGCTTGAATTTGCCAGTGATAGCATTGCCCCCTTTAAGCAAATCAAGATTAAGCGACCACATGACGCCCAACGTTGATTCTCCAACGAATTAAAATCAAAGAAACTAGCTTTAAGGCAAGCAGAAGTTGGAGATATTATTATTCCTTAGACAAAAAGGCCTCTTATGTAACACAGCTCAAAGAATATATAAATGCGATCCTCCAAGCTAAGGCAGAATATTTTTCGTCAAAAATCATAAACTTGGATTATAAGTCCAAGCTTATTTTCTCCATAGTCGATTAACTTGCTAAACCGGATAGAGTCATGGCGAAACCTGTTCCCTCACAATCTTTATGCGACTCTCTAAACTCTTATTTTATTGAGGAAATTGCCAATATCAAGGTTAGCATCCCTTCCCCCATCTCCTCTATGGCTTATCCAATTATATGTAAAAATCCACTTCTATTTTATCAAAATTCCCCAATTTCAAGGGAAGACTTCTTTGTGTTACTTTTAAAAAGTGGGTTCCGGTTTCCCCCCTGATTTCTGTCCACCTCATATTTTACGTGAAGCTTTCCTCATCTGTCCGGACCCTCCTCTTTCACCCCTTAACAATTCCCTTAAACTTGGCATTGTTCCCAATACCTTTAAAAGCGCTGAACTTGTCCCGATCTTGAAAAAGCCAAACTCTGACCCCCTGGTTCTCAGCAATTACCGCCCCATTTCTTTGCTACCTTATTTAGGAAAAATCTTAGAAGCTCATGTAGCATATTACCTCAGCTCCTTCATTGAATACTCCCACTTCCTTGACTCTCATCAGGCAGGATTTAGACCTGCACACTCAACAGAGTCAGTTATTCTTGCAGTTATGGATGAGCTCAGAAGGGGGGCTCACAAGGGCCTCACCCAGGCCCTGGTACTCCTGGATTTGTCAGCAGCATTTGGCACGGTCGGTCATGGTCTCCGGATTGACCGTGTCAGCAATGCCAGGATCCAGGGTCTACCATTGAAGTGGATCTCCTCCTTTCTCAGTAACCGATTTCAAGCAGTTCGCCTTGCAAATTTCTCTTCTAAAAAAATGAAATTGACCTCTGGGGTGCCTCAGGGGTCTTCCCTCTCACCCCTTCTTTTTAACCTGTACATATTACCTAATCGGGTCTCTGCGCGAAAGAATGGTCAAAACCTTTAAATATGCAGACGATCTACAGCTGGTGTTTGACATTAATTCTTCCATTTCTTCGGTTTCTAATTTCTAGTCTATCTTGAGTTTTATCAGTGATTGGATGAATGACAATCAATTGAAATAAATCCTGATTAAACGGAACTCATTCTTACAGGAGGACCACCAAACCTGTGGAATCCTAATTTTTGGCCACCATTGCTGGGTACCCCCCACCCCCTCCACTTCCAGCAGGCTCTGTTAAGAGCTTGGGGATTGTGATTAGTAATGATCTGTCCATGAAGGCTCAGATTGGCTCAGTTGTCTCTGCTTGATTTTTCCATCTGTGTATTTATTTTATTTATTTGATTTGTAAAGCGCTACAGCTACCCAAAAGAGTTTCCCGGCGCTGTAGAATTCGGAAGGTCAGTAGGTTCCTGACCACTGAGGCCTTGACTTTGGTCACTCTAGCTTTGGTAATCTCTCGTATTGATTACGCCAACTCATTATATGTTAGCATCCCAGAATATCAATTACATCGCTTGCAGTTGGTGCAAAATCAAGCTGCCAGGTTAATCCTCGGTCAGCATAGACAACATCATGTTAAACTTTTAATGAAGAGTCTACATTGACTTCTGGTGGCTCAATGCTCTGCCTTTAAGTTGGGCTGTACCATCTTTAAAGCCCTTGCCGGAAATATCCTAGCATTCATTACCTCAAGGATCCAGCGCTATATCCCTTCCCGGGAATTGCGTTCTTCCAATCTGAACCTATTGACCACTCCCTCATTTAAACGCAAAAAGCATGAGGGCTCAGATTTGCGGTCCTGGCCCAGCAATTCTGGAACTCGCATCCTGCAGAATTGAGATCTGTGACCCATTATGCACAGTTTAGGAAACAGCTTAAGACCTGGCTCTTTTCCCAGGCATATGAGTAATCTAACTGTCCAGTTGATGCAGCATCCCCAATACTTTTAGCACCATGGAACCACTTGGTGTACGTGTGCTTAATAAATACTTTTAACATAACATAACATTAACAAAGAACTACAGCCTCCTCACACCGAGTGCTCTGTGGGCTGTAGCTTTGTGAAATTGCTCAAGGTCCTCTCGCAACTCCTGGGCCTCCGACCTGTGAGTCCATGAGGGTCAACTTTGCTTTTCCTGGGTTCCCTTGGTTGCTCCAGGCCTGCCCTGACTCCCCTTACTTTGGTGAGTCTCCTGGACCTTGCTGGTTCGAACAGTAACCTTCCTTGACATTCTGCATGGTTTGCCCTTGCCAAGGTTTGTTGGTGCTCCTGCCAGACACCGACCCCTCAGCACTCGACATCCTTCATGGGACAGCTGGTATCCTCTGTCCCCATGGCTGCAGAGTCAAGAACCCCCTCAAAGCACCTGAAGCATCTGACAGCGATGGGCATTTGTCTACCGAGCCCCTGGTCACTCCTGAGTGACCAAGGCTCTGTCCCTTCTGCTTTCAGGTACTCTTCAACAAGAATTGACCTTTGGATTCCATCGGACACTTTTCTCCTTCACAGCAGTGGCTCTTCTCTGAAGTCCTCCATAGAGATCAACAGTGGTTTCCGACGCCACTTCACACCTATACAACCGGTTCCCCTGGGATAGGTAACTCTGGTACTACAGTAACCATGGGTGGGGTGCCTCTCCAACCTCTTAACTTCCACGGGGTTTCTTCCAAGTCCAGTGGGAAGGGTCCTTAAACTTTAAAACTTCAACTGCGACTTCCCCATAGAATTGCACGCAGCACACAGTTGTGTTCCCACACTGCAACCGTCCTCCATGGGGTCCCTACTTACCTTGGATGGTTCCTTGGGATCCCAGCAATTCTACATACTCTAGACACTGTCTTGACTCGAGTTGTGATTCTTATACCACTATTTTAGTATATGGTCTGGTCTCCCTCAGGAGCCCACTGTGTATTAGTGCTACTTACAATTGTTTCTGTGCTACAGTATTGTGTGCTTTGTGAATATCCTCTTGTAGATGGTACTGTGTCATACTAGAGAGTGTTATAATAATAAATACATATTTTTATAACTACTGT
The DNA here is from genome assembly GCF_964261635.1 of Lissotriton helveticus. NCBI lineage: Eukaryota > Metazoa > Chordata > Amphibia > Caudata > Salamandridae > Lissotriton > Lissotriton helveticus. The sequence continues at coordinate 1,541,854,430 of NC_136067.1, read as the reverse complement.
GTGGTTCTCCTTTCATTTAACCAATACTATAAGGTTGCATTCTGATAAAACAAGCAACTTAACATTCCTTCAAGACTAAGCCTGAACGTTGCTCTCTACCGCTACTACTTGGATAGCTTTATTAGGTTATCTTTGACCTCTTAAATCACCATAAGGGTTGTTTGGACTGGTGCAAGGTACCCCCTTTAATTAGTGGACAGCTTACACCAGGCCAACATCTCACATCCATTAATACCACAAAGCTATATAGCACATGCTAATAGGTACACTCAACCAATCAGGATACAACACACGTAGTGATCATGTGCTCGACATGCCGAACATCTGGACTCATTCACACTGGCCCACATTAGCTCTCCCTGAGGCCGCAAGCAATCTGTTTCCTTATAAGATGCCCACATTTGTTGATTTACAACTGATATGCTTTTTTGGAACGAGGAAAAGTGTTTTTTTTTGGATGTAGAAAAGTGTTCGATTGTGCCTCATGAACTGTATAAATGGATGCCCAAAACTTTGTACATCGTGAGGTTTTGAGCAGACACATCTGTCCAGGCTCTCCTGGCTGCAGCATTTAATTGAACCACCTTGTTCCTGTTTTGCTAAAACCCTCTTGTCTTTTCATGTATTTAAGGTAAATTCATATCCAAGCAGCAAGACAACTGTGTGTCAGGACTAGTATCCTTGATTGCTGGTCTCCTTTTCAGGTTGAGGACAAACCAAAGTCAGAACCCCTGCAGGGGGAGTCGTTGAATACCTGGAGAGCAGAAAACGGACTACAATTACAGGGCAGCACCTTACAGAGGAAACCTTGTATTGTGGAGTTATCAGCCGGCTGCCTAGTGATGAACGAGCAATACATGAGCTGTTGTCCAATGCTGAAGAAAGTTCCTGCACTGAGGGAAGAAGCTAAATCTTCTGAAGTGGGGTTGTGATAGAAATGTCCTGTGCCACTCTCTGGAGGGTGGCCACTTCTGCTGTGTGTTAGATTGCTATTACAGTCACAGTATGTCTCTGTATAATTATCATTTTTGCCTCAGCGAACACTGCAATCATGCTGATTCACTGTGATCAGTGTGTAATGGTTTAGGACATACAGCCAGGCTCTGAGGTCAGAAGGACATCCCAAAGTGATTCCAAAGTGTACACTTTGTTTGAGATTGACTACTTTCCTTTCAATGGGCTGGGCAGTTGTGACAACATTAAATCATAATGGAATGATCAAGCTCATGCTGCCTGTAGCTTTTATATGGAAAGATGCCTAGTGGCTTCTCCTGTTAAAAGGTCTGCCTAGTACCCCTCAAAGAGGTTCTTCACTGTCTCTGTGTGAGTGATGGATGTGGAGTGCATTTGTACTCCTCATGAAGAGGTAGGGTGAGCATGGAGTGTGTGTATTGTGCTTTGCTGTATGTGAACAAAAATCCATTCTGGGCCCTCTCTGTGCGAGGTGAGTGATGACAAATGGGAGACTGGAATCAACCTCCTCTGGTTCTTTGTTGATTAAGAGAAGGCTCTAGAACAATCCACATACTCCCTCTTGAGGTAAGCAGGGCCCCAGCTGCTTGGGTGTGGGAGTGGTCTCCCTTTGAGGTGCAGAAATAGCCCTTGGCATCTTCCTACTTCCCTAGAAATGCCAGTGCAGTTTTATCTAGCTCCTGGGTATGTATTCCTTCCCCTCTTTTGTGGCTTTGTTTTACATTCCTTGTGAGGATGCATCGGGTTCTACCCCTTCTCACAACTAACTCTGATGAGCAAAATACTTTGGCTGGCACAATTAGTGTGAAGCACACCAGCAACACAAAAATAGATGTAACTCACAACAGAGAGGGTCTCTTGAATTCACATTTCTGCCAGCCATGGATACCTACTGAGTAAAAACGTATGCAATGTGCCAAGATACATTTTACTAAGATAGGAGGCACACATCCATGTGCCTAAGTTGCATACTGAGCTTCATGACTGGAGTTTCTGACTGCCAGTTCCCTTTCTAAGTTGGGGACTTGATTGGGGATCCTGAACTCAGTAGAAGCGATGCTTGACTCTGTCCTTGATGGAGGAGCCAACTGCTGTGGAAGGAGGTGCTAGGAAAATCTTTCCAGAAGAAGTCATCACAGTGAAGTAGTTTGCTCTGCAGACAGATTCAAGAAGCTTACCTACATCAGCACTGTGAGGACAAGGGTGAGGATCAATCCTAAAGAAGAGGACTTGTGGTAAGTCCACCTATATTTATTAAACTATCACTATAAGCCCATGGTTGCACCTAACAGGATCTTGAGTTTGCGCATTCCTTCTCCCAGCTGGGAGTGTTCAGTGTGGTTGTCAGCATGGTCTAATCTCTAAAACCCCTCAAACAACTTCCAAAAGTTCTGGGGATTGAGCAGTTCTGGTACCTTTGAGCCTTGCTACAGCAGAACTGTCTTTGCCTCTGTTGCATCAACCAGCCTTTGTGGGTGACCTCCATGCAAGATTATGGGAAAGTTAATCTCATTTGTCATTTTCAGAGGCATGGGCCCCGGATGAGCAGCAATGGCAAGAAAGTATTATCTGAGTTCAGCAGTTTCAATGTTATTTTATCCTGCTGCAGGCCCTAGAAGCAAATATATTTTCTTGTCAACACAACTCGTCATTTCCATGTCTGCCACACACCCCTCCTGGAGATTGCCTGTGTGTTTGGGCTGAGCTCTTTGTTGTTTGGGTGGTGAATTTTTTTCTGTGCCTAAGGAAGTAAAAAGGAACGCCACATAGCATCTTCCTGGTGGTAGTGCCTCGAACAAACTCTTCTTTCCCATTTGGAACAGCATGCTCCTGTGAAGAAGGCTCTTGGCTTTCGATTGTCTCCTCCAGATGCCTGTGTGCCCCCCCGCCCCCCGCCACCCGAAGCCTCTGGGGAAATCAAATACATGAAAGAGAGAATTTAGCTGACAACAGAGACCAACTGAAGCATTGAAAGCTGTGGGCATAGCAGAGGGCAGAGTCACACAAAACCCACTGATGCAACAGTTATTGTCACTCTTAAATACTTCAACAAAGTAGTTTTGGCAGTTGGAGTGCAAAGCTGTCTGGAATTCGATCTGGCTTGCTTCCTGCTCTTTTGACACCCAAAGATCTCATGATAATGGGGCCTATTAACAAACTGCACTTTGTAGTATGTTTAGTTGTACCCCAATAATACTACTCACATACTACAAAATAGTATTCACAAACCTACGGGCAGAGACTGCCATCTCTGCCTCGCTTACCTTTTCAATGCAGAATTCTGGGAAGATCCTGGGGAGTGGCTGGAAAATGGGGAATACTTACTACTGAATGAGAGTAACTTAGGGAGGGGTAAGGAAGGGTTTCAGGATGGGTAAGGAGGCATTTAAGGAGGGGCAAGCAGATAGAAACAAGCACCATCAAAAGAGTAAGCTCATTACTATTCACAAACTGCAATTCAAAATTTACTATAGTCAAAAAGGCCCCAAAAGAGTTGTAAATGTACTTAAGCCCAGCGTTAAAGTAAAGCCAGCACCACACATGGCCACTCACCGGTAATTCAACACGCCCTCATAGAAAATATTAGAGGCAGGAACTCAAAATACAAACCGTATGAACAGTGGTAAATAAAAAAAGATTTTTAATTTTAAATTACATATACATAGTTCTTACATATTCCAAATGTATTTAATAAAAAAAAATTTTTTAATTAAATAAATGAATATATAAATTAAGTTACAAATTACAATACATTACAAATACATTTATAATGAAAGTTACTAAATAATAATTAAAGGCAAAATATATAGTGAGGTTGAGATTTACATTTTTTTTTAAATATATCAAATAATATATTTTCTTTATTTAATGATTTATTAAACATTTTTGGGTGAGTTATTTCACTGTAACATTTTACATTGTTTACTTATAGGTTAATAATTATTTTAAGTTCATTTAAAATGTTTATTTTATATTAACATATTTTATTTTTTTAAATACTTTTTCACTGTACTTTACTACACGGAGAACTCTGCCCCCTGTGGATTTTCCTCCACCATTGCTATACTGTATTATCATTATGCCATTTACCATTGTGTGTATTCCTTTGCCTTTTACATGGTATGTGTAGTAGTTTGCTTTTTTTGTGTAAAGTAAAAACACTGGCTAAATTGGCCTTGGTATTGAGTGGTATTATTGTCTCTGCTGTGTTCTGTGTTTCTAGCCCACCCCACCTCCCTGAGTATGGTTTGGGCTGCTGTGCCATGCTGTCTTGAGGGTCAAATGCTAAAGGACTGTATTTGTGTTTAACAGTCATGTGGCCGCTGGACCCTAGAGCTTAAAGGTTACAACTGATGCAATTGGGGCATTGTAACCCCTGATTGCCATGATATTACAAACTCTTCCCTGAACCAATTCCTCATCAGTTTATTTATAAAGTATGTTTATAACTAGAGAAGAACTTCCCAAACATTGCAGACATTCTTTGTGAGTTCCACTGCTACTAATAAAAGATATAGAATATATTTAAAATATATGCCATTGTAGAGCTGTATCAGCCAGCAAAATGACAGGTCGTGACAGCAGAAGGGAGCTAGTGGAGAAGTGTGGCTCACTGGTTAGAGTGGAGAAGTGTGGCTCACTGGTTAGAAGCGGCAGACCCTGAAGCAGAGGTCGGCCCGGGACCAGGGTTCAATTCCCGACGCGGCAGGGTCTTGGGTCAATGTCCGCACACTCGATATTTCTCGCTTAGGTGCCTACGCTAACCATGGGTCCCACTCTGCAACTCTGGGCAATAGCTTGCTTAATCTCCACAACGGCCCCAGCAACGCCGGGGATGCCTGGCTTCACCTTGGGGTGCCCTCTCACAGGGAAAGCCAGGACGGGTTCCCCAGCGGTATGCAGCGCCAGGACACCACGTAACGAGGTAACAGTGCGCTTTACAAGTATACATACATTACATTACACACAGTTAGCAGCTCAAGAAGCATTTAGTGTCACTACCTCCCTGAATGAGGTCAGTGGGGGAGGTACCTTAGTTGGGGGGAAAAAAACACCAGCTCAAATTGTGAAAGAACTGGAAAAGGTGAGGATACAGAAATCAAATATATGGTGGGAGATTACATAATTGAGAAAATATATTGAATGTGAAAGAATACCTATGAGATTCAGAATTATGTTAATGCCCTAACTTAATGACATAGGCAAAGATATGTTAGAGGAATGGAGAGGCCACATGGAAGGTTGCTCTGTTAATCTGATGGAGACGCTCATAAACCATGCTAAAAGAAAGATGGGTATACAAACCAAAAAATAGAGGAGCTTATGATGGAACTTGGGAGTGCCAGAGAAAATGATGCTGTCAAGAACCTTTTGGAGAAGTTAGAAAACACTTTGGAAAAACATGAAAAGGAGATGAAAAAGAAAAAAAGAAGGACATTTCATCAGGACATTTTAGATTACCAATATAGACACATCTACACATTCTCAAGGATATATGATTCATTGAAAATGAAGAAAATTATCATTTTTTTGTCCTCATTCACCTCTGACCTCCGTGACCTTACCAGCTGCGGGTTACCATTTCACGTTGACCAACAAAACAAACAAGTTCAAAAAGAAGGGTTCTAGGGACAATTACTGATACAAAACAGTGTGAAATTCTTGAGTCTGAGCTAGAATGTGGTAATGAAAGCTATAAGACTAAATACGCTACAATGAAGTGAAACCGAACCAATGACTAGTGCTCACAGATCTAGCTTTGGGCAGATCACTTAATAGGAAGAAATCCCTCACTCGCCAAAGGTGACATGCTTCATCATTTGGGATTTCTCCTCCCAGAGGAAACCCCTAGGTCCTTTGAGGGCTACAACCCCCTCTCTGAGATGGAGGAGCTCAGGGATGTTTTGAGTATTGGTGGAATATACTAAACCCACAAGTGAGAAGATATAGTATGAGTGAGGACGCAGCGCAAACAATAAAGAAGGTGAAGGAGATGTGAGCTAAAACTAGCTAATGAGCACAAAAAACATTTTTATTAAGATATGCCCATTGCCAGGATTAAAACGCAGTGCACGAAGGGTATGGATTTAAACCGTTTTGGTGTACGTGAAAAAAGTGGTCAACATATTTCAGCCTTGGATGTCCAACCGTGGACTAGGCTTTTGTCAGGACTTCAGAATGGCGCTGCTGCTAAAGTGAAATCCTGAGATAAATCAAAAAAGGATATCATACACAGATGAAATATCGTGTCAGTCTGTCTCGAAAATAATCATGACCCGCTAGTGCTGGGTCGTCAACTTCACCTCTGCCTGGCAACAGCTCAGGAAGGGCACACTGCTCTCTTGTCGGTACACCAGGTCCGTTTGAGCCTGTAACCGGACGTCCAAGGCTGAAACATGTTGACCATGGTATGGTTTAAATCCATACTGTTGGTGCACTGTGTTTTAAAACGGACCCTGCTCGTAACGATTCCCCTTAAGTATACCTTCCAAGAATCCCAAACTATGGGAGTTGAGGCTGACCCCCATTCCTGCTAAAGAAATCTTTTGTCTCATTAATCGAATACTTCTTCTCCTCCTTATCTAACAGCAGGGTACGGTCAAAAGTCCACACTCTGCTGCTCTGCCTATATTTTATATCCAAATCTAAATATACACCGCATGATCAGATAAATGTAGCATCAGATAACTGATTTCCTTCACTATCTCCCTCAAACTATGGCTGTTCAATACATAGTCAATCCTTGGTTTATGATGATACTTCCCATTATAATAGGAGACTCCTAGCTGTTGACCTGATCTGTCTCTCCAGATATCCCTGAGTTCCATCTGCTTCATCATTGCATAAAGATATTCCTGTGATTTAGAGGGTGTCATGGCTCTACTGTGTGGCGATTTATCCAATTTAGGATCCAATACGATAATAAAATCACCTGCCAAGATTGCGGGGTCTGGGAAATCTAATAGGTTTGTACAAATCGTTTTTAAAGTGGTGGGATCATCATGGTTTGGGTCATAATATCTCACCACTGTAAAATGAGTGCCCATGATGATCACCTTTAGAATGACCCACCTCACCCCAGTATCCACCCTGAAATCCACTAGACGAGCTTTGACTTGTTTTTCTACCAGTATTGCCACTCTTCTAATATTAGCGATCTGTGTTGTGTAGATCAGATGTTTGACCCATCTTAGTTTTTTAAAAACCTCAATTGACTCCTCTTTTGTCAGATGTGTCTCTTGTTAGATGATAATTTGGGTGGGGGAGTCCCGAATATATTGTAGAATTTTCTCTCTTCTCCGCATCACCCTCATTCCATTAACATTCCATGAAAGAAACTGTAGCATTTTTATTTTTATTGAAATTCATATCGAATTTGAAAAACAAGAGGTTGTCACGACTAGACCAAATAACCTACACCTAATTCAATAGTGATAAATAAACAGGTCAAGATAAATGAGGAAAGTTTTTGTTTTTACCCACATGGTCCCCACCCTGTGCCCCCCACCCTTCCCCTTCTGAACCCCTCCCTGGAGAACCCCTCCCATTGTTCCCTTGGACTGATGTAAGTCCAATCTGCTACACTCGGAAGCAACCCTCCTCTCGTCTCCTTTATAGCAGAAAAAAGAAGAACTCCCATTGTTCCCTTGGACTGATGTACGTCCAATCTGCTACACTTGGACGCAACCCTCCTCTCGTCTCCTTTATAGCAGAAAAAAGAAGAACTCCGAAAACCCTGGTGCGCTATCATAATTCACTATATCAGACTATTGCCATCTAAAGCTATATGTTAGAATGAGCCAAGTTCAGGTGGATTACCATCACCCTTAGCACCAATGCACCCCCCTTTAGTGCTTTTAAATAAAAGACGTCTAGGGGAAAGAGACTACCCTGACTAAGCATTCCTTTTCTTAATGCCTTCCAAAGGCCTCCTACCTCCTGTTGCGGCCTTAGATTATGCATCTTATTCTTGTGCATTACCCTTAGCGATGCTGGGAATTGTAGCTGGGCTACTGCCCCTCGATTTTTTTGAATCCTCAAGCCTTTTCAATAGATCCCACTGCCTATCTCGGGTAGCTTGTGCTAAATCAGAATGCACTTTAAAGAAAAAGTCTTTCCCCTTAACAGATTTAACCTTCAGGGCCATATTTAAGATCTTCTCCTTCAAAGAGTATGTGGGAAAATTAAGAAGAATCTTCCTTGGTTTAGATCTGTTAGGGTTCCTTCTGTATGGGTCCCTGTCAGCCCTTTGAATATCTCGTTTTAACTCCTCCTCAAATTCCTCAATGTGCATTGACTCTTTCAATAGTTTAACAATATAAGATTTTAAATCCTCCTCCTCCTTGCCCTCCGGGATGTTCAAAATCCGGAGATTATATCTCTTTGTTGTTATCCAACTGCTCTATCTTATCCTGGGCGTCCTGCTCCTCTTTTTTAAGAGCTAGGATATCTGCTTTAGCTAAACTGAGTTCTTCTTTTAATTCCCCCATAGAATTTCCCAATGTTTCAATTCTTGCTTTGAGGAAGTCGATCTTCTTTTTAAATGTCTCACAAAAATTTCTGATTTCAGCTTGGTTTGATTCCGACACTGAAAACCCGTTTTTAATATCGCTTGAAAGGGTACAAAAAAGTGCTTCTAAGGAAGCTGATGAGGCCCCTATTAAGTCTTTGGGGTCTTCCCCAGCCTCCATATGTGGGCCCTCCCTTTTATTTTGCATCTCTGAAAGGAGCTAGAGCTGGACCCCTCTTCTAATACGTGTGTGCTGATCTGTGTAGGGGGTGGGAGACGTTTTTTACTCTCCCCGCCTACAACATTCACCTTTCTGGAGGGCTGCCTTTTCCCCTTAACAGTCAGTTTTACAGGCTCTTGAAAGGCCCCCCAATACCCTTTACCTCCCTTAACTGTGGCTGGATCTGAAGCTGACACGTCCACTGGAGGTTGGTTCTCCAATCCTTCCTGCCTTACTTCCTGGGTGAGAGTCTGCAATGCTTTCTGAGAGCCCAGCCTCTCAGTTTCTATCTCCTCCCCAGCAGCTGACTCCCCGTGGTTGAGCTGACTCATCTTGCACTGCCGGTGCTCAGACTAATCCGGAGGAGAACGCATGCCGCAGCTCTACATCCTCTCCTGAGCTACAGGGCTGCCACCATGTAACCACTGCTAACACCGCCGACAGAGAACTTCCTGTCGGACCCGGAGTTTCGATACACATACTCGGGTAAGGGAAACTCTGATAATACCAGGTTTCCAAACGAAAGCCCAATGCTAATTTAGCAACTTAAAGAGAGCATGGAATTTAAACTTATCAGTATTCTGGTATATCCTTTGGAAGTCCTCCATTAATTCCAGCGCCAGACGCGGGATGCGGGAGCCTCCAATGCAGCAAGTGGCAGCTCACACAGGGGCCGCCATGTTCTCCGAGAATGAAGAAAATGAGTGATACAAATTTAAATCAGGAACAGAGTAATATAGATATTGACAGCTCAGATCCGGGGTCTTCAACAGATGACGGACCCCAAGAAAAATTGCCTTTTTTACAGGAAATGTAATTGTTCCACATGACTACAAGACAGACTACCTGGGGCAAACAAACAAAAAGAGGAGGTGAAGGACGTGAAGAGGGAACTGGAAAGAGAGGACAAAAATGCATAGAATATAACAGAAGAAAAACCATTGGTGATTATTATCTCATAGTATGATTTTTTCCTATATCCAATTAAGAGTTTTAAATCATGGTCTGACTTTCTGTCCCATTGAAAACCCAAGCTTTGGTGAACTCAGGATACAGATTCAACGGAGACTGAAATTGAAAAAATAAGTTGAATCAAGATTTTTAAAGTCATGTGACAATGTTCAAGTTAAAACAGATTGCCCATTTATGACTGCAGAAATCCTGGAGTTAATTGAGTTATACTAATTAGAACATGATACACTGCCATAGAATGGCCATTAGAATATGAAGGAAATGAAACAGACTCTTCTTGTCAAACCACCTTCAGACTGAATAGCAAATTCTGCCCTCATCTACTTCCAGGCAATACAATTGACAGTTTCACTGAGATGACAGTGGAAGATATCAAAAAGCTCTTGAGATTGCAATATCAAGAAGAGAGTAAAGTGCTTGAAGTGGCACAATAATATGGCCAAAGAGGAGTGGCATCAGTTAAATAAACTGAGAATTAACAATGAAATTATATTAAAGGCATATGATAAAGGCTTCAAAATAGTTATAATGGAAGACTACTGTACTTGAAGGAGGTGAGGAGACAACTGAGGAATCATCAACATTTTGACATGTTGAAAACTAATCTTGTTAAAGAAGTTCAAATGGAATACCATCAGCTGCCATTGAACTGGAAAGAAAGGAAATGACTGAAAATAGAGGAATATAATTACTTAAAAACTGTTAATGCAAACCTTTTTACAATACATTTCCTCCCAAAAATCCCCAAATCCCTTTAAAATCCACCAGTAAGCCCAATTGTGACCTTCATTGAGGCTTTACTTGAAAACACCTCTAGACAGATAGATATTTTCCTCGCATAATATGTTACACCATTAATATTAAAAATACTTAAGACTTCCTGAAGACAATTAATAATTTGCCATGGAAACAAACATAGACCATGGTAACCATGAATGTCACTTCGTTTTATACTTCCATGGACTGTGAAAAAGGTATCTATGCTTGCCAGTATTTTTTACAATCATGTTCATTGTATTATTTGCAACATACACAAATGATACTCAATTATCTGAAATATTGTTTAACACAACATATTTATGTTTTATAAGGTATTGTACCGAGTGAAACAAGGCACAGCCATGGGTACCTCCTTCCCGTACACCCACGCAAACTTGTTCATGGGGTGTTGAAAGAAGGAGGTGATCTGGTCATCAGAAAATGAAGTATGTATGAACCATGTGAATGTATGCATAAGGTTCATCTTTTTATAATTTGGGATGATCAGGAAGAGATCTTAAAATCTTTTGTGAGGAAATTAAACAAGAGTAGTCACAATATACGACTAACCACCAGTTGGAGTAAAATTGATATATAGGTCTTGGATGTGGCCTTATATATAAATAATAATGTATTATATAGTAAAATAAATAGAAAGGCAACTGCAGCAAGTTTGTTGCTAAATGACAATCATGAGCACCAAAAACACTCAAGTAGAGCATTCCCTATGGTCAGGCCCTACAAGTAAGAAGGATCTGCTAAACAGATAAAGACTATGCCATGGAGGCTGAATAGATGGTGTCCAAGTTTCTCTCAAGAGGTTATCTGAAAAGTGTACTACTGAATGCCTATGAAAGTGTACAATTAAAAATAGCGAAGACCTGAATTGCCCAAAAAATATGATACTAATACTGCAGCTCCATAGGTTTTTTCTTGAAATACACTATGTAGCACCAAGAGATAAGACAACTTTTCTAAAAAAAAACTGGAATGAGATAATGCACAATGAATGTACCAGGAACTTTGTGAGATCCTCTACACACATTACAGACAGAAGAACACCTACCCTAGAGAATCTATTAACATCACGTTTTCTCTTTCCAGGCAGACAACAAACCACTTGGTTAAAGAAGGGTGACATAGGCTTCTGGAAATGTGGAAGTTATGAATCATGTAAAATAGGGAGGAACATGAAATACTACACTCCATTTGAAGTAAAGCAAATACCTATAAAAGAAACTATCAAATGCAAGCCAGAGTATGTAGTATATATTCTTGCCTGTGGCTGCAGGAAATGATGTGTGGGGAACACGACTAATAAGGTAAAAACATGCACCCTACAATATTTAACAGAAATAAAAAATATGGATAATAATTATGTTGTGGCTTAACATATTTGGGAAGCGCATCATGGTGATATTAATAGCTTGGAATCTATAAAACCAAACCGGCAAAATGGGCAGAAGAAATGTGGCCACTTTTTATTTACAACTTAAATGGGGGATCTATTCCACCCTCCTGGAGAGGTTCTATCATCTCACCAATTTTTAAAGGAGGAATCAATCTAAACCCAGGAAACTATAGGCTAATAGCCCTGATTGGCAATGAGGCCAAACATTACGCACTAGTCCAACTTGAGAATCTCAGGGACTGGGCCAATTGGAACTCAGTCATTCCCCACAACCAAACAGGGTTTACTAGGAAAACAGGGACCATAACAAACAATATGGCCCTCTTGCTTATAATTTGACCGCTCATGAGCCTCAAAGATCCCCCTCTACCTATGCTACTTTGACTTTCAGGCTGCTTTTGATCGAGTGGATCCGAATAGGCTATGGGAAAAATGTAAGATCTGGCAAATCCCACAATACCTCCTGAGAGCGATAGAAATGGTTAATTATGTATTTGATGGAAACGCTAGCCTCCTTAATTTTGGTGACAGTCCATATAGGGCCCTCCCACATAGTGGGCCATACTATTGATGGCATATTCTTTAACGCAACACTAAAAGGTGTGTCCCCTCTGTCAGTATCATGGTTGGATAACTTCCTTCTTCCTTTTTCATGGATGTTTGATTGTGTAAAGAGCCCTGCCCTGTACTACCGCAATATGAAAACAGATGCTGGAGCAGGGTACCCCTCGAAGAATTAAGGACTACCCTTCTGGACTCTAAACCCAACATCCCAGACTCCATTAGAGATGGGGACAGGGTGACCAGCTCATGGTTCAGGTGGGTGGCTGATCTTGTAGCCCCCATATCGGCTTTCAGAAAGGCCACAAAGACCCTGGGTAACGAAGGACTTGGCATGTGAAAGAGCAGCATGCAAAAAACTGGAAAGGTTGTGGTGATGTGTATATCTGGACCCCGATACGTTATTTTTAAATTGGCCCTGAGATCCTATCATGAAAATGTCAAAAGACCCAGCGGCACCTTCTACTTACATTGTATTAAGGAGGCCGATTATGATGGGAAGGTGATTTTTAAAAGTGTAGCCAATTTTATAGCTCCTAAAATTACAGCGTCCCTGCTGAGACCTAGTAAGGTCTTATGTTCCCAACTGAGTGACTTTTTTGAGGTGAAAGTCCTCAGAATTCAGAATAACTTGTCTGGGGACACTAACATTTCAACAGAACTGGACCTAGAAGTGCCAGAGGATCGACTACAGCCCCCTTCACTGGCTATCTTTGTGGCGCCATCTGTGGAGGATGCCACCTTTTTGAACTGCAGCTCAGGGTCCCCACCAGATCCGATACTCTCCCTGATACTAAAATCTATTGATGACATTATTGCTCCAGTATATCAGAAGTTGTTTGCTAGCTCCTTCGGCACTGGGTTAATACCTGACGATTGCAAAAGAGCTGGGGCAATTCCTTTATTAAAAAAGGCTAGTGCTGATCTCGAATGCTTAGCAAACTTCAGGCCAGTCTCGCTGCTGCCAGCAGCATCAAAAGTGCTGGTGAAATTGGTAAATCGACAACCCGTCGCCGTTTTGACAGAAAATAACTTACTTCATCCCTCTCAATCATGGTTCAGAGCCTGCCACAGCACTGATTCCATATTAGTAGAGGTTTCAGAGTCCATTCAATTTAATCTGGACTCAGGCCTCAATGTGGCACTGGTGCTGACGGACCTGTCAGCAGCATTTGATATTGTGGATCATAACATCTTGCTGCACAGGCTAAAACACTTAGATCTAATGGGCTCAGCGCTGAACTGGCTGGGCTATTTCCTTAAAGGCCGCAAACAGGTAGTTCGGATGAAACAATTTGCTTTGTGAGGTAAAGAATTGAAATGGGGGTGCTGCAAGGTTCATCTCTTAGTCCCACACTTTTTTGCATTTATATGTCTCCCTTGGCATACTTTGTGGAATCCCATAATATCAAATCATCTCATATGCTGATGATACCCAACTACTGCTCCTGTACAATGGGGAGCCTGAGAGGCATAGGGCAGTCTTTGCCAAAGGTCTGGTGGCACTGCTTGATTGGCTGAAGACAAATAGACTATAGTGCAACCCTGATAAGACGGAAGACTTATTATTTGGGAGAGATACCCTTCCTGGTTGGGTTGAGGCATGGCCCGATAGTGCTCCCCCACCGCCCTCTCCAACGATGTTGGCCAGAAACCTTGGTGTGTTATTTGACACTCAGCTCTCATTTGGAACATAGGTGTCAGCAGTAGTGAAATCCTGTTTTTGGTTCTCTCGCATGTTGAGGAGCTTTCTTCACCTGCTTCTTCATGAGGCCCAAATTACAGTAGTTTGAGTACTGATTGTATCCAGATTGTACTACGCTAATGTCCTGTACCTTGGCCTCCCAGAATATCTGATACATCGTTTACCATGGCTGTCTGCTTAATATACAAAATTCCAAAATACACTTTGGTGTCCAATTTTTGGGGTAAACTTCATTGGTTGCCAGTTCATCAGTGTATTAGGTATAAAGCACTGACCTTAATTAACCAAGTCTTTCCCAATAGGGGACCCAGGTATCTTAATGACCGTGTAAAAGCATACTGCCCGGGGAGGCTGTTACACTCTAGCTAGGCGGGCCTCATTGTGACTCCTCGATTTCAGAAACAGTGGAGGTGTGGCTCCACCTTTACTGTTAAAGTAGCTAATTTGTGGAATACCTTAGACAGATCCCAGAAGATGAGAGATTCAGGAGCTGAAAACATTTGTATCTAGACTCTAATGGGGAGTATGGACAACAATCTCATGTTTATTCACCTTTTGCATACCTAAAAGCACCAGGACACTCTCCTGAGTAGCGTGCACTATAGAAATGCTTCATTCATTCAGTCATTCATTCATATCTGAGTTTAAAAAAAGTGTAATATGGCAATGTATTATTAAGGTCTTCTATGGTATCACTTCTTGTCAGTGTCACATGTAGACATGTTTTCAAGTAGGTCAATAACAATTTAACACAAGTTTGTTTAAGGGCTGTGCAGGTATTTATACATTTAAAACGTGATGTAAATAAATGTATGTTGTTAGTATTAACCAATGAAATCTATTTTTGGGGGTGTGTAATTGTTCTCGCAGGAGTCTCGCGAGTGGCTTGCGAGACACTCGCAAAATCGTAAACTCATAAATTTTGTGATTTTAGGTTATATAGAGTTGTAGAGTTGTAGAGTAGTAATGCTTGTGTTGAGTTCATGTTTAACACCTTGTGCGCTGCGCACATTCCCCCGTGGTGCGGGCGAATTAATGAGTGGTCGGGGTTCGGACGGCCCCCCGGGGGCCGTCCGAAGCAGGCAAGGGGTTAATACTAATCTATACTAATGGTATCATTTATAGATATATGTTACGTTTATTTAAAAAAAATCTTACTGAGTTACTCTCACTAGTGTCTCACGAACATTAGCAGCACAATCCCCTGCATTTAGTCCTAGGGGGCAGGACTTACTGTTTTGCTTTAATGGACAGCTCACAAGATCGTAGATTTAAAATTGTATTAAAAATAGTTTTATACTGTAAGTCTGAACATAGTATGACCCTAGAGGTGGTATGAAAGTAAGTGAAATTAATTATGTATAGCTTAGTTAGAATATAAAGGTTTTTTTGTGATCCAGAGAAACACCCACAAACCACTTACGAGAGGCCAGCGAGAGCAAAGACACCTATAAAGTAGATTATGATTGGCTAATATCAATGTTACTAGTTGCAAGAAAAAGTATCCACCCTTTTTCACTCATTTCCATTCTGTCTTTTGGAGTTTAAAGAGGTACTGAAGAGCTTTCCCTTTCTTTACTCTGAAGATGTTATCTTCTGACACCGATGAAGAGGTTCCTGGGCCAAGTTCTGCTGCAGAAGCTCCCACGTCTGTTAATGCATCTTTGGTTTGGGATTTTTTCTTATTACAGAGGGTGCTATGAAAGTGTCTGCCACATTTGTCACTTCTAGAATCTGTGGCAAGAAGTTTTCCAGAAGGACCAGACATAGATGGGGAATATCCATTACGACGCGGTGTTTACACCGCACTACCATTACAACGATGGTTTTACAATGCAAGTCGTTACCACGACTTGCGCTGGAGGACGCTATAGGCTAAGGAATAGTAGATTTACTATTCCAACACCTTCCCTACTGTACGTAGGCTGGTGTTAGAATAGTAAATCTTACTATTCGTAAGTCCAGCACCCTACAACGCAAGTCGTGGTAACGACTTGCATTGTAAAACCAGCGTTGTAATGGTAGTGCGGTGTAAAAACCACGTTGTATTGACATACAACCGACATAGATAGAGCTTTGGCGCCACTGGGATTTGGCCCCATTTAAAATCAATGCTTCCTGTGTGACTACTGTGTGCTGAGATGCAGAGAGCTGCACAAAACACATTTGCTACTGCTGGTACCTCTTTTTCACACGTGGTTCAACCAGCCCCTATTGAGGTGCAAAGTTGGCAGGCTCAGTTCAACCTAGCATATGCCAACAAAGTGCTTTATTGCCAGGTGTGTAGCACTGTAATATTTATCTTTGAGCTTTGCAACATGCTCGAGACAAATTAGCCCAGGAGCACAAATGCACCCAGGGGAAGTACTTTTTATTTAATTCAAGTTATGGCTCCAGTTTTTTCAAACACCACCAAGCTATAATTATTTTAGTTTAAAATACAAAAGCCCCAAAGCCCAACATTTTCAGAAAGCTAATAAAATAAACTTTAAAACTAAAAAATGTCTCTTATCAGAGCTACCCTCTAATATTATCATCTATCATGTTTCTATTATACTCTCCTGTTTAAAAAGAAAATGGCTCTTTTGAGAGTCTTGCAGGAACGAGTTCTCTTTTTTTTCCTCCAAGTTTCACTACATTATGGAATCTCACAGTATACTATTTACTGATGTTATTTCAAATATTTAATAATTATTTCTTCACCCATTTCAATAAAGGTTCTACTGAAATAATTTCACTATAGTATGCTCACTATACCTATTTAAAACTTCAATTATGCATAAATAAATCTCATCGATGTTCCTAATGTACATAGTAGAAAAGTATGGGTTAACATTATTTCTGTATTGATATTTCTCTACAGGTAACCAATACTTCTAAACACTTGTGCAAAAGTTAATGGATATGAATATCAGTAGAGATTTGTGAACACTAATCATAGGAGTGTTGGGAAGACTGCTATCTGTTGCCAATTCTCCTAAAGATCATCACTGTTTCAAGTAGAATGTGCAAATAGAGAAACCTTTTAAAAAACAATTGTCTTTTGCATAATGTCTGTGCATAGTAGAATATGAAATGGAACTGGGCAATTTGCTCACTGGTATCATTTTGAACAGAGTTGTATGTAGTACACTACAATGAAACACTATTATGTCTAATACGACTACTATCATCAATTGTGAATGTTTGTAGTACAGAATGGAAACATTTTTATCTCTCCAGTAAGACTTTGTTTTGAATGAGAAATGTGTGTCCAATTTTTAATAGGCAACCTTACCTATCTACTATTTTTTCAGTTTTGTCTGTCTTAGCCCTTATCTTTTTAGTAGCCGTTCTCTCTTTAATCAAAGTCTGCAGTTGACTGTCAGAACAAAATAGTTTGCTTATTGAGATATCTGACTATAGAAATGCCTGAAATTACTAGCGTATACATAGACACTTATCTCTTGTAAGAGAGTTCTACTCAGTAGAATATATATGGATAATAGAGTTAAATGAACAACTGAAACCTTCACCCAGATCATAGATAACATAGTACTGTAGTATTATACATACAGAGTAACAATGCACCACCTCTACTGACACCTCTGTACAGGTTAACAGTGGGTGTGAAGGATTTTTCTAATGAACCCATCCCTCTCTACAGAGCTTTTTTTCAGAGTGAACAGGGTGTTTGACTCAGTTTTCAGACAGCAATCTGTCTACTGAAACCTCGGAAATAGACAAGGGATCTGTGTAGAGGTGTCCATGGAAACAATAGACCTTGTATTATCACATTTTAACAGGGCACAGATTCTGTATGGCTGAGTTTGATGGAAGAGGGGTTCCTTTCTTATTAGTGTAAATAGGCTAAATGCTTCTTTTTTAAAACAACATAGCATCGCTTTGCTAATATATTTCACCATGCTATACATTTTGCATAGTAGAATTTTATCAAACAGTGATCCTATCTCATACTACCCTTTAACAGCAGTCTCTCTATTTGACAGCTGAACAGATAACTAATGCTTGTGTAGAAGACCTCAGATAACTTGCATCTCCTGTGTTAAATGGCTTTATAAAACAGCAAGCTATCTACTGATATCTCTGAACAGAGTAAATGGTTCTGTAGACGTCTCAGATACACTCTAGCCCCTGTGCTACTAGATTTTATCAGAGGGAATATGGGGGATAGTAAAGTTTGATGTAAAAGTAAAGGTTAACAAAACAATTGTATACAGCGTGATTGCCTCAATTCTATAAGAGGTTTCCCTCTCTATTAATAGATATGTAAAGATTAAAGGTTGGATGTAAAAGGCTTTAGTGAGTAATCTGTCCCTTTACAAAGGCATCTTGCCTGAGAGAATACGGTGTATGATTAGTTTTACAGACAGAAAAGTCTCTACTCATACTTCTAAAGAAGGTGAACGGTTATTGTACCAAATTTTAGACAAACACTAGGCCCTCTCCTACAAGGTGTAAACAGGAAACAGATTGATTGATTGTTGTAGAGCTTTATGAAAGAGTAACTCCTCTTATACAAATCCATACAGAGTGAATGGTTCAGTTTTATAACAACACACCATCTCTCCTAACACCTCTCTACAGGTTAAATGGTGGGTGTGAAGGGATTTACGAATGAAATCTGTGGCTAAATATCTTTTCTCAGAGTGAACAGAGTGTTTGACTTAGTCCACAAACAGCAATCTCCCTACTGACACCTCTGAAAAGTATAAAAGATCTGCGGAGAAAGTGCCATTAAACCTATAACCCTTGTATTTTCACATTTGAAGAGGATGCAGATTCTATATGGCAGAGTTTGATGAAAGACAAACTCCTTTTCTTATAAGTATATACAGGGTAAAGGCCTCTTTTTTATGGTAAAATTGCCTGTCTAGTGAGACCGTTTTTCAGGGTGAAGACTGGGTGTAGAAATCTTTAGTAATACGCCCATCTCTACAGACAAACCATTTCTCAAAATGAAATAGGGTGTTTCATCCAGTCTTCAATCAGCTGTATCTTTACTTACACCTGAAACAGATAAAGTATCTGTATACAAACCTCCAGAGAAACAAAAGGCCTTCTGTTATAATGATTTTAAGAGGGTGCAGAGTCTTTATGGTAGATTGTCATGAAAGAGTACTTTTTTTTCTTATAGCTAAAAACAAGGATACATGCTTCATGTTTAAGACAGCATGGCCACAGTGCTGAGACCCCTCCACATGCTAAATGCTGGGTGTAAAAGGCTTTTGTTAGAAACGCATCCCTCTACAAATACCTTTTCTCTGGGTGAACGATGTGTAGGATTGCTTTAAGAAACAAAACCCTCTCTAGAGACAGCTCTGAACAGAGCACATTTTAACAGGCGGCAGATAATTAAGGTGCAATTTTATAAACCCCTGTGTCTATCTCGCACAATTTTATACAGCATGAATGCTTTACTTTAATGACAACATGCACTCTCTACGACATGAAATCATTGCTGTGCAAGCATATTTTGCCTTAGTGACCTGCATCTATGATTCAGTGAAATTAGTGCACAATCTCTATTGTGAAAACAGACATGTATGAGTGAAAAACCTTTTAGTGGGGGAGTATACTCTCCACAAACCATTTTTTCAGTAAACAATGCAAATATTAGAGTTTGTTTGCAACAACAGCCTCTACAGTAACACATCACTACAAAGTAAAGACTCTTTGTAGAGTGTATAACAGAACCACTATGCTGTCTTTTTTCCATTAAAACAGGGTATACAGTCTCTACATGACAGTTTCATACATCTGCTCCTTACCTTAGTGTTCTACACAGAGTGAATACTTCGGTTTTATGACAACATATCCTTTTAGCTGACACGTCTCTACTGAGTGATACCTGGGTTGTATAAGCTTCATTCAGAAAGTCTCGCCCTTTGAAACGCCTTTTATATTTGTGAACAGGCTTTAAAACTGTGTTTGGTACTGTGGTAAATAAATAAATAATACCTCTATTTTTGACTGGATATAACAATAACAGATAGCTCAATAAATAAGAGTCAAGATTCGAGGTAGTAGGAGTTTGCAGGTTTAATACAGCATAAAGGACAGGAACAGGACAACCTGCACGGGCAAGATCTGGGATGGCTAGCCAACAGGGGGCCCCGACAGCTGTCGGGCAGGAGCTGGAATGAGCG
Source organism: Lissotriton helveticus (assembly GCF_964261635.1). Lineage (NCBI taxonomy): Eukaryota > Metazoa > Chordata > Amphibia > Caudata > Salamandridae > Lissotriton > Lissotriton helveticus. The sequence goes on along the minus strand of NC_136067.1, from coordinate 1,541,834,171 downwards.
CGCTAAAGGGATAACTTTTTTAATAACAGTGCACAAGTATATATAGTTAAAACAATTGCATTACAATACATACAGTAGGCGTAACAGTGGGCAGGGCCTGTAACAGTCGCGAGAGATAAGGGTGAAAGTAGGTGTAACAAGAGGCGTGAACAGGGCGTATACATAGACATGTGATGTAAACGTAACGGAATATGTCATAAATGGGGCGGAAACATGGAGGGGGCTACCTAAGGAGCCGGGACCTCTAACCTAGTGGTGCGCGCAAACTGGCAATGACGTGTTACCAGGGAGAAGCTGGGGGCTATGACTTCTGAGCTAGAAAGAGAGACTAAAGTCTGGAGAGTCAGAGCGACATGTACCTAAACACTATCTAGTATCTGATGTTTAGAGAACATGTTGATAGAATCCAAAAGTTATCAGGGTAAAGGCTAACAGACACTAAGACTGGTGCATGCATTATTCTACATGTAGTGTGTGTTGAGGAATATTAAATGACCATAAATACAGTATTTCTCTTACATGGAGACGTAAAGGCTAGACGATGACTGAAACTATTGATGCGATTCAGTAGCTTAGGAATGCAGAGAAGGAGAGCTGGACTGATAACTGGAATCATAACATACTCTTGGCAGACTGGCAGGCAGAGCCAGGCCGAGCCGGGCACTGTGAGGCAGGAAGTAAGTGAAGGGTCAGGGATACAGGTGGGGGCTGTATCGCTCCTCAGCGAGGGTTCAGGAGACAGGAGCTGAATCTGAGTCCGGGCCCTTTTGAGGCCTAGAAACGGGGACTTTCAATGAAATAACGTGCACACTGAGAAACGTGGCAACGTAGCTTTACATAGGCCTAATACTCGTAGCTTTCACGAGAACTGGAAACTGGCATACTGGAGATGGACACAACTGTAATTGCGTCTTTAATCGATCATGGGGAATACATATGCATATTAATCATGCACATACAACATAAGATGGGGAACACGTAGGGACACAGAACATGGCAAAATTTACTTTTCCACATTCCCTCCTTGTCACTACGTTTCCATCAGGAAACATCAATATTCATGATACCATCTATCATTTCATACAGTATCATTTGCTCGTCTCGAATTTTCTTGGAACGGGATCTAGGACGGGACTTGGGACTAGGAAAGCAAAAGGTAGCACAAATGCCGCAAATCGCAGGGCCACATTGTATACAGAGGCAGCAACTGAATATGATTGCTACTGCAATACCTAGAAATGACAATACTTTCCATCCCCAGGCAGAAACTATACTCCAAAACCAACCGGACCATGTCCAGGTGCCTGGATTCTGGTGTAACTGATGGGCAATTTTATGAAGTCTGGTTATAGCTGAATAAACAGACGGCGCGTTATTAGGAATGAAAATGCAGCAACTAGATCCGATGACTCTACATGCTCCTCCTCTATCGGCCAGTATGACGTCAAGAACGAGACGATTTTGGAGCACGACAAATCTCATAGCAGATTGCTCTTCGGTTAAGTTACCTAGGGCAGAGGCAGTCTCATTCACTACTGCTTCAAGAGTTCTTGTTAACCTACGGATTAACTTACTATTCTGGATAGGTCCTATAAAGAAAAAGAAACCTCTATTGAAATCTGTATACTGTTCTAGAGCAGTTTCAGTTTGATCGACAATCGGGGATTCAATCTCCCTTCTATGTCTAATGTGTACTAGATGTGTGTTTCTATGATAATCAGATGGGGCTAGAAAAACTGGTGGCAGTAGGAAGGCAATGTAACAGGTTCCCTCCCAATCGAGGGGCAGACGAACATATGCGGTCTGACCACAAACAAAATAAGAATGACGTGAAGCTTTGAAAATAGATTTCCCACTGTCACTATACTCGACAATAGTAGTACAATCACTATGTCCTACATGTACGGAACCATTATTTCTGACACATAATTCGCCTTTGACTGGTAGTACTGAAATAGCAGGTAAGTCTGGAGTAGGATCAGACTGAACATTCAGGACCATGAAATTCGAAGAATAATTACCCAAATTATAAACTTCATTTTCTAGATCTAACCCTGTTCTGTGGGGAAGACCTTGCTTGTCTGGAAAACATGTACTGTTCAGAAGGGACATATCATTTGAAGATGACGTTAACATGGACCAGGCTCCACATGAACCGTTATGTGAAAATGGATAAGGAAAGAGTGGCAGAACTCCCTTCGGTGTCTGGAAAGGGGGAAGTCGACCACACACCCAACAATTAGTGACATTGCTGGTCTGGTGTGAATAATGTAACATACGGATGAATGTATTGTTGCGCATAGCAAGACGATAGGACAGTTCGTGAGGAGGCAGATCACTAAACGTGTGCTCTACTGTAGCATTAGAAAACTTATTTACATGAGAAATTGGAAAACATAAATGAAATGCATAACTCGTGCAGGTAACCATTAAGCTTAAAAACAATATAAAACTTAGAAAAACGATACATCGGATTGAGTTTTGACTAACTCTCTAACTATGGGGGTCTATTTCATACATGTCAGATACCTGTCTAACCGTTTCACCTAGGGGAGGACTTAGACAATTAAACTGGCTGACTTATTTTACTAGACCGTAGCTTACTTTTATACTCCTGCTGTGGAGTTTTCTCTAACAGGGGAGGCTTGGTATCAATGTCATTTGCGGGACAGTCCTTAAGAATAGTATCTTGGCAGTCTTTAAAATCTTGACAATCCTTGGAAAAGTTCTTGGAAACAGTTTGTAGTCCGTGAAATTTCTTGATGTGTGACAGGTGCACCCACCCCTTCCTGCCTTCCAACTTGACGGCAGTACGGGTGGTCAAAAGGACTAACTTCGGCTCCTTCCAGCGAGGCTCCAGCGGACTTGAACGATCAAAATTCCGGACGAGAACCAAGCTTCCTGGAACAATTTCATGCGGTTTCACCTCGGTATTGTCTGGAAATGCGGCGGCAACCTGTGAACGACAAGAGTGTAGGGCAGACATCAAGGAAGCTAGGTAATCTGTCAGCATATTACTGGAAACATCTGTAATACTTCGGGGTCTAGGTGTACCCCACACGTTCGGGGGGCGGCCGAATACGACCTCATAAGGGGACAGACCTGATCTGGAGTGTGCGACCATGCGCATATAAAATAGGGCGACTGGCAAGGCAACTAACCAGTCTACACCTTTTTCTTGACAGATTTTGGCAATGCGGATTTTCAAGGTTTGATTATGTCTCTCTACGAGACCGGCTGCTTCTGGATGGCGTACACAATGGAACTTCCACTGGTACCCTAGTAAAAGGGAAACGTGCTTCATGAGTTCAGATGAGAATGGCTGGCCGTTATCAGAATATACGACCCTAGGGAGTCCATAACGGGGGAAATATTCACGAACCAACTGCTTGGCAGTGGTCGCGGCTGTGTAATCTGGGACTGGATATGCTTCTGTCCACCTGGACAAAGCGCATACAACTACAAGGACATACTTGAAACCTCGACATCGCTCCATCTGAATATAATCCATCTGGAGGACTTCAAAAGGGTGGTCAGGAGGCTGGAACCCACCTTGTTCCACCGGGACACTTTTACCTGGATTGAACTGGCAACATATCATACAGGTACGGACTTTATGCTTGGCTGCAGCTCGTAAATGCTTGTTAAACCAAATGTTCTGGATACTGTCTAACATGGCTTTTTCTCCTAAGTGTGCTGGACTATGTGCGGTATTGATAATGACTTGAACCATTGAGTCGGGGAGAAACCATGTGGCTCTACCCTTCGTCACCCATCCCTGATCTGTCTGGACCCCTCCTTGTTCGGACCATTTCTTGATTTCTTCGGGAGTAGCATGTAACTGGATATCTATGACATCTTGAGTAGGGTCCTTAACTGTCATACAAGTAGTCTGTTCTAGAGTGGATGTCGGTGTCTTGTTAACTGGTATGTCTGGTGTCTGTGCTGTAAGCTTGGCTGTTCGATCTGCTAGATCATTACCTTGAGAAATAATGTCAGTAACTTTCATATGTGCCTTGCACTTCATGATAGCGATAGATGTCGGTAAATGTATTGCATCTAACAGAGCTTGAATGAGGAGACCATGCTGAATCTTGGTTCCATGAGAAGTCATGAAACCTCTCTCTTGCCAGAGCACTCCGAAGTCGTGTACAACTCCGAATGCGTAGCGTGAATCTGTGTAAATATTAACTTTCAGGTTCTTGGCATGTATGCAGGCTTGTGTCAGAGCAACTAGCTCTGCTGCTTGAGCAGACAGGGTGTCAATACGGTGTGTTTCAATAACTTCAGTGTCAGTAGTCACTGCATACGCGGCTACTAGTTTTTCTGTACTCGTTCTCATACATGAACCATCCACATAAAGTGTCAGGTCGGGATCTGGTAATGGAATATCTGTCAGATCTTGTCTTGGCTTAGTCATAGTGTTAACTACTTCCACACAATCATGTGTGACAGGATTTGAAGTAACTGACGGTAACAGTGTAGCAGGATTTAGAACGTTGCAGCGTCTGATTTCTATGTGTGGCTGGAACAGTGTCAGTTCATAACCTGTCAAACGTGCAATTGTCAAGTGCTGAGTCTGTGTTCGGTTTAAAAGAACTTCCACGGAGTGTGGAACTTGTACTGTCAGGGAATGTCCTAATACTATGGAATCACTTTGTCTGATAGCTAGTGCTGTGGCTGCAACTGACTTGAGGCACGCAGGCAGAGCCTGGGCTACTGGATCTAGTGTGCTCGAAAAATAAGCACAGGGCTTGTACTGTCCGGCTTGATCTTGTGTGAGAACAGATAATGCAGTACTATCACGTTCTGTGACAAAAAGCGTAAAAGGCTTACTGTAGTTCGGTGTAGCTAGAACAGGAGCTTGGCATAAAGCTTTCTTTAATTCATTGAAACTAAGTGTATGTTCAGATGTCCAAGGGAGAACAGTCGATACGGCTGCCTCCTGTGTCGTTAACTGTATCAGTGGTTTAGCTAGAAATGCATACTGAGGAATCCATTGTCGGCAATAAGAAGTGAGGCCGATAAAAGCACGTACCTCCTTCTGTGTCTTGGGCTGAGGAAGACTCGCTATTAACTGGATACGGTCAGGTGTCAACTGCCTACCCCACTTGGACAGCAAGTGGCCTAAGTAGATCACTTGCTGGACACAGAATTGAAGCTTTGAAGGGGACACCTTGTGCCCCATCTCGGCTAGGAAATACAGGACTGTAAGTGATGCTCGCTCGCAAGCACGTTCAGAACGGGCTGTGATCAGTAGATCATCGACATATTGGAGCAGGGCAGTGTCAGTTGGCATGTGAATGTTGTCTAGTTGTCTCTTAAGTGCTTGACTGTAGATGCTAGGACTTTCTGTGAAACCTTGAGGAGCTCGTGTGAATTTATAGCTCCTTCCATTTAAACAAAAACCGAAAAGGTACTGGCTGTCTGGATGAATGGGGACACTGAAAAATGCGTTTTTGAGGTCTATGACTGTGAAAAATGTAGCCTCAGAATCAATGGCTGTCAATAGAGATGAGATATCTGGAACAACTGGGTACTGGGGAATAATACATTTATTGAGTTCTCGAAGATCAATCACTAATCGATATACTGGGGGTGCATTTGGATCAGTACGTTTCATGACTGGAATGATAGGAGAATTACATACATTGGAGTCAGTTTCTACAACTACTCCTTGAGCAATGAGCTCGTCAATAATTTTGGATAAGGCTGCTACAGCCTCAGGTGGCAATCTGTACTTTCTGATTCTTGGCAGGACTATACCTTGCTTGAGAGTCACACGATGGGGTGTGATTTGCATGAAGCCAACATCAGTTGGACCTTGCGCCCATAGATGCTGCGGAACATTAGACAATCTCGGTTCAAAATCTCGTAAAACATAGTGACCCTTGAAGTCACGTAAAAACAAACGTATTCCCTCTGGGGAACAACAAATAACTGCACCTAATTCTTTCAGTGTCTTAATGCCTAACAAATTTTCTGGACATGACTTCGTAAGCAATAGATCAGTAGTTCGGGACAATGGACCTACTTCCAGAGTAACTGGCTTTGATATCTCGTTTACAATAGGCTTTCCTGAAAATCCAAGGGAAACATTTCTAGAGCCTGAGAGCGGAGCCCCTGGAACCTCGTCGTGACTAATAGTCGTCCTACTTGCCCCTGTATCAATCAGAAACTTTCTGTCTTTCCCTAATACTTGACTATGAACATAGGGACCTTCTTGATCTACGGGAATCTCGATGAGAGGCAAGCCTACCTCCCTCTCTAGGCTGTTTCATGAATACGCTTGATACTCTGGATACTCTGTCTGTGCATACTGGTACATCTGCTGTGTAACATGCTGTGTTGCAGCGATAGGCTGCGGTGCTGGAACTGTCTGTTGTGCATTCTGTGGCTGAGAAGTCTGTGAAACTTGTTCTTGTCTAGGCGGACGTGGTCTTTCTTTAGTTTTACCAGTGGCTATATTGTGTTTCAGAACTGCACACTCGTTTATAAAATGACCTGGCTGTTTACAATAATTGCATGTCCCTTTAACGGGAGCTGCAGGATGACTGGCTTGATTCGGACCCCTCTTCTGACTGTCCTGTGGAACAGATTGTGCAACTAGTACTTTCATTTTCGTGTCTTTCATACGTCTTCTCTCGTGTTCTTGCTCTTCTCTGATTCTATTCTGATGATACTGGAGCATCTGGAGCATTTGGGACGGAGTACTAGCTTGCCATGTACTTTCGACTTTCAAAACTCGATTTTTAACTTGTGGACTTGAATTCTCGACTAATTTAGTAACAAAAAGATGAGGGTATGACTCGCTACTCGTCTTCAAACCACTGTTTATTATGAAACATTTCTCAAATCTGGAATAAAAATCACTAGTGTCTTCGTCTTGTTTCTGTTTACAGGCTGAGATTGCATCCCAGTCTTCCTTTTTAGTGGCTAATAATCTAGGCAAAACTTGTATCAATAATTCTGGTAATTCTTTACATTTGTCTCCAAGACCGGTACCTGGTACTCGTATCTTATCTTCAGCTTCTAGAGCTGTCCAATCGATCTTTTTCTCTCCCACCTCCCAATCCTTTTCCTTGAGTTTTTCATATATGCCCGCAGGCAACAGGACTTTTAACATTTTAATAATATCTGGATACGTGTATTCTCCCATACGGAGCATGTCTTTTAATTCTCGGTGGAACCCTGCTGGATCTTTGTCGTGACAGGGAATTAATTTCTTCATCTCTAAGAGTTCCATCTTGGTAACTGGGGTGTAAACAAATACTCGTTGCATTTCACCATCTGGTGTCCTAACTGGGTGTACTTCTCGTAACGGATGCTGTCTGTCTATGTAAAACCGTTTACTTTCTGGAGGTGAGACATGAACAAAATGCGGATTCAGAAACGTTCTATATTTGTAGCGCTGTTCTAGAATGACACTAATTAAATCGGTACCTAAACCTTTCCATCTATACTGGAGTAACTCGTTCAGGATATCATGTAACGGACCTGGATCAGAATGTTGACCCTCATACAGTGTAATGAGGTGCTGGATCATATACATACCCACCAGTCGCTGCTCGGCTGGGGGCAGTTTCAGAAACATTTGTGCCACTATTTCGTCTGGAAAAGTGGTAGAATCGGTAATCCATCGGACTGCTGATCGGGCTAGTTCTTGTTCATGCATGGTACTTAATTCACTATAACCGATTCGTGATTTCAGAATGTGATCGGTAGCTTGAAATACTTGTTCTAGAGAACCTTGTTCTGGTGCTGGAAGAGGAAAAACGTTCTTGTGTTCTAGGCGTGAATGTCGGTCTGGAATTCTAGATTTACCTACATACGCTATTCTGGCAGGATTCTCGTCGTCTACCTCTTCAGTAGAAGAGTCATTTTCTTTCTCGCTTACTTGTGCTTCTTTGCGTTGTTCGTGTAACCTTATTATTTCTTTACGTATTTTCTTGTACATACTCTCAATACTATTGAGTGTCTTGTGCTTACCCTCGGCTATATTATCACTCCACCTTGTCAGAACTTTCATTTCGACCGGATCTTTAGTCGGGGAATCTTGTTCCCTAATTAAACAATTGATCAGAAACTTTAATAGCATAAACTGGATCTCAGATTTCCTGAGAGACATGACTTCAGCAATACTTTCTGGATCTTGTCCTGTACGAATGAAACGATACATTCTGTCTAGATCTTCTTTCAGATTCGGTAGTGTGACCAAATACTCGGACACCTGCCTTATACGTACGGAATATATAACCATACTATCCTCGCCTGGGACTGGATCATAACAGCATTCAGTAAGAAGTCGCCTGATTTCTGCAATGGACTTATATTTAGGCGTACGCTGTAACGCACGTTCATGTAACTCGACTGCTCCTAAACGTCTACTTGGCGGCGGGGTACCAGGAGGACCTCCTCCCGCGGCCCCTATACTGGAATCGTCGACTGATACTCTTCGTGCTGGCAGAGTGACTGATGTGGCGGGAATTTGTACTACGGGCTGGACCGGGGGTACCGTAGCAGGTACTGCAACAGGTGCCCCGGTGACTGGAGGAGCAGGATTTACATTATTTACAGGAGCTGGTGGAACAGGATTTGCATATTCTGGGACTGTGTCGTCCAAATAGGACGAGAGAAAAATATCAGCTGCGGTCGGTTTGTGACGTAGCTTGGTCGGAACTAAGGGTGGCGGAAAATTACTGGATGCTTCCGGGGTTGCTTTTGGCAAGCCTTCGGCAAGAAGAGGGTACATACCCTTAATAAGGGCATTCCTCTGTCTGTCTGACTGTTCGGTTTTAACTTGTTCACCTATTTCGATTAGTTCCCTTTCTTGGGCTCTTTCTAAGGATTCTCTACTTAATTCTGACTTTCTGATTTCTTTTTCGGTTCTTTTATGAGATTCTTTGCGCCATAACTCGATGGCATCTTTCTGTGACCGTCTGGCTTTCTTTTTCCATAATGCTTCTTCTACTCGCATGATGCACTCGGCATCCCATGTACCCGATACGGGCCATCTATACTTTTCTTCTAACTGTTTGGTGTACTCCACCCATAAATCCAGATATAATATGGCACTTATGCCATGCTTTTGATACATAAAATGACCTGGACTGTCCCTAGACGGGACAGGAACTGCTTCTTCTAACAGACCTTTCCTAGTTTTTAACTGACGTAATGTGGAAAACAAAGGCATGACTGGGCTGGAGTCTAGACACAATACAATACACAATGAACACAATAATTACACCACTTTCATACCACGACATTGAAATACATGAATGACATTTAAAATAACAGTTCTGACAAAATACTACCTGGAATACTGAAAACAGAATACATGAATTTCTCGAGAACAGAACGGACTAGAACAGAAACTAGATGCACTGCTAAAACAGTACGAAACTTACCGGTCTCATAAAGAGACACGTCAGGACCCGCATCCACCTAAGTGGACACTTCGTGTTGGATCTGTGTACCCAAACCCACGGACCAGAGACAATGCAATTGACCCTGTCTAGATACTACCCCAGCAACGGTACTCACCGGGCAGCAAGAACGGAAGGCCTCGGACTGGACTGGACTGCTATGACGCCGGACGGACGAACTTCGGACTTCTGTTACGGGTGGGCCTCCGGATACCTCGGACCTTGGACTCTCGGCTTGGGCTCTGGTCGGGACTCGCCGCGTTCCTCCACCGCCTCGTCTGGATGCTGGACCGCAACCTCCGTCTCCTCCGTGGGCCTGAGGGATACTTGAAGCAGAAATATCTGCACGTGCACGGTATGGTTCCGTCACGGCTGCAGAGGATCAGGGGGCTTGCGTGGCTTCACCGGCGCGTGGGGAAAGGGCAAGTCCCTGTTCGGGCGCCATTATGTGGTAAATAAATAAATAATACCTCTATTTTTGACTGGATATAACAATAACAGATAGCTCAATAAATAAGAGTCAAGATTCGAGGTAGTAGGAGTTTGCAGGTTTAATACAGCATAAAGGACAGGAACAGGACAACCTGCACGGGCAAGATCTGGGATGGCTAGCCAACAGGGGGCCCCGACAGCTGTCGGGCAGGAGCTGGAATGAGCGCGCTAAAGGGATAACTTTTTTAATAACAGTGCACAAGTATATATAGTTAAAACAATTGCATTACAATACATACAGTAGGCGTAACAGTGGGCAGGGCCTGTAACAGTCGCGAGAGATAAGGGTGAAAGTAGGTGTAACAAGAGGCGTGAACAGGGCGTATACATAGACATGTGATGTAAACATAACGGAATATGTCATAAATGGGGCGGAAACATGGAGGGGGCTACCTAAGGAGCCGGGACCTCTAACCTAGTGGTGCGCGCAAACTGGCAATGACGTGTTACCAGGGAGAAGCTGGGGGCTATGACTTCTGAGCTAGAAAGAGAGACTAAAGTCTGGAGAGTCAGAGCGACATGTACCTAAACACTATCTAGTATCTGATGTTTAGAGAACATGTTGATAGAATCCAAAAGTTATCAGGGTAAAGGCTAACAGACACTAAGACTGGTGCATGCATTATTCTACATGTAGTGTGTGTTGAGGAATATTAAATGACCATAAATACAGTATTTCTCTTACATGGAGACGTAAAGGCTAGACGATGACTGAAACTATTGATGCGATTCAGTAGCTTAGGAATGCAGAGAAGGAGAGCTGGACTGATAACTGGAATCATAACATACTCTTGGCAGACTGGCAGGCAGAGCCAGGCCGAGCCGGGCACTGTGAGGCAGGAAGTAAGTGAAGGGTCAGGGATACAGGTGGGGGCTGTATCGCTCCTCAGCGAGGGTTCAGGAGACAGGAGCTGAATCTGAGTCCGGGCCCTTTTGAGGCCTAGAAACGGGGACTTTCAATGAAATAACGTGCACACTGAGAAACGTGGCAACGTAGCTTTACATAGGCCTAATACTCGTAGCTTTCACGAGAACTGGAAACTGGCATACTGGAGATGGACACAACTGTAATTGCGTCTTTAATCGATCATGGGGAATACATATGCATATTAATCATGCACATACAACATAAGATGGGGAACACGTAGGGACACAGAACATGGCAAAATTTACTTTTCCACAGTACCTCCACTCTCCAAAATTATATATAGTAAGTACAATACTTCAAATATACATTAACCATCCCTTTAATATTTGTGAACAGACATTATAACTGTGTTTGGTACATCCACTCTCCAAAATTATATATAGTAAGTACTATACTTCAAATATACATTAATCATTCCTGAGAGACACCTAGATCTCAATACAAAAATATTCAATTGCCACCTGTGAACTCAACAACACATCACAGATAAAATCAGTTATGGCTCGAAATGAAGGACCAATTTAAATATTGCTCTTAATTTAATAGAAAGTATACATTCCAGCAGCCACTAACACAGTAAAATAAATACAGAAAACAATCACAAAAGTCTAATTACTACCAGAACAACAGTATTTCTCTCAAATTGTCAATATTCATTTCTTATCATTTTTTTAAGTGATTAATAAAGACTCGGGCAATAACATTTTAACTATTCAAATTATTGATATATTCATAATGAACAAACATTTTGCCATCGGTTTTTAAATATGTTGCATATTTATTTAGACACAGACTTGATACTTTAATTACACTATGGGCCCAATTCACAAAAGTAATCTGAGACAAAATCCTAACTTTACGACTTTCGGTATTCACAAATGGCATTTATGAGTATTAAAGTCAGGATTTTGTCTCAGATAAACTTAAGTTTTGGTCTTAAGTTAAACTTAAGACCAAAACTTTGTCTCAGTTAAACCTACGTTTTGGTCTTAAGTTAAACTTAAGACAAAAACGTAGGTTAAACTGAGACAAAATCTTAACTTAACTACTCCTAAATGTGTTTTGTGTATCCTGAAAGTCGTAAAGTTAGGATTTTGTCTCAGATTACTTTTGTGAATCGGGCCCTATATTTTACCTGCTAATGAAACTGTTTGTTGAAGGTAGCTGAATACACCAATCTCCTTTACTCAAATATCAAATGAACTCTGCTCAGCACAAGACAAAGAGATTACACTTGCTTCATCCCCAAACCAACAAGGGCAATCTCAGGTGTCTGAGGTTATACCCCAGATATAAGTACCTGAACCTTCAATTCTTGCAGCCAATTACATCGTAGCTTTTTAAAAACTTTTTATAGGGTGGTGTCAACTATTGGCTGACCCTAATAAAACCTCACTCTTGCAATCTTCACACAACAAATGCATATGTTCCACAGTGCACGTGCTACAAGTACCACAATCCCCTTTAATTATCTTTATAAACCTTTTTTAGCTTAATAAATAACATTGACAACCTGTGACTTATTTGTTTTGCTTTATAGTTATGACATTTGTACTGTGTTACTATACACTTTCTTCTGTCCCTGTACAATCGAGTCTGCAAGACTCTTGTGGGGTTGTAAAAAGACCTTATGGCAGGGTCTCTATGTAAACTTACATGCAACTCTCAGTAGAGTTTCACAAGATAATATGAGGTACGCAGCAAACTTCATCTGCAGAAGCTTGTAAAAAACTCTCGCAAGACTCTCGTGGGATTGTACTACATTTTTAAAGCACCCAACAGACAAGCTTATACTGTTTAACCAGTAACTGTGCCCCATGCAAGCAACAGTTGGTCACAACCTAACCTACTTTTCTAACTGTCAAAAATCTACCAATCACATGGGTACTTGTGCCTCCCTCCAATTTATTCTCTTCTATGTAACTTCATATTCCTCTTGGAGCTTACTCACATTGCTATGCACTCCTCGTGTGAATGACATCTCCAAACTGTACCATGGTTGCTTCTGGACTTTGGGACACATCTTCATCCACTGGGCTAAAGAATATGCCATTAATTGTGGTATTGACAAAATCGTGGATTTCCAAACTTGGACATTACTTGGATTGGCCATGGAGGTATGAAGTGGCATCAATTGGTAGTAATAGTTGACAGCATTTTGGATTGTGAGCTCCCAAACCTGAAGATAGTGCACTGTGGTGGCAATAACCTAGGTATAATCACAGGGTTGCTCTTGAAATACAAATAAAAGAGACCTTTTCACAACTGGTGTCTCTCTTCCCTCACTCAGCCTTTGTATATTATACTATATGTCAAAGGCAAAATGGCAATGGTCAAAAGAGTTTTGTTCTAAGATTGAGAAGTACTGGAAGCATGTTAATAAAACAAGTTCTGCATTTCTTTGTGACCACGGCATGGGCTCTATTTATCATAACGATATCCATTTTGATATGCTTAGTGTCTATAGGTGACATGGAGTGCACCTCACTGCAGAAGGACATAGGATCTTCCTTAATGGCATCCAGGAATGCATCCAGTTCTTTGTGTAACTGAATACTACACACTATAAACACAAAGGCTCCTAGCAGAGCTACTCTATTCCTACATTATGTGATTCTTTCATGTTGTAACTTCCTTTTTTGCGGGGATACTGACACCTGCGAGATTATACAATCAGTCGCACATCTACTAAATAATCCATTCACACACTCATACACCCACTCATTCTTCAAACACCTTAGCATATATATAAAACATATTTACACTTTATAGAAACACACAATCACTGGATGATGTCATCAGTGATGCCATTTGAGATGTCATCAGTGATGTCACTGACCATGTCATGAGTCATGAATGATGTAATATGTGACGTCATCAGCACATAGCTAACTATAACGCCGGAATTTCTCTGGTTTTGTACGAGTGAAATGTCCAACTAACTATAACGTGCCTGAAACTTATGTTTTTTCAGTGAATTTCTAAGGTTTTTTAAATGCTAATTTCTAACCATAACGTGCCTGAAACCTATGTTTGTTTCAGTGAATTTCAAAGGTTTTTTCTAATTCTAATTTATAACTATAATGTAGCAGTTACATTTGCAGAGTGGTGGAGTAATGTAAGCGTAGCTTCCAATCACCTCTTTTCCTGTTCTAGGTGAAGGAAGCTTGCACTGCTGCCAGGCTATACCTGTTCTAGGTGAAGGAAGCTTGCACTGTTGCAGCCAGGCTGTACCTGTTCTAGGTGAAGGAAGCTTACACTGTTGCAACCAGGCTGTACCTGTTCTGGGTGAAGGAAGCTTGCACTGCTGCCACGCTGCACCTGTTCTGGGTGAAAGAAGCTTGCACCGCTGCTGCCAGGCTGTACCTGTTCTAGGTGAAGGAATCTTGCACTGCTGCCAGGCTGTACCTGTTCTAGGTGAAGGAAGCTTGCTCATCTGCTGCCAGGCTCTACCTGTTCTAGGTGAAGGAAGCTTGCACTGTTGCAGCCAGGCTTTACCTGCTATAGGTGAAGGAAGCTTGCACTGCAGCTGTCGGGCTGTACCTGTTCTAGGTGAAGGAAGCTTGCACTTCTGCCAGGCTGTACCTCTCCTAGGTGAAGGAAGCTTGCACTGCTGCCACGCTGCACCTTTTCTTGGTGAAGGAAGCTTGCACTGCTGCCGGGCTGTACCTATTCTAGGCGAAGGAAGCTTGCACTGCTCCTGCCAGGCTGTACCTGTTCTAGATGTAGGAAGCTTGCACTGCTACTGCTAGACTGTACCTATTGTAGGTGAAGCAAGCTAGCATTGCACACTTGTCACATCACGCCCCACTCCCTCCATGCAACACTGTGCAAACCCGCCTCCTGCGCATTGTAAGTTGGGGGATTAAGTCCCCTTGAATCCTGAGGGTCCCTGCAATCAAAATAACCCACCAGGTACCTCCAGTTAGTGCCACAGTGCTGCGTTGCAGAGAGGTGTAAAAAGGGGCATGACCTTGGACAACCTCTCTGCAATGCAGCTCCCTGGTACATACTGAAGGTACCTGGTGGGGTAGTATGCCTCCAGGGACCCTCAGTATTCAAGGGTAATTAGTTCCCCACCTTACAATGCGCCAGGGGGTGCATTTGCAGGGTGCTGTAGGGAGGGAGTGGGCCTCCGTTGCAATGCTGGCTTTATTCTTTCTTTTTCAGAAGGGGGGCTGTGTGGCCCCCCTTATTTCCCCTTTTTTGTGGCCCTGGGGACCCCATCCCCCAGGGCCTGACCATTATTTAAAAAAAAAAAATGTTTTAAACGTGAAGGGTGCCATGTGGCCTCTCCTCCCTGAGGCCAATTTCTGCCCCGGGGACGCCCATCCCCTGGGGCATGGCCATATATATATTTTTTATTTATTTACTATTTAGAAAGGCCTCTATTAGCCCCGGGGCTCTGCCTTGTTTTTTTAGTTTTTTTAATTTTATTGGGGAGACGGGCCGCGTGGCACCACTCCTGGCCTCGGGGACCCCATCCCCCGGGGTCTGGCCTCGTCGTTGGGGACCATGAGGGGAGCCGCAATGCCTCCACGGTCTCTGCCGGCTCCACGCTGCCTGTGGGAGCCGGCATTGCTTTCCCACACCTGGAGTTGCTGACATGCAGCTCCCCATGTGGAAAAGAAATCTTGCTTTGGATTTTAGAAGCAAGAGCAGGAAACCTGCTCTCACTTCCAAAATCCAAAGCAGAGTTTGCTACGTTAGGGCAGAAGCCGTGCTCCCACTCTGTCATAACAAACAGCAGTGTCCCAGGGGTGGGCACCCCGAGACACTGCAGGAGCGGCCCTGGGGGGTGGCAGTCCCCAGGGCCATCACAGGCTCCATGAGGGGGGCCGTGCAGCCCCCCTCCCTTCAATTAGAAAGCCCCAGGGAGGTGGTGGTCCCCGGGGCTTGGGGGTCCATAACAGACCCCCCAATTTCCACTTTTTGTGCCATAGGGAGGTGGTGGTCCACAGGGCGTGTGGAGGGGCTCTAGTTCCCCCACACGGAATGTTTATTTTAAAAAAGAGCCCTGGGGAGGTGGAGGTCCCCGATGCTGCGTGGAGGGGATTGGGACTCCGCCACACTTTTTTTTATTCAGCCTCAGGGAGGTGGTAGTGCCTAGGCCTGTGGGGGGCCGTAGTGCCCCCCGCATACATTGTAATAAGCCCTGGGGAGGTGGCGGTCCCCAGGGCTGCGGGGCCCCCGATGGCCCCCAGCTATTATTTTTGTGGCATGGCCCCCGGGACCTGGCCCACCCAGGGGCCTCATTTAAATGAAGGGCGGGAGACCGCGCTTCATTTTCAAGAAAAATTGCCAGGATTCGCGACCCGAGCGCAAATTCCGCCAAAATCTTTTTTTTAATACTTGTTTTGGCCCTGGGTGTCCTTGTGGGACCCCCTGAGCAGGCCTAGGGGGTCAGCGTGTTTTTACCCTGCCACCTTTTCTTGTTTTTCCTGCTTAATTCTCTGTTTTCTTGTGACTCGGTTCTACCGAGTCACAAGATGGCTGCTAACACTTCCTGGTTTGGAGTGTTGACAGCCAATTAGAATAAAGCTTGTGGTTGGGAGGGTTCACGAATCCACCGCGTCCATAGATATCGAAACTTTTATTTTTCGATTTTTCTCAGCAACTACTAATCAGATTAACACCATTTAAAAAAACATTGCTTTCTGAACCAAGCACTACTTTTTTTGCCAAATTTGGGGTAATTCTGTTCAACAGTTCGGGCTGTAGCCTGTCTAAAAAGTTCCTATGGAAATTAACACATGAAAAACGTGTTTTGGGACACCCTTTTTGCAATAGCTGGCCTCAGTTCCCTTTTTAAGGCTACTAGTTTGGGTGGCACAAATTGTGCTGCAGGCCCACTAGTAGCAGTTGCATTACCAGCCCTGGAAACCCATAGTGCGCTTTACTAGGGACTTTACTTAGTAAGGCAAACATACCAATCATGCACAACCAATTACCATTACACTGTTTATACAAGGAGCACTTGCACTTTGACACTGTTTAGCAGTGGCAAATTGTCAAAAGCATCTACGTTGACAACACAATGTAAAAAAAAAGGTCTGGGGGAAAGCAAAGAAATTTAGGGACTTTAGCCAAAAAGGGCCAAGTCCTACAGACAGTACATTAAATGCTACTAGTGTGCCTGCAGCACTGATTGTGCCACCCACTTACGTAGCCCTTTAAACATGTTTGAGACCTGCCACTGCAGAGCCTGTTTGTGTAGTCTACACTACCATGTCGACTTGCCATTAAAATCCCTTTACCAAGTCTTAAACTCCCATTAAATACATATAAGTCACCCCTACAATAGGCACTAGGTCGCCCATAGGGCAGGGTGCTGTGTGGCTAAAAGGTAGGATATGTGCTTTTAAAATTGCAAGGGCTAGCTGGCTGGCATCCTGATCTGAAGTTTCATGGACATAAAAGGCTTCCAACCACACTGCTCATATACCTCGACTTCTGGAAATGGGCCTAAGGTGTTTGCTTAATTGCAACTGACGCATCTTCTGCTGCGAGAGCAGAATCGACAGATCACTGCTGTTGCGGGAGCAGAACCGGCACATCACCATCTGAGCCAGCTCATCGCCCTCAGAACCACTGCATCCTTTGACGGAGCAGAGTCAACGCATTCTATTCAAAACCAGAATATCACCCTCGGATTGATGCATCGCCACTGTTACATGGAGAAAACTGACATATCGGCGTCACTGTGTGGACAGTCATCAACGCATCGCCTTGCCTGCATTCGGCATCTCATCGTCATCATCGAGGCAACATGACACTTTCTCAATGGACTAAGCTTGGTTCCTGTAGTCGGTCATGCTCCATTATGGACAGCCTGAACTTTTGACTTTGTTCCGGTCCATCTCAACTAGATATCCCAAATAGGCACTCACTGCTTCTAAGTGCTATTTTACAGTTTATTTTTTAAAAAGTCACATCTCAAGTTCTACTTATTGAATTTTTGCAGTTTTGGTCTTGTTTTATTCATTAAATTAAGCTCTAACTAGGTGTGCTATTGGTTGTGTGACGTTTTCACAGTTTTACTGTTTGAGGTTTTGCACACATACTTTACACATTACCTCTAAAGTTAAGCCTGACTGCTCTGTGCCAAGCTACCAGAGGGTGAGAACAGGTTACTTTAGGGTCTGAGTGTGACTTACTCTGACTAGGATTGTGGTCCCTGCTTGGACAGGGTACATACCTCTGCCAATCAGAAACCCAATTTCTAACAACATCTAAAAATGCATTAAAAAACACCTTAGAAGGGGTTTAAAAGAACTACTTACCTACTTATTTGTGAAGTAAAGACTAAAAATGGAAAAGTATTTGATGTAAATGTACTCCCTATGCAAAAACTGCAATGTATTGACTCATAATGCAACAGATTCTGATACAACAATTGACATTCCTTTATAGACCTTCCTATACTAACAACGCATCATAAAATTATCTCAAATGAGAGTCTGGAACGTGACAGTCTGGGAGTAGGAAAATAATCTGCAATTGACTCATTTGGGCTCTCGAGGACTGTGGATGAACCTATGGCTAATGGGACAATTGCTAATTATGTTAAGAACTCATTGGGACCAGAGCACCATCTTGTAGAATGCTTAAAGAATTGTTTTAATTTTTCAATTGCCCTCTGCTTTCTTTCCTCATACCCTCTTCCTTTGAGATTAAGAGGGGTAAATGTATTAAATTTTCGCTTTGTCTATCCATCTTCCCTTCCCTCTACCACAGTTTATCCTGCCATTGGAATGTTCAGATTTTCATAGTCCAGGTGGAATGGTTGAGTCAGTGGGAGTGTTCTAGTTGCCCCTTCACATCAGTTGTGCTCACTATAAATTCTTCAACACAATCTGTTTAAGTTTTCTCCTTTGATCTGTCTTTGAACACCCCAAACTGATACCAACCTTACCTTCCATCTTCCTCATTAACAAATCTACCAGATCTACCTTCTATATCTGACGTCTTAAAAGCTCCAAATAAAGTCTACACCATGCACAAGCTAAACATGGTTTCTTCACATCTGCTAAAACACGCCTATCTAAACCCTACAACAACTCCCCCAACAATTGATTCAAATCTAGTGTCTCAACTGCCCTATCCCCTTTATCTCTCACCCTGCACTCTAGTAATGTATGTCCCATTTCTCCCACTGATGGCTCATAATCCCAGAAGAACTAACCATACAAGGCAGTCTCAACTAGTTTCAAAGCAATTGTCACTGATGAAAGACCTGTCTTTATGATATGCAAAATAAAACACAACACATGCTTTCTCCTTTTTTTTAGAGTTTTATATAGCAAAAACTAGACCAGAGACATCGGGTATCAGAGCGCTTTACATGAGCACCAGTTTTGTTACAGATGGACACATTCACCTTCACTTCCCTCCTTCTCCAAGGGTCCTCTCCACACTTACCCTCGTGCTAAAAACTCACCCTCTCAATGTCTGCCTTTATGCCACGTAGTATAGTTAGCTAATGACCTTCCAATCAACTGCAGCAAATGTCCTCCCTGCTTCAATTACTCTACATGCAAATTTCATATGCCCAAACAAGCAGTTATCTTTCATAACTCGTTATTTACTCTGACCATCTCTTCCAGCAGCTGTAACAAAATTTCTGTTTTGTGTTTCACCAATCTCACCTACATTGCTACTAAATGAAGCCCAATACCTGAGAGTGCGTGTACATGCCCTGGCTCTTCTTTTCCCTGGTGCCACTGGTACTTCCAGCTTCTTCATCCAATCCTCCGCCACCCACCACACAATCCTCTATTCCACTCTTTCCAACAAAAATGAAATCATCCAAATAATATATCACCTTCTCCACGTCAGTCTTAAACATCAATTTCAAAAAGTTGCTAAACTTCTTAAAAAAGTACACAACACTGATCACCCTCTCTGTAACACTTTGTCCACATAAATTTTCCTTAAACTGTATCTAACACTTCCCATAAAACCTCCTAATCCTCTGCCATCCTTGACCTGAATTCCTTAACATACTAACTCAAGGCAATCCACAAACTTTTGCATGGACCTTCCAAACTATTTTCCCTGAAGGGTGCACACATGAGCACCCTACTCTTTTCAGCGGTCCTGTGCCTCTGCTGGAGCGCTTTATTCAGAGAAAGCCTTCCTGACCTTTTTAAATCATTAGCAGTATAGGAAGCTTTCTCTTGCTGCGTGCTGTTCTAAGAGTAAGGGTGGGTGGAGTTGGCGGAGCGCCACTACGTGGAATTCCACGGAGTTGCCCAAAAACAACGTGGGATTCTGCTCCGCCCTAAATTGCATGCAGACAGCAGACCTGAGAAGTTCCTGACCCCACAGACTGCCACCTGCTTTATGGCGCTTACCTTGATCTGGCATTCTCTGCCGTGCCCGGGCAGTCCTTCTTCTCTTGTCGCCTCGTCGGTGCACTGCAAAATCCCTACGCTGTATGACTTGGGAGGAAGTCCTACAGTGTAGGGGTTTTGCAGTGCACCGATGAGGAGACAGCCTGGAGGAGGACATCTTGGGCATGACGGAGAACGCCAGATCAAGGTAAGAGTCCACTCCTCACCCTGGGTGGCAGGGGAAAATTCTGCTATGGAGTCTGAGTTTTTGCCGAACTCCGCGTTCCCAGCAGAGCACGGAGTTGTCAAAACTCTGCCAATCTCCCCTCCATTCTATGCCATGCTAAGTCTGAGGCATTCGAAAGCTTTCCTTTTGTACTGGCAAATTTTAAGGGTAAGCATCAGAAGACATGGCTCCCACATTTGCAGAATCTCCTTTCGATGTCTGCATTATTTGCCCTGTATATCCTTTTATGTGGCTTTGATCATGAGGGTATTCCATCATTCTAGTGTAACGTAAGTACTGATAGTACATGCTTCCAGCAGCCATTACTTCACCCTTCCAACCCCTCGGCAGATGAGCTGTCCATGCTGGAGCGGTGATCTAGCAATAGCCTAGAAGCAGACTTACTGTTCACCTGATTCTATAACCTACCAATGATTCCTAATATAGGACAGCCTCACATACAAATTATGATGTTTCGTTTTATAGTTTAGCATCATCGGAGTGCATTTTATGTCAAACGTCTACTCTCTGTGCCTAAAACTCTCTGTTAAAATTTTGATCTTGACTTAAAACTTCCAATTGTTACTGTTTCATCTACTGTTCCCACTGACCATGTGCATGAACTCATATACCCTCCCCCTACTAATGATCATACCTAACTGATACACATTTTAATCCACCTCAAATTCAATGAAGTGAACATGGAAGCATGGAAAACAGAGATAGACTAATCCCAACACAAACAATAGCCATTGGATTAACCAGTTACCTTGGTTCCCGAGCAGAGTGGTGCTTGGCATAATGCACTTTAACACCTTTTTAGGCCTAGTAAGAGCTATGCAAATGTAATTGTAATACAATTCTTACTAAACAATCTGTTAACTTACTGCAGTGCCTTCTCCTGGTCCTTCCATCCCCTATCAACTCATCAATTGATTGCTGCTGAAGGGCTAAGGGTCAGCCAAGGGGTCAGCCCTAAGGTGTCATCTAGGATTAAAGGGTGAAGGATCCCACTTCTG
Source organism: Lissotriton helveticus (assembly GCF_964261635.1). Classification (NCBI taxonomy): domain Eukaryota; kingdom Metazoa; phylum Chordata; class Amphibia; order Caudata; family Salamandridae; genus Lissotriton; species Lissotriton helveticus. The sequence goes on along the minus strand of NC_136067.1, from coordinate 1,541,812,746 downwards.
GCAAATATCACTGATTCTGGTAGCTCACGTGCTTGTTTAGTGAGTTGCCATATTTCTTTGATGCAGATGGCCTTGGCTGCGGTGCACTGAAACCATTCACTGCCGCATACAGGGAAAAATAATTGAGGGGACATTGCTTTCAAATAACAAATGTATATTTAAACAACACAATGCACCTTTCTAGATGCTTTGTACAGTATTTACTAGAATAAATCAAAAATGACGAAGTACAATTTTCTAGTCAACCTACTTACAGCATCCTAACCGAATCCCACTCACCTTATTTTAAACCCTCATTCATCTTAATCTCTCGATGCAGCAGTTTAAAACTATCCCCATACACCCCTTTCAAGATTTGTTCCTTTAATGCTGTCATAAGGAGCCCTCTAACAGTTTCATAATGCCATTTTCCCTTTCCACTCACTACCTGACTTATCCCCCTCACCTGACGTACACACCCCTTCCTGTTTGTTCTCTGCCTTCTTTTTCCTCCACTCACCAATGATCACTTCCTCCAATTCCTTTTCCCTGTCCACTTCCCCATCTATGACTTCATTGAGGTACAGCTCCTCCTTATCACTTGTGCGGTACTCACAGAGATTTTCATTGACTTCTCCCCACCACCAACCCCATCATTGAGAAATTCCATCTGGCTTGCCAATGCCATTGACATAATGAAAGGATGGGTAGATTTTTTTAATGAAGGGAGTCCCTTCCAGAGGAGGAGAGGGGCAGGACTCAAAGCCCCAGTGTCACATGCGGCACAGCCGCCACCCACGCCGCACTTTCGCGCCCAGTGGTGCCTATCACCCCTGAGTCTAGGCTGCGAGGGGTGTTAACCACCCTGGTCCAATTCTCAAATAACCCGAGGGTATTCCCAATTCCCCTGAGGCATAGTGGAATCCAGTTATTATGGGTGATTATTTCTACAGATTTCCATTTTTTCCTAGTGAATTGTTATAACTCTATCAGCGACCCTGGGTGCCAGATTGAGGTGCTTTTCGAAGTAGAGGACAGATCATATGCTTATTTTAACCCTTTTAACATAATCATAGGTGGGGATTTTACCGCCAAGCTAGGACATAACCCTAATGATGGCAACCCTTTAGTGGTTGAAGATTCTTTGTCTAGTGATTCCAGAACTGACCAGAGGTGGCGCAAGCTACTGGAGGCACTTTGGCAAGCTGGCTTAAATAATGTTATGACTGTTGGCTCTAGTTTGTCAAGGGAATTACCTACTTTTGTGGGATGGGGAAAGGTATCATCATTGGCTATATTTTTTATTTCTAGGTCACTTGATGGTTTTGTTAGCCCAGGGTGGTAAATGAAACCAACTTTAGCAACCATAACCCAGTAGAAATTAGGTTTAGGGTAAAAGCTAATCCGGGTGTGATTCCTTATCCAAGCCTGATCGGTTTAACGACAAAAGATGGAGGATATAGGGTAAAGTAGCGTACCCTCGCAATTCCTAAACGGACTAAACTAGTAGACAGACTAAATGTCGGTATCATCATGGAGCCCTTATTAGAATTTCAAACATCACCTCTTTCAATCATGGAAGCATTTGAGCCGCTAAAAAACTCTACTATTGCCCTATTTAGGCGTATTATTTGATCAACAGAACAACTGGCTGGCATGAAAGGGCGGATGGGTGAATGAGCGAAACGATGGATGAGTGAAAAGATGGATGGATGGATGCATGAAAGGATGGATGAGTGAACGAATGGATGGATGAGCCAAAGTATGACTGGATGGGAGAAAAGATAGATGCGTGGGTGAATGAAAGAATTGATGCATGAGTGAAATGGAGGGTGGACAAATAGATGGCTGAAAGGCTGGATGAGTGAAAGAATGGATGGATGAATGAAATAGAGGGTGAATTGATAAACAGATAAATGAAAGTGTGGATGGATGAGTGGATGGATGGATGAGTGAGAGGGTAAATGGATGGATGGATGACTGGATGGCTGCGTGGAAGGATGACTGGAAAGATGGATGGATGAGTGGAAGGGGATGGATAGATGGGTGGAAGAGTGGATGGATAGATGGATGGAGTGAAACAATGGATGGATTGATGGATGTCTAAAAGGTAGGATGACTCGATGAGTGAAAGCGTGAATGCATGGATAGATAGATGGATGAATAGGTTTGATGGATAGGTTTGGAGATGATGGATAGGTTTGGATATGGATGGGTGAACAGACGGAATGTTGAAAGATTGAATGATAGAAAGAATGCATGACATATGGTAAAGGTGACATTGTGTATATAGGCAGATGGATGGAAGGATGAATGGATAGATGCCTTGATGGAAGAGGCAAGAGAGCTCTTCGGCTGAGGGTCATGATGACGAGCTTCGTTTGCTTGGTGCCATAAGAGCTTTGGTGCGAACTGGGGGGTAGTTTAATTGTCTGGCTACTCCCTTGCTTTGCCGTCTGATCCAGCCAAGTTGCTTCTCTCCACTTGTTGTCCCGCAACAAATCGCCACAAACACTCTGGGGGGAGAACAGCAGGAGCCGATCCCCAAATCCCCAATCCCCCCCCCCTTTCCGGCTGGACCCGGTTCTTATCAAAGATTGTAAGCACTTTAATATATCATCCAAGGATAGTTCGCCTATATACACTCTACAGCCCCTCAAGACCTATCCAATTCCGTGTAGAGACGCCATTTGCTCATTGGCCAACGCTCCTCGCAGCCTCGCCAGTATCCTAGCAGGCGAGGGACGGCGCTATTCCTGCTGCGGGGACGGCGATGCTGACAGCCAGGATACATGCATGGGCACGCAGTCATATTAGCACCGTTTAAGGTGCTTGAGGCGTCAGGTAATCACCGCGACGCCTTCTCAACTTCTCTGGCCACGTTGTTAGCAGGGAGGATTAGAAAAAAAAAGTGTTTGTTTTCCTCCTCATCCAAATTCGGAACTGAGCGGCAGATTATGCTAGGTGGGAAATTAAACAATTTATCTTGAGGACATTTCAGAGCGTGTGCAGAAAAGCCGTGACAAGTGAAGTATTCTGGTGCCACTTTGTGGTGAAAGTGCGTAATTGCCTACACAGCTCCAGTGCTGCCTCCTCACACGCAGAGCCCCTTCTGAAGATAACTTCCTGCCTGCGTTATTATTAGGCCTGCCTGAGATCGAAGTCTTGGAAAGGGGGAGGGGCTGGAACGGGGCCTGGAAAGCAATAAAAAGCAGATCGTTTCCTATCAGAGATAGCAGGGATCATTATAATTCACTTTGAGATCGCGGGGGCTGGGGGCTCGCAGATGATTTATTGCCCTGCTTGGAGTGTCGCAGCGACGCTTTTCCACCCGAGCCACAAGTGCGTATTTCCTGAAATATTCCGCAGTACAATATCTAATCCACAGCACCACTTCAGGGACTGGGCGCCCTGGCCTCTCACGCCCGCGCTGAGCAGGCAGAGTCCTCGCCCGGCCCTCGTATACAGTAGCCCCGAACAAAGGGCCGGCCCTGCCTTTGTTTCACTCCTCAAGTAATCACTTGGAGATGGGGGCCTCGATAAACACGGCCGCGAATTGTCCCTTATGCTTCGCAAATATTGGATTACGCTTTTAAATGAGTGGGGCTCTCGAAAAGGCCCGAAATGTCCACACCGTAGTCGCAGCTAAGCCCAACGGTCAATAGGTAATGAAAGTAAGTGATTTCCAGGGCTTAAGGGGGCTTCCACTCATTACCGGGTTATCTGGCGCTCTCAAATTGTTTCTAAACGGGCCAAAAAAGGAGAGTGGGAAGCCAACAAGAAAAACAAGCCAAATGAAATAAGCTGACTCCTCACCGCCGCGCTGGAAGTAATTTCTTCCGTTTCAGGTAGTTTGCTCTGCCCTTTGTCCTTCTCTGCAAGTATTGCAGACTTTATTGCTGCTCGAAAGACAATACCGTAAAGTGGACGGGACACTGGAGCCCACAAAGTAATCACAGAGAGCAGGTGGGGGGAGGCGGGGAGGGGGGGGGGGGGCTAGAGGCCCAATTAGAGCCCTCGAAATAACCCTGCCTGGGGCAATGCAGCATCCGTGGGGTCAGCGAACCTGGACCGTCCGAGTGCAGCCCATCGGCAGCTACTAAGGCGTACCACACACCTTGTAAAGACATGGCGGGGAAGCAGGTATCTTCCATAGCTGGGTGCAATAGGGATGGATGGATGGATAGATAGATAGATAGATAGATAGATAGATAGATAGATAGATAGATAGATAGATAGATAGATAGATAGATAGATAGATAGATAGATAGATAGATAGATAGATAGATAGATAGATAGATAGATAGATAGATGGATGAGTGGGTGGGTGGTGGGTAGGTAGGTAGATGGATGCCTTGAGTGGTGCCTGTGTGTTTGTATTATGTGTATAGGCATGTGCTTGTGAAATTTGTGACGTGTGTGTGAGAGAGACTATATATACACACATACACACAAACACTATCAGTCTGTTTGTATTACGCCCACTTCCAATATCAGATTCGTTCGGTACTGAAAACAGAACAGGAAACGTCCAAAGCAATTTCCTGAAAAAGGTTTATTCCGACATTAAATTAATTATACTGAGTGCGTTTCCATTATGTGCATGTCTGTGCATCTCTCTGTGTGCCTGTGTCTTTGTGAGTTTTTTTTCTGTGCCCGTGTACCTATCTATACCCATCTGTCTGTGTATACTCCGAAACTCACCTCATCATTGCGAGAATGCTTTACAGAAGACGGGCCCAACTTGCCACTTTTTCAGTGCTATGTCGCTAAGAAGAAAAAAAATGTACTCTAATCATTTCATATTTATTTTAGATAAGCTGCGATACGAATCTGTAATATTTTGGAAAAGCCCTCAATCATAACCAAAACCATTCACCCCACTGACGGCGGCTGCACGTGTGTTCTTTAACCAGTTATTTTTTTCCCTAGAAAGTTATGTGGAATTCGCGCCAACACTGGAACGTGGTTCCATAGTTTCATCCGTTCACGTTCAGGCAGGGCCTCTGCGCGTATATTCGATTGTTCATTTTCAGGACATATTCGGTGTTTTTTATAATTCCATCGTTCCACAGTTTCTTGAACGCCAATGCCTGCACGTGACTGAATGTTTAATTTAAAATAGAGTGGAAGACCGTGCACATGTGTGTTATATGTGTGTTTTTACGTGTGCGGAGCTCTCGCTTAGCTTGCGGTTTGTCAGTGTGTGTTTATGCAACTGCACAAAGCACCTACGGCATTATGTAGGATGCACCGGTGCCAAGTAACTTGCAGGGTGTGCTAAAAGCACACCTTACATTACCCCGTACACTGACATCTTAAGAGAGACTTATATTTCTAGAAATGTCCACTGGGATCAGTCGATATTTCCATGTGCTGGGGTATACGAGTGTGTGCCACGTGAGCACACAGTGCGCGTGTGGTCTGCAGCACAAGAAAGGGGGTTGATTGCTTCGGGTCCGCTCACGCACGAACATAGACATAATGTCATTTCACAAGTGTGAATACATGCATGAAATAACCGAAGAGCGACGGAGCCGAGCAATCACACAGTCTGTGCCTCGCAAGTCATTAACCTGGCCCTCCGTTCGTGTCTTTCAGGTTAATTGTCCACCTAATTGTGTGCAAGGCTGAACAGCTCTTCCGAGGCACTCGAATGAAAGTGTGTCCTCTCAGATCGTAAAGTCTTAACATCTAACAGAGCAGTGAAAAGAAAATAACGTGCTGTCTTGCTAGTATATCTTACACCCAAGTGTTTTTGTTGCTTACTAAGTATCAGGTTCCAGCATCCACGAACACACATATTCCACGATTCGAGCACCCTCGGATTCCAGCATGCGAGAGCTTCCAGATTCAGTCATCCCAAACCGCTCAGGTGTTAGGGTTCCACAACACTCAGTTCTAGGATTCGAGGACACTCGAGCATTCAGATTCCATGATTCGCGAACATTTGGATTCAAGGGTTCCAGAACACTCTATAGGATTCGAGAACATTCAGATTCTATGATTCGAGAACTTTGGGATTCAAGCGTTCTGGAACACTGAGTTCTAGGAGTTAAACGTTAGCATTGGCGTACATTCGGATTCTGGTATCTGAAAGCACTCAACGCCCAGCATTCACAATCACACTGATACCAGCATTCAAACACACTCAGATTCTAAGAGTACAGAGCACTCATGTTCAACATTTAAATAAAATCATAATCTATGCTCAGAGAACACTCAGATATCGGTATTTGATAAAGAACACTACAATTCTATATTCAAGAAAACTCACCTACCATTAAAACACACCGTTTCCAGCATTGAAAAACATCCAGGTTCCAGGACTAGAGAACACACATATCCTAGCATTCGACAACAACCAGGGTCTAGAATTCAAAAACTGCCTAGTTATAGGATTCAAGGACACTGGTTCCCGTTCTAGCACTCGTGTGTTTCTAGGATTCGAGAACAGCCTGGTTCCAGCATTCGAGAACTCCCTGGTTCAACCATTCGAGAACACTCATGGTCCAGCATCCGAGAATACTCAAGTTTCAACATTTGCGGATACTCAAGTTACAACCTTCGAGAATACTCAAGTTACAACATTCGAGAATACTCATGTCCCATCATTCTAGAATACTCAAGTTCCAACATTCGAGAATACTCATGTTGCAACATTCGAGAATACTCATGTTCCAGCATTTGAGAATACTCAAGTTGCAACATTTGCGGATACTCAAGTTACAACCTTCGAGAATACTTAAGTTACAACATTCGAGAATACTCATGTCCCATCATTCTAGAATACTCAAGTTACAACATTCAAGAATACTCATGTTACAACATTCGAGAATACTCATGTTCCAGCATTCGAGAATACTCAAGTTCCAACATTCAAGAATACTCATGTTCCGACATTCGAGAATACTCAAGTTCCAACATTTGAGAATACTCAAGTTCCAACATTCGAGAATACTCATATTACAACATTCGAGAATACTCATGTTCCAGCATTCGAGAATACTCATGTTCCAACATTCTAGAATACTCAAGTTACAATATTCGAGAATACTCAAGTTCCAACATTCGAGAATACTCATATTACAACATTCGAGAATACTCATGTTCCAGCATTCGAGAATACTCATGTTCCAACATTCAAGAATACTCAAGTTCCAACATTCGAGAATACTTAAGTTACAACATTCGAGAATACTCATGTTCCAGCATTCGAGAATAATCAAGTACCAACATTCGAGAATACTCAAGTTACAGCATTCGAGAATACTCATGTTAGAACATTCGAGAATACTCATGTTCCAGCATTCGAGAATACTCATGTTCCAACATTCGAGAATACTCAAGTTCCAACATTCGAGAATACTTAAGTTACAACATTCGAGAATACTCATGTTCCAACTTCGCGAATTCTCAAGTTCCAACATTCGAGAATACTTAAGTTACAACATTCGAGAATACTCATGTCCCATTATTCTAGAATACTCAAGTTCCAACATTCGAGAATACTCATGTTCCCACATTCGAGAATACTTAAGTTACAACATTCGAGAATACTCATGTTCCAGCATTCGAGAATACTCAAGTTCCAACATTCGAGAATACTTAAGTTACAACATTAGAGAATACTCATGTTCCAGCATTCGAGAATACTCAAGTTCCAACATTCAAGAATACTCAAGTTACAACATTCGAGGTTCAAGGGTTTTAAGAGTCTTGAATACACACGTTGTCTCACTGGCAACCTGAATACAAGGGAAGAGATAGCTGCAGTATGATAGGAGCTCGGGGAGGGGAAGGCTCTGTATTTTATGCTCCCTGGAAGGGAGATTTAATGTTGGTGGGAAGCATGACCGGACTAGGAAACCAGAAGTAGCCAGTCCTGGTAAAAAGCTCAAACCAGCCCGGTGTTCCTCTCCTCGCTGTATCTCTCTCTCCATCCATCCTTTACCCTCATATCTCTATCCCTTTCTTTTACTCTCTCAAAGCCCCCCCCCACCCCCCCAGGGGAGCTTGGGAAAGTGACAGAGGCACTAGGAGGGCCTGTGCTTTCAATACCGGACTCCTATGGTTTCAGCCCACTGGGGAAATGCCGTATAGGATAACTGGCCAGTCCAGCCCCAGTGGAAAAAGAAACCATATCAGCTGTTGTGTGGTTACGATCAACAGTGATCTTCGCATAATAAGGTGAGGTGTGTTGAGACAGCCAGACAATCATAAACAATCATTTTATGGAACGAGGTATGGACTTTCATGTTCAATCCGCCCTATAAACTGATTATGGTTTGTCCCTGAAAGTCTTTTGTGGTGAGTTTTGTGTCTCGATGAGCTCCTTCAAGGTACTCATCTGTTAAAGTACGGTGTGAGTGCATTTAACTGAGATCGAGAGTTATTTACCTGCAGTGGATTTGATAAGGCTACATTGTCAAAAACACGGCATGAATCTGAAACGTGTTTTTGAAAACGTGTTTTCTTCTTCACACTTTTTGTTTTCTTGTAATTTTAGTGTGCAGCGTTTGCATTTACCCACACGCTGCAACAAATTTTAACCTCCCTCACTCTTGCATTCTCTCCTGCTCTCTTTCATCCTCTAGCTCTTTCATTCTCCATAAATATATATATATCCACCCTTCCACTACTGCTCAGGACTCATTCATGAGTCCTAAAAACAGCTTAAAAAATGACATAAGGGGGCAGGGTAGGGCTGCTCTGACCCCCAGGCCTGGTGCTTGGTTTCCAGAGGCACCCTGTCTGGGGCCAAAAATGTTTTTTTTTCTTCCAGTGAATAAGTGGAGGGTCCACGAATCAGCAGGTCTCGGGGAAGGGGGTCACATGGCCTGCCCCATATTACATTAAAATAAACAGCCTTGGGGGAAGGGGCTCCTCAGGCCTAAAACGTTTTAGGGAGGGAGGCCACATGGCCCCCTCCCCTTTAATGAAAAAACATCCCCTGGGGACGGGGTCCCAGGACCCAATAAGGCTTAGGGAGGGGGCTACATGGCCCCTTCCCTTTATTTTTAGTAATAGCTCTGGGAAATGGGGTCCCCAGGGCCTAACAAGGCTCGTGGGGTGCACAGCCCCCCTCCCCTTTATTTTAGGCAATGACCCTGGAGGATGGTGCCCTTCAGGGCCTAATAAGTCTCCACTTTAATTTAATTAGGTCTATGGGGGATGGGGTCCTCAGGGCCATAATAGGTTTAGGGATGAGGACCATGCGGCCCCTCTTCCCTTTAAATAAAAATGGCCTGGGGGCCCCATCTCCCAGGGTTTTATCTTTATTAAAGGGGAGGGGCACTATGTGACCCCCTCCCCAGGCCATGTTAAGCCCTAGGGGCACCATCCCCAAAGACTGTTTATTTTAATTTAATGGGGAGTGGGCCATGTGCCCCCCTTCCTGAGCCTTGTAAGGCTGTGGGGACCCATCCCCAAGGGCTATCAGTAAAAATAAAGGGAGGGGTCATGCAGCCCACCTCCCTGATCCCTGGGACTTCACCCCCAGGTACCCTCATTACTTTTAAGGTGGGTGCCATGGTGCCCGCCCAGGACACCCGCCATATACTCGCTGGGAGCGGCAAGGAGAGCACCAAGGCCCCTGCAGGCCCAGCCAGCTCACAGCATGTAGCCGGAGCCACCATTGCTCCTGCCCAGAGGGAGCAGCTACTAATGCTGCTCCCTCTGGGAAGGTGCAATATTTTGATCTTTAGATGCATGCAGGGAAACTGATCAAAAGTCTTCTCCTAGCCAGCGGGAGCATTTTCAAAAGTCCTGCCGGCTGGGAGCAGACTTTGTGTGTGCTTCGAGGTGGAGGGAGTCTAGAAAATGCTCCCGCCAGTGCAGGCAAGGAAACCACTATGTTCTGGGAGAGGGCTCCATGGAACACAGCTCGTGTCTGGAGTCATTAATGGCTCAGGGAGGGGGCCACACGGCCCCCTCCCTTTTCAGAAGTTTAGTGGCCCTTGTGATGGGGTCCTCAAGGCCTTTACAGGCTCGGGAGGAGGGTCATGTGGCACCCTTCCTGTCAAAAAATACATTGGGCCTTCGGGTTGGGGTTCACAGGACCAAAAGCGGCCTGGAAGGGGGTCTGTGTGTCTGCCTTTCCCACAAAAATATTCTGGGCCCACGGGGGATGGGATCCCTAGGGTCGAACAGGCACAGGAAGGGGGCCATATACCCTCCTTCACCTAAGAAATATGTTGGGCCATAAGGCCTAAATTGGCCAGGGGAGGGGTGCCGTGTGCCACCCTCCCCCTAAATAAGATGTCAGGCCCCAGGGATGGGGTCCCAAAGGCATGTGCAAAGTAGTCAAAAGTAGCACTGTTTTGGAAAGGTTCAGGGAGAGTCATCAAATGGTATGATAACTATAACTACCCAATGGCGACTGCTGCAGGGTTTTATACACAAATGGAACAGGAAATGGAAAGGATGGCGAATATTGAATGTTGTGGTCTTATGTGCATTAACATTGAAACAAACAAAACAGTGACCAGCAAATGTAAAAATAAATCAATATTTTGCCCCCAGCTTCGGCCAGGAAAAAGAATAGATATGCTCCATGAGCTCATGGCATAAGAATTGAGAGATATCTCAATAAAGGAACAGCAAATGAATGATAGGCTGCAACAAAACATGAGGGCGGACGATTGGTGCGCCTTAAAAGAGCTACAACAAGACAAGGATATTATCATAAAACCATTGGAAAAAGGTGGATATGTATTTGTGATGGATCGTCAAACACTATCGAGAAGTCATGATACAACTAAATGACTCAATGAATTATGAGAAGCTGAAAGAGGACCCACCAATAAGATCAAACTGGCCTTTCATACCAAGCTACATGAACGTTACAAGCTAAATCTTCGAGAGGAAGAGGAACTCCAATATTTAAAGATTATTCTTCCAGTTTTCCAACTATCTATGTTCTTCCCAAAGTACATACAAGATTAGAAAACCCTCTGAGATGCCCTATTGTCAGTTCATATGGTGCCCTTCAATAAAATACATCTATGTTTGTGGCTATTTTCTTGCTTCCATATGTGGCCAACCTACCATCATATATTCATGATTCAATGGACTTTCTGAATCGGATTAATGAAATACCCTGGAACTCTGAATATGTAATGGCCACAATTGATGTGGTCTCTTCGCATGCATCGATTGCTCATGAAGATGGCCTGTGAATATTTTTTGAGGTGTGGAGATGTTGTTAGACATAATGTCCTTTTGTTTGACTAATAACGCATTCATTTTTGATGGTTAAATTCCATAAACAAAAGAAAGGTACGGCCATGGGTACTTCATTCGTACCAACGTATGCCAATCTCACCACGGTGTACTGGGAAACAGAATGTGTATGGTCGGAAGAGTATACTGTAAAAATGGAAAAAGTTATTTTATGGGTACTTATATTGATAAATTATTCATAATATGGGACAGTGAAGTAGAAGGGTTGGAGTATTTTTTACAGTCTTCAGACATGAATCCTTTAAAACTGTAATTTACCCATACAATCAGTAAGAGGACAATTGATTAGTTGGATTTTCGAGTGGATATCAAAGATGACAAAATATGCACAACTTTTTCGAAAAGCCACTGCCTGCAATAGTATTTTATCTGCTAACAGTGCCCATCCTAACTATCTTAAGTGGAGTGTGCCATACGGAGAGTTTCTGAGGGCTCAAAGAAATTGCTCTGAGGATTGTGAATTTGAGGCACAAATGATTGAGATTTAGGAGACTTGGCTATCCAGTGTCTGTACTAGACAATGCTAAAGAAAGAGCGGCAAATCAAAAGAGAGACAATTTGCTTGTGCCTAAAACATCCAAGATGAACTCGGAGACGAGTGAGGTGACAAGGTTTATCATGGATTTTAATGTGTCTAATAAAGCCATCACAAAATCATTGGGTAATCATTGGAAAATGTTGAGAAAAGATGACAAACTTAAGGGGCTAATATGGGAGCATCTGAATATCACTTATAGAAAGGTACCATCATTAGGAGATCTTTTAACCCAGAGTCACTTTGTGAAAGGAAGGGAATTACAGAAAGGAAATTTGCTCACAAACACAAATCATTTAATGAAATGCCAGAAATGTAAAGCCTGTCATTACGGACAGAATCTGATAGAAATTTGAATTCTTAATGGCAAAATATTAAAATCAAGGAAAGGATACTATGTGAAACAAGACAGGTAGAATATCTTCTAGAATGTAGCTGTGGAAAGCAATACATTGTAAGCACAGAAAATAATTTAAAGTTACGCATACTGCAACATATGAGAACAAGTTGGAATAAAGACATCACATATGCAATGTCCAAACACATCTGGGAAGAACACAATGGGGGTTTGAGCAATTTCCGTTTTTCAGGCATTGAACACATTACAGCTAAAATCAGAGGAGGTGATTGTGAAGTCACTCTAAGAAAGGAAGAATCAAGTTTTATTTTGATGGTTGGAACTGAAACCCCGTAGGGTCTCAACATAAATGCAGAATTGTACAGACATTTATGAAAAACATGTAGGGGGATCTATGGGCCCTAGTTTAACATCTGGTGACACTACAAGCTATGAAAAAAAGGGACTGGATTTTTTAGATAAATCGAGTACTGTTGAGAATTTGTCCAACTGTTAACTTATTACACTTACAGTAAGGAATACATGCAGAGAATATTGTTATTGACATAGGGATCTAGATACAAGTTTACCAATATACTGTGATGAGGATATTTTTACATGTATTTTTTATGTGCATTTCATAATTAGCAACATCATATTGGTATCATTATGATAATGATATTGCTGTTTGAGACAAGGCATTATGATGTATTTTGGAGAAATCATTTATATATTTGCTCCAGGCACACCTGCAAGTGTTGAGCGTTTTGTCAGGGATTTGAATAGGAATGAATTTAACATAAAGTTAACAAGCACTGTGAGCTCAGAAGAAATCAACAGTTTGGATGTGACAATATATGTTAAAGATGAGAGGCTGCAAAGTAAGATCTTTCATAAACTAACCGCGGAAAACACAGTTCTCCATGCTAGACGTTTTCACACGGTGAGCTTAAAAAGAGCTATTACATACGGCGAGACACTGAGAATCAAGAGAAACTGTACTGCGGAAGGAAAAACCTTCCAAGCACAACAAAAGCTAGTTAACATATTCAAGCAAATGGGATATTCTGAATTAACTTTGATAGCTGCTAGGAAGCAAGCACATACAATGAAGAGGAAGGAGCCCAGCATTTAGAAGAGGACAAAGAGTAAAAAGAAACAATCTTACAGTGAGAAGATATTTATAACTAACTATAATGCAGAATGGAAGCAAGTTAGAGTAATAACATCAAAACATTGGCACTTGGTAAAAAGTGAATCCATAATTGGAGAAAATGTCCAAAAAAACTGCTGATTACTTAAGGAAAGGAAAATTGATGAGGGTAGCCCTAGTCTACACCAACTCTGAGAGAAGTGCCAAAACTATATGGCTAACTAAGAGTAAGGGGTTTAGAAAATGCACGAAGTGTGAAGGATGCCAATATGGCATAAACAAAACAGATTACACTACACCATTTTGAAAGCACCCAGTAAAGATTAGGGGAGCCTTTAATTGTAAGACCGATTATGCAGTATACCTGCTTACCTGCCCAGGCAATTTAGCATATGTAGGAAGCACAGTGCATCAAGTACATAGGCGCATTTTACAACATCTATGTGCTATTAAGAACCTTGATAAGGCATAACCCCATGCCACTTTGATTTGGCACACAGAGGAGAGGTAGAGGAACTTCGCTACTTCGTGGTTGATCATGTCCCCAAGAATTTGAGAGGAGGTAACAGGGAAAAAATACTCTGATAATTAGAATTGAGATATATACCCGATTTAGACAGTAAAAACCTGAAAAGGTTAAACATGGAAGAGGAGCTACATACTTTCCTGTGATCTTTCTCAAGATAGAAACACTGTTTTATATGGTTAGATGCGTATAACCCTTGTTTAACTGGGTTATAAAATAATTTTTTGTGATAAGTTAATATTGGTGGTTAGAACTTGATGACACGAAGGTACCCCACTTAAGGTAGACCACTGTGTAACTTGTGGAATAATATGAGAAGAAACAGCGTATAAAACTGCAACGTATGTGCATGCGCCAGGAATACAACCCTACTTAGAAGTGACAATGATTACTATAGATACCTATGTGTGTCATCCAACTATGGAAGGATTATTCAACTAAAGCATGTGCTGCTAGCTGCTTAGCGTATCATATTTTATGCACTGAATCTAATCAGCATGACATGAGATGAGTGATTGGTTAAGGGATCACTGATGAATGTAACTTTTCAGAGGAATTAACACATTCTACATTTTAATCACTGACACAATTAATGTTTTTTAAATGGCCAGCACAATGTAAAGCATTGACATAAGTTGTGATTTACTGTTTGTGTTTATGAAAAAGACCCTTGTAGTCGATAGTAAGAATTGGTGCCTGTGCAGCACACCTTAGCGTTCTAGTGTTTAAATCTGTTGATGATAAAACTAGAATGAACAATATTTGAAAGATGGAATTTTAGAAGTGTATTTAAAGGGTAAATGGTCAACATATCGAATTCAAAACATAGACAAACCAAAATATCGAGTCCAAAATATAGAATGGACAAAATATTGAATGGACAGAATATAGACATCAAAAATATCGTTTTGAAGGTAAGTAATGTAATATCGAATATAAAAATATAGACAGTCAAAATATCGAAGTACATAATATAGTTTATTAAAAATATCGAATTTTTAATAATATCGCAATTTTTTAAGTGTTTTTTATGTTACTATATGTGTGAAGAGTGTATATATTTTTGTAATTTATTTTAAGTAATTCATTTTATGTTATTTAATTATTGTGTAATTTAATTCTGTAGCGGGTTGTGGGTTTATAGGGGAATAGGGTGGAAAGTAATTTAATTATAATTAAATAAATATGTTAAATAATTAATTAGTATTTATTTAGAATACATTGTTAATTAATTTTTAAGTCATAATTAATTAATTCTTAATTGATAATTATTTTTTATTAATTGATTAATTGATAATTATGTGAATTAAATTAATTTATTTTCTGTAGCGGGTTGTGGGTTTATAGGGGAATAGGGTGGGAAGTAATTTAATTATAATTAATTAAATATGTTAAATAATTAATTGGTATTTATTTTGAATACATTGTTAATTAATTTTTAATTGGTAATTAATTAATTCTTAATTGATAATTAATTTGTATTAATTGATTAATTGATGATTATGTGAATTATATTAATTTATTTTCACTAGAGTGGGAATAGTAAAATTTACCCATATGCTATCCAACGCTTTCTGGAGTAGGAATAGTAATTTTTACCCCTACGCTATCCAACGCTTTCCCTACTGTTGCACTCTCTGGAGTGGGAATAGTAAATTTTACCCCTACATTATCCAACGCTTTCCCTACTGTTGCACTCTCTGGAGTGGGAATAGTAATTGTTACCCCTACGCTATCCAATGCTTTCCCTACTGTTGCACTCTCTGGAGTGGGAATAGTCATTTTTACCCCTACGCTATCCAACGCTTTCCCTACTGTTGCACTCTCTGGAGTGGGAATAGTAATTTTTACCCCTACGCTATCCAACGTTTTCCCTACTGTTGCACTCTCTGGAGTAGGAATAGTAATTTTAACCCCTACGCTATCCAACGTTTTTCCTACTGTTGCACTCTCTGGAGTAGGAATAGTAATTTTAACCCCTACGCTATCCAACGTTGTTCCTACTGTTGCACTCTCTGGAGTGGGAATAGTAATTTTTACCCCTGCGCTATCCAACGCTTTCCCTACTGTTGCACTCTCTGGAGTGGGAATAGTAATTTTTACCCCTATGCTATCCAACACTTTCCCTACTGTTGCACTCTCTGGAGTGGGAATAGTAATTTTTACCCCTACGCTATCCAACGCTTTCCCTACTGTTGCACTCTCTGGAGTGGGAATAGTAATTTTTACTCCTACGCTATCCAACGCTTTCCCCACTGTTGCATTGTGTGGAGTAGGAATAGTAATTTTAACCCCTACGCTATCCAACGTTTTCCCTACTGTTGCACTCTCTGGAGTGGGAATAGTAATTTTTACCCCTGCGCTATCCAACGCTTTCCCTACTGTTGCACTCTCTGGAGTGGGAATAGTAATTTTTACTCCTACGCTATCCAACGCTTTCCCCACTGTTGCACTGTGTGGAGTAGGAATAGTAATTTTAACCCCTACGCTATCCAACGTTTTCCCTACTGTTCCACTCTCTGGAGTGGGAATAGTAATTTTTACCCCTGCGCTATCCAACGCTTTCCCTAATGTTGCACTCTCTGGAGTGGGAATAGTAATTTTTACCCCTACGCTATCCAACGCTTTCCCTACTGTCGCACTCTCTGGAGTGGGAATAGTAATTTTTACCCCTACACTATCTAACGCTTTCCCTACTGTTGCACTCTCTGGAGTGGGAATAGTAATTTTTACCCCTGCGCTATCCAACGCTTTCCCTATTGTTGCACTCTCTGAAGTGGGAATAGTAATTTTTACTCCTATGCTATCCAACGCTTTCCCTACTGTTGCACTCTCTTGAGTGGGAATAGTAATTTTTACCCCTACGCTATCCAACGCTTTCCCTACTGTTGTACTCTCTGGAGTGGGAATAGTAATTTTTACCCCTACGCTATCCAACGCTTTCCCTACTGTTGCACTCTTTGGAGTGGGAATAGTAATTTTTACCCCTACGCTATCCAACGCTTTCCCTACTGTTGCACTTCCAGGAGTGGGAATAGTAATTTTTACACCTCCGCTATCCTACGGTAATAATATTGTGTATTTTTTTATTAATATTATGTTAATATATATATATATATGTTTTAACAGATATGATTGTATTTTTTTTATATAAGTTAAATTCGTTATTTAATATTTTAAGGTAATTTAAGTATTTTTAAGTATATTTTAGCTATTTATTTTTAATATTTTTTAAATTTTACATTAATTTTAAGAAATGCGATATTTTTATAATGTATATATATATAAACGATATTTTGGGGTCGATATTTTGGTACTTACCTTTTTGGAGATAGGAATTCGATATTTTGTCTGTCGATATTTTGGAATCTATATTTTGGGTAGTCTATATTTTGTCCCTCGATATTTAGTCAGTGATCCTATTTAAAGACATGGAAAATTATTTTTTGTTATTACTCCCTTTTGTTGCACAATTGCACTTTGCATGATAAAACTTCTATGTGACCAGAGAAGGCCCCTAAGCTCTGCAGCACATATTGTCCCACCCTTAGAGGCCCTGTACCCTGATACAGACACACTGCCTTTGCAGGCTGAGTGCCTTGGTGCAGAACTAAACAGAGAGTCAATATGGCACACATCCCTGTGTGCCATGCCCACAAACACACTACACTGTCATACCTCAGTCACCCCTCCAGCTGGGTGCACTATGCCAGTGTTGTGGGCACAGGTGCATGAGCACTGTGCCCCTACAGTACCCAGGGCCATTCCTGGGCACTGTAAGTACAGTGATGCCATTAAGAGTATATGGGGCTGGGAGGTTGTCATTACGAGCTCCACAGCAGCATAAGGGCTACCCTGAAGACTTAGAAGTTTGGTACCACACTTCTCAGCACATTAAACCCACACTGATGCCAGTGTGGGATTTAATCTAAAATGCACTACAGAGGGCATCTTGGAGATGCCCCCTGAAACATAACCAACTCCCAGTGTCCTGACTGCGTGGCTACTGAGGCTGCCACCACCAGACATGTTACTGGACTCCTGGGTCAAGAGCTTGCCGCTCTCAGGGGCCTGAAACAATGCACATCCTGGGATGAGGTGCCAAGCCTCCTCCCCCAGGATGGGCAGGGGAAGCTTCAAAAGCATGCCGCCTTTTGTGAGCTTCTCCATGCCAATTGCTGTACTCAGCAACTGGCCCCCACTGGTTCCGACCCCCACTCTGGCGGGAAGACAGGCGGAAAACCCTAAGTGAGGAAAGGGGGTGTGACTTCCTCTGCCAACCCCACCCCTCAGGTGGGAGAGGTGAGGTGAAGCATAACTCTGGGCTCCCACCATCTCCCACAGGAGAGGAGCAGGACAGGGGGTGTACTCACCCCAGGACAGGGACCCATTGGTCCCTGCCCTTGCCCTACCTGTAATGCCCCTAAATGTAGTACTTAGGGGCACCGTGAACCTTCCTTCCTCAGATCCCGATTATGAAACAAGAAGAAGAACAAGAAGAAAGATGACCTGCTGTGCAGCTGCTAACAAGAGGACAACACCAACTGACTTGGCCCCAGCCCTACCGGCCTGTTGATCTTTGAACCTGCTCCTGCTAAAACCCGGCATCTCCTGTGGTCAGCAACCTCGAAAAGCCCGGAGGACCTGACTGCCTTGCTCATCTAAAGACTGGGACTCCCATGAGCAGTGGTTCTGCTCAAACAGCAACAACCCCTGGTACCAGCCAGGAACCGCGAAGCCAGCACATTCTGCACCCACCGAGCCCGGCCTGTGCCTGAGTGGACAAAGAACATGAGGATGTCCTCGGGCGACTGTGACCATGAATCCAGCCCCCAAGGACCCTCCTCAATGATCCTGACGACGCTGCAGCCTCACAACAAGGGACCCCTCCAACCGCGACTAGCTGAGGGTAAGATTTCCCGACACCAAAAGACACCCCTGCACCCGGCACCCCACGGCCCCCTGTGCCCAACTCCTGGGTGTCTACCTATCCTACAACATCCCAACTTACGTCTCGAAGTGGTGGTCGCACCTGAAGAATCTCCGTTCCCGAGCCTGCACCCTTTGTTCCACTTCCAGCTTTCCCATTGAATAACATTGGGCGCCCGAAGGCCCAAAAGCACCCTGCACCAGCCGCCCGAGTGCCAGTGGAAAGGCAAAAACTATCCTATCTTACTTCCCCTCTTGCCCTGTGTAAGTAATCAAGAGGTCGGCACCCACAGCTGTATGGCCTGCCCGCTAGCAGCCACCAAATGAAGGCCACCTATCCTCCATGTGATAACATTGGGCCTACTCTTTCTGCACCCGGCTACCATTGCGCCGCTGAGGGTGTAACAACTGTACTTACCTGACCCTGGGAGAACCTTGAGTCTTACCCCAGAACCTTAACTCTGTCAGTCGAGTACTTACCCAAAGACCGATAACTTGATTTTCTCCATAGGGTAACATTGGCTGGTTTTCACTTGAAATTTCTTCTAAGTGTCGAGTTTTGCAACTTTGAAATATTCCTGAAAAAATCGTTCGAACACCGAAAAGTAAATTACTCACCTGCTATCAGGAGAGATCCTAGTGCTAGATCTTTTCTGAATCATTTTGTCCACCATAAACGTGGAAGGGTATACTCAGACATGAGTCCCTTGCTCACTGCTCCATCAGGATTCAAGCAAGCCGGGCCGACGACGCCTGGAATGGCAGAAACCGGTCCCCGGAAGCTTGTCTCCTTTCTGGTGAAGAATTGGCTTGGTAGTTTGGTCTGCCCTGTTCCCATGATGCACTGGGCCAGGGACAGACTAATTTGCATATAGCCAGGTTCTGAGCTGGGATGGGGCAGTGAGCTAAATAACGGTGATGGATCAAGCCCTGATCTTTGGACTGGGTAAGAGTGGTCTGCTTAATTCAGACACTCTGTTCATCACCACCCCCTTTTCTGAATCATTTTGTCCACCATAAGCGTGGAAGGGTATACTCAGACATGAGTCCCTTGCTCACTGCTCCATCAGGATTCAAGCAAGCCGGGCCGACGACGCCTGGAATGGCAGAAACCGGTCCCCGGAAGCTTGTCTCCTTTCTGGTGAAGAATTGGCTTGGTAGTTTGGTCTGCCCTGTTCCCATGATGCACTGGGCCAGGGACAGACTAATTTGCATATAGCCAGGTTCTGAGCTGGGATGGGGCAGTGAGCTAAATAACGGTGATGGATCAAGCCCTGATCTTTGGACTGGGTAAGAGTGGTCTGCTTAATTCAGACACTCTGTTCATCACCACCCCCTTTTCTGAATCATTTTGTCCACCATAAGCGTGGAAGGGTATACTCAGACATGAGTCCCTTGCTCACTGCTCCATCAGGATTCAAGCAAGCCGGGCCGACGACGCCTGGAATGGCAGAAACCGGTCCCCGGAAGCTTGTCTCCTTTCTGGTGAAGAATTGGCTTGGTAGTTTGGTCTGCCCTGTTCCCATGATGCACTGGGCCAGGGACAGACTAATTTGCATATAGCCAGGTTCTGAGCTGGGATGGGGCAGTGAGCTAAATAACGGTGATGGATCAAGCCCTGATCTTTGGACTGGGTAAGAGTGGTCTGCTTAATTCAGACACTCTGTTCATCACCACCCCCTTTTCTGAATCATTTTGTCCACCATAAGCGTGGAAGGGTATACTCAGACATGAGTCCCTTGCTCACTGCTCCATCAGGATTCAAGCAAGCCGGGCCGACGACGCCTGGAATGGCAGAAACCGGTCCCCGGAAGCTTGTCTCCTTTCTGGTGAAGAATTGGCTTGGTAGTTTGGTCTGCCCTGTTCCCATGATGCACTGGGCCAGGGACAGACTAATTTGCATATAGCCAGGTTCTGAGCTGGGATGGGGCAGTGAGCTAAATAACGGTGATGGATCAAGCCCTGATCTTTGGACTGGGTAAGAGTGGTCTGCTTAATTCAGACACTCTGTTCATCACCACCCCCTTTTCTGAGATCTTTGAGCCCAGCACTGACCTTCAAAAGTAATTATAACTGTACCTTACTGGTAACTTGATTTTCCTACACATTGCCTGGAAATTTTTTTTCTAAGTGTCGATTTTCAAAACATACAAATATTTCTTAAAAATCGCCTATGTAATAAAAATGATTTCTTTCCACTGTTTACAGGAAATGCACCAGGGCTGAATCCAGGATCCAGCCCTGAGTAAGAAAAACATTCGTAAAGTGATTTTATTGCCTTTTCTTAAAACTTCCCCCTGAGCTCAATGTTATTTTGTGTTTAACTTGTGTTGCATATTGCAACAACTGTATCCATTGCATTCAAAAGTCCATTGCTAAATGAAAGTATTATATTGCAGCATCTCATTCTGAGAAAGTATTTATGGCACCTACTATTGGCTCTAAAATAAAACAACTATATATTTTTATATACAAAACAATTAGCCTAGAGTTCAGTTCTTGAGTGTGTGAGACCATTTGCTGACTGAGTGTGTACAACAAATGCTTTACACTGTCCTCTGATACTGCCTTACTGCTCGACCAAGCTACCACTTTAGAGAGTAAGGTTATATCTAACTTTAGCCTCTGTCATACCTCTGGGGACTGTGGACTGAATCTTACTTGGGTCCAGTATATACAGAGCCACTTTCTTACATAATCTGAGCCTAACTGTAACTTCCCTGTAATATTTATTTTTTTCAGTGAATTTATAAGGTTTTTTTAATTTTATTTCCTAACTATAACGTCCCTGTAGCCTTTGTTTTTTTCAGTGAATTTCAATGTTTTTAATGTTATTTCCTAAATATAATGTCCCTGTAAACGTTGACTTTTTTTTGTGAATTTCTAAGTTTTTTTTTACATTTTATTATTGTAACTGTAACCTTAGAGGATAGATATGTGAGTGGCTGTATGTGTTGTTGAGTGGGTGAGAGTGGCTATATGAATGTGTGAGTGAGGTCTGAGTGGGTCTGTGAGTGGGTGTGTGAATGTGTAAGTGGGTCTGTGAGTGGATGTGTGAGTAGTTATGTGTCGTTGAGTGGGTGTGAATTGCTATATGCGTGTGTGAGTGGATCTGTGGGTGTGTATGTGAAGGCCTGTGTGGGTCTGTGAGTGGGTGTGTGAGTGCCTGTGAGGGTCTGTGAGTGGGTTGGGTTTCTGAGTGTCTGTGTGGTTCTGTGAGTTGGTGTGTGACTGTCTGAGTGGGTCTGTGTGTAGGTTTGAGAGTGTATGAGTGGGTCTGTCACTGGGTGTTTGAGTGTCTGAGTGGGACTGTGAGTAGGTGTGTGAATGCCTGCGTAGGTCTGTGAGTGGGTGTGTGACTGTCTGGGCGGGTCTGTAAATTGGTGTGAAAGTACCTGCGTGGGTGTCTGAATGAATCTGAAAGTCTTTTTTTTCAAAGTGCATCAAGATTTGCGTATCCATCATAAATTTAAATGGGGTGCTGTGCTGCGACTCGCGGGGAATTCGTAGATTCCTGAAATGGCAAAAAAAAGATAGAAGTCAATATTGTACCCAACATAGGTAACTCTGACATTCCTCTAACACACCCATGGGGTCAGGGTAACTCTACCCTGACCCCTTTAATCATTTTGCAGAGATATTTTAAGGCCCCAGGACCAATCCCTGATACTTAAAATGGTAGCTACAATGTCTCGGTCAGGTTGTGGTCAGTCAATCACTGTGTTGCTGGCGGTGTGTGACTTCGTAGATCCACTGCGGGGATTCATTGTGGGTTCGCGTCCGTAGATATCTATATTTGTTTGTCTTTAATTACTCTGCAACCACTGAATGGATTTACACCAAATCACAAAAAGGGCTCTTTCTGGACCAACAGCTACCTCTCTGCCATATTTGGTGTAATTCCGCCTAGTAGTTCGAGATGTCGTCATGTTCAAAATCGCTATGAGAAATTGCATAGCAAATGCACATTTTTTGAGCCCCCTCTTTTTCTTGGCCCCGCTTGACGGATCACTCTGAAACTTTCCATTCAGAACTATATATACTGTGCCACTTTTTGGGGGGAAACTTCGTGAAGATTTGTCAAATGGCACCAAAGTTATAAGCAAGTTAAAAACCGCTATTCCTTTTGAAACTAGGTCCTACCTATAGCTACATACTGGTGACTGCCAGTAGGTAATATATATATTCCCCAGTTTCAAAGTATTAAGCAAAACGGTGTAGCTTAATGGCTAGGGCGGCCAGCTTTGAAGCTGGGGAACGAGGTCCGAGTCCGGCGGGAGGATCAAACATCTTGCGATTGTGTGCATATAACTAAATTTCCCTTTACCTAAAAATGAATGTGTCGTTCTGTAATGCAGCTGGCGCTCATGTAAAGCGCTCTGACACCTTCGGGTCAAGTCTGCACTATATAATACTGCAAAAAAAGCTTTTCTAATGGAAACTAGGTCCTACTATAACTACCTACTGTTGACTGTCAGTAAGTGTATTACCTACTGACAGTCGCCAGTAGGTAGTCATAGTTAGGACTATGTATCCATAGGAAAAGTGTTATTTTGTTTTGCCAATAACTTTGGCACTGCTTGACGAATCTTCACATAATTTTTTGTACGTTTTCTTTTTTTGGTTGAGCTACTGTGAAGAAATTTTTAGGGTGATCTGTCAAGTTGGGGCTGAAGAAAGGGGGTCCCAAAATGTGTTTTCCACATGCATTTTCCCATAGGGATTGTGAACACGACTACAGCCAGAACCGCTGAACGGAATGACAGCAAATTTGGCAGAAAGCTACATGTTGGTCCAGAAAGCCTGCTTTTGTGATTTTGTGTAAATCTGTTCAGTAGTTTTAGAGACATTTAAGTTAAAAAAATATAGATATCTGTGTGCGCGGATCCTTGCAGTAGACCCGTGCATCCGCAATCCCAGTGCTGAAATTTGATTGGTTGCTAACACTTTAACTAGGAAGTGTTGGCAGCCAACTCAGGACTCGCCTTGAAGCCGAGTCCCACAAAGAATTTTAAAAATGAAGAAAAGGGGCACGGTAGAAATACCCTGACTCCCCAGATATGGTAAGGGCGGTCCCACAGGGACTCCGCCCGGCAATCAAAAGAGATTTTGTTTTCAATTTTGAAGCAAATTAGTGGATTTGTGGCAAAATTTGGATAAAAAACAGTGCAGGTTGCTACGCTTCTTTTAAGTCAAGCCCCCGGGTGAGCCAAGTCCCAGAGGCATATGAAAAATAAAGGAGGGGTGCATGGGGCTCCCCTCCTAGGGTTTAATTAAACCCTGGAGACCACCACCTCCCCAGGGGTTCTTTACTTATTAAATGGGGGGCCTTTCGGACTCCCCCAACCCCAGGAACCACCACCTCCTGGTGGCTTTCCAAGAAAAAATTTGGGGGCTGAGTGTGGACCCCCCCCCCCCCCACAGCATCGGGGGCTTCTACCTCGCCGGAGCTTTAACTTTAATGAATGGGGGGGGAATGGAGACCCCTCCAGATCCAAGGACAGCCTTTGCCCTGGATGTTTCAGACGTTAAAGGCAGGGGGCTGTGCGGATCCCCCAGTAGCCACAGGGACCACCACCTCCTCTGGGCAAATTCTAAAACAGGAGGAGGGCAGCAAGGCCCCTCTCATGGAGCCAAAGTTGGCCCTGGGGACTGCCACCCCCCAGGGCGGCTCCTGCTATGTCCCGGGGTTCCCACCCCCAGGACATAGATGTTTGCTATGGCTTGGCGGGAGCTTTGAACTGTAAATCACGAGGTGAGCAGTTCATACATTGATGAAAACCATAAATACTTGCATGAAGAGATTGTGATGGTCTCATCAAGCGTTATGAGTAAGGATAATGGTCAACCTGTTTCATGCCCTGTTGTGTCATAAAGATCGTGGCATTTCTTCAGGACCTGGATACCCTACTTGCTACAATGGAGAAAGGCGTTCCTCATCCTTCTCTCCGTCTCCTCCACCAGAAAATCAGCTCATAGCCTAACTCTCTCCATCACACCATCCCTAGTCTTTCCAGGCAGAGCCACCATCACTATTTACAATAACGGGATTGTCCTAGCACAAGCTACAGACAGGAACCTGGAACTGTTAGACAACTTGTTCGACACCTTCAAAGAACACCTCTCCAACTCACGGACCAACACTCATATCTCCCCCAGTCCCACCAACCATGACCTCACAGCTACATACTCCTCAATCAGGGGCACACCTACCACCCCAGACCTCCCATCCCCCACCCACATTCCCACTATCCCAACTCAGCTCTCAAGCATAGACACAGATCGCTCCCCCTCATACACCACTCACACCCCCGCCCCTTCTACCAACTCGCGGACCTCCACACATACCTTCAACACTCCTATCACACCTATAGCGAGCATTAACACCCCGCTCACGGCTAACAGCACAGCTCCCACCCTTAACACACCTAACTTAGTCCAGTACCAGAATAACACGCACTCCGACAAATCCCCCCCTTTATCCCCCCCATTCTCAGTCCCCATTACCCTCTAACCAACTACGCAGAACATACCTCCTCTCTGAATTTAACCCCCACCCCCTCAACAGGATCATCTCCAATGACGCTTCCCCTCCCACTCTCAGCCCCCACTATCCTCCCTGCACCCCCACCACGGCTATCAGTCTCCCAGACTACACCTTGACCCCCCCGCCTACCACCAACGCCCTCACTCTCACCACCAACGTCCTCCCTACCTCATCCACACCCCTCCCACCCAAAAGCTTTCCCCTCCCTAACTCCATCCCGCACACCAACACAACGCAGACCTGCTCGAACACCAGCCCTCTCCCCCAGCTGCACACGAATTCCCTTGTCAGCCAATCACCGCTGACTGCCACCACCACCCCCACCACCACCCCACGATGGACTACAACATGGCCAGCCTCACACAGATAAAAGAAGACATACACACCATCAAAGAACTACTTTCTACACACCCTATACACCCCTCACCCACCCCAACATTCCCTCCCAACTTGTCCCCTACTCCGCCGGCTGACTCCCTCACTCAACACGCCCCACACCGGGCGTCAATCCCTGCTCATAGGCGCAGCGACTGCCCTCGGCCCCCGCATCACCCTTGCAACGCCCCACGCAACTACACCGCCCCGCCCAACTTGTCCCCCACCCTTCCGACTAACTCTCTCACTCAGCTATCCCCCAATCTGACCTCAATCCCAGGTCGTAATCGCTACAACCGCCCTCGTCGCACGCACAACTCTTCTTCTGACCTCGACACACTCACCCTTCTCCGCTCCTATGACCAAGCCCCCCAAAATAACACAACCACCCCACACCTCAACATTCCCACGATACACTCAAATCCCCTTAGGCCGCCCACACTAAACAGCAGATTCTCCATCCCCAATAACCTGAGAAAAGTCCCTCTCTCTCTAGAACCATCTACCGCCCTCAACACACCCCGTCTCAAATGCACTCTTCTCAACTGCAGCTCAGCCAAGAAACATTCCGCCGCCATTGCTGACCTCCTCTTATCGCGGGACCTTGACCTAATCATCTTGTCAGAAACCTGGCTAACTGAATCTTCGACACCTATAATGGACATATTGGTTCCTCCCGACTACCACATTATCAGGCTCGACAGAACAGGCAAAATAGGTGGTGGAATCGCATGCATCTACAGGAACAACCTCTCTGTTCAGAAAGTCAACTCCACCTCCCTACCATCCCCAACATCCTGGGAATACATCTGCCTTGACATTATGAGTGAGGGCAAACCGATATGCGCGCTTCACAGCATTTACCACCCACCCAGGGACAACTTCACTTTTTGCCAAGAAATAATGGAGTTGATCTCAACCAATTCCGGACGGCAACTCATCCAAATATACCTTGGTGACTTCAACCTCCACTGGAACGATCGCAACGACGCAGTGGTAAATAGTCTTAAAAATTTCCTTGATGCCCTTAACCTCACCCAAATATGCAACGGCCCAACCCACGAGAAAGGTTCTACCCTCGACCTGATCATCTCCAAAGAGGACTCTATCCAACTCGAGTCCATCCAACTCTGTGACTGGTCAGATCATCATATTGTCACATTTTTTATCAATGAAAAAGTCAAAGTTAACCCGGCTCAACTCTCCAAGCCCAAAGTCTGGAAAAGAGACTCGAAAAAGCTCAACCCAGGCTCTTTGCCCCCTAACAGTTGCAACCTCCTACTGCCACCGACAAGCGCTACAGACGTCCAAACTCTGACTGACCACTATCTCAACGCTATGACATCTATAATTAATGAGGCTGCACCTATGGAGCTGAAAAGAGTCTCTACTAAAATCTCCAAACCATGGTACGACGGGAGTCTCAATGAGGATAGACGAGACATGCGAATGGCAGAGCGTACCTGGAGATCAGCCCCCTCTGCAATGCACCTAAAAGAGCTGAAGAAAAAGAGAAACGCCTACTTCAGGAAAATAAAACGCTCAAAATCAGACTTCTTCAGCCTCCAACTCGACCAAGCAAAAAACCGCCCGAGAAAACTGTTTGAGCTAATCAAAACACAATCCAAGGAACAACCCCAACCGCTCAACACTAGGTGTGAGGCACCCTCCTGTGAAGACTTCGCTGCTTTCTTCATCCAAAAAACTGACAAAATAAAAAGCGATCTCCTCATTGACGCAAGCCTCTACTCCAAACCCCAACGCCTAGCACCCACTGAACCAAAAAACAATGCTACATGGTCAACCTTCGGCACATACTCGGAAGAAGAAATTGGCAAACTGCTCAGTACCCTGAAACCATCCAATCACCTCACGGACCCCCTCCCTGCCTCCGCAGTAAAAGACTTTACCCCTTTGCTTCTCCCTCTCTGGACTAAAATTATCAACAGCTCACTCCAACAAGGAAGCATACCTGACTCTCCCAAAATTGGACAGGTCACACCTCTACTAAAGAAACCTACAGCCGACCCCTCTGATCTTAACAATTATCGTCCCATCACCAATATTCCTACTCTCGCCAAACTACTGGAAAAATGCGCACAACTACAATTGACTAAACACATTGAGCAATTCGATCTCCTCAACGCCCACCAGTCAGGCTTCCGAGCAGGACACAGCACAGAGACTGCTATGACTCACATAATCGACGACGCACTTCAAATGCTAGACCAAAACGACACCTGCCTCCTCATCCTTCTAGATCTCTCTTCAGCATTCGACACCGTTAAACATGAGAATGTACTAGAACTACTAAATACAAGAATGGGTTTATCTGGAACTGTTCTCAAGTGGTTCACTTCCTTTCTTCACAACAGGTCGCAGAAATTCAAGAGCAACAACCTGATGTCCTCGCCAATACCTGTGACGCTAGGCGTCCCCCAAGGATCCTCCCTATCCCCAACTTTGTTCAACCTAGTCATGGAACCTCTCACCTCCTTGCTACAAGCATCCAACGTAAACTTTCACATGTACGCCGATGACACTCAGCTATATCTCAAGTTACAATCCCCCAAAGACATCTTACGTCTGAACTCAACGATCAGGAGCACCCAATCTTGGCTGGCTGATAACCACCTCAAACTAAACGCTATGAAGACTGAGTTCCTTCTGATCTCACCTCCCACGAAAATATCTACCACACAAACATGGCTTAAGCACCTAACAGCACTCAATGTCCAACCGACCATAGTGGATTCAGCAAAATCTTTAGGCATAACACTTGACACCAACCTCAACATGCAGCAACATATCAGCAAGGCAACAAAGGGAGCGAACTTCCAGATCAATACTCTGAGGAAACTTAAACCCTACCTCCCAGCCAAAGACTTCCAAACAGCAGTACAATCGCTAGTCATCCCACGTATTGAATACGGCAGCACCGCCCTCTGCGGACTCCCCCTAACTACTACCGCACCACTAAGAGCTTCTCTGAATGCTGCAGCGAGACTCATCACTGGGTCAAAAAAGCACTCCCACATTACCCCTGACTTGAAATCCCTGAACTGGCTGCCTTTTGAAGCCAGAATACAGCTGAAAATCGCCTGCATGACACACAAGGCGATACACCTAAACTCACCCGGCTACCTCGCTCAGAAACTGACAATCTCTGGGGGAACTAGAAACACGAGAGGCACAAACAATCTTCTGCTGAAACCTCGAAGATTCCGGAAGGAAAAAACTTACAAGCGCTCCTTCTCAGGATTGGCGCCTAGGATTTGGAACTCACTCCCTCCCGAAACCAGGCTTATCTCTTCCACTACACTCTTTAAAAAAGAAGTAAAAGCTATCCTCATGGCTAAATACACTTGATCTATCATCTCGAACTCTGTCAACACCTTGCACCGATCTGTTTTGCATGCTTGACTCATTTACTTATTTGTATTGTTGTTTTATTACTCACGTGATGGCTTGCAGCCACCTATTTGTACTATGTGATCTATTGATTTATTGTTTGACTATGTTCCCTCATGTACCCCTCTATGTAAAGCGCTCTGATATCTGTGAAGATCGTGTTCGCGCTATATAAAACTTTGAAAATAAATAAATAAATAAATGGAGGGGTCGTTCATCTATATGTGTGAAAATATAATAAATAAGCCCTCACCAAAATAAACCAACTGCAACAAGGTTCCTCCTGAGTGGGGACCGCGGCTGCAGGGGGAATGGGCCAGATGCTCCGGAGTCATGGGAAGCACAGTGGCGTCACGGCCGACTCATCTGTCGGGGTCACACTGCGCGACTGACCTACCCTCCTTGGATCTGGAGCGCTCCAGTCATAACGCTTGATGAGACCATCACAATCTCTTCATGCAAGCATTTCTGGTTTTAATCAGAACATGGAACCCGCTAATTAAAGTTAGTACAGCTAGTTCCCATAGTTATTTTCTAATTTTTTCACCCCACACTCTACTCAGTTTTGCAGATGCACCACATCTCCCACACACACCCACTTCGTCAACGACTAAAATCACAGGGAGAAGATCTACGGCAAAGGCCCCTGTGGGATCCGTTGGGCATTGAAGCACCGGCCCAACGAGGAGCTACCCTATGATGAAACATGACATCCCCGGGGTGTGTGAGGGCCCTTGCTTCTTAATGAGCTTTACCACTCCCACAAAGCCATAGCAAACACCCTGCTTCTAGCGAGCTAGAGCACAAAATATGCTCTAGCTTGCTGGAACCAGAGCACAATTACTTTTAGTCACAGGGAGCTGCCTTTGTAGCAGCTCCCTATGTCAAAAAGCAATGCCTGCTGGAGGCGGGGAGCTACCAGGTACTGCTGGGGCCTTCAGGCCCTAATGAAGAGTGGGTGTTCTGGGAACACCTACTTAAAGATTGGCAAGCCTGAGGGGTCCCCGGGGCCAGATTTGTCCTGGGGAGGAGGGCCGGGCAGCATCCACCCCATCTAGAAATGGTTGGGCCTCGGGGGATGGGTCCCCAGGGGCAAATTTGCCCGGGTAGAGGGTCTGCGCAGCTCCTCTCCCCATAAACTTTAAAAAATGCCAGGCCCTGGGAAATTGGGTCACCGGGGCCGAAATCGGCCAATGGAGTTTGGGCTGTGCAGCCCCCTCCCCTATTAGAGGTAGGCTGGGCCCCAAGGGATGGGTTCCCCAAATGCGAAATCGGCCCAGGGAGGCAGGCTTCACCAAACCCTCCCCTAAATATATATATAAGTCTGGGACCCAGGGATGGTGTCCCCAGGGCCAAAAATGGCTTGGGAGGGGCCGCGCAGCCCCCTCCCCCATTTGACTAGGCCTGGCCCTGGGGGATAGGGTTCCCGGGACTGAAATTGGCCAAGGGAAAAGGACCAATCAGTGATATCTTTTGAAAAGTCATCAGTGATGTCATATAAAATGTCATGAGTGATGTCACTGAGCATGACATGAGTCATGTAACTAAGCAGCGCATTCCGGGGTGTAAGTTATAGTTAACCTTTGGTTTTTTCAGTGATATACATATATATATATATATATATATATATATATATATATATATATATATATGCACCAAATAATTCCCACCACTTCCGGCGTGCGGCGAGGAAGGAACTCAGACCACCACAGCGAGTCAGGCAAGATGCAGATTTTATTTGCGCTTCTTCTCCAGCCTGCAACATACATATATAACGGAAATGATGGCTGAATAAAATCAAAATAGCAGCATGAAGTTGTGGTCTCGCCGTCCATTTTTTCCCCGGAGGAAGGGAAGTTCTAGGAGTGGCATTTATATATATATATATATATATATATATATATATATATATATAGAAAGAGAGAGAGAGAGAGAGAGAGAGAGATATTATTTACAGAGTCAGGATTGTCACCCATACAGACAGGGGACATATTTGAAAACAATGTAGGAGAACTTTGATGTGTCCCTTTAAAAGCCCTTTGTTTTGTAAAGCTAAAAATATGATAGATTGACATACATTTGGTATGGATCCTTGCCATCTGACGAGACATTTCCCACTCTACCTGCCGGTCCTACATCTTGCATGAGTAGATTATGCACGTCTTAATGCCAGAGAACTCAATATCAGCTACTTTTAAATTAGTTTGTTTGATATATATTATTTACAGAGGTTTGAGACGGTAGAAGTGCACCATTTACCCCTGCATAAAATAAGCTAAAATAAGAATTATTATGACAACTGCGGGCTTGTGCTGACTTAACCTTGTTGGGGTGTGTTGCTGTGGCCCCTGACTGCTAACCTTAATAGGAGCAAATCTTTGTGTACTTCGCCCACCTCTCGCGGCTCCCGCTCCGCGGGAGCCACTCGTTCCTGTTCTCTGTTTGCCAAGGGAGTGCTGCCTTTAACAACGTGGAGAACTGCTGCAGCGCTGAACTTGTTGCCGGACACCCACCCACAGGCTAGTTACGGGACTGCGAGGACCAGCTTGCTGAGCGGCGTTGATCGGCCGCAGCTGGTTCTCTTCCCGCCCTCGCTGCAGAATAAAATTGCTGTGGAGACCCTACCTGGTGGATTGTGCTGACTTAACCTTGTTGGGGTGTGTTGCTGTGGCCCCAGACTGCTGACCTTAATAGGAGCAAATCTTTGTGTACTTCGCCCACCTCTCGCGGCCCCCGCTCCCCGGGTGCCGCTCGTTCCTGTTCTTTGTTTGCCAAGGGAGTGCTGCCTTTAACAATGTGGAGAACTGCTGCAGCGCTGAACTTGGTGCCGGACACCCACCCACAGGCTAGTTACGGGACTGCGAGGACCAGCTTGCTGAGCGGCGTTGATCGGCCGCAGCTGGTCCTCTTCCCGCCCTCCCTGCAGATTAAAATTGCTGCGGAGACCCTACCTGGTGGATTGTGCTGACTTAACCTTGTTGGGGTGTGTTGCTGTGGCCCCGGACTGCTGACCTTAATAGGAGCACATTTTTGTGTACTTCGCCCACCTATCGCGGCCCCCGCTCCGCGGGAGCCGCTCGTTCCTGTTCTCTGTTTGCCAAGGGAGTGCTGCCTTTAACAACGTGGAGAACTGCTGCAGCGCTGAACTTGGTGCCGGACACCCACCCACAGGCTAGTTACGGGACTGCGAGGACCAGCTTGCTGAGCGGCAATGATCGGCCGCAGCTGGTCCTCTTCCCGCCCTCCCTGCAGAATAAAATTGCTGCGGAGACCCTAACTGGTGGATTGTGCTGACTTAACCTTGTTGGGGTGTGTTGCTGTGGCCCCGGACTGCTGACCTTAATAGGAGCAAATCTTTGTGTACTTCGCCCACCTCTTGCGGCCCCCGCTCCGCGGGAGCCGCTCGTTCCTGTTCTTTGTTTGCCAAGGGAGTGCTGCCTTTAACAACGTGGAGAACTGCTGCAGCGCTGAACTTGGTGCCGGACACCCACCCACAGGCTAGTTACGGGACGGCGATGACCAGCTTGCTGAGCGGCGTTGATCGGCCGCAGCTGGTCCTCTTCCCGCCATCCCTGCAGAATAAAATTGCTGCGGAGACCCTACCTGGTGGATTGTGCTGACTTAACCATGTTGGGGTGTGTTGCTGTGGCCCCGGACTGCTGACCTTAATAGGAGCAAATCTTTGTGTACTTCGCCCACTTCTCGCGGCCCCTGCTCAGCGGGAGCCGCTCGTTCCTGTTCTCTGTTTGCCAAGGGAGTGCTGCCTTTAACAACGTGGAGAACTGCTGAAGCGCTGAACTTGGTGCCGGACACCCACCCACAGGCTAGTTACGGGATTGCAAGGACCAGCTTGCTGAGCGGCATTGATCGGCCGCAGCTGGTCCTCTTCCCTCCCTCCCTCACCGTCATCTATTTTATTGGAAGCTAACCCGGGCACGCGGGATGCGCGCGGGCGTGCGCCGGGCTAAGCCCGGGCCCGTTTTAGCCCGTTGTAGACCGAGTGAGACTGGACCGGGCTCCCCCCCAGGTTCTGTGAGTTTCCAATCTCTAAGTCTATTTGACTCTACTACAAACTGTTAAGCCTTTCCTTTTACAGTTGTGTTTGTGATTCTGTTTATTGTGCTTAGCACCTTATCATGTCTACCAGAGGTTCCCGGAGCAAAACGGCAGCGGGTGGAGAAAAGTTGATTGGCCCATTGGATAGTTTTATCGTAAGGGCCAATTCGTTTATAGATCAAGAGATCATTCTTATGCAACGTAGAGTGCCCCAAGATCTGGCCCTGGCAAAGAGATCGTCCTTGGGTCTGATTGCTGCTGCTAGAACCCCAGTGCAGGCTAGAGAACCAGGCCTTGTACATACCCATGCTGACATACATAGTGTTCCAAATGAGGTTGATTTGTCGGTGTCCCAACTTCAAACCGACTCTCAATTAAGCCTGGGTCTGGAAAAGACCCCTGAATTAGTTATGAACTTAACACCAGTTGACAACAGCAATAGGCGGTCCAGGGGAAGGAGGGAGGGGGCCATACCAAAGAAAAAGGGAAAAAAGAACAACTTAAAGAAGCCTGGGGAGGTATTGGAATTTACCAATAAACTAAGAGAGGTACCAGACCAACTTTCACTAATAGGGGATGGTCAATCACCTTTCGTTGGGACAAATGGGGAGGTTAGCTTGGGTAGCGTTGAGGCTTCAGCCATTCTTTTTGGGGATTCTAAAGATGAAGAAGCCGACTGGCTACTTCTAACTAGAATGGGTGAGCTTCTCAAACTGTATCTCTCACCAATAGAAATCAGACTCCTAAATATAGAAAAACAGTTAGGCGACCTATGCACCTACACCAAGAATCAATCGAACTTTGTGGCTCCCAAAGTTGGGGCCAATAAACCTAATCAAGCAAACAAATCGAATAAACCAGCGGGTCCATTAGTCAAACAAACACCAACCCCTGTGGTTCCTGCAAAACCAAAGACCCCTGCAGTTACAGAGAGCAAGACGATAGATAAACCTACAAACCCTAGCACACACCGTACTGAAGAACAAAAAACTACTAGGCCCCTGTCTGTGCCTCCAGTCAGGGATTGGAATAGGGGTGCAGCAGATAGTAGGCTCGCTGTTAACTTGCCGCCTGAGGCGAGCCCCTATGTAGTTGTCATGACGGGGGTTCCAGAGCTGACTAACTATGTGGAGGAACCGACTTGGTGGTTAATGAACAAGGTTCACCACTGGCTAGATCAAAATAAACCCCTTCCACATAATCGGTCGAGCAAGATTGTAATGGTGCGCAGGGTACCCTGGGTAGGGCAGGAGAGGAAATCAACTCAGGGTGATTGCATTGTGATAAACGTTGAGGATCCCTGTATGGCCGACTACATTTGCTCTTGGAGAGGACAGGGTGGTATTGAAGGCATTGAAACTAAACGCCTTTCCTTTTTTTATCCACCTAGGAGCCGTTTGGACCCTGATTACGAGGGGAATTGGCATAGAATAGGCCGTCGAGACTGGGGAGGCGATTGGGGGGATTAGGGCGGGAACTTCAATAGAAACCTCAATAGGAATATTGCCTTCAGGGACTCTTGGAGAGGCATTCAGACTGCTAACAGATTCAGTTGCCTTGAGATGGTAGATTGACTGCCACCGGCTGCGGCAGACCTGTCTGGGCATTGGGAGGGGTGCATTGGATCCAATGAGGAGCTTAGACATATGGTCCTTGGTGATTTGGGGACTTCCTCTGGGGGGAGGGATGGGGTTGGATTATCATCGTCCATTAGTCCACCCGCCATAGACCAGGGGACGACTAGGCTGGAAGCATTGGAGAGTCACCATTCTAAGGAGACTGAAGCTAATATGTCAGCTAAAATTGAGTCATTAACCAAGTTTGTGGGGGATGATGGAGATAGAGAGAGAGCAGTTCACCCTTCCCGGTCTAGTTGTACGCTAATTACTGTTACGAAAGATTTAGGGACACCTCCTTATGATCAGAGGGTTAGGATGGGCCTACTATCTTGGAATATAGCGGGCCTGTCAAACAAAATAAAGGACCCTATTTTCCTGGCACTGGTTGGCAAATTTGATATAATTTGTCTCCAGGAATGCTGGGAAAAATCTGAGCTACACCTAGAGGGCTACCACACACATTTTTCTGCGTCACAGCCGAACAATAGAGGCAGACCCTCAGGGGGGTTATGTACTTTCATTTCTAATAGTGCCAACTTAAGCAGTAAATGTCTAAATAAGGGGGGAACAATTAATACCAGGTTCTCTCGATAAAGCCGGGTGAAAATCAGTCCATTACCCTGATTAACCTGTATAATAATATCCCAAAGGCTGACCAATATAGGGTCTTAGAAGATCTAAATGAGGCCTAACGTCGGGGAACAGGGCCTGAACAGAACGAACGATATATCATCGTGACGGGTGATTTTAACTGCCACCTATGCCCATATAGCCACACTGAGATATGTGGGTTGGTGAATCTTGAGGGCGACCCTTGCACTCACTTTGAGCATTCTGCGCTTGGGAATTTGTTTAACAATTTATTATTTGACTGGGACCTAGGTTTTGTAAACAAATTATGTAACCCACAGGTCAACTTTCAACCCACTTTTGTTGGGCGGGGGTCTCGGTCAGTTATAGATTATACACTGGTTTCTACAAGCTACCATCGCAGTGTTCTCTCATTTAATACTGAGCATATTGCGCTTAGTGATCATTTTCCCGTTAGTTCTAGCTTTGATGTAGGGCTGCGTGGAAGCAAAGCTCCAAACGTAGCCGCAAACTTATATTGTCATGGGATCTCGTTGACCAGAACTAATGGCTATGTAATTAAATGGAATAAGGTAAATCCCACAAATTTCCTGCAGAATTTAGTTGAGGGTCAGCTAGAGGATTTTAAGATTTGCCTTGAGGATATCCCCAATCCTACTAAGGTTAATGATGCATCCCATAAGATTTCTGCCAATATTAACAGTAAATTGACTGGTACAGCACGGGGAGAGGGGAACCGTAAAATTGAGGGATGGTTCAACCATGAGTGCACTAAAGCACACTCCAATTTAATACAAACTTTAAAAAAGACCCCAAGAAACGTGTTGGATATCAGATTAGCAAGGGCATTCTATAAGGCTACCCTACAAAAACGACGTAAGGATCTGAAGAAGGCAGCCTGGGGAGCATTATTAAAGGCAAGCTCTCTAAAAGATACAACTGCTTTTTGGAAAGCAGTAAATGCCCCTTTTTTCGTTGAAAGGAATGTTGACCAGGTGGAGATCGCTATAGAGGAGAATGTCTGGGTCAATTATTTTACTGAGCTCTACAAGCAAGATCCCCGGATCAGTTCTAGGCCATCAAGCCCTGTTCAGCCAAATATTGTAGAGCCTACTACTGCAGACCTATTCCCATTGAATGTAGTTTTTTCTTTACCAGAGGTGGAGTTAGCAATAGCAGAAAGTTCTAATAGTAAAGCCCCGGGTCCAGATGGTATCCCAATAGATATCTATAAAGACAACATCACCCTGTGGGCACCGCTCCTGACTAACGTGCTAAACAGCTGTAACAGCAAAGGCTTTCCAACAACGTGGCAGGAAGCTATTGTAGTACCTATATTTAAAAAGGGGGATCGTGATGATCCTAAATGCTATAGGCCTATCTCCCTCCTCGATTCTTTGATGAAGGTCGCTGGTAGAATTCTATTAAACAGACTGCAGATTTGGGCTGAGGACGAAGCTGTCCTCTCTAAATTTCAATATGGCTTCAGGTCTGGATTAGTCACTGTTGAACAGGGCCTAAATCTGGTCATGTTGATAGGCAAATACACTGCAGCTAAGAGGGGCAACCTATTTATGACATTTGTAGATCTTAGTTCAGCCTTCGATTGTCTGAACCACAACATCATGTGGGCAACTTTGGGAGATCTTGGCATTGACCCGAACATCCTTAACTTCCTAAAAGAACTCTATAGGGGAGCAGGAGCAAAAGTTCGTTATGGTAGGAATGGTGAATGCACTTCCAAATTTCCAATTAGGAAGGGTGTACGCCAGGGATGTATTTTGGCACCTATTCTTTTTAATTTCTATATTAATAGTGTGGCAGATCATTTAACTAAATTAGAGGTAGATTACCCCCAAATTGATGGTGAACCAGTGCCCATTTTACTATATGCCGATGATGCGGCTATTATGGTTAGAACCCAAGTAGGCCTCCAAAAGGCACTAACCTGCTTCTCAGCATACATGGGAGATAGGGGCCTTAAGATCAATGTCGGGAAAACCTTCACCATGTGTTGTTCAATACAGGCAAAAATTTCTTGCCACACACATTTAGGAAAGTCAAAGATAGGTTTAACTAATTCGTTTTCATATTTAGGGATCGTTTTTAATAAAAGGGGAAATTGTAACACTGCTAATAAGTCTAGGAATCTAGCCTTCTCACGTGCTATTGGTGCACTAAAGCAGTTTGCCAATAAATTAGGAGGCAGGCAGTGCACATTTTGCTCGATATATATAGAGCTAAATGCGTATCTACTGCGGTCTATGGTGCTGGCATCTGGGGAGTCGCAGATTGTCGAGAAATTCAAGCAAAGGAAAATGGTTTCTTGCGATATCTGCTTGCTGTCCCCAAATCCACCTCCACTTATGTCTGCCACAAGGAGCTGGCTGTGGTCTATATTTCAGATTTGATTAAGATCATCCCGGTGTTGTTATGGCACAAAATCTGGACCACTACAGACACTGTTTTCAACAGGGCGACTATCATGGATTGTATTAAACTAGAGGGATCTAAACAGATTCAATGGCTCTCCTATGTGCAGGAATTTCTTACAAATATAGGGTGCCAAGAATTCTATAATTCACCCTTATCAACGTCCTTAATTACAAGAAAAGCTTTGAAGGATTCCTGTCTTGCCTTCTTGGAAGATCAACGCTGGTCTTTAGAGGGAAAGAAGGCTTCTGTTATTTATCACCAGTGTTTGCTGCAGGGCCCTGGCCTGCAGCTCTACCTGTCACCTGACCAGACAAGCTACACCAGAATGCTTTTAACTCGTTTGAGAACTGGTAGCTTTTTTAGGATGTTAACTCTTCCCAACCCTA
Organism: Lissotriton helveticus; assembly: GCF_964261635.1. Taxonomy (NCBI): domain Eukaryota; kingdom Metazoa; phylum Chordata; class Amphibia; order Caudata; family Salamandridae; genus Lissotriton; species Lissotriton helveticus. The sequence goes on along the minus strand of NC_136067.1, from coordinate 1,541,774,622 downwards.
ATGACTGGTCGTTAACATTAGATAAGTGCCCGTGTGATGATTGCTCAAATCAATCTACTATTCATTGCGTTTTGTTCTGTAGATTTTATGAGTGGGGGCGGAAGAGATACCTACTACCTCTTTTGAGGTCCTGGAATTTGAGACAATGTAGACCCGCCTTACTTAAACTACTCACACTATCTGATGAAATGACTACTATTGCTGTATCTAAGTATTTGAAATTCGCAATCAGATGTAGATCTACTATGGGATAACTGCAGTGGCATATTTACAAACAAAAAAACTGTTTTTAGAGGGTATCCCATTATGAATTATGTCTAACTGTATGTACTTTTAAATGTGTCTAACTTGAGTTTTTATTTGAATGTACATATTTTTAAATTGTACTTTTATGATTGCATTCTAAAATCGAATAAAGCTATCTTTTGACTTTGACTTTGACAACTGCGGGCCCCTTCATAGTCTGGTAATCTATAAAATGTTGTAAACTTGGGAGCCTTCTGATGTATTTGTTGTCTGTCCTTTCTGTGGTGGCGCGCGCGCACCAACAGACATTGCTTTCTGCAGTGGTTTGCGGTGTAAGCACTGTAAAGCAACTGTACTTGGCGCTCGGCGAACATGGTGAGCCCCAGTGCTCACAGCAGTCTGACAGAGTGGCCTGCCCCTCCTGCCTTGTGAAATAGCCCCCTTCGCCTGACCATAAAACTTCCAGAGAATGGTGACTGGTGGTGACCGGGCAGGGACCTGCCACCGTAAGGTGTCTGTACAGAATGCTTGCTATTTTACGATAGGCCCAGGGCCCTGGCCGGGTACTGGGCCTGTGAAACCAGACACAAACATGCCACGGGCCTTGAGAAAAAAGGCCCCTGGCTCTTCAGACCTCCACCAGAATAGATATCGCACGAATTTTTAATTCGTCTTCCTTTCAGGAACAACAATGGCGCGCCTGAAAGCTGGACACAGTTTGGGTGTCGCGGGGTCCCCGGGCCCAGCTGTCCATATGTGCTGCAGCATGTACGACACGGCCCACAATGGGCGCAAGTGACAGGCCGGACAAAACCCGGGGGGGCTCCCCTGACTCGGGGATGCACTGCCCCCCCAGCAGCCCATTCATGAAGAGAGAAAGGAGAGGCCTCTTGTCCCGGCGCCCCTTCCTCAGTATGCACGCCCCTGACATCCTCGGCGCCCAGCCTCCCGCATTGAGCGCGTTTTGTGCGGCTACTGTATATTGTTCAAAGATAGACTGCGCACACTGCCCCTCCGCCGGTGGGGGCGGCCACACAGGGCTCCGCGGCCCTCAGTCACTTAATAAGAGCCCGGAACAGGGGGGAGTGACTATCATCTGTCTGATGCCGCAGCGCACTGAAAACGGCGAGAGGCCGGCTATGCGCATAATCTGTTGGGCGCAGAGGGACCCCCCACCCCCTTCAGTACAGGATGTAACACAAGTCACACAAATATTGTGTATGCGTTTTATGACGTAAGCGCGTCTGTGAGGAAATCTGTAATATCTACTGTCTGCTAGCGCAGCAAAATACATTATCTTTCCGTTCGTCCGTCGTCCATCCAGACAGCTAGGTTGACATATTAATTGATATAATAGAGAGATGTATGAATTGTACAGAAACATACTTATGTTCTAGATACATATTTACTTCGAAGCCGATTGATGGTGTGCGTGTGTGTGTGTTGGGGGGGGGGGTGCATTATGGTGTAGCACGCATTGTACTTGCCCTCCCTGCCTAATTTTTAAGGGGCCCAAAGTTTTGCTAAGAAGCTCGAGGCTAGCGCTATCTAAGGTCTGGCTGAGCAAGGCCAAGGCTGTGTAGTCTTGATTCTACCTCGCGCCGCTTCCTTCCACCACCCTATACTTCCGGTCTCTTTATTTCACTCCTGCAGGCTCATTTTCCTTCCTGCTTTCTTACTTTGCCCTCGTGTTTTCGTCTTTCTGTCACTCCTGCTTTCACCCGTTTGTGTTTTCACTACTATGCTCCGGATCAAAGTCTGTGGGGGAAAAATAAGGCCCGGACCCTTACCATAAATGGCCGCCGGTGGGTTCCACCTGTAACCACTGGCACAAATTAAGCACTGCTGATCCGATTATGAGGGGTGAGTGGAATTTGCGTAATTGCGGTACGTAAATCTCTGCAAAAAGGTAAAAAAGTCTCCGCAAACAAGCAGAAATTCCGCGAACACGCATAATTGCGTGTTCGCGATGCTTTTTTCCTGTTCGCAATCGCTGTTTGTGTGCTTGGGGGAAATATCTCACAAACACGCACTTTGAGAACGCGAACAAGCAAAACATTTTGCAAAGTCGTGGAACGCAAAATTTTGGGCAATCTCGCGTTCTCCTCAGACCGCGAAATTACCCAAATTCCGCGAACGGAGAGGAATTTACCGCCCTCTGTCTGATTGCGGCCTGCTTACCCGTCGAAAACAAACCTGTGTGTTTTAACGGGGGTATGCGTCAAGTGCCTCTGTAATAGAAATAGTGCAGTAATACTGTCGAGGGCGCTACTTTACTTCAGTAACTTGCAGCTTGTCTGTCCTATAAGTGACAATGCTTCCAAACAACAGACTGTGCATTATGGGAGGAGGAAAACAATATCATTAACCACGACGAGCTGGTTCTTCCCCGAAGCCTTCCGTTTGAATCTTGCAGAATGCCCCATTATACCCTCTTACCCAGGGCTTTAAGTGGGATTAAAAAACTGGGGGGTCTCTGGGAGGGGCGTGACCAATGTAATTAGGGGCGTGGCTTTAAAACACTTACATTAAAAATCTGTGTTTAGCATAGTGTGCCGCCTGACTTGTATTTGGCTGTTTCTGTCATTGCATCCAGATATGTGATACAACAAGTAACATCATACCAATAACAAGTAAGGACTATTGGCTTTGCCAATGGTTATTAGTTGCATAAAATAAATAAGCAGCAACTATGGCTTGTTACAGATAATATTGAAAAAGCTTCCAATTAAAGCCCTGGTGACACCACGACAATGTTGCTGCTCTTGCGTTTCAGAAAGAGAAGGGAAATCCAGAAAGAAAATGACTCTTTAAAGGATTTCCCTTCCCCCATAATGCTCACCCGGCATGACGTCATGCCGTAACTTCTCCACTAGTGAGAAGTAAGCAGTGTGGGCAGCGCACATCAAGTGCCGGCTATCTCGAAAAGGGGTCTCTATCGGGCAGTTTTGAACCCTGGCACTTTTTTTCTGGACTGCAGTGATAGCAAACTGCTGTCACTGCAGCCCGGGGGAAAAAAACGGACCGCCTGTGCCAGGGCTCAAAACAGAGGGCTCAAAACAGAGCCAGAAAGAGACCCGTTTCGAGGCCCCTTTTAAAAAACTGCCGGTGCTCAGACCCCTTGAGACCCGGCCCACTTAAAGCCCTGCTCTTACCCCATTTCAGTCCATAAGTGTTCCCTCACCCCACATAACCTGGATGCACACACCTCATCCACGCCTGCGCGCGGGACACAGTGCACCTGCCGCCATGGACTGATTAAATGTGATAGCATTGGTGCCGGTGTAAATTTACATCAATATTTGCCCCAAACCTATCGCACTGTTTTGTCAATGAAGGTATTGCTTTTGCACTTCTCGGCGTGTGAAATGTACGCATTTTTGCACGAGTCAGTGCGTGCGAAGGTGGCTCCAAAATTACATCAACCCCATTGAAAGTCGACGCAGTAAGGCAAAGTTGGTGCAAACCCACTCATTCTGACGCCTGCCTCATATTCTCCACACGTCCAACACGGAAGCTATTGAGTGGTGACTATTTGTGGACAGTGTTTCTTAAAGAAATAACACCGTCCTTTAGTCAACACGGCCCAGAATAACAGCTAGCTACCACACTCCGACACAAATAAACCTGCAGCCTCTGGAATTCGCCAGCTCTTTATTTGTACCGGTGCTTGTTGGTGCTGGCCAACTAAACTCATTACAGGGGACCAAGAGTTAATTCTTTCATCGTTATAGGTTGGCCCTGGGAAAAGAAAGGCAAATGAAGAAAGCGGGAGAATGATGGGGAGAAATACAGTGAATGGCAATATAGGGAGAAAGCCTGCCACAAGAGCGAGGTAAAGGCACAGAAAATGGCGGTGGGAAAAAGGGGCATCAGATGGAATCGGGTAATGGTAGAAGGAAATCACAACATCAGCAGTGCCGACGACTGGCTTCGAATGAGAACTCTGCACCCTCACACTTTTCCCCCCTCCCACATTAAGCTCTGTGTGGACATCTGGACGCAGGCGCTCTTTTTGGTACCCAGGCCTGCCTGTGCTTTAAAAATGAACTGAAACAGTTACCAGCAGCGACTGACCTGCGCTGGGTCGTGTTTGCCCCTGGGTCACTGCCCTTCACCCACGGAGGGCGCGCAGAGGCTGCGCATTAGCACACGGAGCTGCTGTAGGTGAGGTGCGTGGGTGGAATGCCCACTAAATATGAGCCTCTGGCCGCGCACTTCGTACCCCGCACGACTCCTTCTTAATAATTGTTTATGTTGACAGAGCCGGCCTATGAAGCTTAGGGAGCGAATGCAGCACCAACCAGGCACACACACCGACCCGCTACCTTCTAAACGGTGCACGCTCGCTTTAAATACGGTCCCCATTCTAAAGAGTGAGTACAACCCCTGCACAGCACGCGCGCGCACACACACACTAACACGCGGACATGCATACCTTCTAAAGGGAGTACATTCACTTTAAACACGGTCCCCTTTCTAATCAGTGAGTACAAACCATGCAGAGCACGCACGCACACACGCACGCCCACACACACTAACACGCGGACCCGCATACCTTCTAAAGGGAGTAGTACATTTGCTTTAAACACGGGCCCCATTCTAAACAGTGACTACAGACCCCTGCACAGCACCCACGCGCACAAACCCACTCACACGCGCACCAGCTTACGTTCTAAACGGTGCAAATTCGCTATATACGAGTGCCCATTCTAAAGAGTGAGTGGAAACCTTGCACAGCAGGCACGCGCGCGCACACACACACTCACAAGCGGACCCACCGCATACCTTTCTAAAAGGTGTACACTCGCTTTAAGTGCAGTCTCCATTGTAAACATGGTATACAAACCCTAAACAGCACACACGCAAACAAACACACAATGTAAACGCTGTGCATACGCCCACTGAACAGTGTGCAAGCACGCACGCACCAGTGCACAACCATACTCTAAACAGTTTACACAGGTTCCGAAAAGTGCGCACACACAAGCACACTTTCCAAACGGTGTCCACATACTTTAGACCTCGTAACACTTCTAAATATTGCGTACACAGTGTGAGCAGAGTACAACCGCAGACACACATACTATACACGTTGTGCAAACACACTCTCAACTGTGCACCTACACACTGAACCGTGTACATACACAAATACACTGTGCAACCCCACCCTAAACAGTGCTCGCGCGCGCGCGCACACACACGGTGAGGTGATAACGGTGCGAATGTGGCCTGCCCCTTTTATGGTGGGATTAACTGGGCAGCGAGGGGTCCTGGGCGCTGTTCAAACAATTCAAGGGGGGAAAAGTGCACCTCGGAGTCCGCGGCCCCCGTGACTCGTGGAAGGGAAACAAAGGGGGGGGGGGGGGGTTGTAATACTGTAACCACCGGCAGTAAAAGCTCCTCGGCTGAAGGGCCACTCACTCCTTCCCTGAAGTGGGGCAAGGTTTACTTTTCACCTCTCTCGAGACGCTGGGAGCCCCCAGACGGGACACCTCACACCACAGACAGCCGCCGGGACATGACCCGCCCATCACTTGTGGGATGAAAGGGTAGCAAGTGTATGTTTGTGAAACCAGACGTACACGTGAAACGGGCACTTATGGAAGAAACGTGCACGGACTAGGATATATTGACATCATGGCTAATAATGTGAATGTTAGGACATATTAATAAAACAGCCACGTTTACAATCTGGAACAACGCTGTACTTGAGGTGTGAGCCGATTTCGAGCAAAAAGTAGTCATCCTGAATAATAATAATCATAATACTCACATAAAGAAATAAAAATAATAATTAAAACAATTATTATTATTGTCATAAATGAGTCTCAGCTTCTGTGCGCAATGAATGCCTTACTACAAACAACCAACAAACGTCACAACAATCTTACCTTTTAAAACGCCGCATTTTATTACAAATCTTATAAAAATGGCGAAAAAAGGTGAAAGTACCTTTTCGTTCTTTTAGGACTTGTACACAATGCTTGCTGTAAAATTTCGATGGAAATCGCCTAAAGGGACGTTTTGTTTTCAGTTTTTTCGCAGCCTGCAGGGGAGTTAGATTGCGTGTTACCAAACATTCCCCTCAAACACCCTCCCCCCCCCCCCCCAGAGTTACCGTGGCGTGCAATAACTAAACCCCTAGCGCTTACAATGAAAAGGAGGGGCTTCGTAACGCTGCCTAATTTGTTTCGTCCGTGACCATAAATATTTAAAAAATGTTTCTTAAAAAACAGAGAGGGGAGAATAAAACGCTCTATATTTTAAAAGTGTCCTTCACTTGCTTTATACACAACGGACAACATATCTACAGCACGCAAACAAACTTTACAAAACACAAGAGCAGAGTTCGATGTATGTATCTGTTTCACTTGTAGGTAGGTAGAGGGAGCAGAACTTTGTAAACATGACGAGCAGAAAAAAAAGGTGTCAGGGAGAATCGAAATATCCCCCGCCAAAAATCAAAAAGTCCATAATAATAATTATAATAATATTATTAATAGTTTCCTATTTTCAATGTTTTAAGTTCTGTAGGTGCCTGTAAGCTATGTGCAGACAAAATACTGCCATTTTCCAGGGCACTCCTTTCTCTGATTTAATGTTATTTTTAAAAATCTTTTAAAGTACTGTGCTCCGAGAAGAAAAAATAATATTGTTCTCAAGATAGTTCTTTTTTATTTTTAATGTTTTTGGAACACTGCGTGTCAGTTCGGTGCGCGCCAGTAGCAGTCTACTTCTCAGTGTCTTTACGAGAGTCATTTTCGCGTGTTTTTCCTCAGTTTGAGCCCTGCAGCTCCGGGCAGCAGTGTAAAAGCGTCTCTCGTGTGGGTCTCACCAGGTCCACTGCTGCGCCTGCACCAGGTGGTGCGTGGCCGGGTACTGCGCGTTGCTGCTGGCCGAGCTGTAGTGCGCCGCGCTGTACTGCATGTGCTGCTGCAGGGACTGCGCGCTGTAGGCGCTGAAGGGCAGCCCCCCGGGGAAGGAGGCTGCCAGGTCCTGCGCCTTGAGCGTGTGGCACGGCTTGCCGTCGCGCACCAGCACTGGCACGGCCACCCGGCGCGGGGAGGGCAGCGGCGTCACCTCCATGCCCTTCTCGGCCCGGGCGCGCTTCATCTTGTAGCGGTGGTTCTGGAACCAGATCTTGACCTGGGTGGGCGTCAGGCGGATGAGGCTGGCCAGGTGCTCCCGCTCGGGCGCCGACAGGTAGCGCTGCTGGCGGAAGCGCCGCTCCAGCTCGTAGGTCTGCGCCTTGGAGAAGAGCACCCGCCGCTTGCGCTTCTTGCCCGCCTCGCTGCCGCCGCCGCTGCCCGCCCCCGACGGGTCCTTCTCGGTGTCCGGGGACTCGTCGGCCGAGGGGTCCGGGGACTTGGGCGACGAGGGGTCCTGCTGGGAGTGTCCGGAGGCCAGGCCGTGCACTGTGGAGAGGAAGCAGAGGTCAGCGCACGCGCCCACAAAGCAGTCACTTTCACAGTTACATATTCAGCATATAGCCACAATCCTCATATACCCTATACATTATTAGAGGCACACGATTTAATAGCAAGACATTTAACGCACAACCGCGTACCACCTATAGCTTTATATCTTGCATTAGAAGCAGGTACTTTCATGCCAAATGTTTAACGTATAGCCACATGCCTCCTATACCCTTATCTACATTACTAGACGCGCACACGTTAATAGTAAGCTATTTAACGTATAATCACATTTCACCTATATATAGCTTTATATATTAGGAGCCGGTACTAAAACGGCAGTGGTGTGACATATAGCCACATGACTTCTATACCCTTATGTACATTATCAGAAGAACATACTATAATATGAAGAAGTGTAACATATAGTTACAATCACTACCACCATTGTATACTTCTTTTTAAACGTGTACGAGCTATTGGGGAAAGGTTTGATGTATGTACAAATACCTCTTGGGCATTCTAATAGATTCTAATAGATGGTTTAGACCCCTATATGCCGGTACATGTTTATTTGTTGTTAGTAAAGGGGTTTAATGTATAGATACATAACTTTTCAACCCGTGTACGCGGTAAAAGTACAAATGTTATTCTTAATTGGTTTAAATATGACCGCATACAGTCTAGAACCTTATATAAAGAGTGTTGCGTTAGGAGTAAAAAGGTTTCATATATAGTCACATAGCTCTTCAGCCCGTGAACACGTTGTAAGGTATATATCGACTAAGAGAGAGAAGTTTAAAGTAAAGACGCATGGTTTTCAACTCGTATACACTTAATAACGTCATACGTGTTAATAATAGATTTTAAGTATAACTACATATAACCTTACACCCGTTGCTGCCTTAGTGGAATTAAGCAGGGTGTTGAGAAGACATTCACACATGCCCAGATATGCCTCTCACACCTATGTGCCTTGTTTGAAGCATACAGGGTATGAGAAAGGGGGTTCATATGTACACCCATATATACCTTCCACCCTCTTGTGCAATATTTGAAGCACAAAGGCACGCGTCTATATATGCCTCCCACTCCTGTGTGCCTTTTGGAAGCATCTAAGGTATGTGAAAAGTGAATCATATATACACCCACATATACCTTCCACCCTTGCGTGTCATAAATGAAGCATTAAGGTATGAAAAAGGGGTGTTATATATATACATCTACATATGCCTCCCACCCGCTGTGTGCCTTTTGGAAGCATATAAGGTATGGGAAAGGGGTTTCTCATGTGCCCATATATGCCTCCCACCCTAGTGTGCTTTGTTTGAAGCATACAGTGTATGGAGATGGTAAATTATATACACCTCTAGCTCTCTGCCGACCTCCCATACCTTGTTATACAAACACACGTCCATGGTACGCGCCCCACCTCCACTCTAGTACACTTTATTAAAATAAACATTTTAATAGAAGTTGGTATAATTGTGAGGCTATACCTCTTAAGATATTCTGTGAATTGTCAGTATCATATATGTTAAGAGCAAGGTGCTAGTTTATTACAACATGCTTTATTAGTCATACACTGAATTTTTAAGGTTTGGGGCAATATATCCGATACCCACATTTCCAATCTTGTACACTTGCATTGTATCCTAGATTAACCCGGCCTTTATAGAACGACTCAATTCACACCCTCGTGTATTTGGTTAAAATATACTATTTGCTTTGCAAATAGTCATAAGTGTGCATTTTCTTTCAGAAGATTTATCTGTGTACTGCATTACGTCATCCTGCACTCTGTTAAATACATGGGTCTCAACAGAATTATTTTTTATTTTCATTTATCCTTTTACATTTGTATTCCATGTTAAATGTATAAAATGGTTAATACAAATCTCTGCTTTAACAAAATGTGCCACCTTTAAAATTATCATATATTTAGTTAAAAGCATAATCCCTTTTAGGAGTGTTTTTTCAAATGTAAGCCCCTGTATTTTCTGGTGTTCACTAGGAAAAAAAATAATAATAAAGACGCGGCAAAGGCTGAGATAGAGTAGAACGAGGACATTGCATCTAAATTGATAAAATGTATTAAAAAGTGACACTTCCATTCTCTGTGTCCTTCCTTTGATGTAGCTGTTCTTAAAAGTCTACCAGCTTACATTTCGCGCACTGGGTTCAAGTTTTAAAGCCTGGTTTTAATACTCTTACAAATACTCACTCAACATTGTATATATTTTGCCTCTCCATTTGAGTGCTCAGATCTTTTTGAATAAACTCATTTGCATCTGTAAATAGTCGGTCAAAATTATACTGTTTATTGGGACGGATTTCAGCATGTATTTCCGCCCGTTTAAAATCTTATATCCTCGGTTACCACTTCTAAGACTTTAAAAAAAGAATCTATCTCTTTGATCTGGTTAATACTTGCTAAAAAGCACACGCTTCGAAGTGTTTACTGCTTAAACTATATCCCTTTTGCTTTTAAAACAATGTGTTTAATATATAAAATGAATGCATAAATTGTTTTAAAAAGAGATGTAAAAATGTGTTTAAATGCATCTTTAAAATCATATACCTAGTTTTCTAAAACAGTCTGTCCAGTCTTTATGTTCTGTCAAAGCTGGGAACTCTTAGACATCGACTAACTAGCAAGATTACGCGCGATTATTAAGGGGACATTTTTAAAATGATTTGTCTCTCTATCTGAGACAAACAAATAATAAAATGCGTGGAAATCAATGGTTTAATTACATTGATAGCAAGAGAGATGCTCCCCCAATACCTATCACACATACCAGTGTGGCCTTATCTCTGGGAACGGCACGCAGCCAGCAGTGTCCTCTGATGACCCCTTGCGCCAGCGCGCTGGACAGCGCATTGTGCGCGTTGTACAGGCCTGCGCTGTAAAGAGCCTGCGCTCCGCTGTCCCTGGCGGATTTAAAACCCCATTCGGGGAGAGCCGGCCTGTGTGCACCCATAGACAGCTCTGCTTCCCCGCAAAGTACGTGGATCGATTCTTAAAGAACAGTCTCACAGTCGGCTCATTGATCGGGGCACAGCCGTGTGGAGACATTTGTGCGCTCGAACTGCCAAAAAGCGTGAGTTGAGCAGGGGTCGGGCGACACACAAAGCGCTCTCTGTCTCAACAGTTTGCTATTTGTGTCTGCGTGGAGTCGGTGCTCATCTCCGAGGGACAGGGAGAAAAAACACACACTCCAGCCACGAGAAATCGGAAAGATGATGCTTATATTAAGAGATGCGCGGGGCATGGGCCATTATTTGGAAGAGCAAAACTGAAAGTAAGTGCGCCAGCGCCAGGAGCTTTGATTCGGGACATTCTTGCAAACGAATGAATCAGGCGCCCGAGGCAGGCTGCCAATATCTCCAGAGTGAGTTTACAGCGTGGAGGAGATAAGCCAAGCCTTTCACTCGCCCCCACTCCCTACCGCAGGCTGGGGGGAGGGCGCTCAGACACCCAGGTGTCACGAAAAGTGAAGCGCTGCGAAAACAGTATTTAAAAAATCAGTCTCGCCCAGTGATACCCTTATTACACTAACACACATTCTTAGATGCCAGCTTTCTAGAGAAAAATAGTCCGTTTCCCCTGACAGGTGTCACACAACCTCGCAGGTGCGCAATAGGAGAAGCAGGGGCGCGCGCAGGCAGGCAGGCGCGCGCGGGTACTTACAGGAGTACTGGATGCTCTCGGTGGTGGCCAGCCACCTGGTGTAGGGGTTGTCACTGTTGTCGTAGAACGGGTTCTTCGGGGGCAGGCTCTGCACCGTCCCCAGCGGACTCTGCTTTTTAGGGGCTTCCTCCGCATCCGTCTCCTCGTCGGCCCCCTCGGGCTCGGAGCCCTCCTCGTCGTTGGTGTCCGGGAGGTCTAAAATGTCCTTCACCGAGAAGCCCGTCTTGGTGCTGCCCAGCGCCATGCTCTGGGGCGGGGAGGGGGTGCCCACTGTCTTGTCGGTTCCAGTCCTTACAATCCAAGGGTCAGGCTAGGGGGTCGGGCGCGGGTGATGATGGCCTGTGGGGCGAGGAGGCTAGCTGGGGCGACAGGGACGCGCCAAGGTGGCCACGGCACTGTGGACAGGTGCGTTCACCAAGGGGTCCTCTGAGGCGCACTGGATTGCAGGTGGATGTGGCGAGGTGCGGGTGGCTGGCTGGCGCCCCGAGTCAGGGTGGACGTCACTGGAGAGCCCTGCTCGAGCGCTCTGCTGCAGAGGTGGCTGCTTGGGTGGATGCTGGCCCTGCTGAGCGCATCGGGATGCGGTTCGAGGTGGCCACCCGTATCCAGCCGGCAGAGTGGCCAGGTGCCTTCACTGCGTACTTCCACTCAGGAGCACTGAGTACAGCTGGTGGTGGGAAGCAGGGGTGTCCAGCTGTCCGCCTGTCCTGCTGAGGCGAACTGAGCTGCAGTTGTTGGCAGGGGTGGCTGGCCGAAGCCCAGGGTAGAGTGTCAAGGCGCTTTCAATAGAGAGTCCCGGTGAGGCGCGCTGGGATGGTGGTACCACACGGCAGGGTGTCCAGTCGCCTTCACTGGCGGCTCCTGCTGCAGCTGCGGTTGAAGGTGGCGTGGTGCAGGGGTGGCCGGTCGTAGCCCCGTCCGGGTGCCCAGGTGCCTTCACAGGAGAGTCCTGCCGAGGAGAGCGGAGCTGCGGCTGCCTGCTGCCTGGCCAGAATAAGCCATTGCCGGCGTCTCCAGTCCATATAAGGTTGCCGTGCACACACCGGACCTGCAGAGATCAGAGGAGAGGAGGCATTAAAAAAAAGGCTGGCCACGTGTGGGCGGGTCCTAGGAGTCAAGTGGATGAAGACAGTGTTTGCAGACGTGAAATTGTGGGTTTTGGGGGGAGCTCTGAGCGCCCACCATTGGCGCTGCGGCAAGCCGTGAGTGGTGTAACGTGTCAATTAATTACAAAGACGGGGAGGGCCCTTTTACACGGTATTTACATACAAAGGACCTCCAAGCATTCCCGATACCCCACACACTCCAGAGGACGGTTTTAGCAAATTGTCTAAAGGACGGAGGAGAAGAAAAAAAAAAGCCCTGCAGCATTCATGCCCCCCACTCTTCGAGGAAACTGGGAGAAAGGGCTGCTCCGAGAGAGGCAGCGGTACACTCTGGGCCTCCCCAATTACCGGCTCTTACCTAAACACGGCGCCGCTCAGATGGCAACAGGCCCGCGTATGCAAACCTCCTTGGTCAATATTTTGGTTGAGGCTTAAGGATGAGTAGTGTGCGTTAAACAACACTCAATTTATTCGGGCTGGCTCCAAAATAAACCAGCGAGGTAATAAAATGAGTGTAATCATTCGAAATCCCGGCCTAGCGCGAGATTATGTTTGTCGAAATTATTTCATCAGTTATTCTATCAACCGGATGCATAGGTGTGACGAATTCTAAGCTGAGCTGGATAGACGTTTAGCCCTCGCCTATTACCGTAGGTGTTTTAAAGTGTCCTTTCTTCCCTCCTCCCTTCCTTATTTTCTTCCACCCTCCCTCCACTGTCTTTTTCTCTCTTTCTTTCTTTCTTTCTTTCTTTCTTTCTTTCTTTCTTTCTTTCTTTCTTTCTTTCTTTCTTTCTTTCTTTCTTTCTTTTCTTTCTTTCTTTCTTTCTTTCTTTCTCCCTACTATATTCTATTATAATTTCGACCTTTTCGCGTTTGCCTGTTTAGCCCCCACTACTTTTTTGTGTTCGTCTTTGTTTCTGATTTATTTCTCCTTTCGTTTCCACTCTCGTCCTAAGCCCCTCTTTTTTCGTTTCTCGTATTTGTCTTACCAATATTTGCCGAGTTTTTTTCATTACGGAGCACACATAGACCTCGGACACACACCGCCCCACAAAAAAGCACACAAGGACACCTAAATAAAGAACCTGGTGCATTCCTCGAAAAATCCGCACGTCGATGTTTTTCATTGTTTCACTTTGGCCAGCATTTCATGTATTCTTTTCTTTCATAACCAGGACTTTGTTCGGCCCCGGGCGGGTTAATAGCCTGGAGCCCTCTGTTACATTGCCTTAAATCTCCATTATCTGCCTGACCTGTTAACTGAACTATCCCAAAAGCCTCGCTCCTTCAAAGGGAGAGGCCCTCCGTCGCGTTATGTATCCCGCACACAATTATTTACCAATTGCTGCTGATTGCCCCATCTCCTCGCCCCCTATCTGCGCGCGGGACACAACTTGACTGTCTAATTAAAGTTCTGTTCGAAGGAGATTTGGGCTGTTTAGGGGGATTTGCAGGAAGAGTTCAACGTGGCACTTTTTTTTGTAGACTTACCCCCCACGCTCGCCTGCTCCCTTTTTTTTGGAGGGGGTCTGAGTGGTGTCTGACTTCCTCCCACAGATCACTTGGCGCTGCCTGAGTCCTGGGATTTTTTTTTGGGGTGGGGTGGGGCGCCGTTTATTGCTGCTCATCCGTCGGTGCCTCGGCCTCCCTGCCTGGCCCGGCCTGCAGTGTGTGCCGCCCGCCCGGCCGCCGCTGACAATGGCCCGGGGTGTTAGGCAGCTCTGCGCGCATCCTGGGTGGTCGGACCCGGGCAAACACAAATACAAACCGATTGCTAAGCTGCGGACAATGGGCGCAATGTAGACAAATGTCCGGCTCCCCTTGGAAGCCTTTGTCCCGGCGCCGTTTTTGCATTTATTTCAGTGGCGAAATAATACGTGATTGACGCCCTCTCACAATGTGTTCTAACTGTTTGGAATAAATCGGAGGTTGTTCGTAGTTGTCATGGCATTCAGCGCTTTCAATGCACTATCTCTTCATTCATTCCGCGAACCCCCCTCCGTACCCCTCCTGCCACAATATTAAGGAAACCCCTTTTTGTGGAGGCGCCCTGCTCCTCTGCCTTTCCAGAGCCTTTCTCTCTCCCCTTTGCTTCGGCAAATTGAACATTGATGAATTCAGCACAGATAAAATCCCCAAATCCTGCCTCTCCACCCCACCGCTGCCGGTGCCACACACACTGCGCCACTGACAAGCACACACACAGAACCACTTCTACCATTGCAACCGTAGTACCACTGTCACATACTGCACCACTGACAAGCACACACACAGAACCACTTCTACCATTGCAACCGTAGTACCACTGTCACATACTGCACCACTGACAAGCACACACACAGAACCACTTCTACCATTGCAACCGTAGTACCACTGTCACATACTGCGCCACTGACAAGCACACACACAGAACCACTTCTACCATTGCAACCGCAGTACCACTGTCACATACTGCACCACTGACAAGCACACACACAGAACCACTTCTACCATTGCAACCGCAGTACCACTGTCACATACTGCACCACTGACAAGCAAACACACAGAACCACTTCTACAACTGCTACCGCAGTACCACTGTCACATACTGCACCACTGACAAGCACACACAGCACCACATTTCTTCCACTGCTACCGCACTACCACTGTCACATACTGCACCACTGACAAGCACACACACAGGACCACTTCCACCACTGCCACCGCACTACCACTGTCACATACTGCACCACTGACAAACACACACAGAACCACTTCCACCACTGCTACCTCACTACCACTGTCACATACTGCACCACTGACAAGCACACATACAGAACCACTTCCACCACTGACGCAGCACTGCCACTTACACATACTGCACCACTGACAAGCACACATACACAGCAACTTCCACCACTGCCACCACACCACAACTTACACATACTGCGCCACTGACAAGCACACACACAGAACCACTTCTACCATTGCAACCGCAGTACCACTGTCACATACTGCACCACTGACAAGCACACACACAGAACCACTTCTACCATTGCAACCGCAGTACCACTGTCACATACTGCACCACTGACAAGCAAACACACAGAACCACTTCTACAACTGCTACTGCAGTACCACTGTCACATACTGCACCACTGACAAGCACACACAGCACCACATTTCTTCCACTGCTACCGCACTACCACTGTCACATACTGCACCACTGACAAGCACACACACAGGACCACTTCCACCACTGCCACCGCACTACCACTGTCACATACTGCACCACTGACAAACACACACAGAACCACTTCCACCACTGCTACCTCACTACCACTGTCACATACTGCACCACTGACAAGCACACATACAGAACCACTTCCACCACTGACGCAGCACTGCCACTTACACATACTGCACCACTGACAAGCACACATACACAGCAACTTCCACCACTGCCACCACACCACAACTTACACATACTGCACCACATGACAAGTGCACACACAGAATCACTGCCAGCAGGACCACTGTCACACACTGCAAAACTGAGAAGGACACACACATAACCACTACCACTGCAGTACCACTGTCACACAGTGCACCAATAACAAGCACACACACAGAACCACTTCCACCACGGACGCAGCACTGCCACTTACACATACTGCACCACTGACAAGCACACATATAGAGCAACTTCCATTACTGCCACCACACCACCACTAACACATACTGCACCACTGACAAGTACACACTCAGAATCACTGCCAACGCAGTATCACTGTCACATCTGAGAAGCACACACACAGAACCACTACCACCGCAGTACCACTGTCACAGTGCACCAGTGACAAGGCACACATACAGAACCACTTCCACCACTGCCACCACACTACCACTTACACATACTGCACCACTGACAAGCACACAGACAGAACCACTGCCACCGAAGTACCACTGTCACATACTGCACCACTGATAAGCAAATACACACAACCACTTCCACCACTGCCAACACACTACCACTTATGCATACGGCACCACTGACAAGCACACACACAGACCACTGCCACTGCAGTACCACTGTCATATACTGCACCACTGACAAGCGCACACACATAACCGCTTCCACCACCGCACTACCTCAGACACTGCTCCACTGACAAGCCTATACACAGAACCACTTCCACCTCTGCCACCACACTACCACTTACACATACTGCACCACTGGCACATGCACACACAGAATCACTGCCAATACAGTACCATTGCCACACTGCACCACTGACTTCTACACACAGAATAACTGCCAACACTGTACTACTTCCACACTGCACCACTGACAAGCACTCACACAGAGCACTGCCACTGCACTACCACTTCCACTTACTGCCCCACTGACAAGCACACGCACAGACCCACTTCCAGCACTGCCACTGCACTACCACTTACACATACTGCACCACTGACAAGTAAACACACAGTTTCACTGCCAACACAGTACCACTGCCACACTGTACCACTGACAAGCACACACACAGGGCACTGCCACCACTCCCACCACACTGCCACTTACACATACAGCACCACTGATAAATACACACAGAACCCCTGCCAACACTGCCACCACACTACCACTTACACATACTGTAATACTGACAAGGGAACACACAGAATCACTGCCAACACAGTACCAATGCCGCATACTGACCACTGACAAGCACACACACAGAGCACTGCCACCACTGCCACCACACTACCACTTACACATTCTGCACCACTGACAAGTACACACACAGAATCACTGCCAACACAGATCCACTGCCACACTGCACCACTGACAAGCACACACACGAAGCACTGCCACCACCTCCACCACACTACAACTTCCACATACTGCACCACTGACAAGCACACACACAGAAACACTTCCCGCACTGTCACTGCACTACCACTTACATGGACTGCACCACTGACAAGTACACACACAGAATCACTGCCACCACAGTATCACTGCCACACACTGCACCACTGACAAGCACAAATACAGAACCACTTCCACAACTGCCACCACAGTACCACTGTCACATACTGCTCCACTGACAAGCACACACACAGAATCATTGCCACTGCAGTGCCACTGCCACACACTGCTCCACTGACAAGCACACACACAGAACCAGTTCCACCACTGCCACCACACTACCACTTACATATACTGCACCACTGACAAGTACACACACCAAATCACTTCCACCACAGTACCACTGACACACTGCACCACTGACCAGTGCACAAACAGAATCACTTTCACCACTGCCACTGCACTACCACTTACATATACTGCACCACTCAAAAGCCCACACACAGACCACTGCTACCACTGCCACCGCAGTACCACTGTCACATACTGCACCATTGACAAGCACACACACAGTACCACTTTCACCACTGCCACCACACTACCACTTCCACACACTGCACCACTGACAAGCACACACACAGAACCAGTTCGACCACTGCCACCACACCACCATTTACATACACTGCACCAATGACAAATACACACACAGACTCACTGCCAACGCAGTACCACTGACACTCTACACCACTGACAAACACACATACAGAACCACTTTTACCACTGCCACCACACTACCACTTACACATACTGCACCACTCAGAAGCACGCACACATACCACTGCCACCACTGCCACCGCAGTACCACTGTCACATACTGCACCACTGACAAGCACACAAACATAACCATTCCACCATTGCAATCACACTAATACAGTCACATACTGCACCACCGACAAGAACACACACAGTACTACTTCCACCACAATACCACTGTCACACACTGCACCACTGACAAGCATACACACAGATCCACTTCCACCACTGCCGCAGCACTGCCACTTACACATACTGCACCACTGGCAAGTACACACACTGAACCCCTGCCATCCCGCTGTCACACACTGCACCACTCACAAACACACAAACAGAACCACTTCCACCATTGCAACCGCACTGATACAGTCACATACTGCACCACTGACAAGCACACACACAGAACCACTTTCACTGCAACACCACTGTCACACACTGCACCAGACAAGCACATACACAGATCCCATTCCATCACTGCCACCACACCACCACTTACACATATTGCACCACTCAGAAGCACACACAGACCACTGCCATCGCAGTGCCACTGTCACATACTGCACCACTGACAAGCACACACACAGAACCACTTCCACCACTGCCACAACACTACCACTTCCACGCACTGCACCACTGACAGGCACACACACAGAACCAGTTCATCCACTGCCACCACACTACCACTTACATACACTGCACCACTGACAAGTACCCACACAGAATCACTGCCAAAGCAGTACCACTGACACACTGCACCACTGACAAGCACACATACAGAACCACTTTCACCACTGCCACCACACTACCACTTACACATACTGCACCACTCAGAAGCACACACACAGACCACTGCCACCACTGCCACCGTAGTACCACTGTCACATACTGCACCACTGACAAGCACACAAACAGAACCACTTCCACCATTGCAACCACATTAATACAGTCACATACTGCACCACTGACAAGCACACACACAGTACTACTTCCACCACAATACCACTGTCACACACTGCACCACTGACAAGCATACACACAGATCCACTTGCACCACTGCCGCAGCACTGCCACTTACACATACTGCACCACTGGCAAGTACACACACAGAACCATGGCCATCCCGCTGTCACACACTGCACCACTCACAAGCACACAAACAGAACCACTTCCACCATTGCAACCACACTGATACAGTCACATACCGCACCAGTGAGAAACACACACACAGAACCACTTCTGCCACTGCAAGCACTGCCACCACACTATCACTTACACATTCTGCACCACTGACAAGTACACACACAGAACCACTGCCACCTAAGTATCACTGTCACATACTGCACCACTGACAAGCACACACACAGACCACTTTCACTGCAACACCACTGTCACACACTGCACCAGACAAGCACATACACAGATCCCATTTCATCACTGCCACCACACCACCACTTACACATATTGCACCACTCAGAAGCACACACACAGACCACTGCCACCACTGCCATTGCAATACCACTGTCACATACTGCACCACTGACAAGCACACACAAAGAACCAATTCCACCACTGCCACCGCAGTACCGCTGTTACACACTGCACCACTGACAAGCACACACGCAGAACCACTTCCACCACTGCCACAACACTACCACTTCCACACACTGCATCACTGACAGGCACACACACAGAACCAGTTCATCCACTGCCACCACACTACCACTTACATACACTACACCACTGACAAGTACACACACCGAATCACTGCCAAAGCAGTGCCACTTACACACTGCACCACTGACAAGCACACATACAGAACCACTTTCACCACTGCCACCGCAGTACCACTGTTACACACTGCACCACTGACAAGCACACACACAGAACCACTTCCACCACTGCCACAACACTACCACTTCCACACACTGCACCACGGACAGGCACACACACAGAACCAGTTCATCCACTGCCACCACATTACCACTTACATACACTGCACCACTGACAAGTACACACATCGAATCACTGCCAAAGCAGTACCACTGACACACTGCACCACTCAGAAGCACACACACAGATCACTGCCACCACTGCCACTGCAGTACCACTGTCACATACTGCACCACTGACAAGCACAAAACACAACCCCTTCCACCATTGCAACCACACTAATACAGTCACATACCGCACCACTGACAAGCACACACAGAACTACTTCCACAGCAATACCACTGTCACACACTGCACCACTGACAAGCACACACACAGATCCACTCTCACCACTGCCGCAGCACTGCCATATGCACATACTGCACCACTGGCAAGTACACACACAGAACCACTGCCGTACCGCTGTCACACACAGCAACACTCACAAACACATAAACAGACCCACTTCCACCATTGCAACCGCACTGATACAGTCACATACCGCACCTGTGAGAAACACACACAGAACCACTTCCGCCACTGCCAGCACTGCCACCACACTACCACTTACACATACTGCGCCACTGACAAGTACACACACAGAACCACTGCCACCTAAGTACCATTGTCACATACTGCACCAGTGACATGCACACACACAGAACCACTTTCACTGCAACACCACTGTCACATACTGCACCAGACAAGCACACACAGATTCTATTCCATCACTGCCGCCACACTACCACTGTTGCACACTGCACCACCGACAAACACACAGAACTACTTCCACGATTGCCACCCAGAATCCCCCACATATATCACTGCCTCACACAGAACCACTGCCTCACACAGTACCACGGCTACAGCACATGCCACAGCAGCCACACAGAGCACAAGCTATAAAAGCACGCATGGCATCCAGTGACACACACAAACACAATCACTTCCACCATTGCAAGCCACAGTACTATTGCATCTCTATATAACATCCATACCTCATAGAGCAACTCAGTCATAAACAGCACGTCACACAAACACATTGCCGAGCTCACATAACTACTTCCACGTAAATCACAACTTTCAAGCTCAGTACTGCTGACACTTGGCAGCACGCAGCCACACACACCACCACAGCAGCCGTGTGGCATTTGTGGTCATCATATAATGCTGCGGGCCTTAAACTGAAGCGGTGTCTAAAGGGGGACATTTTACATGTCGAGTTTGTATCAGCAAAAATACAGCAAAGCATGGCTTAAATAAAAGGGCGTGGGGATCTTACTGATAAAAGTACTCATGTACTTTGTTAACTGAGATGCAGCATAATTTGGCTACAAGAGTAATTTTATTCGACCCTATTCTAGTTCTCATCGCCGTATAGAAACTGCTCCAAAGAAACGCATGCCCACCCGCATTTTACCGGTACTTCTCTGTGCCCCTCCTAAACTGCAGCACGACAGCAACTATTGAGAGAGGAGGGCAGGGGGAAAAACACATGCTAAGGCACAAAAATACAAGAAGAACCCCGCGCTTTTTAATCGGAGGGCTGGAAGTTCTTTAATATATAACATATTACATTTCCGGCCCATGGTATAGCGTATACATTTCAGACAGCATGGTTAACTGCCAAGGCTCACACAAACCCCCTCGCTGCGGTCAGCAGAGTTGGGTGCTATTTTGATTGATGGGGCAGCCATATCGCAGGGAACCGCGCAGCCCCTCGTTAAGCCCGGCATAGGACTCTGTGAAGCTCATTGTTTTCGCTGCTCGGCCATAATCTTATCAGGGCCGGGCTCTCCTTTCCCACAGAACCCTCTTGGGGAAGCGAGCACAGGCCTTGGGGGATAGATACACTCTCCTCTGCCTTCAACAAGTATTCCCAGGCCGTGCACACACATCCTACAATGGGGAAACGGGCAGTCAATTCTCCACACCCCCTCCCTCTTTCCAGACAAGTGACCCTCACCCCAAGTCCTGGATGCCGCCTCCTCCCACCCTCATACGCTCGGGTCAGCCACCCTCGACCACCTGGCAGGTAAATATTTTCCTAGTGGAAGGCAGAAGTCGGGCAGAATTAATCACCAAGCTGTTTGGACCACAATGCACCACTGAGAAGCGCGGGGGACTGTGCCCACCTCCCCACTTTTTTACACAAACTCGCGGAACTCCATTGGTCCGCGACGTCCATTGTACATACACCCTTGAATGTGCAAATGGAGAAAGAACGGATTTTTCTGCCTGTCAGCCCCACTCGGAGAAACGAGCATCTGTAGGATGTGTTACTACGTGGCTGTGTAAAACAGGGACTTGTGTGCCCGTGAGGCACCGTGTGCATGCTGTGAAATAGCTTTACGCTCTGTAACAGCTACCCACATGCCATCAGCGGGCACTGGTGTTTCCCGAGAGCAAACCAATAGAATCTGTGATCCATAGTCGCTGACAGCTGAGTTTGACCCTAAAAGGATCCCCAGAGTAATTCCGAGATGTTCGCAGCTCGCTGGAAAACTGCGCGAGACAAGGGAGCACCGTGCCATGTACTTCTGTATATTTGCGTGCAGAAAATGTATGCACGCGCGTAGGGAGAAAAGCGCACAGAGGAGAGGAAACGGGGCATCTAAAGACGAAATACAGGTGATTTGAAACGTCCACACGCACGGATCAACACACAGGGACAATGACATAGTCGCAGAAATATAATTTAAAAAAGATGCGCGCGCGCATATGCACACTCTCTATGTATTTTTAGAAACACAAACACGTAGAAACAAATGCGCAAATGAGTTTTCAAATATCCGTGAAAACATTCCTTACACATGCAGATGCATTCAAACACTTACTTACACTGACAGACACATATATACAAATATGCACGCATTGAAATATACAGTGTCACCCATCGAATAGGTAAACAGTGATATGGGTTACATCTTTAATGGCTCGAGCGTCACTTCCCCTGGACCTGTTAACATGTTCTGTATGTTCGACAGAGGGTGAGATAAGATTGTGGAAATGAGCCGAGGGAGTATTCTCGAGGCGCAGGTGCCCCCAGCTTCCTCGGGGGTCTCCAATGCCACAACGAGCTACTGCGCATCTGACCTTAAAGCTAGAAGCGCCGACATGTTATCTGATCCGATGACACACGTGTATTTAAGGGAAAAGCGAAGGGGAAAAGCATGTTTGCCGTTTTATTTTGCCGGGTTAATTTCTTTCACCCCGTGTGTTGACACTTCGGCACGACCTTGACCTCCAAGGCCTCGTTTCATTTCTCTTCTTAAAAGTCCACCCCACAAGACCCCCGAGGCTCCACCCCCTCTGATTGGCATGGATGCTGATGCCTATGTCAACCACGCGAGGCCTACCTTCCTAAATGTATCAAGAATCCTTATTTACCTCTACAAACCGCACAAATGCGCACAAACCACTGTTTTCTGCCTCAACGGGACGCGTCCACATGTTCCTCCTTTCACATTAAAGCAGAAGCCAGGGTGCCTCGGCTGTCCGCTTACAGCGCACGCCCAGTCTGGCTCGAGCCGTGGGTGCTCGGAGAGGTGGAGAAGTGTTTAAACAAGTGCCCAAGAGGCTGCGGAAGAGTTCACATGTGCTCCGTAAGTGGCGCACTTCAGCCTCGAGGGCTCTCCAGCAGTGTTTACCTGTTTACACTCTCAGGTAGCTCGAACGCGTGCCTCGCGCCTTCCAGCTCGCCCTTTGAAATGCGCGCTCCCTCTTTCATTAATGTGCCAGAGGATTCGGCTGCGTGCTGGCGAATAATTTCAATTGACTTTGTTAAGCACGATGACACCCTGCTTATTTCAATGAGTATCAGATGTGGCCATTCAAACGGAAGCATTGATGGACAAGTGATGCGAAAGAATATCTGTCTGTCTGTCTGCCGGTCGTTTTGGTTCTTTTCTTTCAGACAATGCAAAATGCAGTGATATAAAACCCATACATCACGGGAAACTCTGAAATATGAACAATATTTCATGGTTACTTCTGAAATATGGATTTCAACATCCGAATGATAGCCTTCAAACCACTCTGCAGAGGTTTAAGGCTACTAGGATAATGCAGCATGAATGATCATATTAGGTGGCAAGGTTATTTAAATTATCTGGCAAAACATGCACATTGTGCAGCACATTCTATCACAGTTTTATTTTCACCCATTTGAGCTAGAAACAATATTTCTGACAAAATCTGCAAATGATGCTGCAAATTATATGACAACTGCTGTATAGTGGAAGAGGTGTGGACAGCTGCCAGGGTGCCTGACTCCAGACTACATGGGGTTCATGGTTCGATCCCCGGTGCCGGCAGCAGGTTGGCCCAACACCATGTGACTCTGGGCAGTAGCTTGCTTAATCATCCCGAAGGCCCCCAGCGCCGCTGGACACCACTTCGGAGGTAGCTGTGCGCTTTACAAATACTGGTATTTCATATACCCATGACTATGAAGTACATGCTGCAATAATAGACTGTATGTGATCTATCTATCTATCTATCTATCTATCTATCTATCTATCTATCTATCTATCTATCTATCTATCTATCTATCTATCTATCTATCTATCTATCTATCTATCTATCTATCTATCTATCTATCTATCTATCTATCTACCTACCTGCCTACCTGCCTACCTACCTACCTACCTACCTACCTACCTACAGGCTACTGTGACATTATAGTTAGGTATGGCAATACGATCATAGCTTAAGGTAAAAAACCAACAAAGCCACTTAAAAACATCATAGCTATGTATTGAAATAAGATGTAAACATGTACAATTTTACATTAATCACCAGTTATAGTTTACTGAAATAACTATGTAACTTGTTTCTCTGCCATGCACTACTTATGACCTCACATATTACAAAGCTCTTGACATGTTAAATGACATCAGTGATGACATGGCTGATGAGCTCACAAATAACATCATTGATGACATTACAAATGATATTACTTATTACATAATAGGTATTTTCAGTGAATTTCTTTCTTTTTTTAAAATGTCAGATCTTAAACGATACTTAACTATAACGTCATGTTAACCTTTGTTTTTTTAGTGAGTTTCTGGGAGGTTTTGATCATATTCAGGAAACTCCCCTGCTGTACATGGCTTTTGCCAGGCCATCCTCATATACAACCAAGCCACGCTACGCACAGCCATCGCCCATGCACAGCAGGGTGTTGGCCACAGGGCCCACATACAGCCTCCTGTGGACATCCAACTTCCGCAGACACTAAACTTGACCCATACAACGGCCCATGCAGGTTAGAGCGGTGGGGTGGTGGGGCCAGGTTGGGGGGTGGGGGGTGGGGGTTAGGATTTGACAGACGACCACAAGGAAAAATTAAATAAATAGTTGATTTACCCTCATCATTTGTCAAAATCCCCCCACCCCCAACCCGGCCCCGCCGCTCTTACCTGCTGCTGCCCAACTTCCATGGATGTCAAACCCAAATTTTGTTTGTTCGATTTAATTTTTTTTTTTCTGGTGCCTCTGTACTACCACAATACCAGCTGCTCAAGCTTCTCTCCAACAGAAGGTTACAGGGTACTATGGTGGT
This sequence comes from Lissotriton helveticus, assembly GCF_964261635.1. Lineage (NCBI taxonomy): Eukaryota > Metazoa > Chordata > Amphibia > Caudata > Salamandridae > Lissotriton > Lissotriton helveticus. The sequence continues at coordinate 1,541,748,995 of NC_136067.1, read as the reverse complement.
GCTATGGTGGTGAAGCTTGAGTAGTGGATCCCATGGGAGTAACACAATACCTCACAGGAGTGCCGCGCTGGATCCAGAGGGAGTACCATGGCACATGTGACACAAGGAAAAAAAAAGTTGGACTCTGGTGGGGTCCCTCTGGAGTCGTCTAAAAGTACCAGGGGTCAGCCTGATAAGCAGTTCATGGCAAGGGCATGCATAGTTCCTTGACTTAACTATAACTGGTAAATTTCAGGTTTTTTTAGAGCAGGGAACAGTGAATGTGCACCCACAATGGAAGTGGAATTTAATCTTCCACTGGGCAGGAGTGCAGCCACTATTGTCCTGTCGTACCAGCACCCAGCATGAGAAGTTGTGGGTCCCCAGGTAGGACTTGGGCACATTCTGGAAAAAAAAACCAAATAAAAATGGCACAGCAGGTGCGAAGTGGGCTCCCCATGCTGATATTTAGGAATGAAAGATAGGCTGTGGGTGCCTCGGGTGAAAAGGCATATTATTGATTTTGCCCATAAATTTGGTCTGGCATGCCCATTGTGCGCTTCCATCCAGGGGAAGAAGTTAAAGGCGAGATGTCACAACACATATAGTCATGTAGGGGGACAGGAATCAGAGGTTAGGAAGGTATGGATCAATCCTAGTTAGTTGCCCGAACTCAAGGTCTGGTTCCTACCAAGTACTCTCTCTATATAAAGGCAGGCAAGTGAATCATTCCTCGTGCAACAGAGGACCTGGCAAGATGTATCCTAACTTACCCTTCTGTGTTTGCCGCTTGATTAATTATCTCCCCATCAGTAGAGAAGGAGAGAGACTGGCTGCAAATGATCAGTGCCAAATGCAATACAGTAATGAGAGACAGTGGACTATTATATAAGAGAAACTTTGATGGGTAAATGAGGATAACAAGATCATGAAAGCCTAAAAGACTGGGAAAGTATGTACATAATAAACATGATTTAGGTAAGAAAGAATTAGCCACCACTACAACGAGAGAAGGTTTTTATTGTCTAAATGTGATATTTGGTGTCTGCAGTGGGACCAGCTTCCCTAACCACGCCATTGAAAGTCATAGAAAACTGCTGGTGGAAGGTCAATAACAGATAATCAAAGTTAGCAAAGGCTGTAACAGAGAGTTCAGCTGGAAGGCAATCCTTCTAGATAGCCTTACAAGTCCATAGAGCTCAGCAGCTAGCCATTACACAGAAACATCAACAGGCCTTGATTCAGCTGATTGATGTGACTGTCACTAACTAGTCCATCCTAGTTTCCCTACATCAGTTCTACAGAGGAATGCACTTAGGGAAGATTCTGAGCACAATTCACTTTTTTTGTGAGACTAACATGTAATTCCTCATGACCCTAGAAGTGATGTGGTCACTACGTAGCTTATGCAAATGGACTACCAGGTGGCCAATGCTAATACAAAAAAAACTACCTGGATATAAAGAAAGTGGTACTAGAGAGTCTGAGATATAAGAAGAAATATACCAACCCCAATTTCAGAGTCTTCACCTAAAATCAAATTAGATGCCTCAGCAGCCGTGCTTCGGGGTCAAAATATAGTAAATCATTAGTAACAGACTCTTACAGCCTCTACGGAAAGTTTAAGAGCTAAAATACTATTGGAAAAATACATTATTACTTTCTCTTCACCAATGCAGAGATGGGTGCAACAACATCGGTATCCTGCTTTCACAGAGGGTCGCAGCCTCTTGGCTACTTTCTGATCTCATAATGTGAAACTGGTGGACCCCCTCCCATTAAAAAAACAATTATCTGGGTGTGGGAGATTCATGTGTACCATTGTGACAATATAAATGTTGTTGTTGAATTGTCAAGGAAAGTGTAAGGTGATGATGGAGATGATGGTAGGGCGTGTAGAGTGAGTGCCGATTCCAAGAGGACGAGGAGAACAGAGAATCTTGCGGCAGACGTTACAGATGAGGGAGCATGAATCACCTGTCTGATAATCCAGGATGTTTCACCAGAAATTCAACATGCAAAACAAGTGACAATAGCGGCTGGTGGGAGAGGGGCAATAAGCAAAGTTAAATTCCTGAGGGGATGACAGTAAGAGAAAATCATATCTAGTTGATGTGCCAGTGTAATATTTCTCAGGAAGAGGAGCAGTGACTCAAATCAGGTCTCATTGCTTGGAATGGGGACACCTGGCTCAGAATTGTCCAAAGAAATATTCAGCTTAACCCATGGATGTATGGTTTGCAGGAGTGCACAGTGGAAAATCGTCCAGAACATATCCTATCTGCGATGTAAGTAAAGAAGAGAAACTGACTCAAGAACTAGTTGATAGTGGGTGTCTCCAAATTATAAATAGTCCCGAGCTCTCTACCAAATCTTGGGAGAATCGGATATCACTATTGCTTGCATCCATGGAAACACAAAAAATTACCCCACAACATTAGTGGAATTATGGGTTCCAGGGAAAACATAAAACCTGAAAGTGATGGTATTACCACACCTGCCATGATAGGTGGTTTTGGAAATCAACATCCCCCACTTCTAACACATAGGCTTCCAAAATGAAGCAAATAAGACTGAGATGCTGAAATGTGGTCCATGTCCATTACGACTCCTTCTTAAAGTATACTTCTAAAGCTTAGAAGATGAGCTTATATTTTTGGACGGGCAATCACAACACAGGCATTAGTTTACCCCAACAGTTCTCTGATGTACTTCAAATGGTACAGTTTACAAGTAATAATCCACTTCCCCATGAGAGTCTATATTTGACAGTGGAGAAGGAGTGCTTGGCTCTTGAGTGGGCTGTAGAGTCTCTATGCTACCACCTACCTGGTCGGGAGTTTGTGACTGACAATTGTGAGTTTGATTGGAGGTCTATATGGACAAGAACCATCATATGAGAGTTCTTAGCCTTATAGCCCCTTTTCTTTCCCATTGTCCATTAGGATAATTCTTCTCTCTGCTCTGCTAATTTTCTATCCCTGATCTCTAGGGTGGCTCTGCCCCAACATCAGGGCCCCTTGGGAGGGCTGAGCCTAACCAGAGATGCAGGCTCTCATGTGCCAGGGGCAGAGTTTGGTTTTAAAGGGGGCAGAGCGGGCCCTTTTCCTAACTTCAGACGATCACCAATAGGAAGTCTAGACAAATGGTTAAGGGAAGGGTTAGGAAGGTATGAACCAATCAAAGTTAGTGCCTGAAACTTGAGGTCTAGATCCAACCATGGACTCTCCCTACATAAATGTGGGCTAGTGAGTCAGTCCTTGTACATCAGAGGACATGGGCTTAACTCCACACCGTGCACATGTGATGAACATCTTACTTTACGTTAAAAAACAGAGAAATTCTTTAACAAAGGTGAAAGTGACTTTTTGGTTAGGAATTGTAATAATATGTTACCGCACATATTAGATCACTTTTGACATGTTCTATTACATCATTGATAACATCACTGCAACATCTAAAATTACATAATTGACACTGTAGCATCTGAAAGGGCATCATTTATGAGAACACTGTGAATGGTGAGGGCCATAGTTATAGTTACGGTGAAGGGTTTTGAAAATCTGGCTCTTTCAGGGCAGTGCAGCCTTCCCAACCACAATATATGGTATGACGGTCCAGGACAGGACAAAAATGAATAATGACCTGAAGAGTCTTGGAGAAAATACCTATTGCCGCAGGGGCAGATATTGTTTTTTTTTTCAAAAACAAACTCCTCTTTGGGGGCTTGGCTTTGAGCAACAAAAGAAAAAAGTGTGACTAGCCCACCAGTCCATCATGACACGGTGGGTCAGTCAGCACTGTGTTGCTGTAGCACTTTTGGCAAAAAATCCCCTTGCGTGTGACACAGAGTTTTAAATATCACTAGGGGCTGCTGCGGAGCTGACAAAGGCAGGCCTCTGAAGCCCAAGTGTCTCAGAAATCTACACTCCAATGGCAAAACTATGCCCTTGGTGTGAGTGCTGGAATTTCAGGGCAAATAGGTTGCAAGTGAATCTCTGATATTTACCTGTTGAGCCACCACAATAAATACACATGTGAAGAACTGCCAGAATGGTCAACTGTTGTGCATAGTGGCAGTGAAATAAAGACCTAGGGCCTGATTTAGATATTGATGGGCCAGTTTCTGCACGACAACAATTATGGCTATCCATTTGCAGTATTATAAATGCGTTATGGCACTTGTAATACAGCAGACGGGATATCCGTCACATTTATGATGGGAGTAACCTCTCTGATAAATTCTAATTGAGGTCCCAAATGTGGTGTGAATGGTGTAACTTGTGAGGACATATTGCACCCAGCACAAAATGCTGATTCTTTATACAGAGCACATCAATTCTGTCTTTCATGCTCTTCGACCAGACATGGGTGCCTTAAACTGACACCCCATTGCCCTTTTAGCCGGGCCTGGTTTCTATATGCAGTATACACTTAGGCCAAAGCAATGCCAGGAAACAAAAGACTGCCTTGAACACGTTTGACTGTGAGGGAAGATCTCCTTCCAGACTTACCTTTACATACCATACTCTGCCCAGGTTGTCTGAGTTTTGTAGGCTCCGGTTCATATCCCTATTTCCAGGGCCACAGGTATTTTTCATTTATGCGGCATTTTTTGCATGATTATAGATTTGCTGCATTTGCCACATAATCCTTCATCTGCTGCATAATCTTCAGTTAAAAAAAATAGTTTCTAGCTCAAATGGTTCAAAAGTTGCGAAAAATGCATTGACATGTGTTGCCTTGTAGTGGAAGACCCTTTCCAAAGCTGGACTGGTCACCTTTATGTTGCTTATTGCTACATTTGGATGTTAAACAGGTACTAATGAGGTGCAACCAATACCCAGGTAGTGTTGCCGAGTTTAAAAATGATGAAATGATAATTTAATACTATTACACAATGTGCTGCATTATGCTGCACAATTTGCCTTTTCTTGCAACATCCTTTACTCAACCCTGTCACATTCTTTGTCACATTCTTTCACTGTGCTGTTGTCACTGAACTCTGCAGGGCTAGTAACCCCATTAACTAGATACTGTACCTTTGACTTTAACTAATTTCTTTAGGAAAGTAAAATGATAAAGTTTTGTAATCTGAATTCACTTTTAGATAATGGAATTTAGGGTTTCAAAATATTTTTGTGTTTTGCAGTCTCTGTTATCAGATTATCTACTATATCATATCAGCTCAGACTCATACAATTGTCTCTACTAGCCTCCAGGGTATCTTAGAAATTAGGACCAACGTCAGACACATCATACTATCCTTAAACATTGAAGGATTTAGTCTGACTTGTTTGTTACTTTAATTGAAGATTGTAAACAAATAAGTAATAAGAGAAATGAGACTTTATGTTTTCTGGGGAGAGCTGAGTACTCACAATCTTACCTCTGTAGATTGACCTTTTTATTAAACTCCACTAACATTGTAAATGATAGGGCTTTAGAACACTAACTATCAAACTATTTATGGTCATGTCTTTGCATTATAATGAGAAAAGACATGTTTTTTTTATGTTCACCTTGCCGCTTATAGTTCTACATTGTATGATCTTTTAAAGATACCACTCTGACTTCAGAGTGGCCTTCACTGAATATGAATATTTTATGTACATTATCTGAGTTTCCAGAACTCGTAATACTTGGCAGCAAATGAGCAGTGGAATAGTAAAAATTACCCTTTAACACCAGTGTGAGAGTTATTCACCCGAGTTGATTTCTCGGTTACCTGGAGAAAAAGTTTAACCTGAATTGATAATGACAAAATTTACATTATGGAGGTTGTAGCTATTGTGCAGGAGTCCAACAGCAACAGGGTTGTTAGCTCTGGGTACAGCCAGCTTCGGTTTGTACCATCAACCCCACTGAACTCTCCTACACTAGAGAGAAAGGCCAAGATGAACTTAATGACGCAAGATTTTGAAAATCATAATACACTACACAATTACTGAATAAAGACACTAAAATCTGAAAGTACACTTTGAACACATTAGACACAGTGACACATGAAACCAAAACAAGTGTAGTAGTAACACTGTGAAAAAGTGATTTAAAAAGTAAGATAAAAAAACGTACATACAGAGTAATACTAATACATATAAAAACGTTGCACTAATGAGAATTTTTTAATGAACATGTTGTTTGTTAACATTTACTGATGAAAATTGTACTATTAATAAAGTGGGCTAGTGTTACTAATGCCTTCAGGTAGACTGCACCATTTGGAAAAGTTGGTGCAAAAATATTTAGAAACTAGGTACGCTCTTGAAATATTGCATAATAATACTAGAGATTCTATAGTTTATGAAAAGGGAAAAAACATTTTGTGAATATTGAGAAAAATTGTGGTAGTAGGGTATTTCTAAAGTTAGGAATTTCCATGTAATAATGTCTGGTGACATATTCCCTATTTGAATTGATTTAATTGCATTATATTTAATATTGATTTAGAGTATATTTTATTTAAAATGCCAACTTACAGGCACTTTTGAAAATGCTTTTTCTCTAATGCTGACCTTTCCCCGACCTAATACAATAGTTCCTTTACAACTAACGAAATGCTGGTTTATTTGTTCAGTACATGTGTAACTATCAACATTCCTAAATATTTCTTCAACGTTCACAGTGAGTTATTCCTGTGGGAACAAGATTTTAGCTATTGCTACAGAGTGATACTTTGTATTTCATTTTAACTGATGTTAGGTCTGCGTGGACTTTCAAATCTCTAGCATTTCATGACTAGCATGGGAAAGAAAGCGTCTTACTGTTGCAAGTGTCCTAGGTGACATTATGTGAATCTGAGCATATGACATCTAGTCTTTTGATGGTGGAGTGATGTCAGATCACTGGGACTTTGAAGGAGACTTTATAAAAGAATAAACCCCAAAGGAAGGGCAACATAACACCATACTTTTTCTTTACCCTTTCGAGAGGATGCTACGCTGATCAATTTTTGATGAGTACTAAGAACTATCCTTTAACTTTTGGACTGCTTTCCTGAGGCTACAGTTGGTGGCAGATAGACTGAAACCTTCTTTGCTGAACCATTTAAACTTTATTTCCTTAATTTATTTTGTTCTATGCTAATGGACTCTCTCCTAATGGACTTCAAATCTGAACCCTTTCCCCTTCTTCTTTAGGATTTGAGCTGTTAGACAACCAAACTATTCTTCTGCCTTTAATGGTAGTAGGACACTGCAACTCTGTAAACTGATTTTTTTAATACCCATCCGATAAAGCCTTGCTTAAATGTTTGGCACTTTAAGCAAGCTGTGATATTCTTAACTAAAATTCTCAAAAGATTGCTTATTGCTATGGATTTTGCAATCTTTAATACAACAACTAAATTAATTTAATATCTGTCTGAGTCTATCATTGAGTCTTGTTGGTTCTTCAATTTAAACTGTGCTGTTTTACTTATGAATTAAATGCATTGCAGGGAGAATCAAAGAGTTATGTCAGAATATCACGTATTACTTCTCTTATTCTGTGTTGCTGTTACAGATCTTTTGGTCTGCATAGTTCTAGCCAGACTTATCTTAATCAGGAGGTTGGTTCTTCCCGTTACTGTTCTTTTATTTCTTCAGCATGGTCTTTAGAGTGTTGTTCCTAAATCTAGTCTCACATTTGTGAGTTAGCTGTCAATTAATGGTCCCCATTGGACAGCTAACGTGGTGTTTTGCACCCTAATTTCCACTCCTTCTATGGGGCGGAGAAAGATTCAGCAGAGGATCATTGCCTCTATGGTAAATGGAAATGCTGCAGATTGTCTAATCGTAAAAGGCCCAGTACAGTAAGAATAGTAAAGAGAGTAGTAAGAAGAGTAAGTGTTTAATAAAATGTTACCACGCTAGCGCTGCAACAACATTTTGGTAGCAGAGCTATGGTTCTGTCAAAGCCAAAAAGTTTTTATTTGCTTTGGTACTCAGCTGAGGACCACAAATTTAAAAACAGTTTACAAAAACAAGCAAAAATAAACATACTCATTAATATAACACTAAAAAAGATTTTAAAAATTTATAGAAATTATAACAAACCCATTCGTCAGTCGGCTGTTTACATAATAATAATAGGTTGTTGACTGAAGTAATGTTGCGTTTCTGATATATCGGTTCAAGATATCTTATCCGCGCTTTAACTACACTAGCGTGAGGACAGACAAATAAAATATGCACAATATCTTGATCACCACCTAAACAGAGTTTACAAGTAAGGGAGTCTCCTGATGACCATTTAGCTGTATAAGCGGAAATAGGTAAAATGCCTAAGCGCAGCATAGTTATAGATCTTCTTGCTCCGTGTGTAAGGCAAAGCCCCAAATATGGCCGTAATTGCTTATATTCCAGCGACTCTATGTAGGTTTTATATGTAGGTAACTTACTACAATGCATAAAGTCGAGATCGTAACTTAATCTTGGAGTAAAGCATTTCAGAAAAAGTTTTAACTGGGATTTTGTCCAGGATAACAGAATATCTTTGGTTAGGTTCGCTATTTTAAATGCTTCAGACATATTCTTGAAAAAATTTAGTTGTCGAGAATCTGTTTTAAATGTCTCAGTCTTTAACAAGAATCTCAGAGTACCTTCCTTCGCATGCAAGATATTGTAGGCCCATCGAATGACATTCGCCACAGCTGTGGCATATGAGCTTGTCAATGCGAATTCCAGTCTGAGGGCCTGTACAGGTGTTGATGTAGAAACCTTTAGTATTCTTTTCAAGATCTTTCCTTCAGTATTGTCCATGAAAGACCATTGTTTTATTGGTAAATGTTCATTTGCATAAGACAAAACCGAGGGTATTTTTACTCTGTACACTTTGAGCAAAGAGGAGAAGTGCCTATTTCCTGTGGCAGTATAAATTCTGGAGAGTGCCCCGGCATGGATCTCAGATTTTTTCTTTAGATTGCTTATTTGTTTGGAATTTTGTAAGTTCTTCGTAAAAATCCTGCCGAGGTAAGTATATTCATCTACTTCCTCTACTCTTATCCCATCAAGGTTCCAGCGATATTTGGCACTTTTTTTCCGGCCAGAGAACGCTACTACTTTTGTTTTCGTTAAGTTCGGGATTAAAAAATGATCCTTCGAATAAACATTTAAGGAATCCAGTAAATTTTGGAGACCAAAGGGTGTGAGGTCTAACATAACTATATCATCTGCGTATAATAACGCGTGTATGCTCTGAGAAGCAACCTTTGGGGGCAAGCTAGAGCATTGTTGTAAGTGAGATGGAAGGTCGCTCAGATATAGTGAGAATAGAATTGGTGCAAGAAGGCATCCTTGCTTAAGACCATTCAGAGTATTAATTGGATTCGTCAGACCTTTTTCACCTCCCATTTGTACCTGGGACCAGGTGTTCGTATGTAATTTGATTATAATTTGCAATAGATTTTCAGAAATCCCCAGTCTTCTCAATTTTTTCCATAATGTTGGTCTATCCACGCGATCAAACGCGGTGGAATAGTCTATAAATGCAGCATACACTGGTTGTGATTTCCGCCCAATGTATTTGTCAAGAATAGTCTGGAGAATTGAGATGTTGTCTGTTACTGAATGATTAGGACGAAAACCGGCTTGATACATCGGTATTATTCCCTGCGAAAAGCACCAGTCTTTTAATCTATCCAGTACCTCCGCAGCGAAGATTTTGCCTGTAGCGTCCATTAGTGCAATTTGGCGGTAATTACTAGCAACATTTTGCTTCCCTTTTTTGTATATGGGTATTATAGTACTTCCCTGCCATGATTTTGGTATTCTCCTGGTACAGAAAATAAAATTAAAAAGTGGTGATAACAATTGACTCCATTCCTTAGGGTTTGACTGCAGGACTTTGATCGGAATCAAATCAGGGCCTGACGCAGAAGTGTTCCTGGCTTTTCTAATGTGCTTTTCGATAGAAAATACTGTACTTTTTTCTATTGATGTTAAATTGTTTTCCGAGCGGATATCAGCAGCATTACTATCGATTTCAGTTGGGTTTGCTTTGTATAGGTCAATTAGATAGGTTTCCCATTCCTGCGGTGGTACTGGAATGGCATATAATTTCTTTTTAGATCCAGTAATTTTGGCTATCAAAGACCAGTATTTTCTTTGATTGTATTGTTTTGCTGCCTCGTGAATATCCACCCAATTTTTGTCTTTGACTTTGACTTTGACTTTGTAGCAGAGCTATGGTTCTGCCTAGTGAAGTGAGATTTTTGGGTCCCAAAATAGTCTTTTGCCCAAGTCCAAGAAGCGCACAATTTCTAGTTCGGCAAAAAGAAGGATTGATGGAGTGCGATGGAGTATCATTCAGGATAAAGTCAACGAGTAGCAGTAATGGAGTGTGAGTATTAATAGGTATGCATGTTGCTATTGCTTTTGACTAAGACTGCGTTTTTTAAAAATGTCTGTGTGTTGTTGAGTGGAGAGAAGAGATTAAAGTCAATATGGTTAAAGTCTGTGTATGATTGTGGTGCTTTGTGCAAAGCTGAAGTTGTAAACAGATCCGTAGTGGCCAGAGATCTTGAGATATTTACCTACAGGTTGTCTCAGTGTAGAAGACACTGAGTAAGTTGTCTGTTGTTTTGTGGGTGTTGATCGTTCTCTTGGTGTGTTAGAGGCAAACGGTTTATATGGTTAATCTCAGGTGCACAGGAAATAACTATATAAGTTAAGGGTGAAATCCCACGTGTGGAGGCTTCATTTGAAGCAAATGAGTATAGAAAATTGTAGTTACCTAGTGAGAGTGAATATCCTTTAGTGAATCAGACAGTTTTATTTGTTGTTTGCATTGCATTGTAATTTTGCTTAGAGAAAAGTGTGCAGGAGAAGATTGTGAAGGAGGGTGAGGTCCTGCAAGGAGCGAGACTGACATCACAGTGTGCTGTACTGTGATTGGTCAGTTAGTGTAAAGCTGCGCTGTGATTGATTGACTAAGTCCAAAGAGTAGTGCTCTCATTAGTTGAGGTTGCCGAACAGGTGAATTGTGGAAGAATAGCATTTCCTGGGTTTACGGAAATCATTTATGAATACAGAATTGAATAAAAATGACATTTCTCAAGTCATTGCAGAAATTAGTAAAGAAAGATGAGACCATACCTGTCAAAGCAAAGGCAGAAGCACCACCTTGGGGTAAGCCAGGATATACTGTCATAATGAACAAAGGATTACATCAATGTTTGTGGCTTGGGTTTGGCATATAGATACTGAGAAATATGAGAGTTTACTGTTCCTTTGGTATGGAACATTTAATTTGAGGATTTTAGAATTTTTTAGGAAAAGAATGTACAAAATTAAAGATCTTGTTAGAGCCACTGTAGTTGAGGCTTTAAGTACCTGGCAGCATATGGCTCATCAGAAAGACAAAGAGAAATACCAAGGAAGGCATAGGAGAACTATGGACCATTGCACAGAAGATAGTTGGGATGCTCAACAAAAAATGTGGAGAGCAGGTGTAATACACGGAACACAATTGTATCCGGCGCTAGAAGTTAAGGAAGATGCCAAGGGCAAGAGAAGAGAGAAAAAGAAGCATTTAGAGACATACAACATTGATTCAGGGAAAGAATGAGAAGAGAGTGTTATCAATGACAAACTTTTTAATGATTTATTTATGAATTGTCCACCACCTTACAAGGAGACACAGAGTGGAGATTTGACACACACTAATACAGCTGAGAAAATGAATGCTTCTATAATGCCTGAAGTGCCACAGGAATCAAAGCTTATTTCTCCTATGAGTGGGAGAACAGAAATACCAGCTATGAATCTGATTGATTCAAATACTCCAGACTCTTTGACTGTTCCCTTTGCTATTGGACCTGTTGTGCCCTGTTAGAAGTCTGGGTTACAGATAAATAGTGTTCACAATTTGACTGTACCTACATGAGTAAATACAATACATGGGAGCTCCTCAGATTTGTCGGGAAGATCACTACTTCATACACCCATGGATCCAATTAGAACTAATAATGCTGAAACTATGAATGTTGTCCCAAATCAAAAACAATTTGATCTGACACAAAGAATAGAGCAGAGGTTTCCACCTTTTGTTTTCCCTAAACTGAGTGGACCTCTTGAAATGAATTATCATGCTTCTGACAGAACTATACCCATGGATATTTCACTTCCAGATACATCAGTACTAAATGTACAACCTGGAACTAGTGCAAAGTTGCATGATGGAAGCTTACATTTAAAATATACACGAGAGCAATCAGGGTTTACTCCTCAAGAATTCAAAGAATGGCTTAAATGATACAGTACCCTGAAAAATCTGAATTTAGCAATAGTTCCAGCTTCAGTTCCAGTTACAGCCATGAATTCAGTTCCACTGCAAAATTCAGTTTCTAGTTCAGCGCCTACTTCAGATTTGTTTACAGGTTCAAGTTCAATCCAAATTCAGTTCAGGAAAAAAGAGCACCCATGGATGTGAACCAATTAAACGTTGAATTAGAAGAAATAATTCAGGGAACACTTAGCAAGATTAGATATCTACCAGTAGGAGGAACTATTGTTTCTCCGTAAAGATGTTACACGATGAGCAAAATTGACAAATGAGAGATTGGTAGAATTGGTTCAGAAATATACTATAGATATTTGAAATTCTAAGGTTTTGTAAGTATCATACAGGTTAGATTTTACTGTGAAAGAGACTGTGAACATAGAGAGACCAGGAAAGAAATTGCAGATAAAAGAAAAAATGGCAATAATCAGAAAATGGGAGGAAAGAGAAAAGCTGGAAGGTAGATGGCCAAAAAAGAAGGAGACAAAGAGAGTTAGAGTGCGGTCACCACCGGACGCTTTTTACGCTAGCGTAGGGGAAGTACAAAAGTACCTGAAGGAGGTTATGTTCATGTACCTTGGACAAGACCTGACATTTTGCCATTTATAAAGATTTCCCCATATTGAGAGAAAATCCTGTGGAATAGTACAGACAAATTGAACGATTTGTGATAAATTCAAAAGTGTTGTGGATTGATTTGAATACTCTGTATGAGATTGTGGTTCCAGGAGATTTGTGTGTTTAATGTAAGGTTACTGTGGAATTGCCTGAGTCAGAACCAAAAAGGGATCTTAGAACAGGAGCAACATCTGCAGTAGTAATGAGGGAATAGCAACAGGTAATAAATCACCTGAAGTCAAAAATATCTATGAAAGAGATTGATTGGGTACAGATTGACAGGACGACCCAAAAACTGAAAGAATCCGTACATGCCTATTACGAGAGATTAGTACAGGCTTTCAAACAGTATAGTGGATTAGACAATGTCACAGATGAAGATGTGAGACATTTTGTTTACAGGCTTGTGTTCCGTTTGAGACCTAAGATTTCTAACATGATCCGACGGCAATTACCTTGTTGACAGAGCACACCAAGTTATGAGATTTTACGCTATGCAAAATACTGTGGTGACAAAATTGAGATGAAACATAAGAAGCTCAAGGAGAAATCAATGATTGCCCAGATAAGAGCAATGCAGAAAGGTTAAAATTAGATGGGTTTTGATAACACAGTACAGGTACAGGGAGGTTATAATCCAGCTCCGACAATGCAGGCTGTTATTGGTTTTCAAGAACAGAATTTCCCATCCCAAGGTAGAGGTTGTGGTTATCCTGTAGATCCTGGAACTGGTGTTCATATGTCACTTTTGAAGAAAACAAATCCATGTCATACTTGCAGAAAACTCAGACATTGGAGACATGGCGGTGCCTGTGGAGAGAGGAGGACTGCATTCATGATGCAGCTTTAGAGGTAGACCAGAGTGGTCCCTATTGGGATAGAGAAGGGGATGGGAATCCTGCCTCATTCCTGGTCGACACTGGCACTACCCACTCTACTAAGAACAGCAGAGGTTCCTAACCTACCACTTTCATGAGAAAGTATCCAAGTTCTAGGAGTTACAATTAAAAAGTTGTATATCCCAATTTCATAAACAGTTATTTGTGGTGTGTGACAAAAGTCCTGTGAATTTGCTTGGACGTGATCTACTACGTAAATTAAATTGTTCAATTTATTTCACACCGAGAGAAATTGAATTTCATACCAATGATGTAGATGTTGTTTTTAAACTTACCCAACAGAAATGAGATGTGGGGATGTATCCTCTCCTGACGAGTGAGGATTTGCTCCTTAAATTGAGAGACACTGTGCTACCAGAAGTCTAGAACTTTACAGGTAAAGGTGTCAACCCAGTCTGAATTACAGTTAAACCTAATGCAGAGTTCCCAAGAATTCCACAATACAATTTGTCTCCATATAATATTGCCAGAATTACTCCTGTGATCGACTCAATAATTGAGCAATGGATCCTGAAGAAGATAATGGAAAGCCCATTTAACGCTCCCTTATGGGCTTGCAGAAGCCGAATGGCAAGAATCCTATTATGTACATTTGCAATGGGTTAACTTTATTGTTCCATGTTGTCCTGTGGTACCGAATCCAGCTGTGATTTTATTTCAAATTTCATGCGAAGCCGAATGGTTTTCAGTTATTGATTTGTGCTAGGCTTTCTTTTCTATCCAATTGCATGAAGATAGTTAGTTTTTATTCACTTTCCGTTTTGGCAGTCATGTTTTGGCATGGTGCCGAGTCCCACGGGCGTATACGGAAAGTCCTTTGATTTTCAATCAGATACCCCAAAAGAATCCTAAGTCTATGATAAAGCTAAATCATTCAGTGTTAGTGCAGTATATTGATGACCTATTGGTGGCATCAACTATGAAGGAAGCATGCATAATTGACACTATTGTCTTGTAGAACCATCTTGTAGAAAATGGCCATAAAATATCCCCAATCAAGTTACAGTATTGCAAAACTGAAGTCCTCTACATAGGACATCACATTGAGAAGGCATGAGTAAAGTGTCACATGAAAGAATCTTAGTGATTCTTAGGACGAATCCTCCAGCTACCCAGAAGGAAGTCAGCATGATCTTAGGAATGGTTGGCTATTGAAGACATTGGATTCTACATTTTTCCTAAACAGCAAAAATCTTTCAAGAAGTTGACACACAAAAGTCATGCTGATGGCAATTTTAAGTTTTTTTATTGTCGGTATGTTTCTTTGAATTTTTCATAGTATATTTATAACACAACTGAAAATAACGTTTACACTTTTATGCTGTCCAGGCAGATTAATATGAAATTCCTTTATAGAATGAATCTAATCATTAGAGAATGATAGCCATATTGTTAAATTACACCAAGGCAACTGGAGTGCTTGGAGAACACTTGAGTGAGGTTTTAGCATTCATGTTATTCATTTTAAATCATTCCCTGACCTCTTTTAATATTGTTGTTCAACCCTCTATTTTTATGCCTGATGTTTTCTCCTTGTAGTCTCTGTAACAATGTTAATATTTCCATATTATACATTAACACTTTATGAAAGTGAAATCTAATGCTGTATTGTACTTTCATGATCTATATTTTAATTAGATCAAATAAAGTGAATTGATTGATTGACACACAAATACGAGTCTGATCCAGTACCCTGGGATGGCAGTTGCATGACTGCCTTCACAGAGCCTTGAGGATGCCTTTGCAGGGCAATAACTTTGGGAATGCCTGATTACAACAAGTGTTTTGTGTTGTTTTGCAGTGAAAGAGAAGGCTGCGCTCTTTCATTGTTGACACATATGCATCGAAGCAATCACAGGCCTCTCGACTACTTTTCGGCGACACTTGATCCTGTTGCTGCTGCACTGCCTGAATGTTTGAAATCGGTTGCAGCTATGAGTGTGTGTCTTGCGCAGTGTGAAAGTATTGTCATGGGTCATCCATTGACAGTATTTGTGCACCATTCAGTGAAGATACTGTTGATTCGTACTCAAACACAGTACCTGACCAATAGACGTTTGACTAAGTATGAGGAAATTGTACTGGGTGCAGAGAATGTGACTGTTAAGAGGTGTACAGTGGTGAATCCAACTAATTTGATGCCATTGCCTGGAAATGAGAACTTGACTGATGAAGTCGAGCATGATTTCTTGGATGTGACTGAATTGTGTACCAAGCACTGACCTGATATTTCCAATGAACCATTGCCTGAATCTGATCATGTGTTGTTTGTTGGTGGTTTGTGTTTGAGAGACAATGAAGGAAATCTGAAAGCTGCTTATGCTGTGTGTACAGTTGGAGGTGTTGTGGAAGCTTCATGGTTGCAAGGAGCGCTTTCTGTGCAAGTTGCAGGGATCATAGCTCTGAAACGAGGATGTACCATTTCAGAACAGCCCGAGTTACAATTTATACTGATAGTCAGTATGGCTTTGGGGTCGTTCATAACTTTGGGCAGTTGTGATGAGAGCATGGGTTTATGATGTCCTCTGGTTCTCCCATTAGATATGGAGAGTGGATGAGGAGCCTTTTGCAGCCCCTATAATTGCCTGGCAAAATTGCTGTTGTGATATGAGTTGCTCATTGGCAACATACCGACTATGTAACAGTTGGCAACCGTTATGCTGATGAGATGGCATGGTATTGTGCCTTGAATGTACATAGATTTAATGAACAAATACTGAAAGACAGATCCCACGTTACAGATTGTAATTTTTTGTTGTCAGCTCTAGATACCTGGGAAGAAGTGAAGAAATTGCAGGATGAGATGACAGAAGCAGAACAGCAGGGTTGGGTGCAAGCAGGTTGCACCAAAAGGGAAGATGTGTGGGTTTACATTGATGGCAGGCCAGTTTTGCCTGACAACTTATTGTCACCAATGGCAAGATAGTACCATGGACCTGCACATGTTGGGAGAGATTCAATGATGTGCCTTTTCCAACAGGTAAGATTCGATCCGAGATTCAGAGAAACACTTTGTAACCCTTGTGTGGTGTGTCAGCAACTACATCCAGGAAGAAAAACATAGGTTGTCATGAGTCACACTTGTCAATCTGCAGGCCCTTTCAACCAGATGCTAATGGACTTTATAGAGATGCTCTATGCAATGGAATAAAACATGTTTTGTTCATTGTGTGCATATTTTCAAAATGGGTTGAAGCCTATCCTATGCTTAGGCAAAATTACTGTTAAGGGAGTTGCTTCTGAGGTTCAGATTTCTGTCTGCTCTTGAGTCAGACCACAGGGATCATTTTAAAAATGAGGTTCTGAAATATTATGTGCAGCACTACAGGTTGAGCAGAAGTTCCTTTGGAGTCACCGAGCAGAGAGTTTTGGGTTAGTGAAGGAGATCAACAGCACATTGATATCTAGATTGGTGAAAGTATGCATTTCTATGTCTCTGCAGTGGCCAGTTGCCTTGCCTCTTGAATTGATGAGTTTGAGAAGTAATTCAGATAAGAGGAGAGTATTGTCGCCTATTGAGATCATCATGGGACATGGGATGAGGCTTCCAGCTGTTCCTGAAAATGCTCTAGTCAACATAACAGATGATATGATCTTGGTTTTTTGCAAGGGCCTCACCAATGTGGTACGTTCTGTTTCTCACCAGGTTGGAAAAGCTGCCCTGGTGGTCCAACAGGAGCAAGCCATGACCTCAGTCCGGGTGACTGAGTCATGGTGAAGAAACGCATGCACAAAACGTGTTTGGAACCTCATTGGAGGAGGCTGCTCCAGGTGATTCTTGTCACCAATACCACTGTGAAGTGCGGATGTCTCCCGAATTGGGTACACGCAAGCCACACTCGGAGAGTCCCAAATTCCCTTGATGATCCAACAGCACCTGTTCCTAATGTGCTGGTGGTAACAGTGAGAAAGGGGGATCAGGTTAGTTAAGCTGTTGGGGACCAGCAAGTTGTTTGGCCTGAGGGGGGTCAGTTACAGTCAAGTGTAGCTACAGAAGGGTCACAGTCAACTACGAGAGGTACAGATCCCAACAAAGGGCCTAGTGCAGTAAGAAAGAGAGTTTTATCCAGAAACCATTGCCCCAGAAGAGGTGAGATCTTGAAAAGCTCTTTGATTGCAGGACGAGCAATACAAACTATTCCTGAAAGCTCTGAACAATCAGATCAAAGTGATACAGATGATGAGCAAATAGCTGTGAGGAGATTAAAAAGAGCAAAGATACCAAGTCACATGTATGCAACTCCGGAATGGACTTATTTGCTTGCCAATAAGGTGGAACAAGAGTTCTGCAAGCATTGCCTTAACAATACAAGCACACCTGAACCTCCTTGAAACAAACTTTGTTGTTGATTTGAATTTAATCTGGATGTACCAATCGTTGGACTGACAGTTTTTTCTGAATATATTCATCAACGAAGCTGATATGAGAGTCTTTTCAAATCTGAGAAGATTTCGAGCTTTGCCATAATTTTTTGTGCCAAGACTTTGTTGAATTGCTCAAACCATTGCTGCTATTTTTTAATTTTTTTCTTAGTTACATTTTGAGAAACCATGCGATCCAACACTGGTTCTCTTCCAAATGTAAATGTGTATATACTGCGATTCTTTTTTATTATTGTCTTGATATTAATTATAATGCTTATTTATTTCTTAAACTTGCCACATTAAGTTTTTGTGAAAGATTCTAAGCTTACTGTCCCTTTCAGAACTGCTAAAAGAAATGATTCTGATTCTATTTCCTTGAATGACAACTCTTTACACAGCAATGCTTTGGGAATAGATTTTAGGTCAAATGTTTATACTATTCTGCTTAGTGAATATATAAATACTATGGATGTTGACGATTGCTACGTTTGTATACAAATACCTTCATCAGTTGCTGAGGACGTAACTTACCATACAATACCTTTAACATATTGAATTTCTTCCAATGTGTTAGCTAGCTTATTTAATAGTACTGATCACTTTCAATATTATTACTCTAATCAAGATAAGATCTTTTCTGAACTTCCTGCGCTTAACATTAAATTCCTCATCTCAAAGCTTCAACTGTTGAAACTGTGGGCTACATATTTAGATCAATTTAATCTTTGGACATGGCTTATACACTTGCAAATAACCTAACATGTATCTTAGTGAGAGATGAAAAGATTTTTATAAATTTAGTGGAAAGTAGATGAGATAATGTAAGAAATAAAAATAATGCATTGCCTAAATTAATTACTTGGAGCTTACAGCAAGAAGAAAACAAAATTATAGAGAGGATAGTTTCATTAGCTTTAAACTGACAGAAAGAATTCAAATACTAATACTGTTTTTGTAGGACTTAGTGAAAGTTAACATTTATCTGAAATGTATGAGAACTGGGGAAGGTATTTAGAAGGTGTAGATCCTATTTTCCCTGGGTTTTATTATATTTGTAGGAAGAGTGCTTTTTACAAATTGCCGAAAGGATGGAATGGATTTGTAAATTGGGAATAGTTTTTCCAAAAATGTATCATGCTAAGTGAATTAAAGAAGAATTAGTAGATACAAATACAAGAATGAACAGAAGTGTGAGTGCAAGTGAAATAGTAGGTGATATAGTTCTAATACCTTCAGTAGGAGTAGCATTAAAGTCTCAGAAAATCAGAAAGCTGTCTATAGTTGACTGGGGAGAGTTTCTGTTATAAATGAAGAAATGGTATCCATAAGATTGATGGTGATTCGAAATCGACTTGCCCTTAATATCCTTCTCGCAAAGGAGGGCAGAGTCTCCAGATTATTAAAAGTTCAACAATGTTGCACTTACATACCAGACAGGAGTACGATATTACTGACTTAAATAAGGACTTGCAAGACTTAAAAGCAGATGGTGCCTGTGAAACCACAGGTAAGGGATTGCCAACTGTTAGTAACTGGTTGGAAAACTTAGAGAATGGATTAGTTGAGACCTTTAGTGGTGATCTCTTTAAGCATAATGCTGCATATAATATCAATCACATTTTGTAGATAAAGAAAGAATAAAAATCATTAAGTGGAAAGAACAAGAACTGATCTTGAAATGGAGGATGAACAATGTAAATATTATAACAAAATAAGAACTTTAGAAGAGAATAGAAGGAAGAGGTTAAAGACAACACACCCATAATCTGTGACAAGATCTGATGTGATAGATAAGGGGATGGCTTGATTCACCATGAGAGCGGGGTCCTGATGATGCCAGATTTAAAAAATCATACTGCACAACACATGAAACCGAGAAAAATGTAGGCGAAGCATGGTAAAATCGTGTTTTAAAAAGTAAGAGGAAGAAAACATACTTACAAAGTAATACTAATACATATAAATGAACGAGTTGCACTTTACTGTTGAAAATGTGGCTACTAATAAAGTTGGCTAGTGTTTCTAATTCCTTCTGTTAGAATGCACCATTTAGAAATGTTGTTGCAAAAATGTATAGAAACTAGGTACGATCTTAAAATTTTGCATAATAATACTAGAGATTCTATATTTTATGAAAAGTAAAAAGCACATTTTGAAGTGTGAATTTAGAAAAGTATATACTTATATGAATATTGAGAAAAATTGTGACAGTAAGGTATTTCTAAAGTTAGCTATCCCCAGGTAGTGATGTCTGGTGACATTTATTGCATTATTGCATTACATTTGATATTGATTTAGTTTATTTCATCCAAAATGTGTAACACCAACGTAAAACTCTTTTGAAAATGATTTTTCTCGCATGTGACCATTTCCCGGCCTAATACAATGGTTCCTTTACAACTAGTGAAATGTTGCTTTATTTGTTCAGTACATGTATACCTATTGGCATTTCTAAATTTTTCTTCAACGTTCACAGTGAAGTATTCCTGTGGGAATAGGATTTCAGCTGTTACAATAGACTGATACTTTATATTTCTTTTTCACCAATGTTAGGCCTATGTGGACTTTCAAATCTCTAGTTTCTTATGACTAGGATGGGAAAGCATCTTAGTGTTTCAAGTGTGCTAGGTGACATAATGTGAATCTCAGCATATGACAGTCTTTCGATGGTGGTGTGATGCTATATCACTAGCACTTTGTTATGGACTTTATAAAAGAAGAAACCCCAAAGGAAGGGAAGTGCAAACCCCATACTTTTTCTTTTCTCCTTGAGAAAGGACGCTATACTGATTGATCTTTGATGATTACTAAGAACCAATGTTCCCTCTAATTTTTTTCCTCTGTGTGCGGCACTGGAGGGTCTCTGTGCGCTGCAACCATGGCTATGTGCGCCAAGAACCAAACCGCTCGTGTCTGCGGCACCAAATGGCACTCAAAACATTTACTTTAAAAAGTGAAAAGATGACGCATTTTCACACATACAGAGCCACAATAAGGGTCTTAAGGGCAGTTTGCAAATTTATTGTATTGCCTGTATTTTCATTGTTGTGTCTCTGACTGCTGTTGTCTGTCTTCCCCGCTGCCTGTACGTGGTCCATGCCCAGTTTTCCCTTCTGTTTCCCTCGCTGCACCCGGGCCTCTCTGCCCGTTCTGCCTTCTGTTCTTAGCTGCCCCTATATTTCTATATTCTGCCTCTATGCCATTAGTTTTTTGTGCCCGTCTGCCCTCTGTGCCACTCATTTTTGTGCCCTTCTGCCCTCTTTGTCACTCATTTTTTGTGCCTTTTAGCCCTCTTTTTCACTTCACTTTCCCCTCGTTTTTTGTGCCCTTCTGCCCTCTGTTCCACTCGTTTTTTTGTGCCTTTCTGCTCTCTGTCCCACTCATTTTTTGTGCCTTTATGCTCTCTGTCCCACTCGTCTTTTGTGCCCTTCTGCCCTCTGTTCCACTCGTTTTTTGTGCTTTTTAGCCCTCTGTTCCACTCGTTTTTTTGTGCCTTTCTGTCCTCTGTCCCAATCGTTTTTTGTGCCTTTATGCTCTCTGTCCCACTCGTTTTTTGTGCTTTTATGCTCTCTGTCCCACTCATTTTTTATGCCTTTCTGCCGTCTGTCCCAGTCTTTCTGCCCTCTGTCCCAATCGTTTTTTGTGCCTTTATGCTCTCTGTCCCACTTGTTTTTTGTGCCTTTATGTCCTCTGTCCCACTCGATTTTTTGTGCCTTTCTGCCCTCTGTCCCACTCGTTTTTTGTGCCTTTCTGTCCTCTGTCTGTGTCCCATTCGTTTTTTTGTGCCTTTCTGTCCTCTGTCTGTGTCCCACTCGTTTTGTTTGTGCCTTTCTGTCCTCTGTCTGTGTCCCACTCGTTTTTTTGTGCCTTTATGTCCTCTGTCTGTGTCCCACTCGTTTTTTTGTGCCTTTATGTCCTGTGTCTGTGTCCCACTCGTTTGTTTTGTGCCTTTATGTCCTCTGTCTGTGTCCCACTCATTTTTTGTGTGCCTTTATGTCCTCTGTCTGTGTCCCACTCGTTTTTTGTGCCTTTCTGTCCGCTGTCTGTGTCCCACTCGTGCCTTTATGCCCTCTTGCCTTCTGTTCCGCTCGTTCCCCAGCGGCTGTGGCCTTTTGTTTAAATGTTGTCCGTGAAGGGGCTCCGATTAACAGCAATATTTAAACAAAAGGTCACAGTCTGCCCCGCTCCCACAGCCGCAAGCGCCATAATCCCCACCAGCCCCCCGCCTCCTTACCTGCACTCCTCATGCCCGCTCCACCGCCACCACTGGAAAAGTGCTCATGTTCGCGCCGCTCACGTTTTAAAAGCGGCGAGCGGCGCGACTCTCTAGCGACGTCCTGTGTGAGCGCTCCACGCTAGGTGAGATGCGCGTGCGTGCGTGCCCGCGGCCTAGAGGGAACGGTGCTAAGAACTATCCTTTTACTTTTAGACTGCTTTGCTGAGGGTACAGCCAGTAGAAGATGAACTGAAATCTTCTTTACCAAACCATTTCAATTTTATTTCCTTGATTACTTTTGCTCTATGCTGATGGACTCGCATTTAATGGACTTTAAATCTGAGCCCTTTCCCCTTTTTCTTTAGAATTTCAGCTGTTAGACAACTAAAACTATCCATCTGCCTTTAATGATAGTGGGACTGCGTAAACTGATTTTTATAATAACCATTCGATAAAGCCTCGCTTAAATGTTTCGCACTTCAATGCAAACTGTGATATTCTTAACTGAAATTCTCAAAAGATGCTTATTTCTATTGATTTTGAATCTTTACTACAATAAACAAATTAATTTAATATCTGTCTGAATCTAATATTGAATCTTGTTGGTTCTTTAATTTAAGCTGTGCTATATTACTGATGATTTAAATACGATGTAGGGAGAATCAGAGAGTTCTCTCAGAACATCAAGAATCAATTCTCTTGTTCTGTGTTGTTGTTGCAGAGCTTTAGGTCTGCATAATTCTAGTCTGATTTACTTTCTTCATGAGGTTGCTATTCTTTATTTCAACAGCATGGTCTTAACAGTGTTGGACCTAGATCTGGTCTCTAATTTGCGAGTTAGCTGTCAATTAATGATCCTCATCAGACAGCTAACATGGTTTCCATCCCTCCTATCGACAGAGAAAGATTCATCAGAGGATCATTGCCTCTGTGGTAAATGGAAATGCTACAGATTGTCTAACCATAAAGGGCCCTGTATGGTTAGAGTAGTAAGGAGAATAAGTGTATAATAAAAGTTTACCATGCTTACACTGCAGCAATCTCAAGGTCAGTTGGTGGCAGTCAGAGACACACACTCATCGAGTATTGGTGCAGGACCTCAACAGAGATCTTTGCAGCACTAATCTCCCTCTGGACTTCAAAACAACAGTATTACTCATTGAATTTGTTCAGCCTTTCCTCTGGGCTGCTCCTGTTCTTCCAGGCTGTTCGCTTCAGCTCTCCCTGAGGCCAACTCGGTTATCAGAAACACCTCCATTTGTTTCACTCAGCAGTTGAGGCCGACTCCTCTTCTCAGAGCAGATCCTCAGCGCTTCCAGCAGGAATAATTGATGATTGTCCTAGATCACAAAAGATTCTCCAACAACCATTAGATATGTTGCCTGGTCCCCAAGTCAGTGACAAATTTATGAACATTAACTTGTGGTTTCAGTCCCAATTTCATACTGTGTTTCCAGACAGAGTTTTGGGATTCTACAGGAATGGCTCTGGGACTGATTTCTGGTGGCTTGGTTCTGCTAATTTTGCTTATTCCTTTTAGAGAGGCCAACTACAGTCTGTGTTTTATTAGTGTCACAAGGTAGGCTGAATGAGGTTGGTAAATGCGTTTGGTAGACTGTATGGCTTCTGGTATAATAAAGCTAAAACCTAGGTCTTAGGTACTGCCCTTAGGGAATCCTGGCCTGGTTTCTGTGGCAAACTATAAAGGAGTTGTAATTAATCCCAGAGACAACCTAATGATAAGTGCCAATTATGACGCTCTGTTAATAGAATGCATTTGACAAATGGGAATGCTGGCAAGTGTAACATTATTAGGATAAGTAGACTACTCAAGTGATTGTATGTTATTCAGGAAATACTACTCCATGTCTCAAATACTTAATTTAAAAACTGGAGGCATCTATCTATAGCGTTAAATAAAGGTACAAAAACCTCATACAGGCTTAAACATTTCAAAACTGTATTATTAGACTGCTCACAGACACATTTTGACATTTTTTATATATGGAGAAGCCTCCCCTCCATACAGTATGATTCTGCAATGCGGGGGTCATCTTGGGGGCACCAGACTTTAGATCTCAAAAAGCCTGACATTTTAGACTGTTTGGGTGTTTATTAAGATGTGACTGGACATATTAACGTCAGTTTCTGCTGCTTGTATTTTTCTAAAATTGCTTTATTTCCATCAGCTGGTTTCCAACGGCACTCTTAAGTCGTTTGAAGATTTGCAATCAGAATTTTATATCCCTCATCTTCCTTTATTAGAAGATTCATCGTTTCATTTCATTGATCAGTATGAACAATTGGAGGATGTATGTATTTCCAACCCTATCGTTAAATAAATGGGGTCCGCAGGGATCACAAGGGTTCTGTATGAACTTTTTATACATTGTCTCTTGCTGGTTTCTTAGATGATTTGGTGACATGGGCAGCAAAGTGAGAAGATATTTTGGGGGAGGAATTGAAAGTGCTAGATCTGAGGCAATCTGTGTAGTACCAGGAGTTACCACACATATTGTATTTAACCAGGTCACTCATAATCAGGCCCTTAATCACTAAGTCAAATTCAACACTTCCACATCGTCCTTTCTGTATTGTAAAATGCTTGTGTTATACTCTGATCTGGCCCTATCAGTGGGATAGGGGGGAGTGCTGCAACTGACTACCATGCCTGTTTGAGGAGGCCTATATGCTCCATATATGTTGTCTGTGGACCCCCAATTAAGTATCTTCAGGCAACAGATTTGTGATTTTTCTGGCATCCTTTGCAAAGAATTCATCAGGGAGAGTGCTCGTTCTGATCAGCGTAGTTATTGGTTAGGACCCACACAATAGATGTTTACTCTTTTTGGCAATTCCTATTGGTCGCTTCTAGATCATTAGACAAAGACCATTAGACAAAGTAATTCTGAAATCTCCCAAGCATTCTCCCAGTGATAGGCAATTCTTCCAGCCTGCTATTACTTGGAAAAGGGGAGTATTGATGTTGGGAGCTTCTGCCATAAATTCAGGCCTCTTGGTGCCTCTTGATGCTGCCTCTCCAGGAAAACTCCTATCTGAGATATATGTGTCCAGGGGAAGGTTTCTTGTATCCCGTGATGCTTATTGAAGGATTTAGCTCTTGGTGTGACTATATATTGATGTATCACTGATTAATTGATTTATTTTTAGCTCTTTTTTCCCTTGTTGACTCTTTGGGTACCCCTTGGATGTTGGGGTTGGTCTACCCTTCATGTTTCTTTCTTACTGTATGTATTGACGTATGTACCGATTGTTTAATTGTCACACAACCAATACAAAATAAATAAATAAATAAAGACAATAACAAAGAAAGTCTTGGTTCATTTTCATATAATGCCACCGATCCACAGCACAGACTTCATCCAGAAAACGTATTCTAAAACAAGCGCACCCCTCCGGGGCATAAGGTTATGTGAGAGTTGTTGACTAAGGACCTACAGAGAGAGAAATCCAGGAATATGGCAGCATGGCAGGAGTTTACATTTCTTTCACCTATGTGCAAGCAGTCCCTGCTAACATCTAGTCTATCAGTCAGTAGCATTAAAACCCATCTCAAAAGGCCATTTTCTATATCATATCAGTGCTATTTTGCCTGCAAAAAATGACTTTATGTAGTGAATATAGATACTACATGTCATTTGGTCAACTGGTAACCCTTTTATACATGTGCATGAGGTTGTAGAGGAAATTGCATGACCACTCAGCCACAAACTGAACCAAAATATGGGATTATTTAATTGTCGTCCATGTAGGGAATTGGGAAGGAGGGAGAGGCTAAACCCTCGGTCTCGCATTCCTGTGCCTCACATTAGTGACTTCGATAACTAAAAAAGTGGCTCATGTTTGCAAATTGGGACAGTTTTGAACTTGTACAGACACGCTGTATAAGTGTTTTCGAGGTATGGAAGACTCCAAGGATTAGTGCTTCCTGCAGGCAATTTTTTTTAATATCAGGAATATCAACAGACCAAATACTGGCCCAGAAGACGATAAAACAGGGCCATGAAAAAACAAAAAAAGGCCCACACACTGACCTGTTAGAACCGCCTGTCCACAGTGCCTGATTACCCTACAAGCCAGTCTGATCCTGCAACTACGCCCCCACAGCCCTTACCCCAATCTTCACCTCCACCAAGTGTTTTCTGAGAATTTAAAGTCATACAGTGTTTTGTGAGTCCTATTTTGATTTGAAGTGATTAATGACCAAATGTCTCCAAAAACAAAATGAATCATGTATTGCAGTACTTTTGGAGTACTGTGCATTCATATGGGTTCACTGTCCCAAAGGCCGTCAATTATTCGGTCATGGACTTAAGATCAATATGAGTTTCAACAAAATGAAAGCCAAGAAATAATTTCCTGAAGTTGCTACCATCGTCAATATATCCCTTTAGTAAGTGACTCATTGAAGGGGATTGCTGCATGAATGGTTCCTTTAAGGAAACTCAAGTTAATTACCAAATATTTTAACAATATCTTGACTAGAAGATGGTGAAGATGTAATTAGGGCTGAAGAAAATAGAGTGGCAGATTTAAAACATGTTAAACACAAATGGAGCTGCTTTATAGATCTACAACATGATCAGATAGGAGTTCTGGAACCACAAGCAACCAAATCAGACTTTGAAGTCTGCATTGGAAGACAGAAGCAGCATTTAGCCCTTAATCCTCATGCCCGTCTCGGATCTGCACTTCAACCGAGCCAAAACACTCTACTGATTCATATCTCCCACAACACATTTTTGGCATCCTCTGCATGCATGGGCTGCTTTTGTTAAATAGTCTCAATGTCTTCTTTGGCCCATATATAATAGGAGTCCTGATGATGATCCCACCATCAATAGGGATCGAAACACCATCGACTAATTTGGCGAGCCCAATGAAATTTGTAGTTTAACTTGTTCTCTAAGTCGTCTACTAAGTAAACGTTGCGATACCCAACTGTTAGACCTGGCTTTCTGGGCACTCAGGAGTTACAGTGCTCAAATGGCATCAACTGGAGTGTTCCCCTGTTCATGTCCTGGGGCCTCAGTACTGGTGGACCCAAAACTGGATAACCAAGCACTTCTCTCCAGCACCGGACTCTCAGGGTAGGGACACAGAGCAGTCCAAGGCTTACTCAAGAAGGTGAGGCGGGTTTAGACATTCAGAATACAGTGCACATCATACTAACAGCTGATAAAATCAATGACCAGTCAGAGCTTTACTTTTTTGTAAGAAAAGTACTTTAATACACACAAGAGAAATATACTACACATAAAACTAGGAGAAACAGTGAAAACAAGATGTCTCTGCAGAATAGTGAGTCCATTGTCATTTTGTACACCATGCTACCTCAGTTTGGGCTCAGCCATTTGCAAACCAGTCTTGACACTGCTCCAGTGGGAATAATCCTGCCTGAACTGCCAATAGGGTACTCCCTGAACCGGAACACAAGCAACCCAGGGCCGGTTTAGCCGAAGTAAGGGCTGATTAGCCAGGTATAGCTTGGTACCAGTGACATGTGTATGGGACCCACGGCTGGCCGTTCCCATCCCATTTTGGGTGACACACTAATGTACACAGAACAATGATGAATGTGTCGCCCTTAGTAGGATGAGTATGCCCAGACATGGGTCTTGTACACACTGTGTCACTGGAATCAAGCTATACCTGACTGCTGAGCCCTAACTAGGGCAAAACCAATCCTGGGTTGCTTGTGTTCTGGTTCAGGGAGGACCTGCCCTGGCAGTTTGGGCAGGACAGTTACCACTGGAGCAGGGTGAAGAATGATTTGCAAATGGCCGGGTCCAAACTGAGGTAGCATGGCTTTCAAAAGAACAATGGTCCAGGATGCGACTCCGAGTGATTATCAGTGGCTGAGAGTAATTCAAGCATTTCAACCATCACTTTTTTGTATACTCCAGTGAAACATCTTTATCAGCTTAGATTAGATGGAACTGCTCTTAGATGGATCGCTTTCTTTCTCTCAGATCATCATCGGATAGTAATGCTTGATTAATTTGTCTCCACTTCCAGAGCACTAAAGTATGAGGTGCCTCATGGCTCCACTTTGAGGCCCACACTATCCAACGTGCACATCAAACCACTACCACTGTTAATTCAGTCGTTTGGCCTCAAAATCATATCCAGTGCTGATGACAACAAGCTTATTATTTCCATTGAAGAAAATGTCAAATCTTCACAAGAAACATTTAATATTTGCCTTTTAGAAGTTTTAACTTAAATGTAAAAATGTTGCATCAAGCTAAATGACGAGAAGAAATTATTTTATTGGGCAGATTCAACTATATCTGGTCATCCGCCTGGTGGCCTACCAAGTGTAGACAGTGCCCTTCTCCAGCCAGATCAATCAGAAATCCAGGCATCAAATTTGATAATGACATATCCTTTAAAGCTCAAATTTCTTCTGTTGCTGTTAGGTTTAACCTTGTTAAAAGCCCAATTAAATTTCTGGACATTCTACTATCCTCTTGCCGCAAAACTGTGAGCCATATCTTGATTTCTTCAAAACTGGTCTATGGGAACACCTTATACTTGGCATGCCCCAAACATTTCATTGACAGATTGTAAAGAATGCTGCAGCCAGATTTATCCTCAATATACCCAGACAGTAATCCATTGTTTCTCACCTTAGAGGCCTTGATTGGTTTCCCATCCACTAAAGAATCACTTTTAAATCTTCAGTACTTGCCCTCTGTACTCTATCTAAAAAGGGTCCAAAACATGTCAGTTCCTACACACCCACAAGACCTCTCATATCCTAATGCCAGATTACTGACCATCTCCTGGTTATTCCAACCTGGACTTGGGGGTTGCTCTTTTTCATTCCTAGCTGCTAAACAGTGGAGTGCCCACCACCTAGCACTTTCTCAGGCACCCTCTAAATCATCTTTCAAAAAACAACTGAAAATGTGGCTTTTTCAACAAAATTAATCCCGACTGCTATTTCTGTAGCTGTACTCTCTAGAACCTTGACACCCTAGTTTTGGCAACTGCTGCACTCTACTAATTTATATTTATTAATCTTCTGTATCCTTCCGGTCCCATTTTCCATACCACTCAGTTTATTCCTCATAGTCTTTCGCCTATTTTTCTGCCTGCATGGAAGCTCTTTTCCAGAGACCCTGTTGGCTAATAAGGGCAACTGAAAGTTTCAAAAGTGACCCTACAAGTTTATCCTACTGCCCTAGGATTCTGAATATTAAGACTGTAATGATTAGACAAGACCTTAAAGTTTTTCTGACTCTCCAGTGGTATCCATTATAGCGAAGCTAAGGTCCAACTTATGTGACCTGTTTTAAAAGTTGCCCCAGGCCACAAGCTGGGGAGTATGTGGTAGACAGAGTGCCGCCATCTATTTTTAGTTTCCACCTTTATCGCAAGTCCCACGTTGGAGTTAATGCTGAGCCTATTTTGCTTCATAACACTCTCATAAACATTTCAAACCTGGCCTCACAGAGTATTCCTTTAACTTTTCTGCAGAAAACTGTATGAATGACCCAGGAAAGTGTCTTTTTTTGGGCTCTTGTCCATCCTTTACACTCTCACCACTTTGGGCTATATGTATCAAACTTAGGTTTTGCGATTCTCAAATAGCTATTTTTAGAGAATCACTATTTGAGAATCGCAAAATGCTATGTATATAGGATTTGCAAATAAGTTTGCGAATCCTACATATTCCTTAATTGCGAATCACAAATTGCAATTCACAATTAAGGAATACCTCCCCAATCATTCCTATGGGCCTAGAGGCACATAGGAATGAATGGAAAGACATTCTCAATTTGCGATTCTCAATTAGAGAATTGCAAATTGAGAATGCAATTTCAAGGGTGCCAGGGTGTCAAAAGGACACACTGTTCCACCCCTGAAATGTACATGTGTGTACATGTGGCACACATGCTTGCCCTATGGGCATGTATGTGAGCCACATGACACTTTGTAAAATGCAAAAAAGTGCATTTTTCAAAGAAATCGCAAATTACCACCAACTTGAAGTTGGTGGTAATTTGCGATTCCTTAATGCCAAATTGCACTTTTTTGTGCTTCTTACATTGCATTTAAGGAATCGCAAAATTTGCGATTCCTTAAATGCAATCGCAAAATAAGGAATCGCAAATTTTGCGATTCCTTATTTTGTACGCAGATTTGCCTTCATACATACCATTTATCAAAATTGCGATCACAAACGCCGAAATTCTGCAAATTTCGGCGTTTGCGATCGCAAATTTGCTTGATACATATGGCCATTAATGAGGCAATAATTAATTCATGGGTTAAGGGAAGCACTTTTGTGTTTCACTGGTTAAATAAACATAAACAATGCTCAAACTCTTTAATACCAAATGTATCTACAAAGTATCAGCAATTGTGTCACTTTTTTGATCTGGCATTAGCAACACCTTTTGATATTTTTTAAAAAGCATACGTACAATACACTTAGTTAAAGGGTCTTTCACTATGCTCTGTTGGTCTGTTGGTGTGTCATTCACATTTTGCTTCCACGATTACAGTATACAACATGGTGCACAGGGTCAGCCCAATTACTTCAGCCATTGGTTAACTTCACTTTTAGTGACTGCATTTTGCTTTTTCACAAGGAACATATCCACACACAAGCTAGTTCCCTTCTGTGCCAATCTTTCATTTTTTATTACTTCGATGTTGCCTTTCTGTTTAGAGCCTGATGTGACAGCAGGACGCTATACCAAATGCGAGCAATCCTCGCGTTATTAGTTCCTGTCTCCTGCCAATGCTGTTGCAAATTCCCTTTGGAGTGTCCTTTGTTTACTGTTTGACTCTTGGTATTTCACAGCATAACAGATTGCACCCATTTGAAACTGACCTGTATTTAGCTATTGAAAGCAGCAACATTTTACATGTGGATTCATAAGCAGACAATTCTTCAGAACAAGTTTATTCTGAACAAAATTTCACCAATGGTTCTTTACATTTGTTTGCCTGGGTGAAGAAAACCAGCACTTGTGACACTTTTTTAAATGCCTCTTTCCTTTCTTCTTTCTTTCTATCCTCTTCTACAATTTCCCATTTGACTTAAATGTATCAATAGGTTGCACCACAAAGTGTCCATTTGCAAGGGGTTGCAAAACACATTGCTTACTAAATATTAATTAGGCAGGTCACAGTTTGTGGCCTTCTATTATTGGCTAGGAATTCAGGATGGAGACCTGCAAGGCATAGCTGACCTCCGTCCCTACATTTGCTTTATCAAATAGGGGATGTTTTTTTAGAGGTTCATATCAATTAAAGAAGCAGGTTCTTCTTTAAAAAAAGATTTTTTGAAATCTTGAAAATCAAGAATCAATCAAAATTGGCAATGTTGCGTAGAGCAAAAAAAGTTTGACATCATTGGGTAGGGAGGTACTATAGAAGGTGTTTGGCCCAAGGGGAGTTCTTGAGGGAAGACATAGGTGTGGGGAACTCTTGAAACCTTACCAGGAATAAATGCAGAAAATAGCACACAATTCATTAATCAAAATGGTGTCTAGTGAGCTGCCATTTCAAGTAATGGATTTGTCCACCACTTTGTGAAAAATCGCAAATTTGATCTGATTTGCACATTTCACAAAGGGGTAAAAATGATAGAAATGGTGTGACTCAGATAGATACAGAGAAAGAGAAAGGCAGAGAAAAAATGACAAAGGAGGGGGGAGTGAAATGCCTTGCTCAGTGAGGGAGGGTAAGTGGGGTTGGACACCCACATTGGTTGGCCACCTGTGCCGGATTGGACACAGGGCCTGGCCTCAGTCCAGGCTCTAGGGTTGGGAATAAAGTGTATTATTAAAAAGCATAAAAATTCACTGAAATATCCAGAGTTAAAAGCTGAGATATGGTTCTGGCTCAAACGTGTAAAACCACTGACATTTGCCATTTATCACTAACATCATTTGCCATGCTCAAAATAATCAAAATAACCATTTGTCAGAGGCACTTGAAAATTGGCAGTCTTTGAAGAGGAAAAGATGGCTGGCAATGTTAGTTATGGCTTGTGTTGTGTGCGCTGTGCAGCATAACTGGTGAATTTCACTGGTTTTAATGTGTTTGATCATTGAACAATAACTCAGTTTATAGCTGTGTTTTATTCAGCGATATATATACCCACAAACACATGTATGCATGCGCACACACATTTTCACTGCAAAGCACAGTTAAAGTTCATTTATCGTTAGGAACTAAAGCCTATAACCAAATGCAGTGCTTGTGACCGTAGTGCAACATCAGAGAACAACATCATTAAATAACAACAAATACCCCAAAAAATTATACTGTATTCATTGTAGTTTGATTAATAAAACCAATAGTAAAGTGAGATATCATCAGTGAGCTCATAAATTGATATGAAATGAAAAATGTATTTATATAGCGCGAACAATTACTTGAAGGTGTCTAGCGCTAGCTCGTAGAGCAACTAAGCCATAAGAGCTGTCTAGATGGACCAGAGATTGAACCACCAGGATTTTAGGGCTTTCCTGAAGGCTCATAGTTAGGTTTCACTTTTTAAGGCTAGGGCACGCGAGTTCCAAAGTCTGGTAGTACCCACCAAGAAGCTTCCGCCACCCCGGGTAGTTTTCCTAAACCTGGGGATCACCAAATTATGGGCATGGACAGAGCGAAGCTAACGAGTGAGAAACATATCGTTGAAAATTCTGTTTAAAAAAGATGGGTCCTATACCGTGTACTACCTTGAATGCTATGCAGAGAGCTTTAAACTCAATGCATCTTTTTACTGGAAGCAAATGTAATTGTCTTAATGCAGCAGCAGCGGACTTATGCTAGGAAAATCCAGCAGAATGCGAGCTGCAGCATTTTGTACAATCTGTAGTTTTGTAAGACATTTAGACCTTAGGTTAATGAAAAGACCATTATAGCAATCGGCTCTGGACAAGGCCAGGGCTGAGGTGACAAGTTTGTGAAGATTGGCAGGTATAAACGGAAAGATTTTTCTAAGCAGTTTTAATGCATAGAAGAATGAAGAGGTGACATTATTCACATGACCTTCAAACGTAAGCTTGGAATCAAAGGTGACTCCTAGGTTTTTTACTTTGTTAGCCGGGGAGGCAATTAATGTCACTTGTGATGTCATCTGTTGCATAGTAGGTTAGGTAAGAAGATTGAATTTAGTGTGAAAACCTCTACCTTTAATGATGTAAATTACATTATTATATAAAGAGCTGATAATCTGCAGTATTTAAGAGTGCTGCATATCACATAAGGTGTGTAACAATTAGGTTTACTTTTTTCAACTAAATTAGCTCCATGCAAAATGTGTTTATGGAACTTCACCTGCTAGACGAGCCAGCAGATAAAGCATCCTGTCAGGTGGCAATAACCGGGCAGAGGCTTAAACATTGAAAACCCTCTCAGCCTTACTGGACCATCGGCTCGTGGTTTGTCTCGAATCCCATATGCACAAATAACATCTGACATAAATATTGTGCCCAAAGTGTTGTTTACAAGAATATTTTCCTATGTCTTATTATTGGTGTGGGTTTTCTATTATCAACTCCAAAGTGCAGTATTTTTGAAAATGACATTTAGGACATGTTATTATTTCGTTCATTTAGACAGCAGGGGGCATGAAGGATCCTACTGGGGAGACATGAATTTGAGGGGGTGGAGATAATTGCAAGCAGATTGTTATTTTCCTTTACAGGCAATAGGACTAGTTATGAAGCACTCTTTAAAGCCAAGGCTGCGGCGGCACCGAAACAGAGAGAGAGGGACATATGCAACATGCAACTGAGTATGATTGTATGTACCACCCATGTCTGACAGAGCTTTGTCATTAAGGTGGTAGACAGAGGGAGCTGCAAGTTAGTGTCCTCAATAACAGTATGATCCTGAGTCTGGACTGACAGGTGAAGGGACACTGTGTCAAGGCTCTGGGAATGATTGTTGGAAAGCAATGGAAGCCCCCATCCACTATTTTTTCACCAATCTCTCAGACGTCCCAAACTGCCCAGGTGCTTATGACATGCTAGGCGCGTGTGATTAAGGATGCTTAGCGGGTGGTCGCAGTCTCTGGGTCTTCTGTGCACGATGCTTTGATTCTCTGCCCCTGGCATGGCTGTTGTATGTGTCAATAGTGCTGTGGACATAGGGCCTCTGTTTAACGTTTGCTAAACTCCTCCAGCTAACATGTGCTTAACCCAGCTCTTTTAGCCCTCCGTTCCTGTTCTGCGGTTGCATTCATCTGCTAAAAGAGGGCAAGCAGAGAGGACTGCGACAGTGTCATGCCCCCAAACGTTGTGAAGTGCCACCTAAGAGGATGGCTAATTCAGAGGTCAGTCATGAGGAAAGAAGAACAAGAGCAGAGTGTCAGTCGCGGCTGCTACCTGGAAGCAGCAGTGGGGCAGGTGGGGGGGAATAGGGGCGGGGGAGGAATTGGTTTAAAAAAAAAAAAGAACCTTACAGCCTGGCCAGCCAATAGGCCGGCCGCCGCCACATCTCCTGCATCCTCTTCCTAGCTTCTTGGGAGAAACAGGAAGCAGGAAGCACCTGGGCTCCCACGCTCCCCTCAGCCAATCACAATGCTACAATTCAGCGTTGTGATTGGTCTGAGCGAGTGTAACGTCCCATAGATTCAGCCACCACCAGGAGTCAGGCCCAGAGTCCCCATTTGCATGGTCTAATGGTGGAGTGTGTCCTGAGGCAATTCTTCAGTGCCTGGTGGGGGAGGGAGTCTGTGGGTCACAAAGGGAATGTGTAATACTGGACACATGCTCCCCTATTTTAAAGTTGAATTTTCACAGACATACCACTTTCCTCTGCACATGCAAATGTAAGGGGATCGCTTCTGGGGAGCACTGACTTCCATTAGGGTGGCCCTTGGGTCACATAAGACTGTTCATAAGGAAGTGCTGTCCAAGTGGTTGATACAATAAGATTCTGTGGAGGTTTGGAAAAGAATGTTTTTTGCAATATAACTGTGCCTCTAGAGCCCAAGGTCTAGGGTTCTGCTTACCTGCAGTCTTACCTGAGAATTAATGATCAAAAGAAATGCCAGGTACTAGGCAAGCAAGGCTGCCACCACCCCCTACCCGCCACTCCATCTCTGGTGTTATTTGTGTATCAAACAATTAACTTGTAGAGTGGTGCAGGGTCTGGAGATTATCGGTTTCATCAGGGGGAGTTTTGAGAGTCACTTAGCAGTGCACATTGATGCGATGGGTTTTAGCACCAAGAAAGCAAGAAGAAAGCAATGCATGGTTTGAGACGGTCATGATGGAGTTTGTTAGGATTTCTGTGTAGCATGGTATGGAATCACATTAACCACTAACCACTCTCCCAACCTGATGCAGAAAATCAGATATTTAGGGACAACGACCCATAGAATAGATGATTTGGCTCAGAATAATTATGTAGAATTAGACTAAATTCCACTTGCATTGATTGGAAGCACGATATTATCAGAAGCTATCCAGTTGTATATTAAGAACGAGTATTTCAGGAAAATGCAGACTACAGGGAACAGGTCTGTATGGGAGTCTAGAAGCATCAGATCGTCATGCATTGAGCTATGCAGTGCTTAAGGAAAGGAGGGTTGATGTTACCAGATTTTTAGTTGTAAGATTGGACAACAAAAATTAAGCAACTGAGAGCTCGACAGTCAAACATGGGAATGTAGAGGTGTCGGACTAGCAGACGGAGATGATCCTACCATAACCCTATACATAACCCTTTCATGGCTTCATACATAACTTCTGATCTGAAAATTATAACACAACGATAACCTTTACATTAAAATATACGCATGCAGCATTTTGGTGTGGTATTAGAAGGACGGTGGAGGTTCTTTCCTGTAAGAGATTCCAGCCTTATTCTCTAGCTTCAGGATATGCTTGGCATACATTCAAAAAATGATTCTTTAAGGCAGTGGGTGATCTGATGGTAAAGGAAGAGGTTCACTCTTCACGTTATTAGGGGAGTGAGGCAAACAACAGTAGACCTGTATTGGTTGTCACAACACTATTGACGAACAGAATCAATACAAGCAAACAATGTGTGTGTGAGTGTGTGTGTCCCCCAAGCTGTGAGGACCGGATCGGTCCTCATGGCATGGGTAAACGTTAACTGAACTAGACAAATGCTCTCTGTGTGAGGACTGGTAGGTTATGAGGACTAGTCCTCGTAGTGTTTTTTAAGCAGTTTTGAGAGAGTTTATAAAAAAACTGAAAGTGCAGTTATATTTTCATTGGTCCGTTTTATAACCTACCCCAATATCCAAGCATTCCTGGAGTTAGAATAGTAAAAACACACCATTATGGTCTAAAGCCGATCCTCATAATTTGTGTGTCTGTGTATTTTTGGTACAGTAGTTTAGGGCGGTGCTGCTCCATGAAGCCTAAATCATATCTGAGCGCGACTCTATTTTGAAGGTGCCTTCCGGGATGACACCATATCTCAGAGAAACAATTACATCAGCGAAGAGCCTCAATAGCTTGGAGGTTGCCCCTACATATAAGAAGTGCTACGACATCAGATAGAAATCTACATGTCTGAGTGACACCTATAAATTTGTGAGGTGCCTCGACATAGGATAGTTGTCTGATTCTACGTAATCCTTCATCAGGTGGGAGTGTTGGTATAGGCTCAGAAAGCAATGGGCCAAATTGCAGACTGAAGCAGGCAGAATTAGTCCAGTACAAAGAGTTAGAGAAATCTCCAAAAATAGGGCTGTGTTGTAGCTGGCCTGGTGCAATCGTTCTGTACATATTTGCTAGATCAGCACAACTGAACGCGCCAAAGAATGAATACAGTAAAGAAACAATAAATATTATCCGGAACGTCCAATTAAAATAAAGATATTAGTTAAAGAAAAATCCTTGACGATGAAAACCCTATTTGGGTGCCTTAATACCACTCTGTCCCCACAGTAAACTCAGTTCCAACTGCAATAAACAAAGTGAGGCATTTGTTGTGCAGGACTGAGGTACGGATCTCTTCCACAAAAGTCAACAAATTGCCTAAGTCCTAAATTAGGGGTTTTACTGATTTCAGCCGTCATGGCCAGTCTGTCAACGAGTGTCCTTGGGAGGGATCAATGAAGTATGATGCCCTGAAGAAGATATCTTTATTCTGACCTACCCAACTGAGAATACTGAAGAACCAGATGTCTGGTGTCATGCAGATGGGATTTAGTGGTCGATCTATGGAAACAGATATTTGGATTTTGACTCAGGGACATACTTTTCATGCGAGAGAACCCAAGTTTCCCAACACCAACAGTGATGGGACAAAAGTCTTCATTTTGAGAGTAGTGCCCTACTCTTGGAAGTGAAGCACCTCAATTCTTAGTCCAAGGGTTTAATTCCTAGACTTAGTCTTGGCAGGGCTTCCAGCTTTTTAACGGAGATAGAGTATTTTAGTGGAACTCTCTAAGGTGCCAGATTAGGACACAGTAGGAGACATCCACGAATCTCACAAACATCTTTATTGTAGGTGTTGTAGGCCATTGGGGTGAAAAGGCTTAGGGTAAAGGAAAGGGATTGGAATAGAAGTTACCAGCCGGTGCACTGTCCTTCAAAGTTCTCATTTACGCTGAGGAAAATGGAGAAACTAGATAGTAGTGTATTTGAGCATTTGTATAGCTCTTCATGCTTTCAGGAATACGAAGTGATTGTCTAAAGTCCTTATTTGCACAAGGATTGGGTTTCAAGTTTGTGTCTATCTGGATGAAAAAGAAGGTTCAACCGTGTCAAATCTTCTTCTACAGGTGTGTAGTCACTGAAAGGGGCGGTCTTAAATTCAAGATCTAATTGGTGATATGTATAGAGTTTCTGTTGGAGGAGTGACAGAGTCCAATGGAGTGTTCAGTGAGCTACGTACATTACTTTTGCAAGTGGTCCTTTTAGCCACAGGGATCCAGCGAAGGCAAAAGAGCGCAGGTGCAGCATGGGACCACATCAGTAGTTTGAGAACCTGCCTGGTGAATGCATTGTGAATCGTCTGTAGCTCCTCAATTTTAACAGGGGTGCTCTGCGTTAGAGTTCACTGACGTAGTGAAGATGAGAGAGTACAAATGTAATTGTAGAGTGGGCTTTCTGCAGTACCCCCAGCTGGGGTAAAATGTCTGGAAGGCATCTCATGTGTAAGTTTGTTTGACTTACTTATGATTTAAGGGCCAGGGTGGAGTTCATGGTTACCCCTTGAGTGTCTCACTTGACTGAGTATGGGGGTGCAAAAAGCATTGTAAGGAAGCACTTTTAATGAAGCACTTTTATTGAATGAGACTTCAAATGAACTTTGCTGGGCTTTATGTGCATTATTCCATTGCTTCACATGAGCACAAAATAATGAAAGCATAATCAAAGACTGTGTGCAGAAAATTCTGTTAATTCAAGTGTCAACATTTCTATGTAATTACTTTTATTTATTTGTATGCTAGCATTACATGTGGATTTTCGTGTCTTATGTTTTTTTACGCATGTGTCATCATGGCTGCCAAACACGAACTAAAGTAAATAAAGCCTGGACATTGGGGAAGTGCCACCACATCTGAGAGGAGCTTCCAACTCGGAGAGGCCTCCACTCCACATCTGACGGGAGCCTTTCAATCTAAGGGTACGTTCACGCCAATCAGAGCGATGCTACCACGGCCTGTGAGTGCCTCCTGGTCTGTAATGCTCGCCCACTCTGCAGGAGCCACTTGTCGGGAAACCTGAGTGCAGGCTTATAGCTCTCTAGGAAGAAAGGGCCTATTTAGGCGTACCTATGAATCTATTTAAAACTGACTTCTTAGAGTCGAATCCGCGGCCTTCCTTAAGATCCAATATGGCCGCCAAGCAAACAGAACGAGGCACTCAAACTTAAGCCTCGGGCAGTGTGCAGACAGCCCGGTAGAGCGACTCTTTACACGTTAAAGCAAAGGGCGTGATGCTGTCGAAGAGGCGCACTCTCGCCTCCCTGTTATAGTCTCCAAGTCCCTATCTTTCTTTTTTTCGTTTTAATCTCAACATTTTTGTATGCGTGCACTGTTTCTCTTCAGAGGCAAGTGTCACTCCGTTTCGGGCAAAAATGTTGACATTTCTCAACTTTGAATTACGTTTTCTCTTCCATTATATGGACAGCTATACTATACCGCAAGGTAGCGGGGCAACACGCCCGCTACCCCCATCTCGCTTGGCTGCCCCTAACTTGGCACACCTGGGCAAAGTAAATAACTGCGAGCACGTGTTCTCTCGTTTCCTAGACACGCCCCCTCAGAGATATGAGCATACTGTACAGGCGCCTATCTTTCAGCCGATGCACAAACTCCCCCAGAAAGCCATAGAGAAAGAGCTGCAGAGAGCGGCTTTACTTGCTCCGGGCTAAACGTGGTTCTGTGTCGAATAAGTGGTTGGAAAATGTCTAGGCCAGTGCTGTTCTGTCGTTCCTCGGATACATGCCAAGAGTTTCCCCGTCCCACCCTGGCATAGGTGGGGCGCTGGGGCTCCTCGGGTCACACACTGGGAATGCTCCCCACACAGACGCCAGAACAATCCCACACAGTGTCCGTCCGAGCGTCACTCTTCAGTGCCGACAGTACCTTCACGGGTGGTCCTGGGTGGCCCCTCCTTCCACCTCACACACACAGTCCGCAGCCCTCTTCTTTCGCGTTTGCATTGTGTGTTTCATTCATTGGGTTTCGAGTAAACATCCTCGAAAGTTACAATCCAATTCATTTTAAGGGCGCTCGCTACTCGGTTTTGGGAGCTGTAACTGTGCTTGTCCAATCCGTCAATAACATATGTGTATAGACCCCACAACCAGAACCGAGGCCTAACCCCCCAATTTAGCAACATGGGAAGGGAATTGCTCATAAACATAGCATAAACGTGGCCTTTGTCAGAGAAAGAAACGTAAATTGGTAATGCTATGATGCAGAGAAAGTCAGGATTTTCTGTGGTGTTACTTCGAGTACCCGTGAATCCGTGGGGGTGCCAGTAAAATGAATATTGTTACTCGAAGCCTCAGGGAGGAAACCTTTATTGCTGAAATTCACATTCGCTATGCTGTCATGGATTACAGCAGCAGAAAAAAAGAGAAAATAATTTAAAAAAAGGGAAGAGAAAAAGCTGAGACTGATACCAAGAGAGAGTAAGAGGGTGAAAAGACTGTATTATACGTGGAAGAAAGAGGAGAGCTCAGAATATTACAAAACAGGTGACTAGTTAGTATTCTCCCTGAGAACAAGTGGTAGGTCAGTCAGCAAAAGGAGAGTATTATTGCTGCGACAGACTAAAGGAGAGTATTATCCATAAGAATGTGTAAGGTGAGTATTATTGCTGTGACAGACTGAAGGTGAGTATTATTCATAAGAATGTGTAAGGTGAGTATTGTTGCTGTGCCAGACTGAAGGAGAGTATTATGCATAAGAGGGTGTAAGCAGAGTATTGTTGCTGTGCCAGAATGAAGCAGAGTATTATTCATGAGGTTGTAAGCAGAGTATTGTTGCTGCACCAGACTGAAGGAGAGTATTATTCATAAGAGTGTGTATGGTGAGTATCATTGCTATGACAGAGAAAGGGAGAATATTATTCATGAGTGTGTAAGGTGAGTATTGTTACTACGCCAGACTGAAGGATAGTATTATGCATGCGAGGGTGTAAGGAGAGTATTGTTGCTGTGACAGACTGAAGGAGAATATTATTCATAAGAGGGTGTAAGGAGAGTATTGTTGCTGTGCAAGACTGAAGATGAGTATAATTCATAAGCGGGTGTAAGTAGAGTTTTGTTGTTGCAACAGAAGGACAATTATTATTGAAAAGAGGCTGTAAGGAGAGTATTGCTGCTGCGAAAGACTGAAGGTATTATTGATAAGAGGGTGTAAGGCGAGTATTGTTGCTGCGAAAGACTGAAGGCATTATTCATATGAGGGTGTAAGTAGAATATTGTTGCTGTGAAAGACTGAAGGTGAGTATTATTCATAAGAGGGCATAAGGTGAGTATCATTTCTGTGACAGACTGAAGGTGAATATTATTCGGAAGAGTGTGTAGACAGAGTAATGTTGCTGCTAAAGACGGAAGGTGAGTATTATTCATAAGAATGTGTAAGGTGAGTATTGTTGCTGTGCCAGACTGAAGGACAGTATTATTCATAAGAGAATGTAAGCAGAGTATTGTTGCTGTGCCAGAATGAATCAGAGTATTATTCATGAGGTTGTAAGCAGAGTATTGTTGCTGCGCCAGACTGAAGGAGAGTATTATTCATAAGAGTGTGTATCGCGAGTATCATTGCTGTGACAGAGAAAGGGAGAATATTATTCATGAGTGTGTAAGGTGAGTATTGTTACTACGCCAGACTGAAGGATAGTATTATGCATGCGAGGGTGTAAGGAGAGTATTGTTGCTGTGCAAGACTGAAGATGAGTATAATTCATAAGCGGGTGTAAGTAGAGTTTTGCTGTTGCAACAGAAGGACAATTATTATTGAAAAGAGGCTGTAAGGAGAGTATTGCTGCTGCGAAAGACTGAAGGTATTATTGATAAGAGGGTGTAAGGCGAGTATTGTTGCTGCGAAAGACTGAAGGCATTATTCATATGAGGGTGTAAGTAGAATATTGTTGCTGTGAAAGACTGAAGGTGAGTATTATTCATAAGAGGGCATAAGGTGAGTATCATTGCTGTGACAGACTGAAGGTAAATATTATTCGGAAGAGTGTGTAGACAGAGTAATGTTGCTGCTAAAGACTGAAGGTGAGTATTATTCATAAGAATGTGTAAGGTGAGTATTGTTGCTGTGCCAGACTGAAGGACAGTATTATTCATAAGAGAATGTAAGCAGAGTATTGTTGCTGTGCCAGAATGAAGCACAGTATTATTCATGAGGTTGTAAGCAGAGTATTGTTGCTGCACCAGACTGAAGGAGAGTATTATTCATAAGAGTGTGTATGGTGAGTATCATTGCTATGACAGAGAAAGGGAGAATATTATTCATGAGTGTGTAAGGTGAGTATTGTTACTACGTCAGACTGAAGGATAGTATTATGCATGCGAGGGTGTAAGGAGAGTATTGTTGCTGTGCCAGACTGAAGGAGAGTATTATTCATAAGAGGATGTAAGCAGAGTATTGTTGCTGTGCCAGAATGAAGCAGAGTATTATTCATGAGGTTGTAAGCAGAGTATTGTTGCTGCGCCAGACTGAAGGAGAGTATTATTCATAATAGTGTGTATGGTGAGTATCATTGCTGTGACAGACAAAGGGAGAATAATATCCATGAGTGTGTAAGGTGAGTATTGTTACTACGCCATACTGAAGGAGGGTATTAAGCATGTGAGGGTGTAAGGAGAGTATTGCTGCTGTGACAGACTGAAGGAGAATATTATTGATAAGAGGGTGTAAGGAGAGTATTGTTGTTGTGCAAGACTGAAGATGAGTATAATTCATAAGCGGGTGTAAGCAGAGTTTTGTTGCTGCAACAGAAGGACAATTATTATTGAAAAGAGGGTATAAGGAGTGTATTGCTGCTGCAAAAGACTGAAGGTATTATTGATAAGAGGGTGTAAGGAGAGTATTGTTGCTGCGAAAGACTGAAGGCATTATCCATATGAGGGTGTAAGTAGAATATTGTTGCTGTGAAATACTGAAGGTTAGTATTATTCTTAAGAGGACATAAGGTGAGTATCATTGCTGTGACAGACTGAAGGTGAATATTATTCAGAAGAGTGTGAGAGAGAGTAATGTTGCTGCTAGACTGAAGGTGAGTATTATTCATAATAGGATATAAGGTGAGTATTATTTCTGCGGCAGACTGAAGGTCAGTATTATTCATAAGAGGTAGTAAGGTTAGTATTAATGCTGCAACAGACTGATGGAGAGTATTATTCATAAGAGTGTTTAAGCAGCAGTGCTTAATTGGAGCCTGTGGTTTCTAGTGCTTGGCACAGCACTGAATTGTCAACAATGGCGCTTGTGACAGTCTGGGACATGGTCACGCTGTCTATCTAATTTAAAGATGAGCAAAACAACAGTTGTTTATTAATTCAAAATAAATTGAAAATGACTAATACCTGCCGCCCAAGCCATTCTTATAGCTTTGGGTGTCTGGAATAGTCTGAATTATCACACTTGCAGGAGTGGGATGGCTAGTAGTTGTGTTGGCACTATCACTGACAGTGCTGGATGGAGCAATGAGTGATGCAAACTGCAGTGGCCTCCTGACAAGGGCCCTGGCACTTATTTGTTTACAAATTAAGCACTGCAAAAGCCGAGTAGGATTGCTGTGACAGACTGAAGGAGGGTATTATTTATAAGAGGCTGTCAGGTGCGTATTATTGTTGTGACAGACTAAAAGAGAATATTATTCATAAAAGGATTAAGCAGAGTATTGTTAATGCGACAGACTGAAGGAGAGAATATTTCATAAGAGGGTGTAAGGTGAGTGTTATTGCTAGGACAGACTGAAGGAGAGTATTATTCATAAGTGGGTGTAAGGTGAGTATTATTATTGATAAGGCAATAGAATAGTATTATGCAGAGAGGGAAGAAGGTATGTGCTATATATTATGACTAACCTACTAACAATTTACTTTGTGTTCCGGAATAAAGTGCTACTCACTGAAAAAGTGCTTCAGTGCCTTATCAAGGGTGGTAGGTGATATATAAATACATTTACATTTACAATTACAATTACTGTGAAAGAATCAAAAATGCTTCCTATTACTGTAAGATTGGGAACCGATCGGTCAGTGTTATTACTGTTAGATGGGACAGGTTGCTATTGAAACTGAGATGGATGGTACTTTGTGGGTATTATTCCTGATAGAGAGGAGATATCGTGATTATTATTACTGCAAATGCTCAAAGGTGAGTATTGTACTTGAGAAAGGGGGGAGATGAGAAGTTATACAACACAGAGAGAAATGTGAATATTATTTAGGGAAAGTAGCACATTTTATTTGTATTACAGTGAGATCATGGAAGGAGGGTATTACAACAGAGAGGGGGGAGATAACGTGAGCATTAAGTGAGTATTATTATCAACAAGATGATAAGCAAGTGCCGATACTCTTAGAGGGTGGCAGGTCAGTATTATTACAAAGAGAGGCTGAAAGGTGATTACAAATTCCGATAAAGAGAGA
This sequence comes from Lissotriton helveticus, assembly GCF_964261635.1. Lineage (NCBI taxonomy): Eukaryota > Metazoa > Chordata > Amphibia > Caudata > Salamandridae > Lissotriton > Lissotriton helveticus. The sequence continues at coordinate 1,541,704,550 of NC_136067.1, read as the reverse complement.
AAAATTATTATTGTTACTGTAAAGGTGGGAGAGTTGAGCATTGCTATTGACAAAAGACAACATGTGAATCTTAGTACTGTAAAGGGGGAGAGGCCAGTGATATTTTAATGAGAGAGGGTATTTTTTTTTCTAAGAGTAGGGGAAGGATGAGCATTATTACTACAAGAGGGTGAATGCTGAAGTTATTACTACAGAGGGTCAAAATGTGAGTATTGGTACTGGGAGACGACACAGTAAAAAAAATGGTTATCACGATGAGAGTCCTAAAGACCACTATTATTACTATGAGGGTGAAAGGTGCAATGTAATACTAGGGGCCCGATTCCGATTTTGTTTGGAAAGCTTACCAACTGAATCGGTTCCGGAATGCTTTTCATACGACTCGGATCGGGGGAGTCTGACTGAGCGAGTACGATGCATCCGTATGCATCCAGATACGATTTGGTCGGACTTCCATCGACTTCAATGGGAGCCTGTGTTCTGAATGGGAACACAGGCTCTCATTGAAGAAAGGGGTGGCTGGGGAAAATTCTGCACGCTGTGGTGGGCACCCCATGGTGCCTGCCACATTGTGCATGGCTGGAAAGGGGAGGTCCCTTGGCTACCCCTATGGGCCCAATTCGGAGAACACCGGGTGAAGAGAGGGCTGCTACGGGCCACTAAAGACCGATTCCAGTAGCCTTTTTGTTCCGGGCAAACTGAATCGGAAAGGCTGTCCGAATTGGTCATTGTACTTGCTCGTTCGGAAACCAAGTCCATAGAGCTGTACAAATGGGCTCTGGAAAGGCTCGACCTCTCCGAATGCCTTTTGGAACCGATTTGGTAAGCCCTAACAGTTTCCAGGCATCGTACTTGGTCGTTCGAAACTGGGAACGAGTCGATCGGATACAAGGGCTCCGGATCAGTTTTGGCAAACCCAAATCCGATTGGGAGCCCTTCTGACCCACATCCGAATGGATCCCTTAAAATGAAACACTGAATTGACTGTTATCACTATCAGAAGTTGGAAGGTCAGAATGATTACAGAAAGAGTGTGTCGGGTGAATAGAAATGCTGAGACAGTGTGAAATATCAGTATTATTACTGAAAAGCAAGGAAGAAGAGCATTGTTCTTATTACGGTAATGAGGAAGGGACCAGTGCTATTAGCATGTGATGGGGAAAATTTGGTTTTAATACAAAGAGAAGGTGGAAGTATATATATAATTGCTGATTATTGTTACCTAAGGAGGGAGGAATAGAAATGCGTATTACTGCAGAGGTGGAAATGTGAGTTTTCTTACTGAGAAAGTGGGAACGGTATTACTAAAGTTGTTGAGATTTGGATATTATACTGAGTTAGAGAGAATATTTAATTGACTATTGTTACTAATGGAGTAAACAAATGCCATTATTATGCCTAAGATAAGCTAAAAAAAAGAAAATTATTACATAGAAACAGATAAAGGTGAGAGATATTAACGTTTGGGGGTAAGGTCACTATTTGAGGAAGTATAAAAAGTGTGCTGTATTGCTAGGAAAGGAGGAAGAGAAGTATTAATTCTGTGAAAGTGTGAAAGGTCAGTTTTTGTGCAAGGAGAAAATGTACACATTCACTTTTAAGGAAGGTTTTAAATAGTCAGTGGTGTAATTAAGGCGGGAAGAAAGAGCTGGAAATGCCTGTTTAATCAATGAGAGAGAAGAAGGGCTGTATTGTTTCTGAGAGAGTCAGTATTAATATAGACTACAGAAGGAACTGACAGTATTTTTGCCGAGACAAGGGGTAGGTGAGAGTTGTTACTGTGAGAGAGATAAAAGCAACAGTATCGCTATGAGATGGTACAAAGTAAGAAATAGTGTTGAGACAGGGCAAAACGTTAGCATTCAGTGGAGCTGCCCCGGAACAGGGGTGGTGCAGACAGCGTATAAGAAAAAAAAATAAACTTACCTGTCAATGCAGCTGCCGCCTTTCCATCGTCATCAGTCTTGTCACTGCCAGCACTGGAAGCACCAAGGCACCCAAACTCTCCCAGCCAATCACAAAGCTTTTTGAGCAGCGTTGTGATTGATCTGAGCGGCCTGTTTGGCTGCTCAGGCAGTGCCTAGAAGCCTGGGCATGTTCTCCACCGGGCTGTGCAACACAGCCAGGTGGAGAACATGCTAAGTGCCCATGATGGTTTGGCCATCCCAGTAGGGCTGGCCAAACCGTCATGCACACTTAGAGAGTGCAAAAATCTCCTCCTCTTTCTGACTGTGGTGAGCCCAGCCCCGTCCCCACCCTAACATGGCTTTGAGTCACACAGAAAAAGAAATTGATAATAACGTCTTGTTATTATCATTTTATTTATATTTTTTTGCACTGCTCAACGAGCGGTGGGGCGACGGTCCTCCACCTTGGCAGAAGAGACAACACTGTTAGCTTTATTACAGAAAGTGAGTGAAGGTCAGTTTTATTTATAAAAAGAGGATGAATTGGCAGTAGCATTACTCGTAGAAGGTGAAAACTGAGTTGTATTACGTAAAGAGGGCGAAAGATTAATATTATTAATGCAAAGGGTACTCGGTTAGAATTATTGTTATTGAGAGGGGGTTAACAATCAGAAAAGTAATTTTAAGACCATACACTACAGAGGTTAAGATGCAAGTATCATTACTGCTAGGGATAAAAGTAAAATGTAGTACTACAAAGTTAGTAATGTGGAGTTATACTGTGAGAGAGGGAACAGTAAATAGAGTATTATTACTGAGGCAATAAGTAAATGCTAGTATTTCGCCTGAGAGACACTGAAAGTAGCTGTAAAAAAAACAGGGCTCTGTGCAGATGTCCCCCAACTTTTTGTCTCCATGTGGACTACTAGAGGCTAGTTTTCAACTCCAACAGTATACTGAAACCTGCTAACTGGGCTCCAGTGCCAGTGCTCTTTCCTTAAAACTGTTATGTGTGAATTGGTAATTCAACCGGCAAAGACTTTACTCTCTTATACGTCCTTGGTATTTGGTACCGGGGTACTCAGGAGGACGTAAGTGGTAAAGGGGTCCCCAGGGTTGCAGCAGATTTTGTGCCACCCAAAGTGACCCAAGTAAACTACTGACAGCAGGCTTGCCATTCCAGACTGCAGGAGCAGTGCAAACTGCTTGAACTCGACTGTGCTCTCACCATTTGAGGCACAGTCAAATACACTGTCTTTAATATATGTCAGGCACCCCTCAGGTAGGCCTCCTCAACCCTGGAGCCAGGGTGCAGAATATTAAAGGTAAGAACATATAAGTGCAAGTCTGTATGTCCATATAGTTGCGGTTCCAATTGGAAACTAGTATGACTGTTGGCGGTCCATAAGATAACATAGGCTGCCACCTGGCCATTCTCAAGGTTGGCAGCTCCATTATGGTACTGCCCAAAAATGCCATATTTGTTGTCAAACAACGTGCCTCCTTATCCCTGACATGGATTTTATGCCCTGTGTGACATGGCAGGCACCCAGGTGGTGACCCTAGAGGTTGCCCACCTGGTGCCCAGCTTCTATGTGCTGTGGCTGGCCAGACTGCTCTTTCCCACACCTGCTGCCACTGAGATAGGATTTTGACCTCCTGCCAGGCAATGTGATCACTCCCAGAAGTCAGGAACAAAGGCTTGGGGAGGAAGGAGGTCACACATCACTCCTTCCAAGTAGGCTAGTGAAGTGGCACATCAATGCAGTAAGCTTTAAAGGCAGCACTGCCTCTGAAATGCATTAGGGCTGACTCCCAGTGAAGGCAACAGCCCTTGCCCTACCCCAGGCACATTTACACCCGGGCTGGTTGGCAATTAGCTATGCAGGGAGGTGTACACCCCCAGAAGGCTAGCCCACCTCCAAGATTAGCAGGCTCGTCTGTAGATCACAATTAGATTTTTGCAGTCTTTCGGAATTATAGAATAGAGGGTTCTGGGTAGCAAAGGTGGCCTACACCCCTGGTTTTGGTCACATCAGGGGCGGATAGCATCCGGACTTAGCTGCCCATTCAATACTAACTCCTACACCGCTAACTAATCTAGGATTTAAGGGAAAACCCTGACACCAGAACCTAAGATCTAAATAACTTCCATCAATGAAGGACCAAGAGGAGCCCTGGGTCGCTGAGAACAGGACTTTGCCCACAGTACTAAGGCAAAAGAGGGATACTTTACCCCTGTGGCAGCAGATGTGGAACTGAGTGAACGACCCTAGTCCTTAGCTAAAACTCAGCACTACCGAAGACAGGGACCCTGGACTAGTGGCAGTAGTCCCCTGCAAACTACAGGTAAAAACACTACCCGAATCCGAAGAATCACTAGCCATCAGGCCATCATGGAATGACCCAAATCCAGGCAATTCGGTGCATTGTGGGAGTTGTAGTCTCGCCTGCCACGAAGTTTCAGGCCGCTACCTCAATTCCCAGGACCCAGTGCAATTCCTGTACCATTTCTCTGTGTGTTTACACATGCCAAGGCTTGTTGGCCACCAATCTGGTAACTAACGCCCACACTTGATGCTGCATCTACAGGGAACACTGTGCAACCTTCATCTCGTATCAGCAGCTGTGTATTTGTTATGTTTTTGCATTCTGTTTCTTGTAGCCCCGTATAAGCGGTAAAAACAGCATCCACGTGGCTCCGTTTAGCTCGAGGGACAGCCAATACAACTCTCCACCTGGCTCCACTGGCTAGGGAAAATTGATCTGACTGTTGTGCCCTGGTCCAGGGGTCTGCATCATCTTTACCTTGGAAGGGTTCTACGTAAGTCGACCTGCAAGTGACCGATTGTCACTAGTGGATTTTGCCATTGACTGCAAGGACCTGATTCCGGTCCCAGGGTGCTTGTTTTCAGTCCAGGGAAGACATGGCTTGGCAGTTCAGGCTGAACTATTCCCATGAGGCACAGGGTCAGACTGATTTGCATATGGCCATGTCTGAACTGGGGTGGCGGAGTGAGCTAAAGAATGATGATGTATTAAACCCAGATCAGTTGACTGGGGGTGAGTGCTTGCAATGCTCAACACTCCATCCATCATCCCCTTTGGTTTTGCTTTGATCGCCCTAAGTTGGCAGGGTATGCCCAGACGTGGGTCCCTTGCTCACTTTGCCACTGGATTCAAGCTAGCCTGGCTGATGACGGCTGATTAGCCAGAAACCGGTCCTAGGATGCTTGTTTCCGGTCCAGGGAAGACATAGCTTGGCAGTTCAGGCTGGACGGCTGATTAGCCAGAAACCGGTCACAGGATGCTTGTTTAGGGCCCAGGGAAGACATGGCTTGGCAGTCGGGCTGGACTGTTCCCATGAGGCACAGGGTCAGACTGATTTGCATATGGCCATGTCTGAACTGGGGTACCGGAGTGAGCTAAAGAATGATGATGGATTAAACACAGATCAGTTGACTGGGGGTGAGTGCTTGCAATGTTCAACACTCCGTCCATCATCCCCTTTGGTTTTGCTTCGTCATGTGACTTTAGACACTGGATGGACAATATATTGTGACTGGTATCTCATGCTCCTTTCTAACACAAAGCATATCTTACATATGAAGCAAGGGAAAACTTTGAGCATCATTTCTGTGAGAAGAAACAGTGGCAGCTCCTCTGGTAAGGCGGAGGAGTGTCGCCCTACTGCTCTCGGAGCAGTGTAAGAAAGTCAAATGACAATAACACGTTATTTCTATTATTATCATTTTTTTTCCGACCAGTTTGGGAGGGATGGGGCTCTCATGACGTCCGGTCGGAGGAGCGGTTGCTGCACACTCCGAAGTGCTCATGACTGCTTGGACGGCCCCCTCGGGCCGCCCCAAGCAGTCATGCGCACTTTGCATGCTCCTCACCAGGCTGCATTACACAGCCCGGTGAGAAACATGCAAACCCTCCCAGGTCCCGTCTGAACGCCGACCTACGGCACTCAGACCAATCTCAATGCTGCATTGCAGCGTTGTGATTGGTCTGGGGAGGGAGCCTGGGAGCTTCCTGGTTCTGGAGGGACAACATGACGGAGGAGGTGCAGCTGGGACTCAGTGAGACTGTACGTACTTTTTAAATTGTATTTTGTAATGTCTCCCGCCCGCGCAACCCCTCACCCCCTCCCCTCCACTTTATTTACTGCCAGCCGTTACTGAGAGGTTGAGCGGGGACCATTCAATGCAAAGGGAGATGGTCAGCATTAGCACTAAAAGAGAGGCAAAGGTCACTATGATATTTCAGGCACGAAGGAAGGGCAGTATTTATGGTGAGAGGGATAAATGTCCTTATTGTTACTGAGAAAGGTGAAGCAGGTTGTGTCATTGAGAGGGAGAATTATTTTGAGAGGATGAAAAGTTAGAAGTATAAATTCAATATTGTGAAAGATCAGTTTTACTATCGAATAACAGTGAATATTGAGTATCCTCATTGGAAGATGGTAAAAAGTTCACATCAAAACTGTGATAGGGAACACGCAACACTATTGGTAAAACGGAGGGACAAGGCGGAATGCTGGGTTTTACTGTTGCAAAAGGAGGAAAGACAAAATTATGCATAGAGAGGATGAGAAAATGATTTATTATGGAGCAAGGAGACATTTATGATTCATATCCTACAGAAAAGGTGAAAGTCCACCTTTGTTATTGAGAGGACTTACGGTCAGAATTGTTACTGAGCGCCAGGTGAAGTTTGCATTATTACTGAGAGGGGGACAGCTGTGTATGTAAAGTGAAAATTATTGTTGCACGAGGGTAAACGGTCAGTATTAATATTACAAGATGGAGAAAGCTGAGAAGTACTATGGGTAGGGAAGGAAAGATCAGTATTATTGCTGCAATGAGACAAGATTAATATTATCATTTAGAGATGCTGAAATATGAAAGATATCACTGTAATATGAATCAGAAGTACTATTAATCGGAGGGTGTGAAAGATTAATATTAGAGAGAGGGAGAGAGAGAGAGAGAGAGAGAGAGAACACTTAGTTGTATTGCCACAAAGGGGTGAATGATCAGAATTCTTTTGTGCAAGAGGGAAATATTACTATTTTTACTGGCGGAGACAAGTGAATGTTATTGCTGAGAGAGGTTCAGCATTTAGGGGCCTATTAGGATGGCGGACGGACCTGCGTCCGTCCGCCACCCCCGAGGTGGAGGGACCGTCCGCAGGGCCAGCGGCGTTCCCTCCCTCGGAATTCGGATGAGACCTCCACCCTGGCGGTCACATCCCGTATAGTTAACATTGCGGCGGGTGCTGCTTGAAGCAGCACCCTTCGCAATGTTAACTATGTATGTTTTCCCTTTGCATGCACAAAGCGGCAGGCACCGCGCGGTGCCTGCCGCTTTCTGCATGCAAAGGCAGGGGGGTACCATAGGTACCCCCCATGTGCACCCCACCTCCCATCACCCCTGGGGGCCCGCAACGGGCCCCCAAACACAAAAGCCCACATGCTTTTCCACGGCGGAAAACCCGCCGTGGAAAAGCATGTTTCCGCATGCATCCTAATATGGCTGGCGGTGTCTGATAGACACCGCCACCATATTAGAGCTTTTCCGCCACGGTCGGAAGACGACCGCTGCGGAAAGGCAGCGGACGGTCTTCCCGTCCGCAGATGATCCCCCTGCCATCCTAATCTGGCGGGGGTCTTTTCAATCACCGCTGCGGTGAATCCGCATCCTCCGGGCCGGCAGTGGCTTCCGCCGGTACGGAGGATGCGGATTCACCGCAATCCTAATCGGCCCCTTAGTGTTACTGCAATAAGTGGAGACAGCCAGAAAATTTGCTGAGAGAGGTGAAAGTGGAAGTACTATTACTTTATAAAAAGAAATGTGATCATTATTTTACGAAGAGGGTGAAAGGTGAGTATGCCTACTGAGGAAGAGATAAACGTCAGCATTATTACTGTGAGAAGGGACAGTATTAAAATTCCTGAGAGAGGAGGAATTGTCAGCATTATTTCTGAACTAAGGCAAAATCTAGTATTAATACTGCAAGGGGCTAAATGGTTACTCATTTTGAAGCAAGAAAGTGAAAGGTCGGTGATATTACTAAGAAACAGAGAAAGGTGAGCATTACTACTTAGAGAATGTGAAAGATGAGTATTGGTGTTAAAAGAGAAACCAGGCCAGTATTGTTAGTGAGAACAGCAAGATGTATTACTTTGAAAACTTGGAAGCTCACCATTATTTTTTAATCATTAATGAGAAACAGGGAAAATTATTACCTTGAGATAAAACCAACACTATTACTGATGAGGGTGCAATGTCAATATTCTTTCTGAAAGAGAGAGGATGGGTTAATGTTATTACTGGCAGCAGCAGAGCAGTGTGCCTTATTAGTGGGTACAGATGAATGGTGATTAATAATTATTGAATGAATTATGGTTGAATAGTGTCACCGCGAAGACAGAAAAGTGATCTGTTTCACAGATAAGAGTCGAGAATTAGTACTATTTTTTAAAGGACCATATGGCAAGTGTTATTGCTGAGGGAGATGCCAGATTTTGAAACACTTTGGAAGCTCGAAGGGGGCGAGTACCAGTTCAAAAAGGGCCAACATTAAATCACTCAATTAGTGAAAAAATTGCCTTTTAGCTATATTTATAGTTTTTATTTTAAGAACAATGCACTAATTCAAGTATTACTCAGCACCTTTAAAATATATATGCACTCAGCACCCTACATAATAAAGAATTGGAGCCTTTCCTTTCTTACTAAATAATTTCTTATTAAAACGTGTAAGGACTACTGTATACAGCTAACCTTTAGCAAATTCTGGATGCCAGTGACGTACTTTCACCTCGCCCCGGATTTTTATACAACAGTACTTTGCTTTGGTCTTGTAGGATCATGCTTATGATGACAAAAGAAAAGTTGCACGTCCCGTTAAGCAACGTGCAATTAACCATAAAGTAGGAACTGTCCTAAGGTGCCACATATGACATGGTGTGTTAGAAATCAAACATGCGTATCCAAGAGGCCAATGGGCAAGAAAAGTGATGCACAGAGTGAGAGGGTATTAGTGAGAATAGTGCAATAGATTAAGATGGAAAGTGATTAGGTAGGGTTATAGATGGTGCATCTACTAGGAATTAATACTTAGGTTATATCTTACTCTTCTGATATCGAAAGGTGCACTGGCACACCCATCTCCAGCGCCGGACGGAGAACCAAAGCCGGCCCTGGCAAAGTGCTCGGCTGGCCCTCTGGGGGTGCGACCGAGCTTTTTGCCGGGGCAGGTTTTCGGCCAATTTTGTTACAGGGCCGATTTTGCAGCTATGCTGCAAAAATGGACCTGTAACAAAAACGGCCCCCAGGTCCCAAAACCGGCCCCCACCCTTGCGGAGCACCGGGGAATTGCCCGGTGCCCGCAACGGCCAGTCCGGGCCTGCCCATCTCAATAAATAAATCGATACATACCTCTTTGTAAACTCAGGAAAAGTTAAAAAGTGTTTGAGTTGACACGAGAGGGCTTCGTGTGGAAGGGATTTCGCATCCGTCTTTGCAATATACACAGGATTCACTGAGGAACGGGAACCTTGACAACAGCTTGACAAATATATTTGTTGATATAGATTAAGTGAATAAAACACTGATGATATTTCATTTTGGCGACGAAACGCGCAGGCTGAGCTGATGTTGGAGTATTAGTGAATGATTCAATAAAAGAAAACTTTGGATGGAAATACAATTTCATGGCTCCTACTTTATTGGATGGTTTTACATGGGATAAGGTTCTCAAGAAAACACTTCACACATAAGAAAATCGCTCTAGGGGATGCCAAATCTCATTCACTCTAGCCATCTTGCGTATTCTGGAGCCTCTCTGGAGAAAAAGTCTGCAATATGGCGATTGGAGGAATTTGGCCAGAACTCCACATTAAGGAGTAACACAGAGTGGCTAAAATTCCACCCATTCTGCTGGCGGAGCTGAACATTCTGCCCACCCCTATTTTTTACTATTGCAAGCTCTACCTCTCCCATTTTATTTATTTATTTATTTGGCAACGTTTTCTATAGCGCTGGCTAGACCCAGAGGTATCAGAGCGCTTTACATGAGAATCAGTGAATTACAGGATACATAGTTATATCAGTTGAATCAGCGAGTTACAGGTTACATAGTTACATCAGTTAGAATCAAAAGAGTCACAGAGGAGGGATGAGGGAGAGGGGGAGGACAGGGGGCATAGTTATATCAGTTGAATCAGCGAGTTACAGATTACATAGTTACATCAGTTAGAATCAAAAGAGTCACAGAGGAGGGAGGAGGGAGAGGGGGAGGGAAGGGGGCATAGTTATATCAGTTGAACCAGAGAGTTACAGGTTACATAGTTACATCAGTTAGAATCAAAAGTCACAGAGGAGGTAGGAGGGGGAGGGAAGGAAACACAAATGGGGGAAACGAGGAAGACAATGTCAGATGACCGGCTGGGTAGGTACATCCAAAGGGCCAGACTCCTTTATAGCTGCAGAGGACAGCTCCACCAGGCATCGGCCAAGGTTGCTCGGGCTCCACCGTGTGAATCTGCGGTATGTGTGAATCCCTTAACACTGTGGACTCTCTCAGAGGGGTATATGAGACTCCAGGTCATAAATGCTGGATCCCTCCCCAACAAGGGGAGAGGAGTGCTTTGGCAAGGGGCACATTCAAGGAGGCTGTTTTAGGCCATTATCCGCTATGTGTGAATCCCTTAACACTGTAGACTCTCTCAGAGGCGAATCTGAGAGAGTTTCCCATAGGATAACATTGGGTTACCTTATTACATTTAATAAGTGATAGGTGTGAATTGAGAGCAGGTAGAAATGTTGAGTCTGGTCTCTAAAGAATTGCAATTCAAAACCCTCTTTGATGGTTAGATTTTAAGTCACAATTCTGAAAAGCCCACTTTTAGAAAGTTAGCATTTTCTTGTCCCAACCATTTGATGCCTGAAGCCTGTATCCTGGGTCACATGACTAGGTGTGGCTGGCAGTTAGTATTTGTGTATTGCTCCCAGACAGTGAGGCAAAGAGGTAACAGGTGTTGGCAGGATGGGCTATCTCTGTTTTGACTGGGGAGTGAAGATGTCACCTACCACTGCATCCTGGGTTTCACACTGGTCTTTTTTGCCCTTAGACAAACTGGGGCGAGGGTAGTAAGGCATGGAATTCCAGACACCTCTTTAGAGAGAGGTCTTTAAAAAAGTTTCTCCCACTTTAAAGCTGGTACCAGGGATATAAAGTGGACCCTCAGACCCAACTCTTCAGTAGACCTTAGGACCTGTGGAAGACTCAGAGGGGCTTCTGTGATGCTCTGCTGCAAGAAGGACTGCTACTTTGCCGCCCTTCTACTCTGCTTCCCTTCTGCCCAAGTGAGAAGGACTGGACCTGCACCTTAAACCCAGGACCATCAGAGTGACATCCAAGGGCTAGTTGACTCATCTCCTAATTTGAGCCTAAGGGACAGAAAAAGCCCTAACTCACTTGAATTCTGCACCTGGACTCTGTCTGCTGTGAGTGCTATCGCCAAAATGGTGCCACCGCACTCCTGGACCCTTGTGAGTGGGCTGGAACGTACTCTGCCAGCCCAGCTGTGGTCCTAGAAGAACCAACACAGTGCGATGCATCACCTTGCAGCTCTGCATCCGAGCTGCCGCTGCATGACACATCCCTGATGAGGATCTTGCAGCTTTTTGGAACCACCAATGTGCAATGCATCCTTGATGCAGGACCAGCATATTAGCCCCGAAGCAACTCAGAGCCACCATTGTGCAATGCATCCTTGTTATGGGATCTCGCAACGCTCTGCAACCTGGATTTAAGGCATTTTATTCAGTGTGCCTTACTTGCTCCATGTACCTCGCACGTGTTCCATCGCGATCGTCCTGAACTTGTGACTTTGTCCTAGTTCAGCATAACCGCATAACCACAGTTTTTGCTTTTCAGAACTATTTGTTTTATTTAAACCTTTAAAATGGCATGTCTTTTGTTCAACTAACTGGATTTTTGTCCTTCTGGTCTCAAACAAGTTACTAAATTTTACTTTAGTTTTCCAAATTGGTGTGGGATTTTTCTTCTGTTGTGCTTTTACTGTACTACTGTTTGAATTGCTGCATAAATAGCATAAGCACAGGTTAATTTGTGGTTGCTTGTGTTTCACCCTGACTGAGATTGTGGTTCCAGCCTTGAGTAGGGTTTCACCCCCTAACCAGTTACTCAATTTCCTATAACATATATTTACCAAACCTTAACCGCATGCGTGCGGCCGTTTTTCCCGCGGTATGCGGCAATTTGCAAATTACCGCCTTACATGACGAGCTCAGCTCGTCATCAGCACACGGTAGGTAACGCTGATGACGAGCTGAGCTCGTCATCCGCATGGAAGGGGTTAAAGAAATATAGTTCCTTTTGTATTTTACCAGCAAAACTGAGACAGCTGGGGATAAGCACACACACCTCCAAAAATTAACATTCTGAACAGTATATTTGCCCCTGCCAATCTAAAACAAAGTTTAAAAAAAATCGAACTCACCTATATACAATTCACCCAATTATAACAGCAACCGACATTACTCGTTTTTTTATTTTTTTATTTTCAGGTGTATTAAGGCTGGCTTCCAGTTATTGCTGATATAATGTTTGTGTCTTTTGGAGTTGTAATTTGAGGTGATTCGGGGTGGACAGTGGCAGGGTTGGTATTGCTCCACTTCCTTGGAAATACTATGTAAATATTATAAAGGATATTTTATTGTGTTATTCACTTCATTCGCAAGCTATACTAATGCTTGGATTTTCACTTTAGATACCTTTGTTATGTTCAGTTTTCAATGCGGACTTTTTTTAATCCCTGTGTTTCATAAATAATAAATACGACCCAAGTTTTCACCACAAAAATATATATATATATTTTTTTCACTTGGAGGTTGGTGTTATTCTGTCTGGCTAGTACTCCGCCCCATTAGACAGTTGTGTGAAGAAAAATATAGCCTTGCTATGCAGATGACAGAAACAACAATAAGGGTAATATTACTTTCAGCAATAGAAAAAGGTCATTTGGGGAAGAAAAGCAGACTTATCTTCCCGTGTGGATTTAATGTAAATGGCATGATCACCTTAGGGGGTAGACTTCTTACACTTTGGTTTACTCCCGGAGGAATCTAAGATGTGAATATCAACTCTAGGTTGTGCCTGCATGAAGCAACTGGATTACGTTTACTGAGAGACAAGGGGCCTACATCAAATTGATGGAGTAAAAAGTAAAAGTTGAGGCAGATTAGCAGTGGTGGCATTATTGATTTATAGCAAAGGGACATCTCTGTTGCCTTCAGCGGAGAGATGCCTATTGGCCTCTCCTGATGGCTACTTCTGCTATCCTCGCTTAAGTGGGTCCTTTGCTCCACCTCTGTGGGACATAAATGGAGGATGCATGTACATCTTCTATGTACGACAGGTTGAGTAGCGAACCTGTGTGAGTGGTTGTCTAACAACCACAGAAAACCATTTTTTTAGCATTCTTTTTTGAATGGCAACTCTAGATAACAGAGGTATAGGTAAGGGTGCACCCTTTGCCCTAGACATTGGCCCCTTCCGTCAGATGTTTCAGTGGAACTGGGCTTCGGTATCTTGTGGTCAGGGGTGACATATCTCTTTTCCCTTGTAGATTGTAGCACCATTCTTGTTGAGAAATCTTCTGAGCTCCAGCAATAGTGACTATGGAAAAGCATGTTCTATTGAAAGCGCGACATTAGGGCACGAAACCCCGGGATCATGGCTACACCCACTTTGGCATCCTGAGGTCCAGATTGGCCTCCGCGACCGGCGACGATTGCTTCCGGGGCAGGGGGACAGGTTGTGACGTCATTTCCGGGCGGCGACGGTGCTGGGGGAAGAAGTAGATGGGAGATCTAATTAGGGCGAATCGCCAGGGCACTTGTCATCTTTTCTTCCAGCTCCGGCCCCTGGAGTCTGCTGTCCTGTGGGTCCCTAGGGTTGGGGACAAGGACCAGATGGCAGGGGTCCACTTCTTAAGGACGTAGGTGGGTTGCGCCTGCGTGGTTTTCATTTGGAGGGACGAGCCAGAAGGCCCCTTACTGCTGGAGTCAGAGATAACATCTTTTATGCAACATGCTGATGATTTATGATATTAGGTTGAACAGATATGTAAACAATAATGTGTGATGAAATTCTTGATAACGTTTGATAAGTGTTGAATTATGAAATTTCTAGTTATGCTTTGTTGTGTTTATTTGAATGCTTTATGTTAATAAATATTGCCTTTTCGCCCACAACTTTGATTGTTGAATCACTGATTTGTGGATCTGGATGGGAGTGGTCAGGGGGCAACCTGGGGGGTCCGGGTCCTATGGAAAAGCCCGTACTATTGAAAGAGCAACATTAGGGCACGGAACCCCTGTATCCCGACTACGCCCCCTTTGGCATCCTGAGGGCCAGATTGGCCTCCGCGACCGGCGACAATTGCTTCCGGGGCAGGAGGACAGGTCGTGACATCACTGCTGGGCAGCGCCGGTGCTGGGGGGGAGGAATAGATGGGGGGCTTATTTAGGGCGAGTCGCCGGGCACTCGTCTTCTTTTCTTCCAGCGCCGGCCCCTGGAGTCTGCTGTCCACCCTGAAAATCCCACCCACCCATCCCTTAGAGCTATTGTTTCGGTAGGTGTTGGTCTAGCTCAGTGAGGTGGCGGTAAGGAGGCCACATAGAGAGCTTTACATTCTTAAGGGGAGTCCTCCGGCATACTCTGTGGGCCAGCACTGAGGGGGAGAGATGGTAAGCTCACCGCTGAGGGAATGGGTACACTGGCTTGGGGTCAAGGGCATCACGTTACACACTAGGGCATGGGGCTATGGCCCCAGGTTACACCCTACGACCCCCCCCTTGGGCAGCCTGGTGGTGGAGGGGTGGGTCGCTAGGGTTGCGGACAAGGACCATATGGCAGGGGCCCACTTCTTAAGGACGCAGGTGGGTTGCGGCTGCGTGGTTCTCATTTGGGGAGGACGAGCCAGAAGGCCCCTTAGTGCTGGAGTCAGAGATAACATATTTTATGCAACATGCGGATGATTTATGATATTAGGTTGAGCAGATATGTAAATAATAATGTGTGACGAAATTCTTGATAAAGTTTGAAACGTTTTGAAATATGAAATTGCTAGTTATGAGTTGTCGTATTTATTTGAATGTTTTATGTTAATAAACATGGCCTTTTCACCCACAACTTTGGTTGTTGAATCACTGATTTGTGGGTCTGGAGGGTCGTCGGGTCAGAAGCAACCTGGGGGTCCGGGTCCTATGATAGCTAGCTCCACTGCTGGTTGCTAACTGGACCTTGAATCACCCATTCTACTAGAAGTGCTGCCTGTCCTGCCTTGAGGAAACAAGCCTAGTTGCATTGAAGAGAGGTGCTGGAAATGTGTTGTGGCAAAAGAAGCTTTCTAGAAAGGGATGCCGGGCTTACTAATGACTAAAGAGATGTACCAATAAAAAAGACAAAGACCTACCTCCATCAACTCTGAGTTTGACCCAGGGCGAGTATCTGTGCAGAAAGAGTGTTTGTGGTGAGCCATGTGTCCCTTACACTCTAGGAACTCCTGGTGCCCACAAATGAACCTCAGTGCCACTCATTCCTGCCTTCGGGCCTAAAGGTGTATCTGTGGGGTTTCTATGCAATGCTTTCTTGAAACAACACGGCTAACTGCTAAAAAGCCATGCACTGGTTGAGATTATATTTAACTTTGACCCCTCAGTTTGTGTGAGTCCTTTGTACTTTCTGTCCATGTTGCTGTCTCTATGTCCCCCTTTTTGCACCTTTTATGTCAACGGTGGAGAAAATGTTAACGTCAATTGGCCTTTTTAAAGTTATTGACCTCTTCCGGTTTCACCTGGTTTGTGAAAGGTTGTGTGTTGGTGCTGTACAGAAATTATAAACAACATATATACACAGAAACTTAGGGGCTGGTGACATACTGATTCTCATCACGACTCAAAATAAGAGTGCGGTATGTAAATGGTATTGGTGTGCAAGCGTTGGTACCCATCTTGAGACCCCTATTGGACTCCTGCTCTGTCTCAGTGTTATGCTTCATGACCCCTACCTTACCTCTCATTGGGACAGGATCCCCTTTTGGGGAGCGCACATTTATTCAGTTTGGGCAGGGAGTTGTCCCGGCTAGGGCCTGATGACTTTAGACCGCATTGGAGAAGAATTTGCCCAAGTTTGCAGACAGTGCGCAGCCTCCCAGTGTGTGTCATCAAACAATATAGCAACCTCCCTCTGTTCAAACGTGACCCCTCACCTTGAGTGGGTGACTGCCATGCCTTTGATTTGTGCACAATACACGTTAGCAGGGGTCACGGTTACACCCTTTTTGGCACCAATCAACACAGCACAGACAGGGAATCTTGCTATGTCACAAATCCTTTAGGAACACAGTGAAAACTCTGTAACAAACACAATAGAAAGGATCCTTATGTTGTATAATGCCCCCATGACAGCTTTTCAGTTTACAAGCATCTTCTGTGTCCAGCACAATATTAGAGGTCTTACGCACCAATCGTTTAAACTGTGTCTTTTTCCAGCCTTGGGGTGGTTTCTTGCTAAAGCCTATATCTATCGAATCTACATTAATGTCTTGAACTAATTCATCTTGAAACGGTTATTTTCCTTTATACTGGTTGCTACTATTATCTTATTGTCTTGATGATGACCCTGCCAAATTACTCTCTATAGGGGCGAAAAGTTGACAAAAGCCACTAGCAGATTAATAGGATTCGTTACCATTTACATACCGCACTCTTATTTTGAGTCATGTTGGGAATCAGTATGTCACCAGCCCCTAAGTTTCTGTGTACATATGTTGTTTATAATTTCAGTACCGCACCAACACACAACCTTTCACAAATGTCACTACTCACTTTCACTGTGCTGTTTTTGGCACACCTGCAAAGTGATACAATGTGTTGAATTAAACAAACTGTAGGGCGTTATCTGATTGCCTCTGGGTATTATGTTTAGCCTAGGAGGTTTAGGCCTAAACCATCCCCAAAGAGAACCACTGTCCTCTTTTGCTTTTAGTAGCCCGGGTTCCCAGGTAACAGAGTTGTCCCATAAAGTTTCAGTATGAACTTTCTTAAACTGGCATTTTCAAAATTGTAGTCTAAAATCCAACTTCACTCTTAAAGATGATTTTAAATTACAATTTCATTTGAGTCCAAACAGGATATTGCTACCTGCCCCCAGTCAAAAGTTGGCAATTATTAAATGTAATAACGTAACCCAATGTTATCCTATTGGAGAGGTAATCCTCACACTAGTGAAAGACTCATTTATGAGTTTTTCACTACCAAGACATGTAGAAATTAAACCTATGTGCCCACATTTTTAAATATAATGCACCCTGCCCTCTGGAATGTTTATGGCCTACCCTAGGGTGACTTATAGGTATTAAAAGGGGGTTTAGACCTGGCAAAAAGTTGTATTTTCTCAGGTCCAAATGGCAGTTTAAAACTGCACACAGACTGCAATGGCAAGCCTGAGACATGTTTTAAAGGGCTACTTAAGTGAGTGGCACAATAAGTGCTGCAAGCCACTGGTAGCATTCAATTTACAGGCTCTGGATAAATGTAGCACAACTGTACTAGGGACTTATAAGTAAATTAAATGTGCCAATTGGATGTTAGACAATACTACACTGTTTTAGGGAGTGAGCACACTTTAGCACTGCTTAGCAGTAGTAAAGGTCAAAGTGTCCTAAACGCCAACAAAAACGGGGACAAAAAGAAGACGGGTGAAGGCAAAAAGTTTGGGTGTGACCCTGCAGAGAGGGCCAAGTTCAACAGCAGGTCACCAATGACGGGAGTGACTCGTAATTTCCCTAGCATAATTGTAAGGAATAACCGGAACATTATCTGAATTATGTGAGAAGTGTAATCCAGCATTCTGCTCTATTTTTTGTGTAAAATGCAACCTTGCATCCAAAAAGGACTAATGGATGCATTTTGTGCTAAGAAGATAGTGCTAAATGCAACAGAACATGAACAGCCGTAGCCACCAGCCCCTCACAATCTTTTAGTTTGTTGTGCCTGTGCTACTGCAGTAGGATTTTTGCCCCGAGATTACTCTGAACTAAGCAAGCAGGCATCATTGCGTAATTTCACTTCACAAGAGTAACATGAAATTACCACAATTACTCTGATTACTCCAGCATAATTAAAATGTCACCCAGGTCTAGTCACTATACACCCAGCTCTTACCTTACCAGTGCTACTACACACTGAAAATGGAAAGGGGGGGGGCAGTTCTTGTGAGTTATCTTTAAAGCGATTTTCCTCAAGACTCTGAAACTGGATAGATCTTAGCATTTTTTTCTCACCAATTTACAGATGGAGCGAAAATTAGGAATTCTTTCGGTTTGTTCACTTTTAACAGAATCTCTTAACAGACTTTGTTTTCACTCACTAGAGTTGTCAGAGGAGCTACTTTTCGGATTTGATTTGGTACATCCTTAATTATGACTTCGTCACACTATCAACATGTTCCTGAGTGTTGCCAGACTTAGGTGTGGAATTTTGTATTTGTGGTGTAGTGTTTTATGTCCTCTTTCCATCGCATTGGGATTGGTAGGTATTCCAAAATTACTGGTCGCCAAGAAAGCAATTGATTGGCCAGCGGCTTAAGTAAATGCGGGAATATGGGAGTACAAGTGACATAGCAAAGTAGTTCATTAAGTTAAACGCTCTCTGCTGACATCTGTGTGTGGCCACTGTGCCTCGAGACCAATTATTGGCAGGGTCAGCTCAGCCTGCCATCCTTCAAATGTCATTAAATTGCGTACTTTAGATTGGGCAAGAATAATACATATTCCTTACATCTCCTAAAAAGGACAGACCTGCAGTATATAAAATGCGAGTTATCTTCATACGGCAGGGTGTATAACAGTCGCTGCCCCAACCCCCTAGCAAGTTCTCCGGCAGCCTGTTAGCAACAGCTAGTTTTAAAAATTTGCGTTGCTCGTACGGTGCTAACTTAAGTCCAACCCAGAGCCCGTGTTTCTATTTTGCAAATTGTGTGACGCGCTTTAAAATTCTCGGTGGTGTGTCTTCGTATTGCTTACCGCCTCCGCTCTAGTGCGGTGTTAGGGTACTGGGAGGCGTGAGTATTAAGCGCAAAGCATGCAGCCCCCCAGGGCTTTAAGTGGGCCGGGTCTCAAGGGGTCTGAGCACCGGCAGTTTTTTAAAAGGGGCCTCGAAACGGGTCTCTTTCTGGCTCTGTTTTGAGCCCTGGCACAGGCGGTCCGTTTTTTTCCCCCGGGCTGCAGTGACAGCAGTTTGCTATCACTGCAGTCCAGAAAAAAAGTGCCAGGGTTCAAAACTGCCCGATAGAGACCCCTTTTCGAGATAGCCGGCACTTGATGTGCGCTGCCCACACTGCTTACTTCTCACTAGTGGAGAAGTTACGGCATGACGTCATGCCGGGTGAGCATTATGGGGGAAGGGAAATCCTTTAAAGAGTCATTTTCTTTCTGGATTTCCCTTCTCTTTCTGAAACGCAAGAGCAGCAACATTGTCGTGGTGTCACCAGGGCTTTAATTGGAAGCTTTTTCAATATTATCTGTAACAAGCCATAGTTGCTGCTTATTTATTTTATGCAACTAATAACCATTGGCAAAGCCAATAGTCCTTACTTGTTATTGGTATGATGTTACTTGTTGTATCACATATCTGGATGCAATGACAGAAACAGCCAAATACAAGTCAGGCGGCACACTATGCTAAACACAGATTTTTAATGTAAGTGTTTTAAAGCCACGCCCCTAATTACATTGGTCACGCCCCTCCCAGAGACCCCCCAGTTTTTTAATCCCACTTAAAGCCCTGCAGCCCCCAGCTCTGGGCATTTGCGGTATTGGACGTGTCAGGCCCTAAATAACCGCATCTACGAGGCAGCCTGTGTCCTGAATTGGGAAGAAAGGGGAGAGAATGTGGCGTAACGTAGGGGTTACCTCAGAGAGCGATCTATCATCACTTACAGAATAGAGAAAAAAAACTGACATTTAAAAGCGCACAGGAAGCCACAGGAAAAATACTTTTATTGTATGTATGGGTCAGTTGGTCTAAAAATATTTTAACACTCAACGTAATTTTCCTAAACCTGTAGTTATACTTGTGAAAAGACAAAATAATACGTCAAATTAA
This sequence comes from Lissotriton helveticus, assembly GCF_964261635.1. Taxonomy (NCBI): domain Eukaryota; kingdom Metazoa; phylum Chordata; class Amphibia; order Caudata; family Salamandridae; genus Lissotriton; species Lissotriton helveticus. The sequence goes on along the minus strand of NC_136067.1, from coordinate 1,541,684,434 downwards.
ATAAAAATAAAGTTTCTATTGCATAGAAAAAGGGAACAGATGTAGCTAGAATTGTTCACTGCTTGGTCACAAGATCACGTACTGTGCCAGACAGGAAGCCAAGATGTGACCTCTTCTTCTGGCTTCAGAACCGTGATTTTTAGCCATTAGAACACGCCTCCCTTTCCTTCGATAAAAAAAGTTTGCATCATTTATGAAGTCCATAACTAAATAAAACACAGAAAAAATAAGAAAATATTTCAACTTATATGAAGCTAAAAAATAACCATCAACTAATATTGTTCATCCACGCACACTCCCTTCCCTCACACACTATTTCGAGCCTTTGAGCAGCAAGGCGCGGCAAGTCGGCCCACGATAGGTGTGGGTGTGCGAGGTATGTATGAATCCCTACATTTTCTACCTTTTGCGTGTATTTTATTTTCTCCCTTCTAAGCTGTGTCTACCTTTAATGCAAGTCTATGGAGAGTCACCATTCTCCTTTCCATCACGTCTAACCCCTCCACCCCCCTTCTTGGGTGTTCCCTAATATTGTAATATTCTGTGTCTGACACACAGAGATCTGACAGACCGGGGCGGGGGGCGGCGTTTGATAACTTCTGTCTTCTAGTCATCTGAAGGCAGAGAGCTGCGGATTACACTGACGTACCCTACAGCCCCTGCGCCGGTCCGGGGATGGGTAAGCCCAGCCGGGGGCCGGTCCCTGGAGCCCCTCCATCCCCCGTGCTTCAGTCAACCTGTCCCCCCGGGCAGGGCTCCGCTGCCACCGCGCTAATGGGCAGCCGTGTCTGCGTGAGATTAAAGCCGGGGCGGGCGCCCCGGGCCGCCGCCCCCTCACAACACCGGGACTTCATTGATAAGGACAGGTCTGGCGCGGGGGCTTTGCGCTTCTTTATCAAACACACCGCCCCTGGCAGCCAGCGATGCCCAAAGAGCCGAGACCTTAATAACAAATATAAAACACATCCGCCGAGCTGTAAAGCCTTTTCAGCTCTTTAACCCCGGGCTCCTGCAATGAGTCGCATTAGTGCAGCACGGAGCGTTTTCTTCCTACAGGTAAAAAATCCTTTTATTTGGGGCAGTGAGTTAAATATCGCCCTTAGCTCGCATTAAATTGTACACAAAGTGGGCCGCGTAGGTTCACAATACCAAAGTAGTTAAAAATATGCGCGCTGTAAAGCCAACCAAATATTCCATTGTGTGCCATTCAATGGCAAATGGGTATAAAAAAAGAAAAAAAAGTCACATTTCATGAGCCCTCTGAGGCTTCGACACAAATCAATTCACACTCACTCCGATGGCGTGACAAACCAGACACGAACGTACAAAGACACACAAAGTACACAAAAGGTACACACTGCCTGGAGGCTCAGAGAGGGGACATTACTGGTCCTCTTGCGAACTCTGCTGACACAAGCCAGAACTGTCAGAGACCCCCAGCCCGTGCTGCACGGCCACGAGGCACCAGAGAGCAGGGCCCTGTCCAGAGAGCTGTCTGTGCCACGAGACAGGACGGTGGCACCTCAGAAGCCCCCTTCGTGCAACCCTTGACTCCTTCAGAAGGGTTTATTATGAACGGTTTAGCCCATGACGCCGATTTCATGCGCACAAAGAGCGTTAAGGGACTTTTTAACCGACGCTCTCAGTTGTCATGCTGTCTTTCCTACTTGTGTGTGCTTGCTGCAGTCCAGCTCTATAGGTGGGAGCGTCTAGAGTCCTTCCTTGCAGCGCTGTCCGGTGCGGTACTCGCGCTGGCTCAGTGCGCCGCCTGATGTGAGTCCGCGTCCGTCAGTCCGTCTTGGCTACTCACTCTCACGGGCAGCCAGGGGGCGCCTCTAGCGGGGCGGATAGTTCTCTGCTGGACTCGTGCTGCCCCCTGCACTTGTGCCCCACCACCACATCTGCTGACAGTGCAAGGAGGGGGCACAGAAACAGTATACACTTCACCTTGCCACCATCTTCATTTGTCCTACTAGCTCTCTTTGCAGAGCAAAGTCGCTTTCTTAAAATGTTTAACTCTTTGTATATGTGCATATATATGCGTTTGTGTATACATTTTAAATATACAGTATAAACGTATACACACACATATAGATACATAGATACATTTATATATATATATATATATATATATATATATATATATATATATATATACATATATACATATATATATACACACACACACATACATGCACACACACACACACACCTACCTACCTTTATCCTTTGTAGGTGGCCCCTCTAGTGTTATCCGGGGCCCAATGTGCGTCCCTTCCTCTAGATTTCACCTCTAGTGACTCCACTGCCGCCGGCTGCTGATCCGACTCGTCCTGCGCATCTCTTGCATTACATCAAGCGCCCACACGTATTTGTGCTGCTGCTGCGTCTGTGCTGCTGCTGCGTCTGTGAGCAGGGCTACGAGGCGCTAAATCTCCAAACGAGCACATTGGGTGGAGAGAGCAAGGGCTGCTCGGATTCCCCACCTGTGTGGCCGCAGTGGTCCTCTTCAAAAGTAAGATATGAAAAGACAGAACCCAAGCAGTGTGTTTACAAATAAAGGACAGTCTTTCCTAAGCAGGGGCAAATGTATGTGGGGCAACCTGTGGCGGTGTCTTGCAGGTGTGTGCACCAGCTGCTCTCAGGAGGAGAGGTGCCTCGGAGAGCATCTGCTGCTGGCACGGGTGCCATCACCTGCCACCTGCCCTGGCACCAGCAGGACTCCACTCCCTGGCTAAGCCTCACTGTTGCCACTTTTCTGCATGCACTGGTAAAGTTCTGGGGTTGCAGGCACCTGACCTGATCTGAAGGTGGGGGAGTCTGTGGGAGTGTGCCCATGCTGACCCCCAGCGAGGCGAGTAGCAAGAGAGCCCTGCAGTGCCAATGAAATACAAACGGTTGACGGGCACCTTTAAAATTTGGTAACAAATAATTAATCAAAGAGGCACAGAACAAAGTGAGTGGCACAAGCTTATTTGAGTAGTTAATTAAAATCTGCCTCTGGCGACGAGTATTTCTCTAAAACCCAATTTAATAAGATATTCATATAATCAATTGGAACCCGTTGTCTTATTTCTGATTGAAGGGAATTATCGCCGATGGCATAAAATCATAAAATAGTACGATTGTTTCTGTTAAAAAAAAAACGCGGTTCTCACCTGGGGTGTGCGCCTTCTGAGGGTGCAGAGGAGGTTCTGCCACCCTGCTGTGTGAACCCAGTACTAATGGGCGCTGCCGCCTTCGCCCGGTCCTCTCAGGTGCCGGGGACGCCTCACTTTCTCCTACATATAGATTTGCTTATCTGAAAAAGTACCCCCAGGCCTCGCGCCCCCCTCCCAGCACACACTCACGCAGATCGGTCTGTTTGTTTTCCTCCACTGTGACGTGAGGCAAAACACCGGCCATATGGTCGCAGGTAATAAATTGCTTCTAAGTGTAAACACGGCTGCTCCTGCCGAGCCGCCCTCTGTCTGCTGGCTATTTGGTGGGGGGGGGGGGGGGGGGGGGGGAACAGACATAGTCACCTGGGCCGTACTCACACGGGGGAGACTTGGGGGTGCTTGCTTTGCACATTCAGGTCGTGGACAGCCCCTACAATCAAGGGGCAACCGAAGGAATGGGACGAAAGGGGCAGGAGGCCAGAACCCCTCGCCACCTCAACACACCAGCCCCAAAGATGAATTCTTAGGGTGAAGGGGGCAGCGCCCCTTCTCGGGCTATTGAGGCCACTGGGATGTGCTCTGAAGGAGGGGGCATCCTTCCTGAGCACATGTGGAATGACTGGGCTTCAGGGCGCTGCGTGGCTGTGTCTCCGGGGCGCCGGCAGCCGAGGTTCCAGATGTGGCATGCTGCCGGTACGCGAGGCCGGTGTACATTAGATCTGCGGCTGATAGCGCGGGCGGGAGATTACGGACCCGCCTCCGTAGGCAGGCAGCTCTCGATTAACGCCAACAAACACCCCCTAAAAGAAGCCTGGGCTGCAACGGGGCTATGCGCGGGCGCAGCGCACCCGGGGCGGCTGCCATGGTGCAGAGCGAGCGCCTGCTCCCCCTTAGTACCTCAAAGGCTCGAGGTAAAAGGCACTATCACACATGATTGGGCAGATTTACAAGCCCCTTGCGCCACTTTTGCGTCACTTTCCCCATGTAAAAAATGACGCAAAGTGGCGCAAGGGGCTTGTAAATCTGCTTCATAATAGTCTAATATATGGCTCCCTCCAACTCCCTTTATAATATGCAGCATTACAAAACACATAAATACTGCCACCCAAAAACGAAAAAAAAAATACTTGCTATTTCTTTCCAAACTGATCTACTAGTGGGCTGCGCGCTTTGCATTGACGACACTTCCAGTAACCGTAATTACACATCTATGTGTGTGTGTGAGAGAGAGATCGGGCGCGCGCCTCAAACCACACTTTTTACAGCAGTAAAGACAGGTGTTGTCACTTCCATTGCTAAATTTGGGAGAAAAGGAAGCTGAGTCAAGCCACTGGGAATCGTGTTCCCTATCAGCAGTCCACGGCTGATGTCAGCAGCGAGCACTCAACGCACCGAGGTAATTGGCACTCGAATATTCTGATTAATTCACCTATTTATATTAAACCTGTCAAATTCGCTTTTATTATTTTTTTCTCGCGAAATATCTTAAAACCTGTCTGTCCCCAGCAGTATCACGTAGCAGATATTTAGGAGAAGAGGAGCACCTCGGCGCCAGCTCTCTGCGCACACGTGGCCTCTCGCTGCCTGCAGACTTTGCAGAGGGCGAAGGGCCTCTCAGCAGAAGCCCAGTAACCGAGAGCACTTCACACCCTCTCCTGAGAGGCACTCTGCTGCCCGGCGCTCGGCCCTCGTCCTAAAGTGCTGAGACAACAGAGCCCCGGGGCACTGAGACGAAAGTCCTCCTCGGACTCCGGCAAAGCAAACCACCCCCTCCAGGTCCGCACACTTCCGGCAAGGAGTCGGCGTGGCGTTTTCTACGCTTCTTGAATTTCACAGGCCTACCGCCTACGTGAAGACTGTATACAATAAATAAACAGGAGACGCGTTTTGAACAGTTTTTGCCCAGGACAGCAGATAGCTGAGCAAGTGCAAGGACAGGACTGTAAATAAAATAAATGTCTTAAAGACAGGGTCGCTGTCCAGCACTGGCGGGCAGTGCCTCAGCTGCGCCGACCCCCGTCTCTGCGGTACAAAAACGACACCGCCCACCCCCAGTCACCCCCCTCGAGCACACCGTCTGAGACGCGCTTGTTCCAAACAGGCAGCGCACCTCACACAGTCCAGTCCGCCAACCTCACTCCGAGGAGTGAGTGGCACCTCACCCAGCGCCGCCCGGGATATACCTGGACTGTTGCTGCAGTGCTGGGGGCATACCTCCCATCCAAAGTCTGCTCCAGTCTCTCTATAGGGCCGCGCCTCACTCTCCCCAGCCCTGGGTACTAGGGGTCTATTATCCAACATCACTCTGACAGGCAAAGACCCAGCCGACAACCGGCTCTGAGCCCCTTCCGCGCGGAACACACCTCACTTAGCACAGCCCATTCATTCCGTGGCCCCTGCTTCACGCTGCCAGCACCACTTCACTCATCCCAGCCCTGGACCCAGACCTGCTGTTGCCACCGACAGCTCCACACATACGCGCACACGAACCCCGCACAACGCATCCAGAATGGTGTAGTTTAATTTGCGCTATAAAGACGCAGGCGCTGTCAATCAGCACTCCCATTCGAAGCATCTGCGCTGTTTCCTTAAGAAATTGTAATAGCCGCGCCCAAAGACCGGCGCTCGACCCTCCCTCATACCTGTTGAGCCGCCTCCTCCATGCAGAGCCCCCGAGCACGGGGCTGTGGTGAAGTCCCGAGAGGCGCACGCCTCGGTTTCTGCCCGCCTGGATGCGCACTACCGGAGTTATTTCCGATTAAACAGACCAGATACAGGCAGCCCTGTCACCGACTGCGTCAGCGAGACGGACGTGACCGAAGGCTGCGCACGTGCTTTCTTTTCAGGCTGCTTAAAGTCTCTCTGATTTGCCCGAATTCCAACACTTCCGTTATCTTGCATACAAACAACGCGTTTTTTTACACAAACGATGGCTACTCAAATACACAAAACATATATCTGTATTGCAATTGATTTGCCAAACTCTATACCGATCATATTTTGAACATTTGACAAATGTGCTGTCTCACAGAGGTATGAAAAAGTCAGTGGTAGGAGACAACAAACAGTCTGACATTCCGACAGGATTGAACGTGTCATTTTATTTTAAGGGTGTAAGGATGCTGGCGTGTGCTGTAAACAGCTGACAGGTATGATTCCCGTAATGGCCTGGTTCTCCTGAAGGACCTGCCAGCCTCGTTCTGATCCAGGATATAATGGTTCATTTGTTTGGCAGGCGTTCACAGACGCTTTGCAACTTCTCTTTTATGTATTGACTCCAAGTAGTAGTCATTTCGTTTTAGAAGAGCTGCAACCCTAAGAATGGCCCGAGGACACTTTGCTTGGTATTCAAACCTTGGGATGTTAGTTAAAATGTCCCCCCCTCTATGCACTTTGTCGACATTTACTATAGTTCTTCTTGATTGACCCTTACACAACACATCTCTGCTACCCGAGCAAGGCCAATCTCCTTCCTATTTGTGCACAGCGTGCAATAGAGTTCTACTAGAACTGGGTGACCAGAAACAAAAAAAAAACCAGCACATTCCACTAACATAGACATAGGACTACAATTCTGCTGCCTTCTGAAGTTGTAGAATGACGTAACTGACAGCGCTCATCAACAGGATCACCTTGCACCAAGAGCAATCCCATGCAATTTTTAAACACAATATCTTCTTTGTTAACTAAATTGCTTTCTGCCCTGGGCTTGCTCATTTTGCCCTGCGACGTTTGAAAACTTTCCTCCCTCTGAGTTCAGTCGACAGGGACTTGCTACATTGAATGACATTTGCTGGATCGAGTACTGACAAAAGGAAATTGTCCAGGCCATCCCATACTCGTAGGGATTCAGGCCTGGCAGAGTGGAGGGGTTAGCATAAATGATGCCTGTCATTACTTTTCACAGTGTTCTGTAAATGTTTGCTACTTAAAACATTTTCTTACCTTGATTTACTCTTTCTCATCCCAGACATCACTATTACAGGGGTGTATGTTCTCACAAAACCAACTGCCTAAACCGTAAAATAAAAAATACTCCCAGAGGCACCTCTGAGCCCTCTCCTCCCACCTGCAGCAGATCTCTATACTCACAATGCTCGTGTGTAACTATAAAAGTTCCCCGAAGGTTGCATTAGCCGATGGACTCAGGAGAGAGAGGTGAAAGTGTTTAGTTGAGTGAGTGGTAATCTGTGTACCTATAATTACAAGTGAGTAATTGAAGAATTGCCCTCACATTGACTTCCCTATCCCAGTTATTCAGTGTCTTTTGTGAAGGTTGAAAGGGAGGTGTGATCTCGCATTCAGTTTACTTGCAAGATACAAGCCACCACATTTTGTGAAATGTTGTGTAACTGTCGCAAAATCGTGTAATATTACAATACAATAAGGACCTGATCCTTTACCAGAACATGATAGTTGGATTTCCCTTCGCCATCATTGGCCACACAGAATTATGTATATCAACAGCAGCTACAGCTATACTGTCTGTTGTTGGGAATCCATGTTCAACTTTGTATAAAATTCTTGTACTTGGTCTCCCCTGGTTAATATCCCACCTTGTAGTGCAAAGAATGAAGTGTTTAGAAAAAGGTGGTGAAAAGGCTGGCAGTGCCTCACGGGAGCAACACCATGGGAGTTTACAGATAGGTTCTCACCCGTAAACTCAGGTTCTCTACATCAGCGACTGCCATGCCACAACAAAAAAAGTGTAGAATTGTAGAAAAAGAAAAAGTCAGGTGCTCAGTGTAGTGAATCGTAAGATCGGCACTAGCATAACTTATCCGTATGCCCACCTATTCTGACCCAATAATGGAGTAGCGGAAACTGAATGTAAATACAGCTACACCAGAACTAAAAACGAGCTAGACAACCACTAGCTGTACTGTTTTATTCTATGCTGTGGATCTGCTCACATTAAAAACAAAAAACACAGTTGATGGACAGAATGTAGAACAATGTCATACATTCATCCCAGCACAAGGATCTGGGCCTAAATCCATCGTTTTTTTGCACTCCACACCACCCTGGGTTAGACACTGGCTATATGCAAATCAGCTCTGACCCTGTGCCTCATGGGAACAGTCCAGTCCGAACTACCAAGCCATGTCTTTCCCAGACCGGAATCAAGCATTGTGGATTGCCTTGTTCACCGACCTGCCATCTAGCTGACCGCGGACCACAGCACTTCAGCGGGGGTTTCTAGTGTCTGCTGCTGCCGCTGCTACATCTCGCCGGACCCGCTACGCGGGTCCCGCTTCGCGGTTTGCAGCGGCTAGTTAAGTCCTGCGTGGGGTGTCACTGTAGCTGGAAGAACTTTACCGGCAGGGCTGCGAGCTCGTGGCGGGGGACTCCAAGGACCAGGAGCCCCCGCGTGCCCGTCACCACCTGGGCTGCTCTCCCTGCCGGCCCCACCCCCACCTGAACAGCGTAAAGAAGCACCGCGCCTTTTCTCAGCGGATTGCCTTGTTCACCGACCTGCCATCTAGCTGACCGCGGACCACAGCACTTCAGCGGGGGTTTCTAGTGTCTGCTGCTGCCGCTGCTACATCTCGCCGGACCCGCTACGCGGGTCCCGCTTCGCGGTTTGCAGCGGCTAGTTAAGTCCTGCGTGGGGTGTCACTGTAGCTGGAAGAACTTTACCGGCAGGGCTGCGAGCTCGTGGCGGGGGACTCCAAGGACCAGGAGCCCCCGCGTGCCCGTCACCACCTGGGCTGCTCTCCCTGCCGGCCCCACCCCCACCTGAACAGCGTAAAGAAGCACCGCGCCTTTTCTCAGCGGATTGCCTTGTTCACCGACCTGCCATCTAGCTGACCGCGGACCACAGCACTTCAGCGGGGGTTTCTAGTGTCTGCTGCTGCCGCTGCTACATCTCGCCGGACCCGCTACGCGGGTCCCGCTTCGCGGTTTGCAGCGGCTAGTTAAGTCCTGCGTGGGGTGTCACTGTAGCTGGAAGAACTTTACCGGCAGGGCTGCGAGCTCGTGGCGGGGGACTCCAAGGACCAGGAGCCCCCGCGTGCCCGTCACCACCTGGGCTGCTCTCCCTGCCGGCCCCACCCCCTCGGTGCAACTCTAAAAAGGAACTACCACTCCCGCGGCGCGGGAGCGCGCGGGAGGGCGCCGGGAGAAGCCCGGGACAAGGGCGGGACCGTCTGTGGCCGTCCGGGGCCGCAGGAGGCCGGGCAGGGCCCATCCTCTAACATTTTATAGCCAATATCTGACCACACGGTACAGGCAAGGTTCTGTGATTAACGGAAAGACATAATTTTGCCTGATTGTTGAAATATTTAGATTTTACTAATTTTGATCTTTACTAGTGCACCTTGAGATCTTTTGACCTGTTAATAATGTCTAAAAAAACTGTTGCCTCAGTTACCCCTGCTGCACTGAAAACCCTTGATTCCTTTCTCGTACATGTGGTCAAAAAAATTAACAACGATAGAAGGGAATCTTTGGGCTTAAGTCAATCACCAATTATGCCCCCTTTAAGCCCTGACCGAAGCACACCTATCGTTGATACCCCATTGCCCGACCCCACTACTGCTACCTCTGATGTTGATTTAATCAATCTGGAAGCTGATGATGGAAATTCTGTTTCGTTAGCTGACCAGTCATTGAATAATGTGCCAGAACCAGAGCAGCAGCAAAATACCGTCACGGAGATTCCCTCATCTTCTCCCCCTCTTTTACGTCCCGTGAGAAATTGCAGGAAAGCTCAAGCTAAAAGGGGGGGAAAACAGGCAGGAAAGAAGAAGGTTAATTTACCCCCTGCCCACAAAGGGATAGATGTGGAGTGTGATGACGATGATGAGCGTAGACAAACTATTGATGATGATCTATTTAACAGATTTGCAGACATGATAGATATAAAAATTCAAACCATCATCAAACCTCTTATTGGGAAGATCGACAGACTAACAACTGAAATAAAAAAGATGGGCGGGTTGCAAAGTAAGCTGGCAGACGATCTAGAGAACTTTGTTAATGAAATTTGTAAACCCATGGTAGCCACAGAGGAAGATCCGGGTGCCGCCTCAGGCACTATGGATTTACAACATCAGCCCATCTTGGATGGCCAACCGCTATCATCTGTGCCTACCAATGATGTAATAAGTGAGGTCCCAATGTCTCAACCTATGGCTCAACCTATGGCACCTGTCCCTTTGCACCCAGGGGATGACTCATCTCAATTTATTTTGGAAGCCTCCCCACTAGTCCTAGTTTTGGCGAATGTACCCGTTTTATCCCAGGATCAAAGGGAATCTGCCCAAGGCCTTAAGGATAAAGCCTTACATTGGCTTACTAACAATATGCGTATGGCAGACCAGGGGGCAGACCAGTTAGCCGGCGATATTGTCACGGCAAGGAGGGTCCCATGGATTGGGAGCAAGATTAAGAAATTTAATGGGGATTGCGTCATATTAAATTTTGCTAGCGCTGAAGTAGTCCCTAATATTCTTGCACACATTCTCCCACCGCAACGCAGAACTGGATCTATTATCCCTCTTACCCTGAAATTCTTTTATACTGAGACCCAGATGGCGACCTTCTCTAATATCCCTAGGCCTAGAAGGAATGATAGAACTGCTTACTGGGGAGGGGAAACTAGGCCTAGATTTAATAATATCCACTCTCGTCCCCTGAGTAGTCGTGGGTTAGGGCGAATCAATCTTTTGCATGGGCCAATGGCCAGAACACCGGGGCCACTTTGGCCCAATACAAATAGGTGGGGCCCACACACCCCTGGTTATGCTAATAGAGGCCAGGGCATTGGGTTCATGCCGAGACAAGGGAACGATCACCCGTCAATGCGACCCAATACCCCCCAGCATATGTGGAACCCGGTAGTGAATGGATGGGGTCAGGCGCCCACCCCTTCTGATTGGGGTTTGGCAATGGGAAATAGATATGGGGTCCTGTCAGGATTAAACGATTGTGATTGACTTACAGAGGTCACAAGTCAGGGTAAAGAGGATATGGCTCAACAATTGGATGCTTCACCGGCCCTAGGTCCAGTAGCTGTGACACTTAGAGAATCGTGTAGGCTAGTAAGCTGGAACATTGCGGGGCTAAATGGTAAACGTGAGGACAAATCCTGGTCAAGCTTTGTATTGGGCCATCACATCATAGCCCTCCAAGAAACGTGGGACACCTCAGATAGCTTGTGCTGGGATGGGTTCATCAGTTTTACTAAAGCTGCGGTTCACAGCCGTGTGGGAAGGGCCAAAGGTGGCCTTTTATTCTTGTTTTCACTAGACCTGAAGGGTAGTTGGAGGCAAATTGATACTGATTCTCCCAATATTCAGCTGGTCGAAAGAATGATTAAAAGCACTAGCAGGACTATTTTTATTAACTTTTATAATTCAGGCAATAGTGAGCACAGAGGTCGTAACATCAAGGATTTGGCTAGGATTTTAACTATGGTCAGTCAGAACAAATCGCTTGATACAGACTATATTTTATTAGGTGATTTTAACATTCATCCGTGCAACCTAAATTGCAGGAGAAGTAGCCCTGACGGGGTTGATGGGCCCGAAGAAACCCATTTTGAACATTCTCCTGAGGGAGAGGAATTAGAGGATTTTTTAGCTAATTTTGACTTGTACGAACCAGATGGTGGAACTAGAGAGCCAACTTTCATTGGCACTTCACAGGGCACCATTATTGATTATATATTCGTATCCCTAAGCACTCTTACACAGGTTATCGTTTACTCTACTATACAATCACACCTTAGTGACCATAACCCTGTAGTGTTAGAAGCGGCGTGGGGAGGCAATCTTGGACCATCCCCACTGGAAATCATCTCCCACCCAATAAGGACTACCAGGCAAGGAAGATGTCTGAAATGGGCTAAAGTGGCCCCAGAGAAATTTTACGCCAAAAACTTTCCAAAGATTAGGGGTAAAGTCGAGGTTTGCCTAAATCCTGGTGCACAGGGCCCAGAAATTGTAGAGGCTTTTGAGGCTATATGTATGCAGGTATCACAGGATCTCTTGGTAAAGACCAAAAACGCAATTATAGGCAACAAGCGCTGGTTTGACTCAGCTTGCTCTAAAGCACACAGACTATTAATGACAGCTTTAAAAAACATCCCAAGGGCAAATGATGAGATTACTAGACTCAGGAAAGCCTACAAACTAGCATTAAAAAAACGAAAGGATATCATCAAACATGAAGCCTGGGAAGATCTCCTTTCGGCGGCAGTCCTGAAGAATAGTAAAAAGTTTTGGGAGATTATTAAACAGCCTTTTTTTTCGGATGACGACAATGATATTATGGATTGCGTTATTCCTGATGAAAAATGGTTATCTCATTTTAAAAACGTCTATGGGGATACTGCTGATGTAATTACTGACGTTTTGCCGATAAGATCAGCTACCTGTTCTATTATTTTTAGCCGAGATGAGGTAGAGAAAGCCATCAAGTCCACAACAAAGCATAAGGCACCTGGCCCTGACGGTGTGCCCGCTGACTTTTTTATGCACTCCCCAAAACTGTGGGCTGAAGTCCTTACAAATGTGTTTAACGCAGTGAATGGAAATCTCGTACCTGCTTCATGGAACATTTCCACAATTGTTCCAATTTTTAAAAAAGGCCAACGAGATAACCCAGGCTGTTATAGGCCCATATCCCTTTTAGCTTCATCTGTAAAAATCTTAGGCAGAGTCCTCCTATCTAGGCTAAGGGCGAATGTTGAGGACTGTGGTGGATTGTCCGAAATCCAATATGGATTTAGAGAAAAAAAGGGCACCATCGAACAGTGTATTAATTTACATCTGTTAATCTCTAAATACACTATAGCCAAGGAGGGGTCATTATATCTCGCATTCATGGACCTCTCCTCGGCCTTCGACTTGGTCAATAGGACCAAGCTGTGGTCCATTTTGTTGAAGATCGGCATAGATGAAGCTTTGGTCACCTTTATGTCCTCCCTGCACCAAGAACTTTTTTCGAGTGTACGAGTGACCAATGAGGGCAGGTGTACCGCTCTCTTTAGATCCTTAAGGGGTGTGAGGCAGGGCTGTATTTTGGCCCCTTTATTGTTTACCATCTACATTAATGGCCTGGGGGTATATCTGGAGGGGCAGGAAGCTGACGTCCCGCGTGCAGGAGTGGCCAAGATCCCGGCACTCTTGTACGCGGATGACGCAGTGCTGATTGCACGCACGGGAGTTGGTCTCCAGCGCCTATTAAATGCCTTTGGCACGTTTATGGATCAATTAGACCTTAAAATAAATGTAGCCAAGTCACACACTATGGTGGTGGGTGCTGAGAGCCGCAGGAAGAAAATTAAAACATTCACTTGTAGGGGGGACTTGGTCTCCAGGGTATCCACATTTCCCTATTTAGGCATCTTGTTTGACCAGCACGGGACTTGGGGACCACAGGTTAGAGCGAAGAAGCTGGCTGTTACTCGGTCATCTTTAGCAATCCTGAGTTTCGCTGCTAGGCTAGGAGCCAGGCCTATGGAAGCAATTATAAAAATTTACAACAGCAAATCCGTGGCAATCGCTCTATATGGCTCGGCATTATGGGGGTACGTAAATGTGGAGTCAATACAGAGAGCGGAGAACGGATTTATTAGAGCCTTGCTATCTGTACCTCAGTCTACTCCGACGTATTCCATTCATAAAGAAGTCGGCCTTCAGTTCCTCTCGGATAAATTGCGTTTGGCCCCTCTGATTCTATGGTTAAAACTATGGATGAATGAGGAACTCCCACTAAATCAAAAGATCTTGACTGACGTTCTGTCTCTTGACAGATCTAATAAAATCCCCTGGCTGGCGTATCTCGCAAAAGCCTTTGCCGACATAGGTCGTCCGGAGCTTTTTACCTCCCCGGAGTCCATTAGGAATCAAGATCTTGAGTTGGTTAAAAAGTCTTTTTTAGGAAGGATGGAGATGTGCCGTGAAGAGCGTGAATTAGCCAAACCGGCAGTGAGGGATCACTGTTTGTTGCTTACATCACCCTCACTTGAACCCTATCTTGGCTATGTTACACGTCCTTTTCATAGGTTTCTTTTAATAAAATTTAGATCTAATTTGTTGCATTATCATTTAGGCACTTTCCAACATTGGCAGAAACCAGAATTAGCTCCGCCCTGCAGTTGTGACCATTTCTCAGTGCAGGACACAATGCACTTCGTCATGTTTTGTGGTTTATATATAGAGCCCAGGAAGAAATTCTTGATACCAATTCTTAAGGAGGCTGGCTTCACACAGGTGAGGCCGGCTTTACTCTATTTACAGTTATTATCTAAGCCTAACATTACTTATTGCGTTGCTAAATTTTTGGTAGCTGCCTCAGGGGTAAAAGCCGCCTGTCATGATCTGTCATAAATGCCATTAATGTTAAGCATATTCTTCTTTTTAAAATGCTTTTTATAAATTTTATTGTGCTGATGGATATCTGTATCATGTATTTTATGATGAATTTTGTATTGAATGTATTTTAGTGTTCATTTCTTTGTATGGTTTTTAAAAAAACCGAATAAAGATAAATTGACTGACTGACTGGAATCAAGCATCCAAGGACCGGTTTCTGGCTATCAGCCTTCATCAGCCTGGATAGCTTGACTCCAGTGGTGTGGAGAGCCTCGGACTCACGTCTGAGCATACCCAGCCCACTCGGGGTGAAAATTGCAAAAAACACAGTTGATGGACAGAATGTAGAACAATGTCATACATTCATCCCAGTACAAGGATCTGGGCCTAAATCCATCGTTTTTTTGCACTCCACACCACCCTGGGTTAGACACTGGCTATATGCAAATCAGCTCTGACCCTGTGCCTCATGGGAACAGTCCAGTCCGAACTACCAAGCCATGTCTTTCCCAGACCGGAATCAAGCATCCAAGGACCGGTTACTGGCTATCAGCCTTCATCAGCCTGGAATGTATGACATTGTTCTACATTCTGTCCATCAACTGTGTTTTTTGCAATTTTCACCCCGAGTGGGCTGGGTATGCTCAGACGTGAGTCCCAGGCTCTCCACACCACTGGAGTCAAGCTATCACACTCGTTTGTTGCATGTTTGAATACACAACACTCAGGTACACATTTTAATTCCATCCATCCACCGTGTTGAAAAAATCTGCATCCCAAAAAATTATCAGTTACCATTGTCCTACTGGACGCCTGTCAACCCAGCCACCAGATTGTCGGAGGATCTAACCCTTACCATGTGACCAGGAGCTTGTGCGCTACACTGTCTAAATAAACCTTTGCTCCCCAACCCAGTGGTAAGCTCCTCACGGAATTAAAATGTTGGATGTAAACCCCGTCGGTACTGTTCTAAAGTGAATGTGGAGAGGACAACTGTTAGATCCATGCTCACAGGGCCATGGAGCAAGGAGGAGATACTGGGCCCCACCATTCGGGTTGAGGCCTTTTACTCCTGATGTCCCAGGGCCTGACCTATTATGGATCCTGAGCAACTGGGTCAAGTACCCATTCAGCACTTGAATCTCATTTGGAGTGCGGTCACAACACAGGCCATGGGCATGACTAGAGGTCCACACCAGGATGTCAGCCACGGCGATATGCATATTAAAAGGTTATCCCCCATCTCTTTCCTGAGACGTGCCCATGCCCTTTTCTAGTGACCATCCTCTCTGAATTAAAGGACACCCTTTGAAGTGAGTTGGAGATCCTGAGTCTCCTTCCTCCAGCATGTCCCCCACCCAGCTCACAGGAATGCAGCAATCATAAATTTGTCTGGTAATATGGCTCTGCCTCCCCATGCTCCTCCAGACAGCCTTGGATCTTCCAAAATGGTACACAGAATCTTCCATTTATTGTACCATTCACAGGCACACATACACCCTGCACATGCATGCAATACAAATGCACTGCATCCCACTACATACTAACTTGATGTAGGTCAAAGGTAAATTAAGTACACAGCAGTGGAACTTTACATGAGTGAGCCTGTACGCCTCACTCCAGTGACACCGGTAAAAAGGGCTGTTCATTACTACTGCTTTCTACATGGTATGCTGCCACCATTGCACTTGTGCTGATTACTCCTAGCAAAGGCAGTAGCCTTTAAGAACTGTCAGGCTAGTGCTTTGGGTACCCTTCATGATCAAACAAGACCACAAACATTGAGACAGGGCTATGTCGTGGCACACTCTCATGGTCTGTGCTTGCCCATTACAACAAAAATCAGCACTGGGGATCCAGACATCATTGCGGCTGACGCACTCCTGGCAGGAGTGCGCTACCATCACCATGCAAGGGATGTTTTCGTCCCAGCAACAACTAATTAAATTGACTGGTTCCATTGCCAGCTTTACCATCACAAGGACAACCAAAGCCACTGGTGCCCAGGCCCTCCATACCAAACAGGTGTGGAATCGTGAGAAGCAAAAGAATAAGGCCAAAATGGCCCTGCTCTAAATAAAGTCTTCTTTCCCATGATGCCAGCCCATCTGTAGAGTGGAATTTGCACTCTTAAATTCCTGTCTTCCCCTCCCATAGGCACTAGCTCCCATTCCACCTTTGTGCAAGTGAGAAGGGTAGAAACCATCTCTGGGAACTTGTATGATCCCTGTGATCCTCACCTGTGGCCACAGATTTGCAAGAGTGGGGGTGAGTAGGAATGTGGGAGTGCCCCCAGCCTAATTGTGCACATTCCTAAATGGAGCATGCCTGTACAGTTGTCAAAGTACATATGTGCTGCTAAGCATAGTAACATACACTTACCTATATATACCTTTACATACCTGCCTTGCAGAAAACCACATGGGAAAGGAAAAAGCTTTTTTTAAGGTCATCAGCCCATCAGTGGAACCCTAGCTCTTGATCTCAAAACAGCCCCATCTCTGACTAGGTTCAGGAAGGTTTTAAAAATCTGGCTCTTTGCACAGTCCTAGCTGGTCTTTCTGCATTCCTACACTAACCATTCAGTTACAGAAGACTAATTCACACCTTCCTATGGCAATTAGTGCCAAGACGCGTCCGGGCATTTGTTTGCGCTTTAGAAATATTTTCTTTAATTTATACAATCTTGTTGTATTAGATATTCTGTCTAAGATATTTTTACAACTTGATATTTCTAACTATGGAGCTCATTACAATGGCTGGGAGACCGGCACCGAGAGGGTGTCGGTGGCGGTCTCCCCGCCATCGTAACTAACTTTACCACCCGCCATATTATGATGGTGGACAGACGTGGGGCAGTATAGGAATATATAGGAACTACACAACATGGCCCACTAACGTTGGTTGGGTACTTATTTAACAGTAGAATCTGAGTAGTTCAGTCGTGCTGTTCTCAGAGACCCCTACTCACAAAATGCCAGAGACGTCTGAAGTGGGTGGGGACAAACTCCGCCACAGCTGAGTAGGTGAAGAAATCCTATTTATTAGCTGTTGGTTAATCAAGCTTGAAGGAAACAGTGTTCCCAAAATTGTGCAATAAAACCGTATCTTAGTTCCCTTGAACAAACTTCTTGGCTTCAAAATGACCTTGGGCGAAAAGAACCCAGTAGTGGATCGACACCTCTCAACAGGAGAAGAAGATGTGGGCGCAATTCAAATTGCACCTAAATTCAGACATACTATCACCCTGAAACTATTAGAAAGTGGTTTACAAGCAAGGGGAGGCTTAGTAGCTTTCGTGATTGAGGCACACAAATCAAACAAAATAGAGGTATTTTATTCGTGGGTTACATTCCCAGTAGCAGACACAAGAACACAGACATTTCACTACTATACAGATGGAGATGCACCAGAGGAATATGGTCCGTTCAAGGACATAGAGCTTCCAATGATGTACCAGGAACACTTATACTGGTTAAAAGGTACCCTATCCCACATAAGAGGAAGAGTAAGGCTTGGTCCGTTAGGGAGACCAGTAGCAAAATGGCCAATATTAGCAGCCTACACACCTCATCCTGACATTGAAACAATGCCACAAGGAGACTTACTCATCAAACACAAAGATTTAATTAAAATCTACAGAAACTTGACACAATTTGTCATGAGGACTTTCGCAGTCCAACCAGCAACAGTTGCAACACATGGAACTCAATCTCAGGGTACAACAAGTAAAATGACTATACAAACATTACACGCAGTAATGGGAAAAATGCCCACGAAATGTGAACAAATGCCATTCTGGGTAGCTCAGAAAATAACACAGAGGCAGTATTCCCGGATACTACCCCATTTGAAAAACACAGAATGCTAACAATCTGCTTGCCCAAGGGGATAACACGATTCAGAAAAGGGGGTGGTGATGAACAGAGTGTCTGAATTAAGCAGACCACTCTTACCCAGTCCAAAGATCAGGGCTTGATCCATCACCGTTATTTAGCTCACTGCCCCATCCCAGCTCAGAACCTGGCTATATGCAAATTAGTCTGTCCCTGGCCCAGTGCATCATGGGAACAGGGCAGACCAAACTACCAAGCCAATTCTTCACCAGAAAGGATACAAGCTACCGGGGACCGGTTTCTGGCATTTCAGCCTCGTCGGCCCGGCTTGCTTGAATCCTGATGGAGCAGTGAGCAAGGGACTCATGTCTGAGTATACCCTGCCACACCTATAGTGGCCAAAAACGATTCAGAAAAGGGGGTGGTGATGAACAGAGTGTCTGAATTAAGCAGACCACTCTTACCCAGTCCAAAGATCAGGGCTTGATCCATCACCGTTATTTAGCTCACTGCCCCATCCCAGCTCAGAACCTGGCTATATGCAAATTAGTCTGTCCCTGGCCCAGTGCATCATGGGAACAGGGCAGACCAAACTACCAAGCCAATTCTTCACCAGAAAGGATACAAGCTACCGGGGACCGGTTTCTGGCATTTCAGCCTCGTCGGCCCGGCTTGCTTGAATCCTGATGGAGCAGTGAGCAAGGGACTCATGTCTGAGTATACCCTGCCACACCTGTACCCTATCCCACATAAGAGGAAGAGTAAGGCTTGGTCCGTTAGGGAGACCAGTAGCAAAATGGCCAATATTAGCAGCCTACACACCTCATCCTGACATTGAAACAATGCCACAAGGAGACTTACTCATCAAACACAAAGATTTATTTAAAATCTACAGAAACTTGACACAATTTGTCATGAGGACTTTCACAGTCCAACCAGCAACAGTTGCAACACATGGAACTCAATCTCAGGGTACAACAAGTAAAATGACTACACAAACATTACACGCAGTAATGGGAAAAATGCCCACGAAATGTGAACAAATGCCATTCTGGGTAGCTCAGAAAATAACACAGAGGCAGTATTCCCGGATACTACCCCATTTGAAAAACACAGAATGCTAACAATCTGCTTGCCCAAGGGGATAACACAACAATTAAAGGATTGCACCACTAGGTGGACAGTCTTTGTTGCCATTTATACCAGGACTCATGGTATTCCTTCATTAGCAGTGATACTGGATGTGTTAAGACAAATAAACAACGTTTACGGAGCAGAACCTGCTCTAAACGTAGGGATGAAGTTACTAAATAACTATGACCGGGGATCAGCTATAATTCTAGCTAATATTAAAGGGGAGGCAGCATCAGTGGCAATCCGCCAACGCCTAAGGGTGTTCAGTCTGTTAGACCAACAACACTAACTGCCTAAAATAATTGAAACTGCATATGCAGAATTAGGCAGAGACAGTTTGTGTGGGAAAGCCTTAAAACCTCAACTGACGGGCAGCACTGAAAAGGACACTTCTAAGCAGACACCTGCTTCTTCTAAAAGAAGTGGGATGATAAAAAAAATACTTTACAGAAAACAGATCTCAATCCCAAGGTAGATCTACTCCACAGGAGCATTCTGAAAAGAGGTACAACTCGAGGTATAGGGATAATATTAGGAAACCTGACAGATATCATGATACTGATACACGTTACTCTAGTTCCTTTCATGGTGTGATGAAAAACTCGAAGAGAGAAGGACGGTCAGAACACAAAGAAGAGCGTACAAGGTCCAGAGACAAGCAACATGCTCAAGACTATACCTCCAAAAAAGAAGGAAAGCCAAAATCAAAACCTCAGTTAAAAAAGAAGAAGGTTGCAGGCCTGAAAATCAGACATGCCCAAAATTCTGAGGATAAAACTTCTGAATGGGGAATGGGCTCAGACAATGTTAGACCGTGGGGCAGAAGTAACAATAGCTCACCAGAACCTGATGGAATTTCTGGTGACAGCAGACTTGCATGACTACATCACGGTGGAAACACCACTTACGAGGGTGAGCGTCCCACATAAGTTACATGAAGTAACACTCCAAATGGAGGGGGACAAGCCCAGGAAAGTTAAAGGTCTCTTTTGGGAGAACCTGTCATCTGGTTATGACATCCTATTAGCTGAACAAGATTGGCCGCCTGCATTCGTTATGGAGTGCCCTAGTGGAGAGGATATAATTTTTCTATCCTTCTAAAACCTTGTTCCCATTCATATCAAATACAGATATGCACGAGAGTGGGCAGTTGCCCTAGCTCCAGTATTATACAAAAATCATGCCGGATGGGATGAGGATTCAACCCACCACGTGATCCCATTAAAAGTTTCACCAAATGCGCAGAGGCAATATCCTATCAAGTGAGAAGCTAAAAAACAGGTCATGGAGATCTTAGATCAACTTGAACATCAAGTGGTCATCGAAACATGTACCTCACCAATGAACAATCCTTTGTTTCCCGTATCAAAACCGGACAACTCATATATATTGTCTAGTTTTAGATTATAGACATTTAAACACATGCACAAAGACATTCGCTGTCCAAAATGCACACAGTGCCACATTAATGAATGACATTGTGCGGAAAAAATACAAAACTACACTTGATATCTCAATGGATTTTTCTGCCAAAATATAGCGCCTGAAAGCAGGTATTTGAAAGCATTCTCAGGATTGGGGTCCCAGCGAGAATGTTGTCATTTGCCTCAGGGGTATAAGAACAGCCCCAGGGTATTTTCAGCAAGGGTAACTGAGTAACTCCATAATTCTGATGAGGAAGCATTGTCCTATGTGGATGATATTTATCTGACAGACGACCCAGAGAGGCACTTGACCAGGGTGAACACCATAATTATGGGATTCGCCTCTGAGGGCTACAAATGTAACTTTAAAAAATCAAAAATCGCCCAACTCAATGTCCTGTTTTTGGGATATAAGCTGTCAAGTGAAGGGAAAAGTCTGGCAGCTTTTAGAAAAGTGTGCACTGCTCCAACCACCAAAATCATAAAAAAATGAACAATCAATACTGGGATTCCTAAATTTTGGCAGAACATACATTTTGGATTACACAGAAAGAGTAAAACTTTTCTACGACTAAATAAAACCTGACTTTTCAGTTAGACAATGGACACAGGAACACACAAACATCCTACGTTCACTACAAGAAGACATGATAGCTTCAAAACACTTACAGACACAGGTAAACGTACGCAACTTAGTGATCCGTGTAATAGCGGGTCAATGCAGGTACACTTAACCTTCAATGAAGGCGAAAAAGTACCAGTCGCTTACAAATCACACCTGTACACAAACGCAGAAATTTGTTTCACTTCAATAGAAAAAATACTGACAGCAGTTCAGACCACTGTAGCAAGAGAAAGAGCACTGGTTCAGGGGAACACATAATTGTCGTAACCCCGGTACCAGCTTTAGAAGCTGTTATAAAGGCTAGCATTCTGAATGCAAAAGCCTTACATCCGAAATGGATACAATGGGCTCATTCTCTTACTGCAACGGATGTTGAATACAGATTTGATCCGATTCTAAAAACACAAGCATTCCTGCAATACGAACAAGAATATCCTCTACCAAATGAAATCTTGCCTTTAGATCAGTATGAATCCATAATTTACACTGACGGATCTGCTCAACCAGCCATAGAGAGTAAGCAACAATACAGTGCAGCATGTGCTATCCTTAAAGGTCGCATGCAGGATGGGAAGTTCATTCCAAGTTGCACCAAGACGCAATCTCTAGGAGACTGCACGACACAGTTGGCAGGGTTAAAAGCATTATTACTGGCACTGTTGAACACAGATCACAAATTCCCCTCACTAATAGTGTGTGATTCCTTTTACTGTGTGCAATAGATCAATGAATATTTACATTCACGTGCAAAGACGCAAAAGGTGGCACAATTAAGCATAAAATGCTATGGGAACAGGTAGTTGAGTTGAAAAATGAACTACCAAGGGCTCACGTGATTCATAAACTGAGTCATCAACGTGATGGCGTTCACATTGAAGGGAATTCATTGGCTGATGAAGCTGCAAAGGGGGCTGTATGCACAGCTTCTATAGCTGCAATTCCTCATTTAAAAACAAGGATAGACCGTGATATTGTGGTTGCTGTAATTGCTTCACGCAAGGGCAGCTCAGCAGTACCAAAGAAATTTCTACTCAAGTACTCCTACAAGTTAGATGCAAACAACATTCCATATGCTCAGATTTGTACAGTGGGGGATAGAGTAATACCAAATATGGATCGTAGGCAAGGTTTGATTGTTGCAGCACACAAGGGTTTGGGCTCAGCACACACAGACGTTACAGCGACTATTTCATTATTGAAACAGCACTATTGGTGGCCAGGTCTAACAAAGCAAACTAAAGACTATGTCTTGATATGTGACATCTGTCAGCAGATGAAAGGCTCCACCATAACACGCCTGGCACATACACCATTATTAAAATCATGTAAACCTCATGCTTGTGTGTATCTGGACCACAACGGCCCCTTACAATCCTATGGGGCTTCCAAGTATATCTTGGTGGCACTGGATTCATGCTCAAGATTCCTATGGGTCTGGCCTAAGTGCTCGGCTGATGCTCGAACTGTTATGAAAGATTTGCGAGTCCTTATAGGGATATACGCTGTTGGCACGTTACATTCTGAGCATGGCCAGGTGTTTAGCTCTCTGTCTTAAAAAGAGGTCATGGAAAGTATGGGCATAGCATTGCGGTACTCTTCTCCATACCATCCTGAGGGAAATTTGGTCGTGGAGAGGAAAAAACGGGACTTTAAGCAATCTTTAACAGCAGGGGCGGAAGTTGGGTCAATCACTTAAATGGGGTACAGAGAGCCCTCAACAACCAGCCAAGAAGTTCTCTAGGGGGAGTCACTCCTTACGAAAGTCCTATTTGGGATGGGAATGTGGGTACCTTATCTTGATTGTGAAGACGCAGTGACCGATGAGAAGCCATTTGATATCCATGATCATTTGTCTGTTTTACAGGATCTAAATGAATGCAGGACACAACAAAGTAACCTCCACATGAAACAGACCGCCATTGGGGAAGTCAAGGCAGTCGCGGCAAGACCTGTCTGGACCCCAAAAATCGGGGATCCGGTCAGAGAGAAAATAGCGGACAAAAAATAATTTGGACCATCATACAGAAAGCCTGTTGCAGTCCTAGCAATTCAAGAACAAGAACTTTACTTTTGCCGCCTCTTGCCGGGAAAAAGGAGAAAAGATTAGTTTCAATCGACTTAATCAAACCTCATTATGTGGCCGATACTAAGTTAGAGGCCACCTCGACTCCAAAGTAGCAGATGCCCTCCTCTCGCTGCAATTCAAGAAGTTCAAACAGAAAGACTCATCACGTTTGGACAGCCTCCGGTACGGAATGAAGGACTATGCAACAATGCTATGGAATTTGTTCCCCTTTAACCCGAAGTTCAACCTCAAAATCAAACACAAAATAACAACCAAGTTGCAATTAGACCTAATACAGACGTCTATTTCAACATGTCTCGACAAGAGCAAAATGCGACTTCAACAAATCCGGATGCAATTCCAACAATTGATCGAACTACTTCTGGCTACACCATGAACTTTGACACATTTTCCTTGGATCCAAGTGAACTAGAAGCTACACCAGCCAAAAACTCACGCAAGCAACAAGTCAAGAACTTTCTGAACTTTCTCAAAAAGACGTACCTGGTATCGCCTTGGGTAGAACTCTGGGTAATTACTGAGATACTGTTCTTTCTTTTCTGGCTAGGAATAGTTATAATTATTAGCGTGCTTATTAATGGACGATACCTTCAACAAAGATCTACAGCCCAAAATGTTAATTTGATACTGAAGCCAAATCAATCTTCTCATTGTGAGCAAAATGACGTGTCATCAGTGAACATTACATCAGTTCCTATACCAAACGGTATAGTTTGGGACAAGGTTGATCTCTATATATTCGGCCCGACCGAACTTTTAAAAATGTCTCAAGTATTTAACATTTCATTAAGTGCTATCATTACCTCCAGTACATTTTCTGATGATTGGGACTCTGACACTGTTAATAACATGTTGTCTGATTTAGAGAGAACTGCTGCATTTCCGAACACTGAAATGTTAGAAGTTACTTCAGACTATGACACTTTGTACTGTTACCAATATTATGGTCATCATTTCCTGCACAAATCTATAACACCTAGACATGTTTTTGAGTACCATCAGTGGGAGCATTGCCCTACAGCACCAAAAAGTAGTTTGCAAACTTTTGCACTGAAATGTTCATATTTTCCAGGGTTTAACACTTCTGACCCGACGTCATTTTATTATGAAGTTACACCGACATCGGCACTGAAAATTATGCTAACTAACACCCAACAGATTTACTCTGCTTCCTTTATTGCCCAATTGTCTGAACAGGGGATCGACCTATGGAAGGACACAGTAGACTAAAAATCAGTCTGGGGTTCTAGGGACTGGCAAGTCCAGAGAACAGAAGCACTATTTAGAGCATGCCTCATTCCACAGCAGATGATATTTCTAAATGACACTGTGCAACAGACATCCTGTCTTGGCTAGCCAAGAACAAGGACCTGAACATGGGGGTAGAGCTTGCCGAGCCGCAAGATGGTTGCGTGTTAGGAGAGCTCTGCAAGTAATGGACACAATCCTTTAGGAATCCTCACACCTGAATCACTTACACGGACTATTGGAGGCAGCAGGGAAGACGGCAAGTCACTGGCTCCCGCCCGGTGCACTGATAAGTCAAATTGATCACCCTGGCAGTACGAAACAAAGGGAGAAAAAGGGAGAGGCTTGCACCATCGCACTGCACACCGGCCTAAAGTTACTGCTGACGTAGGTGAAGTCGTGCTACGCCACCTGGAGCTATAGGCAGCTGATCCCCGGGCAGAACGAAAACTGAATACGGAGCGGCTTCCCCATCGCTGCCCCACTGTGTCATTCCACCGCTCATCCTGCCTGTGCCAATACCGCCTAAGCCCAGCTTACATGTGGAGCAGACCAAGGTGCCTTGCTGGGAGCACATCCATGGTGAGGCCGCAACCGTGACAACCCTGGCGAGATCCACAAGCCGCTGGGCCTGTGTTGACTACGGAGCACCCCGGCATGGATTGAGAGGTGGGTGCTCATCGTGAATTGCCCTCTCCTGCTTGTCTCCTATGCCCCGAGAGGACGGTTATGTGGAGGGTGTATGAAGCCGACTTCTAGATGGCCTGCCCTGCAGCTATGTGCCTCCAGCGGTCGGTTTGTGGCTCCACTGTGCCACACTTGCAGAGAAACCCATTGGGGCAGCCCCTTATGGCCTCATATACTGGTGTGGGCTGCAGGCTCTCCCCCTTTGTTGGAGAGGTCGCTGGTGTCTCCACGAGCTGGCTGCCCACACTCTGGTTCCCCTATATGTGTTCCTGCACATTTACTGGACAGCTGCCATGGCTGGAAGAGGAGTTGAGTGATATCCTCCTGCCACAAGATAGTGCATAGCCCCTGAAAGCCTGGCCACCTGGGAAGAGCTGGCTGTTCTTCTTTCTGTTGGCATACTGGGAAGGTCTACAGTGAATGTTCATCCTGATCATTGCGTATTGCTAGTATGGTGAGCACCTGTGTTCGCCCAATGCGTCCGGCAAAAGTCAGCGGGGGACTGATTCCTTCAAATCACCAGTTCCCGAGGTCACCACACTGCCTAATAGATCAATGAGGGATGTGCATACACACACTTGCCTACATATTGGATAATTGGAGAGATGACGGGGGGAGGATACTGTGACTCCTCGGTCGCCAGGATGGCAAATGTGGACAGAACCCAAACCAAGCTACTGTTTGACCAGAGAAAGTCAAGAACCAGGGAGACGGAGGGTACTGGTACTTTGGAGAGCCACAGGGACCCTCCATACGAAGAGACCAGTAATATCAGACAGATCCTCGTGGCCATGCAGAAGAGCCTATCAACTATTGATGGCAAAATAGACACACTCGTGTTTGCATGGACAGAATGTCGGAGCGCCTTGACAAACAAACAGAACGGATTGATATGACTGAGAGACGAGTGACGGAGGACCAAGAACCCCCTCATCACCAAATCCAACCTGCACCAGGGGATGAAGGCCGTCGCCGACTGGATGGAGGCAAGTCGGCTCAAGCTGAACTCGGACAAGACGGCGATCCTCATCCTTGGGCCCAACCCATCGCCGTGGGATGACTCCTGGTGGCCTCCTTCCCTGGGAACCCCCCCGACACCGACCAACCACACACAAACCTAGGGATCATTGTCGACTCCACGCTCAGCATGACCAACCAAGTCGACGCAGTCACCTGATCATGCTTCCGCACCCTCCGTATGCTCCGCAAGATCTAAATATGGATCCTAACGAACACTCGGAAAACAGTCACCCATGCCCTCATCAGCAGCCGACTCGACTACGGAAACGCCCTCTACGCCGGAGCCCCGGCCAAACTCATCAGCAGACTCCAAAGAATCCAGAACGCCTCTGCACGCCTGGTCCTAGACGTCCCTCACGGAGACCACATCACCCCCCACCTGAGAGACCTGCATTGCTCCCCGTCGACATGTGGTAAATAAATAAATAATACCCTATTTTTGACTAGACTTATAGCATAACAGATAGCTCAATAAATAAGAGTCAAGATTCGAGGTAGTAGGAGTTTCTGCAGGTTTATTACAGCATAAGGACAGGATCAGGACAACCTGCATAGGAACAGAGTGACAGGGCCCAGCAGGACAACTGGGGCCCAGCAGGGGAAAAGAGGCCCAGCAGCTGCTGGGGCTTGGTCTGGGATGAGCGCGCTAACATTCAATAACAAAACACAGGCATATATACATAGCGCAAACACATAGCATTACATTGCAGTAGGCGTAGCAGTGGGTGGAGCAGAAAGCGTGACGCGTAGCAGTCGCGAGAGATAACAGTAAAAGTAGGTGTAACTGGGCGTATACATAGACATGTGGTGCAAACGTAACAGAATATGTCATGAATGGGCGGAAACCTTGGAGGGGGCTACCTAAGGAGCCGGGACCTCTAACCTAATGGTGCGCGAAAACTGGCAATGACGTGTTACTAGGAGAAGCTGGGGGCTACGAACTCTGTGCTAGGAGCAGAGACTAGAGTCTGAAGGGTCGGAGCGACATGTACCTAAACCCTATCTGGTATCTGATGTTTAGGGAACATGGTGATATAAACTAGAAGTCATGAGGGGAGAAGCTAACTTGACTCTAAGACTGGACCATGCATTATTCTACATGTAGTGCGTGATGAAGAATACTAAATGACCATTAAATACAGTATTTCTCTAACGTGGAGACGAGTAGGCTAGACAATGACGGAAACTATTGATGCAGTTCAGTAGCTTAGGAATGCAGAAGAGGAGGACTGAACTGATAACTGGAACTATAACATACTTTTGGCAGACTCAGAGACAGAACCAAGCTGCACCGGGCACTGCGAGGCAGGAAGTAAGTGAAGGGTCGAGGATACAGGTGGGGGCTGTATCGCTCCTCAGCGAGGCTTTCAGGAGACAGGAGCTGAATCTGTGGTCCGGGCCCTTTTGAGGCCTGGAAACGGGGACTTTATAATGGAATAACGTGCACACTGGGAAACGTGGCAACATTACTTTACATAGGCCTGATATTCGTAGTATTCACGAGGACTGGAAACTAACATACTAGAGGTGGACACAACTGGAATTGCGTCATTAATCAGGCATGGGGAATAACATATGCATATTGGTCATGCACACATAACATATGATGGATGAAGCGTAGGGACACAGAACATGGCAAAATTTACTTTTCCACATTCCCTCCTTGTCACTACGTTTCCATCAGGAAACATCAATTTTCATGATACCATCTATCATTTCATACAGTACCATTTGCTCGTCTCGAATTGTCTGGGAACGGGATTTAGAACGGGGCTTGGGACTAGGAATACAAGAGGTAGCACACATGCTGCAAATCGCAGGGCCACATTGTATACAGAGGCAGCAGCTAAATATGATCGCTACTGCAATACCTAGAAAGGACAGGACTTTCCATCCCCATGCGGAAATTATATTCCAGAACCAACCGGACCATGTCCAGGTGCCTGGATCTTGATGTAACAGATGGGCAATTTTATGGAGTCTGGTTATAGCTGAATAAACAGACGGCGCGTTATTTGGAATGAAAATGCAGCAACTAGATCCGATGACTCTACAGGCCCCGCCCCTATCGGCCAGTATGACGTCAAGGACGAGACGATTTTGCAAAACGACAAATCTCATAGCAGATTGTTCTTCGGTTAAGTTACCTAGAGCAGAGGCAGTCTCATTAACTACAGCTTCAAGGGTTCTTGTTAACCTACGGATCAATTTACTATTCTGGACAGGTCCTACAAAGAAGAAGAAACCTTTATTGAAATCTGTATACTGTTCTAGAGTAGTTTCAGTATAATCGACAATTGGGGACTCCCTTCTATGTCTAATGTGTACTAGATGTGTGTTTCTGTGATAATCAGATGGCGCTAGGAAAACAGGTGGCAGTAGGAAGGCAATGTAACAGGTTCCCTCCCAATCGAGGGGCAGACGGACATATGCAGTTTGACCACAAATAAAATAAGAATGACGTGAAGCTTTGAAAATAGATTTCCCACTGTCACTATACTTGATAACAGTAGTACATTCACTATGACCTATGTGTACAGAACCATAACTACGGACACATAATTCGCCTTTGACTGGTAGTACTGAAATAGCAGGTAAGTCTGGAGTAGTATCAGACTGAACATTCAGGACCATAAAATTCGACGAATAATTACCTAAATTATATACTTCGTTTTCTAGATCTAAACCTGTTCTGTGGGGGAAACCTTGCTTGTCTGGAAAACATGTACTGTTAAGGAAAGACATATCTGTTGAGGATGACGTTAACGTGGACCATGCTCCACACGAACCATTGTGTGAGAATGGATAAGGAAAAAGTGGCAGAACTCCCTTCGGTGTCTGAAAAGGGGGGAGTCGACCACACACCCAACAATTTGTGGCATTGCTGGTCTGGTGTGAGTAATGTAACATACGGATAAATGTGTTGTTGCGCATAGCGAGGCGGTATGAATATTCGTGAGGAGGCAGATCACTAAACGTGTGCTCTACCGTAGCATTAGCAGACATATTAGCATGAGGAACTGGAAAACACAGGAAAAGTGCGTAACTAGTGCAGGAAATCATTATGCTGAGAAATAATATGAAACTCAGAAAAACGATACATTGAAGTGAACTTCGACTGACTCTCTCACTATGGGGGTCTATTTTATACATGTCAGAAACAGTCTAACCGTTTCACCTAGGGGAGGACTTATACAATCAAACTGACTGACTTATTTTACTAGACCTTAATTTGAGCTTATACTCCTGCTGCGGAGTTTTCTCTAACAAGGGAGGGGTTGTAATAACGTCTTGTGCGGGACAGTCCTTTAAAACAATGTTTTGGCAGTCCTTCGAATCCTGGAAATCCTTGGAAATGTTTTTGGAGACTGATTTCAATCCTTTGAAAAGTTTTACATGAGAAAGGTGGACCCACCCCTTCCTGCCTTCCAACTTGACGGCAGTACGGGTGGTCAAGAGGACCTGACGTGGCTCCTTCCAACGTGGTTCCAGCGGACTTGATCTGTCAAAATTTCTGATCATCACAAGGGAGCCTGGAACGATCTCGTGCGGTGCCACCTCGGTATTGTCTGGAAATGCGGCGGCAACCTGTGAACGACATGAGTTGAGGGCAGACATCAAGGAAGCTAGGTAATCTGTCAGCATATTACATGAAACATCGGTAATACTTCGGGGTCTAGGAGTACCCCACATGTTAGGGGGGCGGCCAAATACGACCTCATACGGGGACAGACCTGATCTGGAATGTGCGACCATGCGCATATAAAATAAAGCGACTGGCAGAGCTATTAACCAGTCCACACCTTTGTCCTTACAGACTTTTGCAATGCGGATTTTCAGAGTCTGATTATGTCTCTCTACGAGACCGGCTGCTTCAGGATGGCGTACACAATGGAACTTCCACTGGTACCCTAACAAAAGGGAAACGTGTTTCATGAGTTCAGATGAGAATGGCTGGCCGTTATCAGAATATACGACTCTAGGGAGTCCGTATCTAGGGAAAAATTCACGAACCGACTGCTTGGCAGTGGTCGCGGCTGTGTAATCTGGGACTGGATATGCTTCTGTCCACCTGGACAAAGCGCATACAACTACAAGGACATACTTGAAACCTCGACATCGCTCCATCTGAATATAATCCATCTGGAGGACCTCAAAAGGGTGGTCAGGGGGCTGGAAACCACCTTGTTCCACCGGGACACTTTTACCTGGATTAAACTGACAACATATCATACAGGTACGGACTTTCTGCTTGGCTGCAGCTCGTAAATGCTTGTTGAACCAAATGTTCTGGATACTGTCTAACATAGCTTTTTCTCCTAAATGTGCTGGACTATGTGCGGTATTGATAATGACTTGAACCATAGAATCGGGGAGAAACCATGTGGCTCTACCCTTCGTTAACCATCCTTGATCTGTCTGGACCCCTCCTTGTTCAGACCATTTCTTGATTTCATCGGGGGTAGCATGTAACTGTATATCTATGACATCTTGTGTAGGGTCCTTAACTGTCATGCATGTAATCGGATCTGGAGTATGTGTCAGATTAACTGGAATGTCTGGAGTCTGTGCTGTAAGCTTGGCTGTACGGTCTGCTAGATCATTACCTTGGGAAATAATGTCTGTAACTTTCGTATGTGCTTTGCATTTCATGATAGCAATAGATGTCGGTAAATGTATGGCATCTAACAGGGCTTGAATAAGGAGACCATGCTGAATCTTGGTTCCATGAGAAGTCATGAAACCTCTCTCCTGCCAGAGCACTCCGAAGTCGTGTACAACTCCGAATGCGTAACGTGAATCTGTGTAAACATTAACTTTCAGGTTCTTGGCATGTATACAGGCTTGTGTCAGAGCGACTAGCTCTGCTGCTTGAGCGGACAGGGTGTCAATACGGTGTGTCTTGATAACTTCAGTGTCAGTAGTCACTGCATTCGCGGCGACTAGTTCTCCTGTACTAGTTCTCATACATGAACCATCCACATAAAGTGTCAGGTCGGGATCTGGTAACGGAATGTCTGTCAGGTCTTGTCTTGGCTTTGTCGTAATGTTAACTACTTCCACACAGTCATGTGGGTCTGGATTTAAACTAACTGATGGTAACAGTGTAGCAGGATTCAGAACGTTGCAGCGTCTGATTTCTATGTGTGGCTGGAACAGTGTCAATTCATAACCTGTTAAACGTGCAATTGTCAAGTGCTGAGTTTGTGTTCGGTTTAAAAGAACTTCTACTGAATGCGGAACTTGTACTGTCAGGGAGTGTCCTAAAACTATGGAATCACTTTGTCTGATAGCTAGTGCTGTAGCTGCAACTGACTTGAGGCACGCAGGCAACGCCTGGGCGACTGGATCTAATGTGCTCGAAAAATAAGCACAGGGCTTATATTGTCCTGCTTGATCTTGTGTGAGAACAGATAATGCTGTACCTTCGCGTTCAGTAACGAAAAGTGTAAAAGGCTTACTGTAGTTCGGTGTAGCTAGAACTGGAGCTTGACATAGGGCTTTCTTTAACTCGTTAAAACTAAGTGTATGTTCAGATGTCCAAGGGAGGACAGTCGATACGGCTGCCTCCTGTGTCGTTAACTGTATCAGTGGCTTGGCTAGAAATGCATACTGGGGAATCCATTGTCTACAATAAGAAGTAAGGCCGATAAAGGCACGTACCTCCTTCTGGGTTCTGGGCTGGGGAAGACTCGCTATTAACTGGATACGGTCGGGTGTCAACTGCCTACCCCTCTTGGACAGCAAGTGTCCTAAGTATACCACTTGCTGGACACAGAATTGAAGCTTCGAAGGTGACACCTTGTGCCCCATCTCTGCAAGAAAATACAAGACTGTAAGGGATGCTCGCTCGCAGTCACGTTCAGAACGGGCAGTGATCAGTAGATCATCGACATACTGGAGCAGGGCAGTGTCAGTTGGCATGTGAATGTTGTCTAGTTGTCTCTTGAGTGCCTGACTGTAAATACTAGGACTTTCTGTGAAACCTTGAGGAGCGCGTGTGAACATATAGCTCCTTCCATTTAAACAAAATCCGAAAAGAAACTGGCTGTCTGGATGAATTGGAACACTAAAAAATGCATTCTTGAGGTCTATGACAGTGAAAAACATGGCTTCGGAATCAATGGCTGTTAACAGGGAAGAAATATCTGGAACAACTGGGTACTGAGGAATAATACATTTATTAAGCTCTCGTAAATCAATCACTAATCGATATACTGGGGGTGCATTCGGATCAGTACGTTTCATGACTGGAATGATCGGAGAATTGCATACATTGGAGTCAGTTTCTACAACTACTCCTTGAGCCATGAGCTCGTCAATAATTTTGGATAAGGCTGCTACAGCCTCAGGTGGCAATCTGTACTGTCTGATTCGGGGTAACACTACACCTGGTTTGAGAGTCACACCAT
This sequence comes from Lissotriton helveticus, assembly GCF_964261635.1. NCBI lineage: Eukaryota > Metazoa > Chordata > Amphibia > Caudata > Salamandridae > Lissotriton > Lissotriton helveticus. The sequence goes on along the minus strand of NC_136067.1, from coordinate 1,541,651,476 downwards.
GGGGTGTGATTTGCATGTAACCTACATCAGTTGGACCTTGCGCCCATAAGTGCTGCGGAACATTAGACAATCTTGAATCAAAATCTCGTAATACATAGTGACCCTTAAAGTCACGTAGGAACAGACGTATTCCCTCTGGGGAACAGCATATAACTGCACCTAACTCTTTCAGTGTCTTAATACCTAATAGATTTTCTGGACATGACTTAGTAAGTAACAGATCAGTAGTACGGGACAATGGACCTACTTCTAGAGTAACTGGCTTAGATATCTCATTAACTATTGGCTTTCCTGAAAATCCAAGGGAAACATTTCTTGAGCCTGAGAGCGGAGCCCCTGGAACTTCGGCATGACTAATTGTGGTCCTACTTGCCCCTGTATCGATCAAAAACTTTCTGTCTTTCCCTAATACTTGACTGTGAACATAGGGACCTTCTTGATCTACAGGTATCTCGATGAGAGGCAAGCCTACCTCCCTCTCTAGGCTGTTTCATGAATATGACTGGTACTCTGGATACTCAGACTGTGCATACTGGTACATCTGTGATGTGACATGCTGTGTTGCAGCAATAGGCTGCGGTACTGTAACTGTCTGTTGTGCATTCTGTAGCTGAGGAATCTGTGAAACTTGTTCTTGTCTAGGCGGACGTGGTCTTTCTTTAGTCTTACCAGTAGCTATGTTGTGTTTCAGAACTGCACACTCGTTTATAAAATGACCTGGCTGTTTACAATAATTGCAGTTCCCTTTAACGGGAGCTGCAGGATGACTGGCTTGATTCGGACCCCTCTTCTGACTGTCTTGAGGAACAGATTGTGCAACTAGCACTTTCATTTTCGTGTCTTTCATACGTTTTCTCTCGTGTTCTTGCTCTTCCCTGATTCTATTCTGGTGGTACTGGAGCATCTGGAGCATCTGGGACGGAGTATTTGCTTGCCAGGTGCTTTCGACTTTCAAAACTCTATTTTTAATTTGTGGACTTGAATTCTCGACTAATTTAGTAACGAAAAGGTGAGGGTATGACTCACTACTTGTCTTGAGACCACTGTTGATACTGAAACATTTCTCAAATCTAGAATAAAAATCACTAATATCCTCATCTTGTTTCTGTTTACAGGCTGAGATTGCATCCCAGTCTTCTTTCCTTGTTGTCAATAATCTGGGTAAAACTTGAATCAGTAATTCTGGTAATTCTTTACATTTATCTCCAAGACCGGTACCTGGTACTCGTGCCTTGTCTTCAGCTTCTAGAGCTGTCCAATCGATCTTTTTCTCTCCCACCTCCCATTCTTTTTCCTTTAACTTTTCATACACCCCTGCGGGTAACAGGACCTTTAACATTTTAATGATGTCTGGGTAAGTGTATTCTCCCATACGGAGCATGTCTTTTAATTCTCTATGGAACCCTGCTGGATCTTTGTCATGACAGGGAATTAATTTCTTCATTTCAAGAAGTTCCATCTTTGAAATCGGAGTGTATACAAACACTCGTTGCATTACGCCACCCGCCCCCTGGACTGGGTGGACTTCTCGTAACGGATTCTGTCTGTCTATGTAGAATGGCTTATTTTCTGGGGGTGAGACATGAACAAAATGCGGGTTCAAAAACGTTCTATATTTGTGGCGCTGTTCTAGAATGACACTAATTAAATCGGTACCTAGACCTCTCCATCTATACTGGAGTAACTCGTTCAGGACATCATGCAACGGGCCTGGATCAGAATGTTGACCCTCATACAGAGTAATGAGGTGCTGGATCATATACATACCCACCAGTCGTTGCTCGGCTGGGGGCAGTTTTAGAAACATTTGTGCCACTATTTCGTCTGGAAAAGTGGTAGAATCAGTAATCCATCGGACTGCTGATCGGGCTAGTTCTTGTTCATGCATGGTACTTAATTCACTGTAACCGATTCGTGATTTCAGAATGTGATCGGTAACTTGAAATACTTGTTCTAGAGAACCTTGTTCTGGCGCTGTATGATGAAAAATAGACTTGTGTTCTAGGCGTAAATGGCGATCTGGAAATCTAGATTTTCCTACATATGCTATTCTGGCGGGATTCTCGTCTTCCTCTTCAGGATCAGAGATACTTTCTTTCTCGCTTACTTGTGCTGCTTTACGCTGGTCGTGTAACCTTATTATTTCTTTACGAATTTTCTTGTACATACTCTCCATGGCACTGACGGTCTTGTGCTTACCCTCGGCTATATTATCACTCCACCTTGTCAGGATTCTCATTTCGGCGGGATCTTTAGACGGGTAATCTTGTTCTCTTATTAGACAATTGATCAGGAACTTTAATATCATGAGCTGAATCTCGGCTTTCCTTTGAGACATAATCTCGCCAATACTTTCTGGATCATCCCCTGTACGGATGAAACGATATATTCTGTCTAGATCTTCTTTCATATTCGGCAAGGTGACTAGATACTCGGTCACTCTCCTTACACGTAAGGAATATAAAACCATAGTATATTCGCCTGGGACTGGATCATAGACACATTCGTTAAGGGCTTGTCTGATTTCTGTGACAGACTTATTACTTTTAGGAGTACGCTGTGATGCTTGAGCATGCAATTCGAGTGCCGACAAACGCTTGTGTGGCGGCGGGGTTTGAGGAAGACCTCCCCCTGCGGCCCCTAAACTGGAGTCGTCTACTGAGGCTCTTCGTCCTGGCAGGGTCGGTAATTGTACTTGTATGGCGGACTGGGCCGGGGGAGCTGTTAAGGGCACCCCGGTGTCTGGAGGAGCATGAATTACCTGGTTTACAGGGACTGGCGGAGCGCGGACAGGATTTGCATATTCGGGGACTGTGTCGTCCAGATAGGACGAAATAAAAATATCAGCTGCGGTCGGTTTGTGACGTAGCTTGGTCGGAACTAATGGTGGCGGGAAATTACTGGATGCCTCTGGGGTCGCTTTTGGCACTCCTTCGGCAAGAAGAGGATACATACCCTTAATAAGGGCATGCCTCTGCCTGTCTGACTGTTCTGCTTTGACTTGTTCACCTATCTCGATTAATTCTCTTTCTTGGGCTCGTCCTTGGGATTCTCTACTTAACTCTGACTTTCTGACTTCTTTCTCAGTTCTTCTATGAGCTTCCTTACGCCATAACTCGATGGCATCTTTCTGTGACTGTCTGGCTTTCTTTTTCCATAATGCTTCTTCTACTCGCATGATACATTCGGCATCCCATGTACCCGATACGGGCCATCTATACTTTTCTTCTAACTGTTTGGTATACTCTACCCATAAATCTAGATACATTATGGCGCTTATGCCATGTTTCTGATACATAAAATGACCTGGACTGTCCCTAGGTGGGACAGGAACCGCTTCCTCTAACAGACCCTTTCTAGTTTTTAACTGACGTAACTTGGAAAATATAGGCATGACTGAACTGTAATCTGGACAAAATACAATACACAATAAGAACACGAAATCACATCGCACTCATACCACAACAGTAAATTACATGAAGAACATTATAAATAACAGTTCGAACAGAATATTACCTGGAATACTGAGAACAGAAATACAAGAATTTTCTCGAGAACGGAACAGACTAGAGTTACTGGATGCACTGCTGTAACAGTACGGAACATACCGGTCCCATAAAGGAACGCATCAAGACCCGTATCCACCTAGGTGAACACTTCGTTTGTGAGTCTGGGCACCACCAACCCACGGACCAGGAGTCAATTTAGATTGGTCCTGTCTAGATACTACCCCAGCAATGGTACTCACCGGGCAGCACGGAACGGAAGGCCTCGGACGGGACTGGACTGCTACGACGACGGACTTCGGACTTCAGTTACGGGTGGGCCTCCGGATACCTCGGACCTTGGACTCTCGGCTTGGGCTCTGGTCGGGACTCGCCGCGTTCCTCCACCGTCTCGTCTGGATGCTGGACCGCCTCCTCCGTCTCCTCCGTGGGCCTGAGGGATACTTGAGCAGAAATATCTGCCACTGCGCAGAAGAGTTCCGTCACGACTGCAGAGGGTCAGGGGGTCGGCGTGGCTTCACCGACGCGTGGGGAAAGGGCAAGTCCCTATTCGGGCGCCATTATGTGGTAAATAAATAAATAATACCCTATTTTTGACTAGACTTATAGCATAACAGATAGCTCAATAAATAAGAGTCAAGATTCGAGGTAGTAGGAGTTTCTGCAGGTTTATTACAGCATAAGGACAGGATCAGGACAACCTGCATAGGAACAGAGTGACAGGGCCCAGCAGGACAACTGGGGCCCAGCAGGGGAAAAGAGGCCCAGCAGCTGCTGGGGCTTGGTCTGGGATGAGCGCGCTAACATTCAATAACAAAACACAGGCATATATACATAGCGCAAACACATAGCATTACATTGCAGTAGGCGTAGCAGTGGGTGGAGCAGAAAGCGTGACGCGTAGCAGTCGCGAGAGATAACAGTAAAAGTAGGTGTAACTGGGCGTATACATAGACATGTGGTGCAAACGTAACAGAATATGTCATGAATGGGCGGAAACCTTGGAGGGGGCTACCTAAGGAGCCGGGACCTCTAACCTAATGGTGCGCGAAAACTGGCAATGACGTGTTACTAGGAGAAGCTGGGGGCTACGAACTCTGTGCTAGGAGCAGAGACTAGAGTCTGAAGGGTCGGAGCGACATGTACCTAAACCCTATCTGGTATCTGATGTTTAGGGAACATGGTGATATAAACTAGAAGTCATGAGGGGAGAAGCTAACTTGACTCTAAGACTGGACCATGCATTATTCTACATGTAGTGCGTGATGAAGAATACTAAATGACCATTAAATACAGTATTTCTCTAACGTGGAGACGAGTAGGCTAGACAATGACGGAAACTATTGATGCAGTTCAGTAGCTTAGGAATGCAGAAGAGGAGGACTGAACTGATAACTGGAACTATAACATACTTTTGGCAGACTCAGAGACAGAACCAAGCTGCACCGGGCACTGCGAGGCAGGAAGTAAGTGAAGGGTCGAGGATACAGGTGGGGGCTGTATCGCTCCTCAGCGAGGCTTTCAGGAGACAGGAGCTGAATCTGTGGTCCGGGCCCTTTTGAGGCCTGGAAACGGGGACTTTATAATGGAATAACGTGCACACTGGGAAACGTGGCAACATTACTTTACATAGGCCTGATATTCGTAGTATTCACGAGGACTGGAAACTAACATACTAGAGGTGGACACAACTGGAATTGCGTCATTAATCAGGCATGGGGAATAACATATGCATATTGGTCATGCACACATAACATATGATGGATGAAGCGTAGGGACACAGAACATGGCAAAATTTACTTTTCCACAGACAAAAGAATCACCTTCAAACTCATGATCCACGCACACAAAGCACTCCACAAGACCGGCCCAGCCTACCTCAACAGCAGACTCTCCTTCTACGCACCCAACAGGAAACTTCGCTCCGCCGACCTTTCCCTGGCCTGCCGTCCCGCGCATCCACAGAACCACCTCCGGGGGGCAGATCCTTCTCCCACCGCGCCGCCAAGACCTGGAACGCCCTCCCCTTCCACCTACGACAGACTACAGACCTCCCGGCATTCAGAAGACTGCTCAAGACCTGGCTCTTCGACCACTGATTGCAGCCCCCCCCAGCGCCTTGAGACCCTAGCGGGTAGGTAGCGCACTTTACAAAATTACTTGATTGATTGATTGATTGAATATCTACGTACAAGGTTCATCTCGTACGTCATACTCAAATGCAAAAATGCCTAATACAAGAAACAAGGGACAAAGGAGCCCTAGATACTGTCTGTATACATACAGCACATCTTGCTAGTGTTAGCTAGAGGGAACCGAGACTTCCAAGCCGACACACTGACCAGAGACGCTGAGGCTCCTGCATGTAGATGCTTCAGCTGACAGTGGTCTGACACATCCCTCGCGGGGTGTCCAACTCGAGACCAGAATTGTGTCCCACACTCTCTAACTTCAGGTAATGGGGCTAGGCTAAAACCTAGAGGGATTCTTGGCTTCACACCTACTGACATGATAGGTACACTTAGGTACATCTAGACAGGCATAGTAGGAATACGCGCTGTCTTTTATCATGCATTTTATATCCATGTATGTGTTCATGACTATTGCAAAATGGTAGAACTGTACTACCCTTTTATATTTACTGTACTGCTGATCATATATATCTGCTACTGTCTAACAGTTGTTCCAGCACATCTATTTTACACTAGAAGAACTGTGCAAGAAATATTGTAACACGCCCGACTGTTTCTTCTGTGTAACTCTTTGAGACCGAATAAGTGAGCACGAGTGACTGAGCGAAAAGTGGTACATTGTTTCCACAATTCTGAGGGATCAGGGTTGTCATGTACTAAGGTTGCCAGAAACTATAATCTCCCCGATAAGAGAAGATTCTAGTAGCACTGTGAGCTAGCTAATGCAAACAGGTTAACATTCTCGGTGGGGGTGCTCAGAGTTAGTCTGCCACCAAACCCACAGTTTATGTTATCCAAACGCGCAGATTCTGTATAGGAATATATAGGAACTACACAACAATAATGTAATTTAATTTAACAGCATTTCCTATGGACATTTATTTTAATTTCCTTCCTCGATTATTTTCTGTGGGAGGGTGTTGCAGTACCAGTGGTTGGTCATGTGTGGGGATGGACTTACTATTTATTTTTCCTAGTGGTAACTTATACTCTGAGCTTGTTATTATCAAGAAGTAGTAAACTTATTGAAAATAAACAGACTCAAAATTCAAAGTTAAATTTGTGAATAGGGCCCAAACTCTTCAAAGTAAGAAAATGTAGAGTTAAGAATAGTAAGGCCCAGATTTACTATGATTATGCATTGGGGTTGCATCAATTTTGTGGTGCAGCCCGGCTGTAAACATCAGTTTTGGCATTTACTAAGCCCGCAAACACACTTTTCCTGGTTTAGTAAATACAAAGCAATTCTTGCGTCACCTTACTTTTGATAGACATAACATGGGTGGAGCCTGGGTGTTCCAATGCATCCACCCATGTAGTTTGATGTTAACCCAAATTTACAAAGACTTGTAAGCCTGGGTTTGCATCAAAGTGATGTGCCTACCCAAAAGAGCCATAACAAGGAGAAATATCTTTTCTTCTCCTTGTTACTTCCTCTTTCCATATGTGCTGTATTCTGCAGCCAACACACATATAAAGAACAATATACCTCTAAGGACTGTTTGTGTGCAATAAGGTATCCCTTCCTGCACAAAAAAGATCCTACCTATAAGGCAGACACCCTTGCACTGCGATGCAAGGGTGCGAGGGTTCATGCGTTGGTGCTAGAAAGCCCACAGTACACACGCTCAGGGAGAGAGCAGAAATGCTCCATATCTGTGTAAATATGGAGCATTTCTACCCTTTCCCTTTCAAGCAATGCAACACATCAAGTTCCCTTGCTGCACCATATTGCATGAGAACAAATTAAATATGTCCCAAAATCTATACTTACTTATATGCACTTACTTTTGCGATATCTGGTCCTCAATATTCTGGGCCTTAATATTTTTGTCCCATTCTGACAGACAACCACCTCTACCATAATAACAAGATTGGAAAGTTAGTTCTTCTGGAAGGTTCGTCAAAGGTGAAATATCATCTAATAAAAAAAAATAACAAATCCCTCTATAAATTAAAATATTACATGTCCAACCAATTCTACTATGACAGTAGAAACTCAAGATTGTATGTTGCAAAATAATGATTACTGTAGCCCCTTTCAATACTGTGGTACACCACAACTACCATTGTTCCGTTTCTGCTTTTCTCTATTTATGAAGCACTCTGGAATCCTTTTTGGGTTATATATAAATAAACTACCTTGTTATTAAATGAAGTTTCATGTTTGTGAGTCATTTACACAATGAAGAGCATAGCACAAATATCAGATCTTAGCAAAACAGCAACTATTCAGAAAGTGGATCAATGCCATAATATCGATGCGTACAATATTGAAAAACAAACATTTTGGGCAATAAACATCGATTATAAAAATACCAACTTCCTATACTTAACTAGTAAAACCACAAATATATAGAACACAAATATAGTTGTTAAAAATATAAATTTTGACCTATATCGAAAAGAAAAATAATGAAAATAAAAATATGATTACCTTTAAATAAACATATATGTCAAAAATATTGATTCACACAATTTCAAAAACCTCATTATCACCAAAATAATTAATCATGAAAAAATATATAAAAGCACACTTTTTACATAAAACAATTACTTCAAATAAAACCAATACATTTCATACACATATGTAAATTAATTAAACATATGTTCCATCAATAAAATATTTACTGTATACCTCAATAAATTACATAATTAAAATATTCACAGTACAACTCCAAAAACATTTTAGCATTCACTGCAAACATTTAAATCCCAAACTAAGGGGCCGATTACGATTGTGGATTTCCCGCATCCACCGGGCCGGCGGAAGCCACCGCCGGCCCGGAGGATGCGGGAAATCCGCTGGGGAGCCTTGCAAGACCCACCGCCATATTAGGATGGCTGGTGGGTCTTACTATCTGTCCGCCGCATTTCCGCCGCGGGCGGATTCCGCCCGCGGTGGAAAAGCATTAACATGGCTGGCGGTGTCTAGCAGACACCGCCAGCCATATTAGGATGACTGCGGAAAGATGCCTTTACACGGCGGCATTTCCGCCGTGTAAAGGTATACGGATTTGTGTTTGGGGGCCCGTTGCGGGCCCCCAGGGGTGAAGGGGGCGTGGGGGGTGCACATGGGGGGTACCTATGGTACCCCCCTGCATTTCCCTGCACAAAGCGGCAGGCACCGCAAGGTGCCTGCCGCTTTGTGCAGGCAAATGCACAACTTACTTTTTTATCATTGCGGCGGGTGCTGCTTCAAGCAGCACCCGCCGCAATGATAAAAATAGAGGATGTGACCGCCAGGGTGGCGGTCACATCCTAATTTGCACGGAGGGACCGCCGCTGCCCCTGCAGACAGTCCCTCCTTCTCTATGGTGGCGGACGGACTCAGGTCCGTCCGCCATCATAATCGGCCCCATAATATGAAAAAAAATATATATATCAATAAATGTATATTCAAAACTATCACGCTACATATACATCAAAAATAAAACCTTAGTTAGCGTTTTCAATAGAAGGACTTAACTGATAAAATAAATTTAAACGAACCAATAAAATAAATTAGTAGCAACTTTAACGCCAAAAATCAGTTAAACATTTAAATCAACAAGGTAACACTAATTTAAACAACTTAGGGCCTCATTTGGATGTCAGTCCGACCGACATCCAAGGTTTCAACCCCGACCGCCGAATCACAATGGCGTCGGGATTATGATGTCGGTTTCTGAAAGGCTTTCAATGTCGGGCAGCATGGAAAGCATGTCGGAAAGCGGCTTTGGGGGCCCAAAGCAGGGCCCCACTCCTTCGGGGGCCTACGGTTGAAGGCCGGGGGGCACCATAGGTGCCTGCTACACGGTGCAGGTATTTATAGTAACTCCAAGTTCTCTATGGGAACTTGTGCTGTGGTCGGTCTCGGACCACCGCACAAGCTCCCATAGGGAAATGGGAGTCTGCGACTGCACCATGTGCGGTCACATCATAATTGAAGTTTCAGACCGTTGACCCAAGGCTAGTCAGTTCTGAGAGATATCAGTCGGAGGCAACTCCAACCAACATCATAATGAGGCCCTAAATACTTCAAAAACAACAGAAAAGGAAACTCTGATGGATTCTCTCGCCAGACAATTATAGAAGAAATACATACATCTAAACAACTACCTGACCAAGTAAGTAAAACTTATATTTAGACTAAAATGTAAATGTTATTAAACCTAAAAACGTAGAATGGCAAATAAATATTTAAACACTCTCCAAATTCTGTCTCTTTACATAGACTTCCTAAAAGAAAAAACTACAATATGAAAAACTGAACTGTCACAAAAGAACTATCAGTAACCAGCAAATAATATAAGAAAAAAGTAGACATTAATTAACAAACAACTATAAACTCATCCAAATAGCAAGCAAAAATAAACCTCACAAACTCAATCTCTAGAAACGACTAACAAATCTAAAATAAAATATATATTTTTTTGGTTCAGCTAGCATAAGAGAAAGCACCTGCTCCACATTAGAGCACCCCAAACAAAAAAGCTGCAAAGCGGTGTGAAACATCTAAATAGAACATACATGTAAGTATACCAAATAGAAGTAGTTGCACATTTTTACATGTAAATAACAATGTACAAATGTATTTATATATATTTATACTATTACACCATTTCAGAAACAATGATAGAAGCTTTTAAATATATCGCTTTATAGAAAGTAAAGCAGCTACTAAATCACATGAGCTACAGCCACAGCCAAGAAAGTGCATCAACAGAAAATATAAACTGGAAATATACTAAATATTATTCTAATGCATACTATCGGAGGGTAACTACAAAATATACTGTAATTCATGTAAGAGAACACAACCACCCCCAAAATGTGACCGAAATAGAACTAAGGGAGATATTGCAGAATATAAGAGCACCAGCTCCCAGGAACCCACAATCAAAATCCTTAAAGATGTGCTTCTTAGAGTCCCCGAACACATAACAGGGCAACTGCCACCTGTCTCGACTTTACAATGTTTAATTGCACAAACTAAAAATAGTCACCAGTGATACCTCCCTTCCCCTAAAAGATACCAAGATAAACATCTACCTGAACATTTAGCAATTACCATAATGAGGAACCATTCCTGTTACATGCAACCTAAATATTGTGAAACTATTCTCTATGGCACATAACTTAGTAAAACTTAGCCAATTTCGAACATGATGATGGATAGGACCTTCAAAACATGCCCCAAACCTTTCACTCAGATATACACCATACATGATTAATATCAAAACACACAAATTCCTTTTATATATGCCCTACTAACAAATAAACAAAGACGCACTTACTACAACACCATAAACCATATAAAACATAAAACAGATAACTTCTACCCCCAAAAATAGTCACAGACTTTAATCAAGCCATGATTCAAACCATTCTAAAATTTTACCCTTCACACGGTCATACAAGGCTGTTACTATCATTTTAAACAAAGTATATGGAAACACCTCCAAAAATATGCACTAAGGCCATGTGTGAGGGGGTGGGCGGTGGAGCCTGGTCTGACACAGGTACAACTAGTGGGCCCAAGAGGGTATCAAGGGAAGCAGAGTCGGCATAGGCAGGAATCCTTTTCAAAGAGGGTTTTATTTTAATTGGCACAGTATATGTTTTCCGTTGGCGGCTGGTTAGCCTTTCCCTCGCGAAGGCGGCAGGGTCGTAGGTGGTCCGGGCAGGATCCAGGGTGTCAGGGCCTGTGGTCCGGTCGTCCCCAGAAGGCAGCTCCGGCCGCAGCGAGGAAGGAAAGGAAACCGGAGGTTAGTGGCTGCTTTCTCAATGCTATGCAAGGACCAGGGGTGAGGGACACCAGTGCACTCGTGTGTTATATTCAAAGGCAGACAAGTGCTCAGTCGGTGCTCGTGAGGTCGGGGTTAGGGGATGCGGTAACAGGGACACGCGTGCAGGATGCTTTACGTGCTAGGGGGTAGCGGACTTTGTCCCAACCAACCCGCCATACGCCCCCGTACCTGTTTGAGCCACACTCCTCCCGTGGGCGTGTGGCAGGGCGGAACGTGTCTCCTCGGCTCTCCTGGCCGCTGGCTTGCTTCTCCTGGGCTCCTCGAGGACTCGTCTTGTGGGCTCGTCAGGGAAGGTACAGCTGGGCTCGTCCGTGGTTCTCCTCCGCCGGGGTTACTCCTGGGAAACGCCTCGCGTCCTCTCGACTCGGGGCTCGCGTTCTCCGCCTCGTCCTCCGTCCAGGGCTCTTTTGAAGTTGCCTCTTCCTGTGCAGGGGGCGGGGCTCCCGCGCCGGTCTCCCAGGCCTTAAAGGAGACGTGCTCAGCCTCCGGGTTCATAGGCCACCAGTATTCCGGGTCACCCGTCCTCCATTCCTCGGGGTCCAGATCGTCCTGGGGCTGCATGGGGGCAAGTGAAGAACGTAAACCAGGTGCGGTGGTCCACCAAGGGGTCATCGGCTCACCGTCCACGGGGTCAGTTGCCCCCGCCCCGTGACACACCTCCCCCCCTGGACTCTCCCGATCGGGGAGAGGCTGAACCCTTGACAAGAAGTCCGCATTCCCATTGTCCGTCCCCTTGCGGTGTACCACTGTAAAAGCATAGGGCTGGAGGGAGAGGAACCATCTGAGGACCCGGGGGTTATGACTACCTTGTTGGTGCATCCAACGGAGAGGGACATGGTCAGTATGAAGGATGAATGGCCGGCCCTCAAGGTAATATCTTAGCTTCTCTATCGCCCACTTGATGGCGAGACATTCCCTTTCAATGGTGGAATATTTTGTCTCCCTGGGGAATAGCTTGCGGCTGATGTACACTACCGGATGTTCCCTCCCGTCGGCCCCTGTTTGTGACAATACTGCTCCCACTCCGGTGTTAGAGGCATCAGTGGCCAATGAAAAAGGTTTGTCGAACTTAGGGGATATCAAGAGGGGGGCCGTGGTCATGGATCTTTTGAGCATGTGGAAGGCCTGTTGAGCCTCAGGGGAGGGAGAGGCTATGTCCCTGGGCCGGACGTCCTTCCTTAGCAAATCGGTAAGCGGAGCGGCCACTTCCGCGAAGTTGGGTATAAACCGCCTGTAATACCCTATGAGCCCTAAAAAGGCTCTCAGCTCCCTTTTTGTGGTTGGGTAGGTCACCGCTGTTATGGCTTGTACCTTGGCATCTTGGGGGGCTATCTGGCCGTCACCCAGAACGTATCCCAGATAATTCACCTTTGTGAACGCCACTCTGGATTTCCGGGAGTTGACATGTAGTCCGGCTTTCTGTAGAGCCGCTAGCACTGCTCCTAGATGTTCAAGGTGCTCTTCCCAACTACCACTGAATATCACGATATCATCCAGATAGGCGGAACAGTAACGAAGGTGGGGCCTTAGGACTTGGTTCATCAGGCGCTGGAAGGTTGCGGGGGCCCCGTGGAGGCCGAAGGGTAGGACGGTGAACTCATACAACCCCTGATCCGTTACGAACGCCGTCTTCTTCCGGTCTTCCTCACGGAGGGGCACCTGCCAATACCCCTTCGTGAGGTCCAGGGTGGTTATGTAGACGGCGTCCCCGATCTTCTCGATCAGTTCGTCCACCCTTGGTATGGGGTATGTGTCAAAGGTGGATATGGTGTTCAATGCCCGAAAGTCCATGCAGAACCTCTTCGTCCCGTCAGGTTTGGGTATCATCACGATGGGCGAGGACCACTCGCTGGTCGAAGGCCGAATCACCCCCAAGTCCAGCATGGCTTGGACTTCCTTGTTCACCGCGGTTCTTCTTGCCTCGGGGATCCTGTAGGGTCTCTGTTTTACAGTCTTCCCGGGTTCAGTATTGATGTGATGCTCTACCAGCGAGGTTTTACCGGGGAGGTCCGAAAATATGTCCGAATAAGAATGTAGGGCTTGCCTCAGCGAGACTTCCTCTTCTTTGGTCAATGCGGGGTTCACTACCAGTTGGGGAATGGTCGACGTCTCCGCATGGAGGACTCCCCGGGGAGCCGGTCCCAACCACTCCTTCAGCATGTTGATGTGGTAGCTCTGGGTCTTCCTGGGGGTCAGTTGTAGGCGATACGTGGTGTCGCCGAGGGCTTCCACCACTTTGTAGGGACCCTGCCACTCCCCCTTGGATTTCCCGCTCATGGAGGGCATCAGGACCAGGGCCCATTTCCCCACCGCTATGCTTCTCAGTCTTTTTCCCCGATCGTAGTACCTTTTTTGTTCATGTTGTTTCTGTTCGAGGTTCGAGGAGGCGAGACCGCGTAGTTTCCCCAGTCTGCTCTTTAGGTGCCTGGTGTATTCGAGGACGGATTGCTGTTCCTGTATTTCCTCGGCTTCCCAAAGGTCCTTTGTGATCTCCAATAAGGTTCTGGGGTGCCTTCCATACAACAGTTCAAACGAAGAACACCCCAAACTGCTCTGTTTTTGGGACCGTAAGACATAAAGGGCCAGGGGTAGCAGGCGATCCCAATCCGGTCCTTCTGCTGTCATCATCTTCTTTAAGACGTTCTTTAGGGACTGGTTATATCGCTCCACCAGTCCGTCGGTCTGGGGGTGATAAACCGACGTTTTCAGATGTTTAATGTGTAAGGCCTTGCAGACTTCCCTCATAAGCTTGGAGGTGAAGGGTGTCCCTTGGTCGGTCAGCACCTCTTTCGGGAAACCCACTCTAGCAAACAACTCCACAAACCGATCCGAGATGGCTGCGGTGGTGGGTGCCCTCAGGGGAAATGCCTCCACGAACCTAGTGGCATAATCCACGATGACCAAGGCGTAGACGTGTCCTTTTGCTGTTTTGGGCAGGGGCCCTATGAGGTCCATGCCGACTCTCTCAAAGGGAGTGCCCACGATGGGCAAGGGTCTAAGGGGCGCGGCACTCGGCCGGTTGGTGTTCCTTCGCTGACACACTTCGCAGTGGGAGCAGTATTCCTGGACCTCTTTGTATATGCCGGGCCAGAAGAAATACCTCAGGATGGTCTCTGTGGTTTTCTCCTTGCCCGTGTGTCCTGCAGTGAGGTGGGTGTGCGCATAAAAAAGTACTTGTTCCCGGAAGGAGCGGGGTACGACCAACTGGGGTTGGCAGTCCTCCCGGGGAAGTCGGTACAGGAGCCCGTTCCGTATGCTGAAAGTCGGGTACTCGGGGCGGTCTGGGCTTTGGGGAGCGTGAGCGCTTTCCCAGGCGTTAAACAGGGTCCTGTCTTCGGCTTGCGCGAAACGGAAACTGTGGTCCGTGGTCCAGGGCTCAGGAGCAATGTAATGCGAAAGGGGGTTAGTCCCTGACCCAGGGGACCGGTTTAGAGAGTCCCTGAACATCGAGAGGAAGTCGGGGTTATCCACTCCCACAATCACGTCTTCGGGTAGGGTGTCCACTACTCCCACCCTTACTGTGCAGGGGGCTTTCCCCTTGGGGGTGAGGGTGATGGTGGCCAGGGGGTAGGGCTTGACGTCGCCGTGAACACACCTGATGTGGACTACGGCGTCGGGGATGTACTGCCGTGGAGTGACCAGATGTTTCTGCACTACGGACTGTCTGCACCCTGAGTCTAACAGGGCCCTTATGCGCAAGCCATTCATCCACATACTCACATAAAATGAGGAGCCCATCTCCGAGGAATAGAGCACCGCTCTGGGCAAGTATCCGACCTCCATCGGTTCTTCCGGGGGCGGACGTTTCCGGGGACACAGCCTAGCGATATGGCCCCACTCGCCGCAGTCGTAACACTGAGGTCCTCTCATCAGGGGGGCTATCGGCCCCGGTGGTTTCATCCGACCGTAATCCCCACCGGTTTTCGGTTTCTTCTCCGTCTTCCCCGCCAAGGGTGTTTTCAGGGCCTTCTCGTGTTCCCACGGGAGAGCCTTGGGTTGGGCTCTAGCGAAGTTGGCGGCCATGTTGATGGCCTGTTCTATCCCCAGTCCGGAATGTTGCCTCAGCCACCTTTGTGAGGCATATGGAAGAGCTTCCATGAACTGCTCCAAGTACACCTTGTGTAGGATCTCCTCTTTGGTGCAAGTGTCTGGGGTGAGCCACTTGTCTGCGGCCATCTTGAGGCGGTAGAACAGGGTCTTTGGGTTTTCTCCCGGGATGCCACGCTCTTTCCTGAATTTGACTCGGTAGGCCTCCTGGTCCAGCCCCAAGTGGTCCAAGATCACCCCCTTTATAGCCGCATAGGGAGTGTTCCCCAAGGGATTCGCGGCCTGGTAGGCGGACTGTGCCTCCCCAGTCAGCAAAGGGGCCAGGAAAAACGGCCATTTGTCTTCGGGCCATCCCAACGCCCTCGCGGCCCTTTCAAAATTCATTAGAAATGCATCAGGGTCTTCCCCCTGCAGGTATTTCTGTAGGGCGATACCTGAGGGGTGGGGACTATGGATCCTTGGTTCGCTCGTAGGGGTCAAAGAAGGGGGGGGCCCGCTCTTCATGCTCTCCAGCTGGGCGGAGAAGGTGGACTTAAACAGGTCTCTGTCTGCCTGTGCGGAGGTCAGCTGCCTCTCCACTGCCCATTCCAGTTTTTCTTGTCCCTTGATGAGATGCTGGATGAGGGCGTCCATCTCGGTGTCACAGATGGACTGGTCTACTGATCCCACTTCTGACACCACTTGTGAGGGGGTGGGCGGTGGAGCCTGGTCTGACACAGGTACAACTAGTGGGCCCAAGAGGGTATCAAGGGAAGCAGAGTCGGCATAGGCAGGAATCCTTTTCAAAGAGGGTTTTATTTTAATTGGCACAGTATATGTTTTCCGTTGGCGGCTGGTTAGCCTTTCCCTCGCGAAGGCGGCAGGGTCGTAGGTGGTCCGGGCAGGATCCAGGGTGTCAGGGCCTGTGGTCCGGTCGTCCCCAGAAGGCAGCTCCGGCCGCAGCGAGGAAGGAAAGGAAACCGGAGGTTAGTGGCTGCTTTCTCAATGCTATGCAAGGACCAGGGGTGAGGGACACCAGTGCACTCGTGTGTTATATTCAAAGGCAGACAAGTGCTCAGTCGGTGCTCGTGAGGTCGGGGTTAGGGGATGCGGTAACAGGGACACGCGTGCAGGATGCTTTACGTGCTAGGGGGTAGCGGACTTTGTCCCAACCAACCCGCCATACGCCCCCGTACCTGTTTGAGCCACACTCCTCCCGTGGGCGTGTGGCAGGGCGGAACGTGTCTCCTCGGCTCTCCTGGCCGCTGGCTTGCTTCTCCTGGGCTCCTCGAGGACTCGTCTTGTGGGCTCGTCAGGGAAGGTACAGCTGGGCTCGTCCGTGGTTCTCCTCCGCCGGGGTTACTCCTGGGAAACGCCTCGCGTCCTCTCGACTCGGGGCTCGCGTTCTCCGCCTCTTCCTCCGTCCAGGGCTCTTTTGAAGTTGCCTCTTCCTGTGCAGGGGGCGGGGCTCCCGCACCGGTCTCCCAGGCCTTAAAGGAGACGTGCTCAGCCTCCGGGTTCATAGGCCACCAGTATTCCGGGTCACCCGTCCTCCATTCCTCGGGGTCCAGATCGTCCTGGGGCTGCATGGGGGCAAGTGAAGAACGTAAACCAGGTGCGGTGGTCCACCAAGGGGTCATCGGCTCACCATCCACGGGGTCAGTTGCCCCCGCCCCGTGACACCATGATTCCGAGTCGGTGGTCCGAGGACCACCATACTCACGGAGGCAGGCTGTGGTGGTCTCCCAACCGCCCAATTACGAGTCTTAAGACACATGGGCTGGCAGAATGCATCGCTCCGGACACATATGCCAACCCAAATTCCAAATACATTGGTGGAATATATATGACAGCAGCTTGGAACAGGAAGTCAAAACAAACAACGCAGAGCAAGGATTGCACAACGCCTTCTAATCCACACTAGCCAGAACCCAACCTACACTCTAAAAATGTATATAAGCATTACAAAAAGAGTTAAGCCACCAAGAACTACAAATGAACAATCCGTTAGCTAAATCAGCCCTAAACTTAGCAAACAAGGCAAAAGAATATACAAAATGTTACAATTTAAAGTCAAATTCTTCCTAAGTAACAACGGAGTAGATTACTTAGAAATCATAGCCAAAAGAATATTATAAAACAAATAGTAACCTACCAAAACCCTCAAAAACGATGCAAATTCAAAACCAATGCACCAAATATTTGTATTTAAAATAATAAATATAACATTTTATTACATCAGTAAAAAATTAATTTAAATTACAATGTTAATGAAGATAGAATGAAATGATATCTAAATTATTTTTAAAAAATGTAACTGTTATCAACAAAGAAAGTTAAAAACAAAGCCAATCCGTCACATCACATGAAATAATGACAACAAAGAAACAAACCAATTCAACATAACAATCTCCAACCCAAAATAAAAGAAAAAAGAAAACTTACCATTTGGTAGCTGCACATCTTTCTCTGTATCCATGTACAAAAATAGAAATCCACCGAAAAAGGGAAACATATTGTCCAAAAAGCCCCCAAAAATGCATTAATAAAACAAATCCAATAGAAATCCATCAAAGCAATCCAAAGTATCTAGGAATCATAAAAATCTGTAAAAGTTTTTGGGAAAAATGAAAAGCTCCAGGAAACACAAAACAAGGAAATCAAAGTAAAAAGCATTGGTTTATTAAACCCCAAAAAGGATTACCTTAAAAAACACTGTAAGCTCCCGATACCCATAGGACACACTTGTAAATTAAATGAAAAACCCACCTGTAAAACACATTACATTTCTAAACATACATATACATAACAGTTAACCATCAAAATATAACTAAAGTAATACAAATCAACATAACATAGTGATACATTACTAAAATAGTGAATGAAAAGCCAGAATAATAAACTAGTAAAAAAGTAACACTAATACATTGAAATATACAAAACCCTCTCAAACAGCACTATAACCAATTTGTAGACCTCTCCATACCCCCCTTAAAACACTTAAAAAATAGAAGGTGGTTGTGAAAAAACACTTGATGCTAAATAAAACTTAACAAATGAATATCTCCCCATAGAAATGAATCGGGAAGATTGCAAAAATGTAAATACACATAAAAAAATATTAAGCATGGAAAACAAGTAAAAAAATGTTGTGATAAAATGTCAATAAATTGTAAAGTATACAGTAAATAATACTATATATATATATACATTTATTTAATATACACAGAAAAATATTTTCTGCTACATACAAATAAAAGTTAAAAAAGTCATACAAAATCTTAACTTAAATAATCACACTCCAACGTAAATCATTTAAAAAAAAAATGGTTAGACACTGGGAAAGGTGTTGGGCACTAAAGGGGTGACATTTACTATTCACACTCCAATCTAAACCAATTTAAGGAGGCGTTGGATTCTAAAGGGGGTGGCATTTACTATTCCCATTAAACTCTAAAGCAATTTCAGGAAGTCGTTGGATGCTAAAACATTGACATTTACTATTTCCACTCCAATCTAAACCAATTTGAGGACAGGGTTGGACACTAAAGGTTTGATATGTACTATTCCCAATGCAATCTACACCAATTTGGGAAAGATATTGGACACTAAAAGGGTCCCTGGGCCAGCTCTACCCTGCTGCCCGCTCTGCAAGGCAGGTCCTTGGAACTCCCTACAGGTTCATAATCGTCCCCTAACCTAAATATAGCATTCTTCCTTTGCGGACTCCTCCATTGATTTGTTTCTGCTTAACCCATTTTCTCCCCCTTAATCTCTGTGCTTCCTTTGCAGGCTAATTTAACTCTTTCTTTCCGCTTAACACATTTTCTTGACCCCAAATCGTATTCTTCCTTTGCAAGCTTCTTTAACTATTTTTGTCCTTTTAACTTGTTTTTACTTTTTCAGGCTCCTTAACTATTTTCTCCTTTTCAACTCACTGTTTTCCACTCTCAACCTTGCTTCATTGTTCTTTCAGGCTAACTTCTTATTCCTGCTTTTTCCATCCCAGCTGTTTCTTCATGCTCCCTCTCCCTCCTGCTTTCTGCCTCCCACCGGCCCCACCTAGTGCCCCATCCCCCTCTGGGGAAACCTACTTAATAGAGGCTGCAGCATGGCTGTGCTGCTGGTGCCCCGTAGGCATGCCAAAGGCAAGCCTGTCTGTCCCCTTCCAAACCTGGACTGTGCCAACACCCCGCCCAGTGCCCTGATACCTGTCCCCCAACCCATCCACAGATACACCAGCGATGAAAACCTAGCTCACACTGCAATCACACATGTCCTTGATCAACAGCAGGATCTTTCTCCTGCCACCACTGCCCCTTCAATTGCAACACTCTTTGCCCATTACCTCAACAACTGGACAACTAGACTGCCTGCTGATGAATCCCCGATCCCTCCACATTCAAGGCATCGAGATCTGGGACACCATCACATCCCTCATGCCAGATATCGTCTTCCTCACTGAAACATGGTTCAAGCTGTCATCAGCACCCGACATTGCCACTGCAAACACCCAATGGATACAAGATAATTTACTGGGACCGCATTAACAAACTTGGAGTTGGAATAGCCATCATTCACAAAGAGTACCTTAACTGCATAGCCGCTGCCCACAGCAGCACCCCTATCAAGGAACACCTCAACTTTGAAATCAACATCGATGGCAAGACAATAATCAGATTGACCATCACCTACAGTCCCCCAGGGCCCCACCCTGCCGTGTGTGAGGCCATCCTTGACTTCATCACCCCCCTGCCCATTACCTCAAAAGACTCTTCCTCAGGGACCTCAACTTTAACCTGGACGACGCCAACAACACCAACACAACCAACCTCCTTGAGAGCATGGCCATCCTTGGCCTTTCTCAACAAGTCCCAGACCCCACACACATTGCCGGAAACAAACTAGACCCCATATTCTCAGCCAGCGACAAAATCAGGTACAGCACACCTCAGAAATCACCTGGTCTGACCACTCAATCAACAACTTCTACATCAAAACCACCCCCAGCATCCTTACCACACCTTTCAGCACTCCCTACAGGAGCTGGAGCAATGTGACCAAAAACCTCTGGACAACACCCTCAGCGCCTCACCCCCAGACACCACCACCAACCTCGAGGAGGCCAATGAAAACATCAGTGCATGGATCACTAAAAGTGCCAATAGAGTTGCACTCATCAAACCCATCAAAGCAGGAAGATCCTGCAAACACTACAGCTGTTTCACCCCATAACTCAAATCCTACACTACAAGCATAGCTCCCCGATGGAGCTAATTTCAGCCTAGCCCTCAACAAGTACCACCAGCACCTCAAAAATGCCAAGAAAAGCACCCTTTTCACCCGCCTTTAAGCCAACTCAAACCACAGCAATTAACTATTCTGCACCATAAAAGAATTCTCCAATCCCATAGCGACAGAGAACATTATCACCTCCTCGCAGGATCTCTGCTATACCCTCGTAGACTTCTCCTACAGCAAAATCACCATCATCTACCACCACTTTGACCCCCAACCTCCTGTAACCGAATCTAACAAATTCCTCAACCTCACTGACTCCAAGCAAAATACAGAAAACACATGGGAACCACTCTTGGTACAGACAACCACTCCCATTATGAACACCATCCACTCAGAAGCACCCAGAGATCCCTACCCCCCACATGTTCAACCTGGGAAACAACACTATCTGTAAGGAAATCACCACAATCACCAATGCTTCCATCACATTGACCTCCTTTCCAGAAGGGTGGCAACACGTGGAAATAAATCTTCTCATGAAAAAACCCGCAGCAGACTCTAAAGAACTCAACAACTACCAACCTAACTCCCTGTTCCCATTCCCAGCTAAAGGTATGGAGAAAGCAATACATCTCCAACTCACCACTCACCTAGAAAACAGCAACCTCCTGGATCCCTCCCAACCAAGTTTCTGCTCAAATCACAGCACCAAATCTGCCCTGATCGTGGCCACCACTAATGGCATCAGGACTCTCTAGACAGGAGAGAAATTGCCTCTTTAATTATTCTCAATCTCTGCAGCCTTCGACTCCATGTCCCACTACACCCTGCTACATGTACTCCAACATACGGGGATCTCAGGGAAGGCTCTCAAATGGACTGCATCCTTCTTCTCTGTAAGAACCCAGTGTATCCACCTCCCACCCTACACCTCAGGCCTAAAAACCGTAATCTGTGGTGTCCCGCAAAGGATTCTACAGTATGAATATCATCTACTATGCGGACAATACCCAGCTCATGCTCTCCCTATCCTCAGACTCCAGTAACACCAGATCTAACTTCCACAGATGCATGACCAGTGTCGCAAGCTTAATGCAGAACAGATGCCTCAAACTCAACACATACAAAACAGGGATACTCATCTTTGGAAGCAACACTTCCCCATGTGATGACCCCTAGTGCCAACAGAACTTGGTCCTTTACCCACATGCACAGAGCATGCAAGGAGCCTCTGTATTATACATGAAATCAAGCTCACGATGAAGAAACATAAATGCTGTCTCATCCTCCTGCTTCCTTAACCTGTGCATGCTCAGGAAAGTCTTCAAGAGGGTCTTCAAGAGGCTCCCCACCAGCACAAGACGCACCGTCACCCAGGTCCTAATCACCATCCAACTGGACAACGTCAATGCCCTCTTTGTGGGGATCACCTCACAACTGCTAAACAGACTCCAGACCATTCGGAACACTGCAGGAAGGCTCATCCTTGACCTCCCAAGAGGAACCCACGTCACCGCCACCTCAAGCCACTGCATTGGTTCCCCGTCAGCAAATGGTGGCAGTTCAAACTGTTCACCCATGCCTACAACGCCCTACACAAGGGACCAGCATATCTCAATCACAGGGTGAACTTCCACCAACCCGCCTGACAACTACGCTCCGCATCAATCTCCCTGGCCCACATGCACTGCATTGGCAGGAGCGGCTGTTGTACCTTCTTGCACCTGGAAGCTAAATCCTGGAACAGCCACCCCCTCCACCTATACACATCCCACACCCTGCAGTAATACAGGAAAGGCCTAAGACCTAAGTAGCAGCGCCCCCTTCCCCCCCAGTATCTGGATACCCTCACGGGTGATAAGCAGGGCTTTGCAAGTCCTGTTTGATTGATTGGGTGACATTGACTATTTCCACTCCAATCTAAACTAATTTAAGGGAGGTGTTGAACATTAAAGGGGTAATATTTACTATTCCCACTGCAATCTAAACATTTTAGGGAAGTCAATTGACATTAAAGCGGTGACATTTACTATTTCCACACCAATCAAAACCAATTTGAAGATGGCATTGGACCCTAAAGGGGTGAAATTTACTATTCCCAATCCCATCTAAACAAACTTGAGGAAAATGTTGGATACTGAGGAGACATTTAATATTCCCTCTCTAATCTAAAACAGTTTGGGGAAGGTGTTAGACACTAAAGGGTTACATTTACAATATCCACTTCAAAATATAACATTTTATACAAGATACTACAAATTAAACATTTAAAATATACAATCGACACTCCACAATCACACACATTTTATTATTATAAAATAAAAGAAACATTTCTACAAGCAAACTAACCAAAACAGCAAACATATATATATATACATATTTAAATGTTAAAATATATATTAAAAAATATTACTAAAATTAAATATGTTTTTCAAAATATATACTACTACTCATAATGTTTATACCATATAATGACAGATTAAACCATAATCCAAAATTAACAAACATATTTAAACAAAGTTTATAATTAAGAAAATGAAAAAATATTTTTAAAATAACATTAATACAACATATTCAAAATATAAACATTTAACATAAAAATATTTCTAAATATTTAACTTTATTAAAAGCTTGGTTATATATTTTTATACTGTTTTTATTTTTTATTTTATTTAAAATCATTAATATACATTTTCATCAATATAAAAGTAAAACATATTAAAAATATTAAAATAACAAAATAAATAACCAAATTCCAAATTATTAATTCCCATATCTGTAAAATTATTAACTTTCATTTTTTTTTAAATATATATATTTTTTAATCTCCCCAATCTTATCCTCTAAAAACCCAATATCCCTAATAAACATATTGAACAATTATTTCTATACGTTAATAGAACTAAAAATACAAATTTCAACAAAAAAAATATTACTAAAAACATAAATAAATAAAAATAATAACCATCTAAATCAAACACACTACAATAAATTATATACTAATCATATACTAATTAACACTTACAAATAATATTACATACAGCAATAATTTCTACATTATAATTGATTACAGCAATATTAAAAATAACACTAAAAATGATATTTTTTTATATATTCGATATTCCTGTCGACGATATTTTTTATATCCCCATATTCTTTTTGGTTATATATCTCTTTATTAGATAAAGCTCAATACATCATAACACAACTTAAAGAATGTCACACATGTATAGATTGTCACACCAGCAATTACATTTGACAGATTAATGTGCTTTGCGTTCTTTCTCACATTTTCCTATCATTCTATATCTCGCTGCCCCACCCCCCAACCCTAGTTTGCTTACAATTCTCTATATTCCTGCCATGGACCCCATATTTTGTCCCATTTCTTAGGGCATCCTCTTGATTGATATATTGCCTTCTCCGCACTTACGCACCAGATCCTGTCTACTTCCGTCTCTTAATTTTGGCATACAATTGGATCCCCATAATATTGCTATATTTGTTTTGGCCACCACTGCTGCTATTTTGAGCAATATTAAAGTATATTTAGTCCATTTGTCTTCACCAATCACACATAAGAGCAGCCAACGGGCTCCACCGAGACCTCAAAGTTCGTGACTCATGACATTATGCTTGTTACATCCCTCCAAAAGGCAGAACCCTTCCACAATCCCAGAGTATATGGGAAAAGGAACCAATCTCCCCACATCCCCTCACACATTATCTGGAGGCCCCCAGACATATGTGCTGTATCTGTGTTCTGGATACATACGACCTATGTATGATGCGCAGCTGTATAAGACGAAATCGGGCTCTTATCGCAACCTCTCTAGGGCTCTGTACCGCATCTTCCCAGTCATTGTCTTCAAGGAGTCCCACATCCCTTTCCCACATTCCCCTTAAAGAGTCCATAGGATAGGGTGAGTTGTATAGAATTTGCCTATAAGTCAGTGAGGTTGCCTTACTTCTCATGGGATTGACTAGCAACCGGCCTTCCAGTGGTGAGTGCTCCAGGACCGTAGCCCCTTCTCTGATGTTTCGGCGCAAAGCGTGTCCTAGTTTGAGATATTTTTATCTTTCTGACCTTGCCAGGTCAAATTTGGCTTGCAGAGATTCAAACTTTATTTGTGCTTGTCCTCTTCAAATGTCTCCTAACATTTTTATCCCCAGCAGTTCCCATTGTTTGAAACCAGACAACGCCCCTACCTCTTCGAGCATATCGCTGTACCACAGAGGCATCCTTCCTATCAATTATCCCTCCCATCCTAGGTGTATAGTGATTTCTCTCCAGGCCCATATCGCCGATTGTGTGTGTGAAGGAAGCTGTCTCTCTCCCCCTTTGTGATAGATTGCAGCTAAATACCCTCTCCGTCCCATTGCCCAATGGTCTCCTCTAAGAGCCGGCTCATTGCCATCTGTGAACACCCAATCATTTAGCACAGCCAATTGTGAAGACCAATAATATTTCCTAAAATCTGGAACAGCCAATCCTCCCTCATAGACACCTCTTTGTAGTTATCCTAGAGCAATTGTTGCGCAGATATCCCCATATTCTTAACCAATATTTTTTTATCACTATATTTTTCCTGATATTTTGTCCACATACCCAAAAAGAAATATTTCTGCACTCTCAGATTTACACCTAAAAGCATGTGTAGATTTAGCTCTTTTTGGAATTCATCCACATTCCCAAAAATATGCATGGAAAGCTTCAGGATTTAAGATTCAGGGTTTCATGCATGTTATAGGGAAAGTTATGTGACATTCTCAGAAGAATCCTTTTCCTAGCCTGCAGAATTATCTGTATCGGAGAATTCCACACAGAGGAATTGGATTTCCTATGCAAACGCCCATTTTCTTTCTCTCTGTATGGGAAATATGTTTCCTTGTTGAGAATGCCCTTCCCATATGACTGCATAAATCTTGGGGTGATAAATACCCCTTCCAAAACGGGAGTAAAAAACAAAAAACAGTTATTTCAAAGGTGGAAAAGAGGAGGAGGGAAATGTGTGAATGCCGGCGGCAAACAGCTATGTTTGTGGTCATTCACATGCTTCCAAGGCTAAACACAACTTGCAATAGCAACTTTCCCACCCCATGAGTGTGGTCTGTGGGTGCAGGGAACTCTGCATTTGTGAGTGAGATCTCCGTACACATAAATGGGCTTACGTTTGCCAGAAATCCTTTTTTAAGTTCCTGGCAGCTGTAAAACAGGTAAATATATTCATAACCTACATTTACAACCAAATTTACCTCTGCCAAATGGAACCCAAAAAGTGCAACAAAGAGCATCAATGTGGTTCATGGAAATCTAGTGCTTCTAGGATTGTTGCACAGTAAGTAAAACAGCAGCATTTCTGTATGGAACTATCTACTGCTAAAGATCTGGACTAAGCCCACTCTATTATTATTCAGGAAATCTATTCCATTGCCAGCTGAACTAAAACAGATACCATGACTCCCTTGTTCTCTATATTATGTGACCATTATCTTTCCAGTTAATATGTTTGCTTAGCGTTATTACTGTTCGCTGTAATGCAATTTTTCTTTCTAGTATCATATATGTGAAGCACCCTAGCACCCTCCATGGTGCAAGTGGAATATTGCATTCGCAATCAAGCCCTTAGTCTCTTTTATGGAAGTTGAAAATCTCAATCGGGACAAAACTGCAGTCTGACAAGGGCTTAAGGAGGCTGGATACCCTTCCCACAAAGAGCCACTGAACAGGATTTGCTTCTGCAGGAAAGAATATAGCAGGAGCTAACGTGAGATCATCCCGACCAGTGATGCCCCTTGGGCAGATCAGCGAGCAGGTAGGACCCAGTCTCCTCTCGATTCTCTGAGAACTTTTTGTCAGAAAATTATTTAACTCCCAAGTTTTGGATTTGGGTTATCTGGTCACCACTTTCACGGGTCCAAGATTGGAAAGGCACCACTTGGAGGGTCAGGACTCACTCGGTCCAGGTTTGGGTTCAAGATGATTGTAGACTTTTATGTCCCTGAGGCTCTGATCAAAAGACCAGCCAACTATCCCTTGGAGTCACTTTTGTAGCCATGGGTATAAGGAGGAAAGCAGGACTGAAGCAGCATGGTAGTTCTCTGAGGGCCCATGGCAGTCTTCAGGCAGCGGGGCGTTTGTCTTGGTGCTGCCGGGCAGTCCTCTGAAGTGCATAGCGGGCCACAGTGATGTGCTTTTTTTTGGTTATTGTTTGTTCCTTATCTATTGCATTTGTGCAATATTACGTACCTATCCCTTCTTCCATTTGTTGTAGGGGATATAGAATGACTTTCAGTCGTAGCCTGTATAGATATAAAACATTGTATTTCATCATCACTCTTTCTGTTAATTGTTAATTGATACTGCCTGTTGAACTATGCTTTTTAAGGGGCATACCTGTTTGTATTTGTTGTTCCACGGTTTTCTTTTCCTTTCAAGTGCAAGTTATGGCCGTGTGTCTTAGCCTGTATTAACGTAAGGGATAGGTACGTAATATTGCACAAATGCAATAGATAAGGAACAAACAATAACCAAAAAAAAGCACAACATCACAAAATGTTTTTTATTGTTCACACAGGTACATTGTCCTACGTGTAAAACATATCGCCATGATGAAGACCTTCATATGATAAATTGAGGTCAAGTACAGAAGGTCGAAACGCGTTGGCACTCTTCGAAATCACTTTTTCATGAGGCTCAGAGGACATAAGGATTTAATAAATATCTAAGACAGTTTGTGTGTGGAACCCATACCTAATTTGTATACAAAAGAAAAAGAAAATCAAGATTGTCCCTGACCCCTAGTAGACCTTTAGTGAAGCTGTAGCAGAGAAGCCAATTAGGAACGGTTCCAGCAAAATAGAAAGAAGCTGTAGGACAAATTCAGTTTACACTAAAGAATATGTAAATATGCTTTTTTGATGTGAATAAGAATGTATATTGCTGTTTCCTTTTAATGTTTTGTATTGTATATGTACAAATACTGTAATATCAAGTTATGTAGGTAATATAATCTATATGGTTATTTTCAAAAGATGTTTGGTTTAATGAACCTTCGAAAAAACAAAAACATAAGAAATGATTTAAATGCCCTTAGTAAATAAAAATAACTAACGTGGCAAAAGTAATAGTTTGATTTATGGTCTCAGGGGTACTTCATGCTTACATATTTATGTTGATTCTTTCCCCTGTAGTCCTTAACAGAATCACTCCCCTTTTTTTAGAACTCACATTTCTAAAAGTGGCATTTATAGATTTGTGACTTAAAATCCGACTTCACGATTAAAGAGGAGGGTTTTAAATTACAATTCTTTAGACACCAAACATGACATTTCTACATGCTCCCAAACAAAAGTAATCAATTATTACATGTAATAGCGTAACCCAATGTTATCCTATAGGAGTGGTAGCCCGCACAGTGGTAAAAATGCAAATTACATGTCTAACATTTTAGGTACAATGTACACTGACCTATGGGCTATTTAGGGCCTACCCTAAGGGTGACTTATATGTATTAAAAATTGAGTTGTAGACTTGGTAATAGGTTTATTTTGCCAAAGTCGAATTAGCAGTTCAACACTGCACACATGCTGTTCTTGCAAGCCTGAGACATGTTTTATAGGGTTACTTAAGTGTGTGGCACAATAAGCGTGACAGGCCTAGTCGCATTTAGTTTACTGGCCATGTGTATATGGTCTGCCTCTTTACTAGGAACTTATAAGCAAATTAAATATGCCCATCAGATGTAAGTCAATTGTAACAAGTTTTTGTGGGTGAGCACAAGCACTGTAGCAATTTTATTAGCGGTAAAGTGCACAAAGTCATAGGGCCAATAAAAACAAATGCAGCAAAACAGAAAATGAGAAGTCAAAAAGTTTGGGGGTAAACCATCCTAAGGCTGACAGCTCTAACATCTCTATATTTGACAAACATGGTTTTTAAAACTAAAAACGAATTATTTTTGGGAATACTAAATATCAATAGTCAAACGGCATATACCTACAGATTCAGAGTAAAAAAAGAGCCTTTAACCACTTGGATGCTAAGCATCAGCTGGCACTTCAATGTAATTTCCATTGAAGTCAATGGAAACTCCATGACGAGTTACCCTTGTCATTAGCACTGAAGGGGTTAACATAAACCTAGTTGTTCCCTAATAACCTAAATCACAGGCACTTGAAAACGTGAAATTATTTTATTTTGTATTATTTTTAGGTTCAGTTTATCCTGATGATGGTAGTATATGGGTCCTTTGCTCAAAAGCATAGACTTTGTTCATGGGGTGATGACCTCATATAAATGAGTAAAAGTGCATTGTGACTTTCAACAGTTAATTATATTTTGAGAACAAACTGGGAGGACTGGGAGGCATCACTTGCGTCTCTGGTCTTTTAACCACAGTTAATATTTTTGACATCAAGGACCAGTTAGACGTTTACACTTGAGCTCATTGTTTGGTTGTATGCCATTTTTTGGCTCGTTAAATATTAGTGTTTGGAAATATGGGGTGCATGTATTTCAGAGTTTTTTGTAAATGCTTCATTTGACTTTGTAACAACAAAGAAAATATTTCAATATTGTTTGTTATTAAAAATTAAAAATGTGTTTGGATTAAAAATTCTGTAAAAGCAAAAGCTTCATACTTAATAGCTATTGTAACTGAATTTCTTCAAGAAATTATGTAAACTATAGATAGCTGTGATGCCTTTGGGTCACCATGCACTCTATAAATCCCTTTAAAATAGCATAACATAACATAAAAATATGTAACATAACATAAAGATTTTGGACAAAGTTTTCACATGAAGGTGATATAGGTCTGTTCAAGGGTTCATAAGTTATGTGAACTAATGTCCCTTGCTGTATCATATGGACAATCACCTTGCGTATTAAGAGGCTCATTACAATATCTGACACTGACTCAGAATCGTAGTGTGGTAAATAAATAATTAATTACCGGTACTATTTTTCAGTATAATCAATAAAACAGGTAGCTCAATAAATAAGAGTCAGGATTCGAGGTATCTTGAGTCGACAGGCTTTAATCAGGCATAAAGGACAGGAACAGGACAGCCTGCACGGGAATAGAATGAAGGCAGCTGCCGGGGGCAGGAAATCGGGGCTTGGGCAGCAAATTGGCTAATTGGCAACTTTTAATATGGGTGCACAGTATATATACTTAAACAAATACATTACATTCAATACAGTAGGCGTAGCAGTAGGCGTGACTCGTAGCAGTCGCGAAAGATAAGGGCAAAATGATGTAACAAGAAGGCGTGTACAGGGCGTGTACATAGACATGTGATGTAAACGTAACAGAAGTGTCATAAACGGGGCGGAAACATGGAGGGGGCTACCTGAGCAGCTGGGACCTCTAACCTAGTGGTGCGCGCAAATGGGCAATGACGTGTTACCAGGGAGAACTGGGGGCTATGACTTCTGCGCTAGAAGAGGAGACTAAAGTCTGGAGTGTCAGAGCGACATGTACCCAAGGCATATCTAGTATCTGGTGTTTAGAGTACATGTTGATAGAATCCAAAAGTTATCAGGGCAAAGGCTAATAGACATTAGGACTGATGCGTGCATAATTCTACATGTATTATGTGTGCGAGGAATATTCTATGAATATTAATACAGTATTTCTCTTACAAGGAGACAGAAAGGCTAGACCATGACGGAAACTATTGATGCGATTCAGTAGCTTAGGAATGCAGAGAAGGAGGGCTGGACTGATAACTAGAATCATAACATACTCTTGGCAGACTGGGAGGCAGAGCCAGGCCGGGCCGGGCACTGCGAGGCATGAAGTAAGCTAAGGGTCAGGGATGCAGGTGGGGGCTGTATCGCTCCTCGGAGAGGGTTCAGGAGACAGGAGCTGAATCTGAGTCCGGGCCCTTTTGAGGCCTAGAAACGGGGACAATTCAATGAATTAACGTGCACACTGTGAAATGTGGCAACGTAGGTTTACATAGGCCTAATATTCGTTGTTTTCATGATGACTGGAAACTGGCATACTAGAGATGGACACAACTGTAATTGCGTCTTTAATCGATCAGAGGGGAATACATGCATATCGATCATGCACATATAGCATAAGATGGGGAACACGTAGGCATATACAACATGGCAAAATTTACTTTTCCACATTCCCTCCTTGTGCCCTACGTTTCCATCAGGAAACATCTATATTCATGATACCATCTATCACTTCATATAGCATCATTTGCTCGTCTCGAATTGTCTTGGAACGGGATTTAGGACTAGGAATACAAGAGGTAGCACACAAGCCGCAAATCGCAGGGCCACATTGTATACAGAGGCAGCAACTGAATATGATCATTACTGCAATACCTAGGAATGACAATACTTTTCATCCCCAGGCAGATATAATACTCCAGAGCCAACCGGACCATGTCCAGGTGCCTGGATTCTGGTGTAACTGATGGGCAATTTTATGAAGTCTGGTTATAGCTGAATAAACAGACGGCGCGTTATTAGGAATGAAAATGCAGCAACTAGATCCGATGACTCTACATGCTCCTCCTCTATCGGCCAGTATGACGTCAAGAACGAGACGATTTTGGAGCACGACAAATCTCATAGCAGATTGCTCTTCGGTTAAGTTACCTAGAGCGGAAGTAGTCTCATTCACTACTGCTTCAAGGGTTCTGGTTAACCTACGTATTAGCTTACTATTCTGGATAGGTCCTATAAAGAAGAAGAAACCTTTATTGAAGTCTTGATATTGTTCTAGAGTAGTTTCAGTTTGATCGACAATTGGGGACTCGATCTCCCTTCTATGTCTGACGTGTACTAGATGTGTGTTTCTGTGATAATCAGATGGGGCTAGGAAAACTGGTGGCAGTAGGAAGGCAATATAACATGTTCCATCCCAATCGAGGGGCAGACGAACATATGCGGTCTGACCACAAACAAAATAAGAATGACGTGAGGCTTTGAAAATAGATTTCCCACTGTCACTATACTCGACAGTAGTAGTACAATCACTATGTCCCACATGTGCGGAACCATTCTTTCTGACACATAATTCGCCTTTGACTGGTAGTACTGAAATGGCAGGTAAATCTGGAGTAGTATCAGACTGAACATTCAGGACCATGAAATTCGAAGAATAATTACCTAAATCATATACTTCATTTTCTAGATCTAACCCTGTTCTATGGGAGAGACCTTGCTTGTCTGGGAAACATGTTCTATTTAAAAGGGACATATCATTGGAGGATGACGTTAACGTGGACCATGCTCCACACGAACCATTATGTGAAAACGGATAAGGAAAGAGTGGCAGAACTCCCTTCGGTGTCTGGAAAGGGGGGAGTCGACCACACACCCAACAATTAGTGGCATTGCTGGTCTGGTGTGAATAGTGTAACATTCTGATAAATGTATTATTTCGCATAGCAAGACGATAGGATAGCTCGTGAGGAGGCAGATCACTAAACGTGTGCTCTACTGTAGCATTAGAAAACATTTTTACATGTGAAATTGGAAAACATAAATGTAAAGCATAACTTGTGCAGGTAACCATAAGACTCAAAAATAATAAAAAACTTAGAACGATAATACATCGTATAGAGTTTTGACTAACTCTCTCACTGTGGGGGTCTATCTCATACATGTCAGAAACCTGTCTAACCGTTTCACCCGAGAGGGACTTAGACAATTAAACTGGCTGACTTATTTTACTAGACCTGAGTTTTAATTTATACTCCTGTTGCGGAGTTTTCTCTAACAGAGGAACTTTGAGTTCAGAGTCTGTTTTTAGGCAGTCTTTAGGAATAGAACAGTCCTTTGCAAAAGTCTTTTCACGAACTCCATGGAATTTCTTTATATGGGTCAGGTGGACCCACCCCTTCCGGCCCTCGAGTTTAACGGCGGTCCTTGTTGTTAGTAAAACGAGGCGGGGCTCCTTCCAGCGGGGCTCCAGCGGACTTGAACGATCAAAATTCCGCACCAACACCAGGTCGCCTGGAATGACTTCATGCGGTTTCACCTCGGTGTTGTCTGGAAATGCGGCGGCAACCTGTGAACGACAAGAGTGTAGGGCAGACATCAAGGAAGCTAGGTAATCTGTCAGCATATTACTGGAAACATCGGTAATACTGCGGGGTCTAGGTGTACCCCACATGTTTGGGGGGCGGCCGAATACGACCTCATACGGGGACAGACCTGATCTGGAATGTGCAACCATCCTCATATAAAATAAAGCAACTGGCAGGGCAACTAGCCAGTCTACACCTTTTTCTCTACAAATTTTAGCAATGCGGATTTTCAGAGTCTGATTATGTCTCTCTACGAGACCGGCTGCTTCAGGATGGCGCACACAATGGAACTTCCACTGGTACCCTAACAGAAGGGAAACATGTTTCATGAGCTCAGATGAGAATGGCTGGCCGTTATCTGAATACACGACCCTAGGGAGTCCATAGCGGGGAAAGAATTCACGAACCAACTGCCTGGCAGTGGTCGCGGCTGTGTAATCTGGAACTGGATATGCTTCTGTCCACCTGGACAAAGCGCATACAACTACGAGAACATACTTAAAACCTCGACATCGCTCCATCTGAATATAATCCATCTGGAGGACTTCAAAAGGGTGGTCAGGAGGTTGGAATCCACCTTGTTCCACCGGGACACTTTTACCTGGATTGTACTGACAACATATCATACAGGTCCGGACTTTCTACTTGGCTGCAGCTCGTAAATGCTTGTTGAACCAAAGGTTCTGAATACTGTCTAACATAGCTTTCTCTCCTAGGTGTGCTGGACTGTGTGCGGTATTAATAATGACTTGAACCATAGAGTCGGGGAGAAACCGTGTGGCTTTTCCCTTCGTCAACCACCCTTGATCTGTCTGGACCCCTCCTTGTTCGGACCATTTCTTGATTTCTTCGGGAGTAGCATGTAACTGTATGTCTATGACATCTTGTGTAGGGTCCTTAACTGTCATACAAGTAGTCGGATCTGGAGTGAGTGTCTGTGTCGTGTTAACTGGAATGTCTGGAGTCTGAGCTGTAAGCTTGGCTGTTCGATCTGCTAGATCGTTACCTTGGGAAATGATGTCAGTAACTTTCGTATGTGCCTTGCACTTCATGATAGCGATAGCTGTCGGTAAATGTATTGCATCTAACAGAGCTTGGATGAGGAGACCATGCTGAATCTTGGTTCCATGAGAAGTCATGAAACCTCTCTCCTGCCAGAGCACTCCAAAGTCATGTACGACTCCGAATGCGTAACGTGAATCTGTATATATGTTTACTTTCAGGTTCTTGGCACGTATGCAGGCTTGGGTCAGAGCGACTAGCTCTGCTGCTTGAGCAGACAGGGTGTCAATACGATGTGTTTCTATAACTTCGGTTTCAGTAGTCACTGCATACGCGGCTACTAGTTCTCCTGTACTTGTTCTCATACATGAACCATCCACATAAAGTGTCAGGTCGGGGTTAGGTAATGCAATGTCTGTCAGGTCTTGTCGTGGCTTTGTCATAATGTTAACAACTTCCACACAGTCATGTGTGGCAGGATTTGAAGTAACTGACGGTAACAGTGTAGCAGGATTTAGAATGTTGCAGCGTCTGATTTCTATGTGTGGCTGGAACAGTGTCAGTTCATAACCTGTTAAACGTGCAATTGTCAAGTGCTGAGTCTGTGTTCGGTTTAAAAGAACTTCCACGGAATGTGGAACTTGTACTGTCAGGGAGTGTCCTAATACTATGGAATCACTTTGTCTGATTGCTAGAGCTGTGGCTGCAACTGACTTGAGGCACGCAGGCAGAGCCTGGGCTACTGGATCTAATGTGCTCGAGAAATAAGCACAGGGCTTGTACTGTCATGCTTGATCTTGTGTGAGAACAGATAATGCAGTACCATCACGTTCTGTGACAAAAAGTGTAAAAGGCTTACTGTAGTTCGGTGTAGCTAGAACAGGCGCTTGGCATAAGGCTTTCTTTAATTCATTAAAAACAAGTGTATGTTCCTGGGTCCAAGGGAGGACAGTCGATACGGCTGCCTCCTGTGTCGTTAACTGTATCAGTGGCTTGGCTAGAAATGCATACTGAGGAATCCATTGTCTGCAATAAGAAGTGAGGCCAATAAAAGCTCGTACCTCCTTCTGTGTCTTGGGCTGTGGAAGACTCGCTATTAACTGGATACGGTCTGGTGTCAACTGTCTCTTAAGTGCTTGACTATAAATACTAGGACTTTCTGTGAAACCTTGAGGAGCTCGTGTGAATTTATAGCTCCTTCCATTTAAACAAAAACCGAAAAGGTACTGGCTGTCTGGATGAATGGGGACACTGAAAAATGCGTTCTTGAGATCGATAACTGTGAAAAATGTAGCTTCGGAATCAATGGCTGTCAATAGGGAAGAAATATCTGGGACTACTGGGTACTGGGGTATGACACATTTATTAAGCTCTCGAAGGTCAATCACTAATCGATATACTGGAGGTGCATTTGGATCAGTACGTTTCAGGACCGGAATAATAGGAGAATTACATACATTGGAGTCAGTTTCTACAACCACTCCTTGAGTAATAAGCTCGTCAATAATTTTGGATAAGGCTGCTACAGCCTCAGGTGGCAATCTGTACTGTCTGATTCGTGGCAAAACTATACCTTGTTTGAGAGTCACACGATGGGGTGTGATGTGCATACAGCCTACATCAGTTGGACCTTGCGCCCATAAATGCTGTGGTACATTTAAAAATCTTGGATCAAAATCACGTAATACATAGTGACCTTTAAAGTCACGTAAAAACAATCGAACTCCTTCTGGGGAGCAGCATATTACTGCACCTAATTCTTTTAACGTTTTAATGCCTAACAAATTTTCTGGACATGATTTCGTAAGTAACAAATCAGTAGTTCAGGACAATGGACCAACTTCTAGGGAAACTGGCTTCGAAATTTCGTTCACAATCGGCTTTCCTGAAAATCCAAGGGAAACATTTTTAGAGCCTGAGAGCGGAGCCCCTGGAACCTCGTCATGACTGATAGTAGTCCTACTTGCCCCTGTATTAATCAGAAACTTTCTGTCTTTCCCCAATACTTGACTGTGTACATAGGGACCCTCTTGATCTACAGGTATCTCGATGAGAGGCAAGCCTACCTCCCTCTCTAGGCTGTTTCATGAATATGGCTGATACTCTGGATACTCTGACTGAGCATACTGGTACATTTGCTGTGTAACATGCTGTGTTGCAGCGATAGGCTGCGATGCTGGAACTGTCTGTTGTGCATTCTGGGGTGACTGAGAAGTCTGTGAAACTTGTTCTTGTCTAGGCGGACGTGGTCTTTCTTTAGTCTTACCAGTAGCTATGTTGTGTTTCAGAACTGCACACTCGTTTATAAAATGACCTGGCTGTTTACAATAATTGCAAGTCCCTTTAACGGGAGCTGCAGGATGACTGGCTTGATTCGGACCCCTCTTCTGACTGTCTTGGGGAACAGATTGTGCAACTAATACTTTCATTTTCGTATCTTTCATACGTCTCCTTTCGTGTTCTTGCTCTTCCCTGATTCTGTTCTGGTGATACTGGAGCATCTGGAGCATTTGTGACGGGGTATTAGCTTGCCAGGTACTTTCGACTTTCAAAACTCGATTTTTAACTTGTGGACTTGAATTCTCGACTAGTTTAGTAACAAAAAGATGAGGGTACGATTCACTACTTGTCTTCAAACCACTATTAATAATAAAACATTTTTCAAATCTAGAATAAAAATCACTAGTGTCTTCATCCTGTTTCTGTTTACAAGCTGAGATTGCATCCCAATCTTCCTTTTTCGTGGTTAATAACCTTGGCAATACCTGGATCAATAACTCGGGCAATTCTTTAACTTTACCCCCAAGACCGGTACCTGGTACTCGTGAAGTATCTTCAGCTTCTAGAGCTGTCCAATCTATCTTTTTCTCTCCCACCTCCCATTCTTTTTCCTTGAGTTTTTCATATACCCCTGCGGGCAACAGGACCTTTAACATTTTAATAATATCAGGATATGTGTATTCTCCCATACGGAGCATGTCTTTTAATTCTCGATGGAACCCTGCTGGATCTTTGTCGTGACAGGGAATTAACTTTTTCATCTCTAAGAGTTCCATCTTTGTGATAGGGGTGTAAACAAATACTCGTTCTAGATCACCACCCGTTGTCCTAACTGGGTGTACTTCTCGTAACGGATGCTGTCTATCTATGTAAAATGATTTAATTTCTGGAGGTGAGACATGAACAAAATGCGGATTCAAAAACGTTCGATATTTGTGGCGCTGTTCTAGAATGATACTAATTAAATCAGTACCTAGACCTCTCCATCTATACTGGAGTAACTCGTTCAGAACATCATGTAACGGACCTGGATCAGAATGCTGTCCCTCATACAGTGTAATGAGGTGCTGGATCATATACATACCCACCAGTCGCTGCTCGGCTGGGGGCAGTTTCAGAAACATTTGTGCCACTATTTCGTCTGGAAAAGTGGTAGAATCAGTAGTCCATCGGACTGCTGATCGGGCTAGTTCTTGTTCATGCATGGTACTAAGTTCACTGTAACCGATTCGTGATTTCAGAATGTGATCGGTAGCTTGAAATACTTGCTCAAGAGAACCTTGTTCTGGTGCTGGAGGAGGAAAAACTTTCTTGTGTTCTAGGCGTGAATGTCGGTCGGGAAGTCTAGTTCTACCTACATACGCTATTCTGGAGGGATTCTCGTCGTCTACCTCTTCAGTAGAAGAGTTGTCTTCTTTCTCGTTTACTCGTGCTGCTTCTCGTTTCTCGTGTATCTTTATTATTTCCCTACGGATTTTCTTGTACATACTCTCTATACAGTTCTGTGTCTTGTGTCTTCCCTCGGCTATATGGTCACTCCACCTGGTCAGGACCTTCATTTCTTCCGGATCTTTATCCGGATAATCTTGTTCCCTTATTAAACAATTAATTAAAAACTTTAAAAGCATGAGTTGAATCTCGACTTTTCTTTGAGCCATGCATCGCCAATACTTCCAGGATCTACTCCTGTACGGATGAAACGATATATTCTGTCTAGATATCCTTTCATATTCGGTAGGGTGTCCAAATATTCGGTCACCCGTCTTACACGCAATGAATACAGGACCATATCATCATCGCCTGGGACTGGATCATAACGGCATTCGGTAAGGGCTCGCTTGATATCTGCGACTGACTGATGTTTGGGCGAACGCTGTAACGCTCGGGCATGTAGCTCGAGTAATGTCACACGTCTGTGTTGAGGCGGGGTTCCAGGAGGACTTCCCCCCGTGGCCCGTAGACTAGAATCGTCAACGGGTATTGTACGTGCTGGTAGAGTGACTGATGTAGCGGGTACATGTACTGTAGGCTGGACCGGGGGTGCCGTAACAGGTGCTGTAACCGGTGCCCCGGTGGCTGGAGGAACAGGAATTACATTATTTACGGGAGCTGGCGGAACAGGATTTGCATATTCTGGGACTGTGTCGTCCAAATAGGACGAAAGAAAAATATCAGCTGCGGTCGGTTTGTGACGTAGCTTAATCGGAACTAATGGCGGCGGAAAATTACATGGTGCTTCCGGGGTTGCTTTCGGCAAGCCCTCGGCAAGAAGAGGATACATACCCTTAATAAGGGCATTTCTCTGTCTGTCTGACTGTTCGGCTTTAACTCGTTCACCGACTTCAATTAAATCCTTTTCTTGGGCTCTTTCTGGGGATTCCCTACTTAATTCTGTCTTTCTGATTTCTTTTTCTGTTCTTCTGTGAGATTCTTTGCGCCATAACTCGATGGCATCTTTCTGGGACTGTCTGGATTTCTTTTTCCATAATGCTTCTTCTACTCGCATGATGCACTCGGCATCCCACGTACCTGATACAGGCCATCTATATTTCTCTTCTAATTCCTTGGTGTACTCCACCCATAAGTCTAGATATAATATGGCACTTAAGCCATGCTTATGATACATAAAATGACCTGGACAGTCCCTAGGCGGGACAGGAACTGCTTCCTCTAGCAGACCTTTTCTAGTTCTTAACTGACGTAACCTCGAGAATAGAGGCATAGTTTAGACTGGAGTCTGGACACAATACCATACACGATAAACACAATAATAACTGAAAAACAAATCACTCATGCCACGACATTGAAAACACATGAAATAACATTTAAAATAACAGTTCGGACAGAATATTACCTGGTATACTGAGAATAGAACACATGAATTTCTCGAAAACAGAACTTGCTAGAATGACTAGATGCACTGCTAAAACAGTACGAAACTTACCGGTCCCATAAAGAGACACGTCAGGACCCGCGTCCACCTAGGTGAACACTTCGTGTTGGATCTGCGTACCCAAACCCACGGACCAGAGACAAATTAATTGACCCTGTCTAGATACTACCCCAGCAACGGTACTCACCGGGCAGCAAGAACGGAAGGCCTCGGACTGGACTGGACTGCTACGACGACGGACTACGAACTTCGGACTTCAGTTACAGGTGGGCCTCCGGATACCTCGGACCTTGGACTCTCGGCTTGGGCTCTGGTCGGGACTCGCCGCGTTCCTCACTGCCTCGTCTGGATGCTGGACCGCAACCTCCGTCTCCTCCGTGGGCCTGAGGGATACTTGAAGCAGAAATATCTGCACGTGCACGGTATGGTTCCGTCACGGCTGCAGAGGATCAGGGGGCCTGCGTGGCTTCTCCGGCGCGTGGGGAAAGGGCAAGTCCCTATTCGGGCGCCATTATGTGGTAAATA
Organism: Lissotriton helveticus; assembly: GCF_964261635.1. Taxonomy (NCBI): domain Eukaryota; kingdom Metazoa; phylum Chordata; class Amphibia; order Caudata; family Salamandridae; genus Lissotriton; species Lissotriton helveticus. The sequence continues at coordinate 1,541,611,956 of NC_136067.1, read as the reverse complement.
AATAATTAATTACCGGTACTATTTTTCAGTATAATCAATAAAACAGGTAGCTCAATAAATAAGAGTCAGGATTCGAGGTATCTTGAGTCGACAGGCTTTAATCAGGCATAAAGGACAGGAACAGGACAGCCTGCACGGGAATAGAATGAAGGCAGCTGCCGGGGGCAGGAAATCGGGGCTTGGGCAGCAAATTGGCTAATTGGCAACTTTTAATATGGGTGCACAGTATATATACTTAAACAAATACATTACATTCAATACAGTAGGCGTAGCAGTAGGCGTGACTCGTAGCAGTCGCGAAAGATAAGAGCAAAATGATGTAACAAGAAGGCGTGTACAGGGCGTGTACATAGACATGTGATGTAAACGTAACAGAAGTGTCATAAACGGGGCGGAAACATGGAGGGGGCTACCTGAGCAGCTGGGACCTCTAACCTAGTGGTGCGCGCAAATGGGCAATGACGTGTTACCAGGGAGAACTGGGGGCTATGACTTCTGCGCTAGAAGAGGAGACTAAAGTCTAGAGTGTCAGAGCGACATGTACCCAAGGCATATCTAGTATCTGGTGTTTAGAGTACATGTTGATAGAATCCAAAAGTTATCAGGGCAAAGGCTAATAGACATTAGGACTGATGCGTGCATAATTCTACATGTATTATGTGTGCGAGGAATATTCTATGAATATTAATACAGTATTTCTCTTACAAGGAGACAGAAAGGCTAGACCATGACGGAAACTATTGATGCGATTCAGTAGCTTAGGAATGCAGAGAAGGAGGGCTGGACTGATAACTAGAATCATAACATACTCTTGGCAGACTGGGAGGCAGAGCCAGGCCGGGCCGGGCACTGCGAGGCATGAAGTAAGCTAAGGGTCAGGGATGCAGGTGGGGGCTGTATCGCTCCTCGGAGAGGGTTCAGGAGACAGGAGCTGAATCTGAGTCCGGGCCCTTTTGAGGCCTAGAAACGGGGACAATTCAATGAATTAACATGCACACTGTGAAATGTGGCAACGTAGGTTTACATAGGCCTAATATTCGTTGTTTTCATGATGACTGGAAACTGGCATACTAGAGATGGACACAACTGTAATTGCGTCTTTAATCGATCAGAGGGGAATACATGCATATCGATCATGCACATATAGCATAAGATGGGGAACACGTAGGCACATACAACATGGCAAAATTTACTTTTCCACAGTAGGACTGACTGGACAAAGTTTTCACATGAAGGTGATATAGGTCTGTTCAAGGGTTCATAAGTTATGTGAACTAATGTCCCTTGCTGTATCATATGGACAATCACCTTGCGTATTAAGAGGCTCATTACAATATCTGACACTGACTCAGAATCGTAGGACTGACTGACTGGCGGTCGGCAGTTCCGCGTGCCACATTATGATGCTACCGAACACTGTTCGATCAGATTCCCATTGTTTTGCTATGGGAGTTCATATTCCGCCTGACGACCGGCCGTAACACAGGCTCCTATGGTGAAATGGGGTGTGTGTGTAAAACCCTGCACCCTGTCGCGGGCACCTCACAGTGCCTGCCACACAGTGCTGGGTTCCCTTAGGTACCCCCTCAGCTCCCAACCAAAGGCTGCAGGCTGAAGGGGGCCCTGCCCGAGGCCCCAAAGTCACTTTCCGACAGCCTTTTTGTGTCGGACAGACCGGCGCGGAAAGGCTGTTGGAAATCGACATCATAATCCCAAGGATGGAAACGCTGTCTATAGGGGTGTACGATGCAGTTCCAACCGACACAAATACAAGGGGTGTACGATGCAGTTCCAACCGACACAAATACACCAAGAGCCGGTCTGAACCGATTCGGAATGACCGTGCGGTTTACCTTCTGACCGCAAACATCATAATAGGTTGGGTGGATTGTAAACTGACTGAGTCATTCGTAAAGACTATGACACGGTCTAGGAGTATCCAACTGTCGGGAGGAGGCTTTCCGCCTGACATTGTAATCAGCCCCTAAGTGTCTCATATAAGCTAGTACGGCAGAGTGTTCTGTCTCCTGTACCATGAGGGTGTCAGTGCATAAAGGCCAGGTCTATTTTGGTGCATTTGTTTCAGTAATTAGGCATCCCTAAACTTCAAGTACCACTCACAGTGCAGGAACGTCCTCTTTGTTCTCGTTGATGTTTCTTGCTGCCTGGACATCTTATCAAGCTGTCATTAAAGAGGTCTGATTCCAGAATCTCCCCGCATCTCTGTTTGAATTATTTACAGTGACTTTCAGTGAATGGTTGTTACAATTCCCACAGCTCGCAGTTACTGCTGAAGGTGCCATGCACCCTACTGCTTCATGTGCCTTCACCAGCTGATGCCCACTCAACTTCAATGCACCAGGAAGAGGTTAAATACCCTCCTTCATTTAGGCTTTATCCCAAATGTGACTTACTGGTGAACATTACAGGAAGTTAAAGGGCCTGATTGACAAAAGTACATTTACATTGGTAGGTGTACTCACAAGTAAATCTACTCCTACACCTATGTGTAACTTTCACTTTTTTGCTATTCATCATTTTCATGTGGAGATGTACACCAAGGGGTAGACATATATATATCTCCAATGAGTGGTGGAGACCTTTATGATTGCATTTAGGACGGTAAAGTTACTACAAGTTTCTTTGCAACCATCTTTTATATTCCATCTGTATGGCAGAGATCTCAACAGCAGAGATGCAGAACTCCACCACGGGGATGGAAATCCCTGCCAATTAGGAGGAGATCTCCAAAAGGAATCAGACTAGATAAATACGATAACCTGACACCCATTCATTTAAAGACACATACGTACCAGGCCTGGGTGAAATTACCATTATGCAGGCATACTATTGTGAATTTGGCATGATGCCTATTATGCAAACTTCATTAATGACACTACTATGCCACATGGTGAGTTTACAGCAGGAGCATGGAAACAATCCAAACAAAATGCTAGATGGCCACAGCACTTCTGTTTTTTGCATTTCTTGCGCGCAATGTGTCCTGATATCCAAAATAGATCCAAAGATGTATTTTGCCCTATAACATAGTTCTAAAAGCCAGTTTTACATTTTACATGCAATCTTGTGGAATATTTACATAATGTTGCCCATGCAAAAGCAAATTATGTACATTTCACACAACTCTAATAAATACTGGCAACACAGGCTCCGTGGGGCATATTATCAACAACTAGCGATATTTATCGCAAAACAAGCTTAGCGACATTTTTTTTATCGGCGCGCATCGCTGGATTTTATCGCAGAGATAACGTGGTATTAGCAACGTTTATCTCCAAAGCAATAAAATATCCGGCGATAGTGGCGAAATGCGTGAATATCGCTGGAAATTCAGCGATATTCAGGCATTATTGCTAACAGGGACTTAACCTGAATATCCACCAACCATTGGATATACAGGCTAAGAATTGCTCTGGACAGGAGTTAGGATTTGGCGAAATTCGCGCTTAGCGCGAATATTTTAATTGCTACGCCTGGCGATTGCGATGTTAGCAACTGCTTTCAGTCGCTAACAGGTTGGGTACGCCCACTTTGCATGTCATTAGCGATAAATATAGCTGACATGCAAAGCGGGCCCCAAAGCGCTAATAGAGTGATGAAATTATCGCCGCTTTGCGGCCGAAAACGGCCGCAAAAGCGGCGATAATTTCATTTTGCCTGCCTTGGTAATATCCCCCCTGTGTTGCCCCCATCTCCCCTTTGGCTACGTGACCCTGGATCCAACAGAAACCACATTCAAACAGGATTCAGACAACAACACTCAAGAAGAAGAGGAATTTCACTGAAGAGGAGACAGTGTTTGTAGTTAATTGTGGTCAAACACGACAAACAACTACGCAGTCTGCTTTCATTCCCTATCGATGGACAACAGAAAGTATCCTTGTGGCAGGAGGTTACTGATGTAAGATATTTTTATAGGTTCATATTTTTGTGCATTATTAATAATTAGCCAAAGGTTAACACTCGATTTTACATGTATACACTGCTATAGTACTGTTGCCTTTAAAATTTTTTGTATGATCTTTAGAAATGTGTTCTTCTAATGTATATTAATTATGCCACAGTTTAGATGCAAACACCATCTTGTTCAAGCTGTAACCCATCTCTGACACTTATCTTGCTCACCCCTGCCCACCTTCTCTCCTGATAAACTGTGTAGCACACAGTCAAGCTGAAATCTAATTGTTTATTTCCACTGTTATGGTTAGTTTGCTGTTGAACCTTCTCATATTCTGCTACACATTATTGTTTATGTATGAAGTTTTCTTCTAGTATACCCAGGTGATATTAGTATTGGTGATGCTGACTAATTATTCATGTAATGGGTTAGTGCTTAGGTGTTAAGTCAATGTGACGTTTGTTTTAATTTGCTTTGATTTTCTGATGTAATGGTAAATTTTCTTACACTACAGTGAGTCTGTGATTTCTGTAATTTCATATGTAAAAATAATGTATAAATACCCCTTGATTTCTGGGGTGAACATTTCCTGATGATCGAGAGGCTGCTAGGGAAGTTGTCCATTTTGCCTTATTTTACTTTATCATTTGGGACTGGACTTAGAATAATTTCAGATTTTTGCATTCTCCTTATAATTCAGCAATTTAAGAGCCTTTTTTACACTGACTCTGTACTGCTTTATTTCTAAATTCTGTATTAAAACCCTTTAACTTTCCTTTGATCTAGAACTCAATTATTGAGTGAGCCTATTTAATCCATTACAAATAATTAACTAATTGTATTTCTGATTCTTATGCTTTGGGAGGTGCCGTAATGCGTGGACACATTGCCTCATGACATTGAGGTTTAACCTGACTCCGATCCAGTGAATTGTGGGAAATGTGTTTGAGGTAAATGTTGGGGTATCCAGATTTTGGAGTACACCATTTTGCTCCAACACAGATCTTGTCAATGCATTGGGGGGAGGCATACCCTGAGGTGGAGCAAAAAAGAAATGGCATGATGAGAGGTGTGTGAAAGAGAAGTTCTCCAAGAATCTGGTAGCAAAATCTATTCTGGGAGATACACTTGGATCCCACCCCTCTCTCTCAATCACCCTCAAAGAGTCTGTCATCTCCACAATGCACCTTAACCTTCTATATGGGATGTATGACGTTACAACGCATACTTTTACCACGCATACCTTTACAACGCGGTATTTACAACGAATACCGTTACAACGCATATCGCTTAGAGGTGCTGGATAGTGGTAAGTATAATTTTCTATTCCAACTCCAGTCCCCGTGGACACTAGGGAAGGTGTTGGATAGAAAATTAAACTTATTACTTACCCTAGAGCGCCCCCCAGCGCAATGCGTTGTAATGGTATGCGTGGTATTACCTGCGTTGTAATGGTAGTGCGTTGTAAAAATTTCGTTGTAAACGTTGCATACCTTCTATATGACCTGCCTGTTGAAAACAACCCTCACTTTTGGTCAGTTAATAATGGACCCCCCTTTATCTGTAAGAGTTATCCTACAGTAACTCACACAACTCTGTCTTTCCCCCAACATAACATTGTTATGGCATTACATACATATGTTACAAGCACACTCATCCCATTTAAATATGATACTTTGAAAAGATTGGGAAACGCTTGAATTGGCTGCTGCGCATAATAGTAGTAAGGTATTCTGGGGAACAGTAAATAGGTTTTTATCGTCGAGATGCCCCTTCAGACCATCTTCTGAGCAGCAATATCTCTTGACAGAGAGTGCGAGGATGCATTGCAACAGTTCCTTGTTCACCAGAACCCTCCGCAAGTCACTGTACAGGCGGTTGAAGCTGCTATTCGCGCTAGTGCCAGCTGTAAGGCACAGGGTCCGGATGGGATCCCCATGGATCTATTTACATGTAATCTAGATCTATGGGGACCCTTACTTGCGAACCTATTCAACAACTTCCTATGTAATAAGATCCCTGAGTCCTGGTCTCTTTCCGTGATTGTGCCAATCTATATATATAAAAACGAATGTATGTCTGTCTGTCTGTCTGTCTGTTTGTCCTTTGTGCATTACTACACCATTCATCCGATCGACATGAAACTGGGAAGTTGTTGAGTACACTCCCGCGAAGGTTTCTGGCATGATTTGTTTTTTAAATATTGCCCCCCCAGGGCCCTCGTAATCTTTCGAATACTGATGTACGCACAAGACGGAAAAACAAAAAATCGTGTATCCGCAAGCACTCGAATAAATAACTAGAATTAAAACAGCATTCATCCGATCGCCAGGAAACTTTGGGAAGTTGTTGAGTACACTCCTGCAAAGGTTTCTGGCACAATTTTTAAAAAATATCACCCTTCAGGGCCCTCATAATCTTTCGAATACTGATGTTCCCACCAGACCGAAAAACAAAAAATCATGTATCCACAAGAACTCGAATAAATAAATAGAATAAAAACACCATTCATCCGATCGCCATGAAACTTTGGGAAGTTGTTGAGTACACTCCTGCAAAGGTTTCTGGCATAATTCTTTTTTTTAAATATCGGCCCCGCAGGGCCCTCATAATCTTTTGAATACTGATGTACGCACCAGAAGGTAAAACAAAAAATCGTGTATCCACAAGCACTCGAATAAATAAATAGAATTAAAACGACACTTTGAAATATTTTCCATATTAAAATGAATACGTTTCAATAAAAATTACACAATGTAAATTGAATGTTATCATAACGAGTTTCCTTGAATTTCCTTTCTTCGGAGATCACAGCAACGCGCGACGGGTAAGCTAGTGCTAAATAAAGGTGACAGGCCAATTTCTTTGGTTGATAGCTCCATCAAGATATTGGGGAGGGTTATTTTCAACCATTTGCAGTCATGGGTTACTGTCAATAAAATACTACCCCCTTGCCAATGATGTTTCGGTCCAGGGCTAGGTAGAGTGGAGTAGTGTTTGCTATTACATCTGATAGTGAATAAATATACTATCTCCAGGTGCTGCCCACTGTACCTGGCCTTCATGGATTTGTCAACCGCCTTTGATTGCGCAAACAGAAATAGACTTTGGTTGAGGGAACTACCATGGTTGCTCTATTCTAAAGACTGAGATTATATACAGAGCCAGGCAAGGAAAAAGGGGGACCTTACAATCGATAACCTGGATAGAATCTTCCCAGACTTCTCGCAGAGGTGCAAAAGTGAAGGTTTACATTTTAGGAGGTGAAGAAAAACATTAAGATAATTGCAAATATCCTACAGTAGGCTAATTTTCGGTTTGTTTGAGGGTTGTGCCGCAGAAGGGTACACAATTCTTCCAGACTCTGGAGGAAGTTTGTAATTGGCTGGACTAACGCCCTTGGATTCAATGAGTCAGCACTCACACAATGGTTACCCTTCCTGAACCAGATCACAACAAAAGCCCCGTACCCGCAGCAGGGTGGCCCCCTACAGTACAGAGGCCTGCAGGGAACATCCGAGTGTGGTGGCCGCAGTGGCCTCAATGAGCAGCAAAGAAGTGAGCCCCGCTAAAATGAGAGATGGTGATGAAACTTGGTACTCTGACTTAGATCTTGGGACCAGCACCTCAGGGGGCTCGAGCACTGACCTTCCCACAGGGACTCCTGGAACCTGGGATGAAATAATTTGACCCTGAGTCCTTGTTGGTGCCCATGTTTAACCCTGAAAGTATTATCCCCATGGGTGATATTAGGGAGTATACATCAATCAAATTTGCCTCCTTGCTCACCCTAATCTTTTCCCTTTGAGCAGGAAGTTGGATGGGGAAGCCACTAGAGGGGAGCATGCTCTAGCCATGACCACAAACTTAATATGGCATGTGAGTTCTCCTGCGAGCATTTGTGTGTTCCGGTCGCTTGTTTGAATGGGGATGTTTCTACCTGATTGTCCTGGTGAGTGGGAGTTGAGATGATAGTTTTTCATTAGATACTAGGGGAAACATGACTCACTCTTCACCAATAATATGGGGAAGGTCCACAACTGAGTGGTGAAATCACAGGGAGGACCTCAGCGAAGGCAGGTGAGACTTTGGAGCAGTAGTAGATAGAACAATGGCTACCCCCTTAAATTACAAAATACTCTCTTCCAATGGGACTGCTACTGCTGTAGTCCCAGATAGACATCCAAGCCCATGGTAAGGCTGCCCGCCAGATTATGACTTTAAACCAGGACGGGAGGGCGGTACTGCGGCTGTCTCAAGGTGGTGGCTGTGTTAGGCTCATAGAAGAGCCTTAACAGCAGACCTTCTCTGTGAAAGTGCCTGCAGCACGTTCCTGCATGGTGTGACATACACCATGTCATGCATGCCACACCGTGCAGGAACGAGGATGCAATTCCCAGGAGGTACAACATGTGACCCTCCTGAATGCACCCCCAGGCCCACATTCGGCGGGGGGCCTGTTAAAGCCCCCTTACCTGCATCTTTGCCAACCTTTTCATCAAATTGGCCATGAATATGCAAGCCAGAATATACTAAGTGGTGCAGCATTGGCACCACCAGATTATTCAGGCCCCTTTCCGCTTCACCACCACTGTGTGATCCAGAATTCTGACGGACGCAGTGGTCCTGTGGTGACCCCTCCACCACCATCATAATATGGCAGACGGAGCCTCCATGGTGGTCAGACCTCCGTACTCGTAATGAGGCCCAAACTGTTTTCAAATTTGAATAGGAGGGGAATCCTCGTAGCATTGCTATAGGTGACACATTTAACAGCCAAGGAGGGAACTGCTTTACAGAGACGCTGGAGAGGACAGGCCTATTACACCACATACTCAGCTTATTCCAGGGGGTTATTAATTAGGATCGGGCAGGTGTCTCCTTTCAACATACAGGTGACCTGATAGACCCGGAAGGTAGATATGTAGTAGTAACTGGTCACATGGAAGGGCGAGATATAGCCCAGATTAATATCTATGCTCCAAATGTAGACCAAGGAAAGTTCCTAACTACTTCCTTCCTAGCCCCATATATGATCCACTCTGTCATCTTAGGGGGAGATTTTAACTGTCTAGCAGACACAAGGGTTGATCGCTCACATCCCACACTTAGAAACTCTCCGGTACCAAGGACTGCCAGGATTTTTGCAGACTGGCAGTCTAAATGGGGATTAGTAGATACATGATGCCAACTGCAACTACAGGCAAGAGACAACTCCTTTTTCTTGAGCGACACTACCTCTATATACGGCTAGATACATTCATCTGCACCCCTGACATACATGCTTTGGTTCATGAGGTGGAATATCTTGCACGCACGATATCAAACCAGATCCTATTATTGCTACACCTGAAATGGGGGCGCCCCTGTCCATGCATACCAACTTGGAAACTTAAACCTGAGTCACCGGAGGACCCATTGTATCGTGAAGCAATTGGGGAACACATTAGGCAATATTTTGAAGTTAACACTGGAACAGGCTCTTCCCCACTGGTAGAATGGGATGTCTTTAAGGCAGCGGTCAGGGGGAAATTCATTGCAGAGACAATAGGAATCAGGGGCACACCAATGCGGGAGGTCATGGAGTCAAACGGAACAAGACTGAGAAAGGTAGAAAAGTGTAGATCGAGTTGCCCAGACCTACAGCAAGCCTTACTAGATGCTAAGGAGAGAGTTGCAGTCAAAGTGTAGAGGCTCAGATGTTTTGACTATAAAATCTATATGACATGGGTGCATGCGGAGCAGGACAAGACTGGAACTCTACTGACCTAGCTTGCAAACCCGGCTAAGAGGGGCTCGGCCATAGGAAAGATTAAGACCGGGGAGGACCAAATGTTCTACAGGCAATAACAGATTGTTGGACTTGGCCCTTTTGGCAGGTTCACCCCGAAACTTTTTGCGTTCTCCTAGCCTGTTTCTGTAGCCTGGTGATGGTGATTTTAGGCCTCTGCGCACTTTTTCACTGTGGTTCAGTGTAAAGTGCGTGCGCTCTCTGTGTATGTGTGGTGAGAGTCGCCTGCCCTCCCATAGGAATGCATGGGGATATGTGTGTCCATGGTAGTTCCTGATATGTGAGGAGTGCAGGGGCGAGTTTGGTATGTGCGAACTCGTGAGGATAAATGCGACGCAATGGCGTGGGCAGATTGGTTGTGGCTGGTGGAGAAGTGCCACTTTTAGAAGTTAGCATTTCTGTGTGCAGTGTGATGTGAATTGCCTGTTTGACTTGTGAGTGACAGGGGCTGGCTGGTGTGCTTGGCTCCAGGAGCCAGGGTGAATCTTCCCGGTGGTGAATAGGGAGATCTGCATGTAGATGGGAGGGAGGAGTTGCACCTGGGACCTGAATAGGGCTGTGCCTTCCCTCCACAATGCTGGCTCCACCCCCTGTGGTGCGTTTGAAGTCCCTAGGCTGTCCAGTGAAAGGGGCTGAGCAAAACAAAGTGCTCAGGAGCTCCCCTGAACCAGTTGTAACTGGTTCTCCCATTGCCTGCACCTTTTAGACAAAAGAGGTATAACTTGTGGTATAAAAGAAGGGGCTGTGACCCCATGAATTTGTTCTTGTCTTGCTACTAGAATCTACCAGGGGCATGCTGCTGCTGGGGCCCATGGGAAGGCTTGCCTCCCCGGGCCCTTCCCTGCCCCTCGATGCCTTGAGGATTTTCCTTGCTGGGAACTGTTTCGCCCTCCCTGATGCCCAGGACTTCTTCGACCCATTGCTCTGTGTTTTGCTTTAACCAAAGCTTGCTACAGCCTCCCTGAGCTTTGTTTGAGGACTGGGCGCACTTTTGATTTGGTGCCCTGAGCTGCCGCCCGGGCTGAGGGACTCCCTCTCGTAGGGATTCCCCCGTCCTCTTCTGCCTTGCGAGTGCCCACCCCGCTGGTTTGGCTATTTGTGGGGCGCAGGTGCCCACTCTGCGTCTTGGCATGCTATTTGAGTTTATGCACGGGTGCCCACCCTGCGACTTTGCCTAGTGAAGCGGGTGCCCACCACGCTGTTTATTTATAGACCGAGGGAGCCTACCCCTCAATTGCCGCCACCGAAGGAATCACCGGTCCGCGGCCCGCCTGACTGTGGGCGGGGCCGCCAGACAGAAGTGACGAGTGCGGCCGGAAGTGCGGGCGGGAGAAGAAAGTCCCGGATCCTCGCAGGCTCTGTCTACAAGTCTAGGTCCTGAGACAGGGGACCGGGTGAAAACTGGTGCAGAGAGAAGGCGGGCTCTGGTAAGGAGAGAGTGCCCTGCAAGCGCCGCCGCCTATTTCCTGCAGAGGGGGTGAGGCACACTGCCGGTGCCTGCCCTCCCTGCCGCATCCAGAAGAGAAGCAGCACCAGGTGAAGAGGTGCCCCTGCCAGGAAAGAGCAGCCGGTGAGTAGAGGCGGCTAGGGGGGGCTCCGTGTGCGCAATAGGTGGTGCCTGATCGAGGCACCGTGTCCTGTCTGCATTCTGTGCGGGCCCGTCTTGCAGTGGGCCGCTCCAACGGGGGTGATGTATGTAAGTCACCCTTAGAGCCTAGAGGGCTCCAATGGTTCTGTATGTGCTTCGAGGGCCCCCGTTGGGGTCCCAAGGCCCCGTGGGCCCATGCCGCCCCTGATGGGCATTATTCTCCAGCTGCCCCACTTTGGCAGGGGTCAGCTGCAACGAGGGGCATGATTGTTTCCGGACCCAGTGCGCTCCATGGGGGCAGAGTATTTTCAGAGCCAGACATGAGTCCCTTGCTCACTTTGCCACTGGATTCAAGCTAGCCTGGCTGATGACGGCTGTAATGCCAGAAACCGGTCACAGGATGCTTGTTTCCGGTCCAGGGAAGACATGGCTTTGGCAGTTCGGGCTGGACTGTTACCATGAGGCACAGGGTCAGACTGATTTGCATATGGCCATGTCGGAACTGGGGTGGCGGAGTGAGCTAAAGAATGGTGATGGATTAAACCCAGATAAGTTGACTGGGGGTTAGTGTTTGATTTGCTCAAACGCTCCGTCCATCATCCCCTTTTGTATCGGATTACTATTGAGAACAGGGCGCTGCTCAGATACCAATACTCAGGTTATATGGTATTTCTGGATACACTGTCTGCAAAAGACACAAACGCAGATCCCGAGTGGTTAGAGGCGGGAGCGATGAAAGTGGGGGATTTGTTTCACATTAATGAGCTTCTTCCACTTGAGGACCTCCCACAGGGGCACTTCTCACTCCACAAGGCAGTGGTCGAAGCCATCCGGAAACACTGAAAAAGGAGTCTGTCTAAATCTCAGCCCTACAGAGCCTGCCAGTACAATCGTCAGGCACCATTAAAGCTGTCACATGTTTATGTAGGGCTATAAGGGGAGACATGATTCGATCCCTAGACACGTTGAAGGCATGCTAGGAGGAGGATCTGGTGACTGCCATTCCTGATGCAGATTGGGCACCCATCCTACAGCACATACCGAAGGTTTCAAGAAATATCCATTTTAAACTGATGAATCACTATATCCTCTGTAGGGCATACCTTACCCCTGGGCATAACAACAGATGCTGCTGCCTGCTTTCTTTTCAAAATTCCTAAACATGAATCGGCTAGAGGAGCCATCAGGAAATGACACTGGTTGGCAGTTAGTCAATGATGTAGGTTTAAGGCTGTCTGTCTGGCTTATAAATTATTGCATGGACTGGGGCCAGTCAACTTCAAGGAGAAACTCAAATGGTACATCCCAGTGAGGACACTTCGCTCAGGCTCTGCCATGACTCCGACTGTCCCCTCATTTAGGAGGACCAACAGGGGTGGGAAGAGCTTTTTCAGGACCACAGCTGTGCTCTGGAACATCCTTCCACTCACAATAAAACTACTCCCTCTTTACTTGCTTTCAGAAAGTCCTTAAATACCTGGCTTTTCTTGCAGGATTAGAAGGCACCTGGTCATCTGCCTTACTCACTTCTGACATCTGCTGTAGCATTTCTCTAGCGCCAGGACGTCCAAGGGTATAAATTGAGCTATATAAATTATATTCATTCATTCATTCATTCATATTTCCGCATAGTAGACACTGCTTGTCCATTTTGGGGGATAGTAGGTGTAGAGCTCAAACATATGCTGTGGGACTGCCCCCAGCTGCTTGAGTACTGGAGGGAAGCGGTAGCGGTAGTGGTGAATTGTGTAGGAGAGTAGGGTCTGCTTCCTATGGTCACCCCGACTTTTTGCTGTGATTTTCTGGTTTTTCGTCTTTAGTGTGGCTGTGGGCCTGCTAATCAGACCCACAGCCTAGCTGTTCTCTCTCTAAATTGATACCATGTACTTTAGGTACATACCTGATTGGGTATTGGGTCACTTTTGTGAGCCTCGGTATAGTGTACCATAGGTACCCAGGGCTAGGTGCATCCAAGGCCTACCAGGGGTTGAAGCATGTATTATCCCACCCCTGGCTGGCCATCCAAACTGACACCACAGGCTGATCACTCAGCTTGGGTAAGGTGGTGTAATCACCCCGTAATTAGATATAGTATACCTATATCTACCTTTACATATAGACACATATACACCTATAAGTCACTCCTATGGTAGGCCTCGACAATCCTGGAGACAGAGTGCTTGGTTTTATGTGAGAGGGTGTCCTAGCATGAGCTGAGCCCCTCTGCAGCTTTTGAAACCATCTCCTTATAGCTGTTCTATGATATAGCCATACCATATACTCTTAAGTGCATTATAATCCTCGCGGTTAATGCTAACTTTGGTTTGGCTTCATCAAAACATGTCGTGTATGGTGTCAAACACTTGGAATACTACCCCCGCCAATTCTTGCAGTGGGGATAGCTTTCCTCCCTTCTAGAGGGAAAAAACATGTATGTTACTGCTTTACCCGGTTAAAGTTAAACAGAGCCCCAGCATCACAAAATGGACGCTGTTGCCACAGACACAAGTCTGACCTCCTGCTGCTGGACGAAACTCTAGCAGGCGAGGCCTGGACAATAGGTCACTCCGACCCACATCCACAGCAAAGCTGAGACCCATGGCAGACACGAGAGAGGTGGGACCGGACACCCTGGACATCCTGTATTTTGCTAAGAGCTCAACTACCAAGGTACCCTCGCAGTTGTGCATTGGAGTACAAGTAGCCCCAGACCCAAGCGCCATTTGCACCGAAGCTCAGCCCTCCACACTTCACGAGTGCTGCGTGGGGCCCATCTTGCATTTCAGCTCAACGCATCTTTCCAGTTGCTAGCCTACTGGCTAGTGAGCCCCCTGAAGACAAACCTTTGAAACCAAACTGTTTTCCTGGTTTCTCCAGGCTTGCTCCAGCTTCCCTGCAAAGGAGAAGCTCCCCAAATCTTGCTGGTCTGACCCGAAGCCCATCTTCACTTCCTGCGTGGATTGCATTTGCCAAGGCTTGTTGGGTCCAGTCTGGATATCGACACCGCAGTCAACTAGATCCTTCGTGGGACAGCTTGAATCCAGCTTCTGGTTGTCATCGACACCTCCTGGTCCTCGTGGCTGCTGAGACAAGCTTCACCTCTTCACCTGAGATCATCGCGACATCGCCTAGTTCCTTCCTGGCACCTTCCTAGTCACTGGCTAGTGACCCAGACTCTGTCCCCTCTGCGTTCAGGTTCTTAAGTTCCTCAATCCCCCATTGGATCCACCGGGACACTCTTCCTCTGGCCGCCTGCAGCACTTCTTTGCAGATCTCCATTGAAAGCATCGACGAAACCCGACATCAAAAGGCACCTATGCACCCGGCTTCCCTGGGTGAGGTAACACGAGTACTCCGGTGCTCCCATGGGTCTTGACTCTCGAAGTGTCCTAGTCTAAAGGGGTTTTGTCGTAGTCCATCCGGAAGTGCCCTTAAACAGTAACGTTGTAACTTCTTCATTCTCCATTATAAGTCAATGGTAACTCGCGACTGTGTTTAGACACTGCATGCGTCTCCTGTTGGTCTCCTACTTCCTAACCTTAGGTTGTTCAGTGTAGCCCCAGCGATTCCCTAGGCCCTAGGCCTACTCACTGTTTATGTAGTGGTCCTTATACCACTTACTTAGTATATGGTTTGTGAGGCCCCTAAGGCATAACTGTATTTGTGCAACTTATTGTATGCTAATTGAGTAACTTGTGATGTACTTCGATGGTGCAAGGTGCCCACTAGAATAGTGGACATCATATGCCAGGCTAACTTCTCACATTGGTGTGCAGCGGATGGGATAAGAGCTTGCTGTTGTTTTACCATATAATCTTGAGATATCATTTGAAAGATCACATTAAGGTGCCTGTAGGTACATATACATCAAGTTCTTATAATACTTTAAGTTCTACTGAACTTAGCAGTGCCAGGTGGAAGGGCTTAGGACGCCCTGACTACAGCTCTTAGAGAGGTTCTAGTAGGAAACCATTTAGTGTAGGTAGGTGCACACACCACACCTCACTAGAAAATGTCCTTGGAAGCAGGCCCTAGTGGACCTCTTCAAGAAGACACCCAGAGGGTGCCCTCTAAGTATGACTCATTTACTTTTAATGAACTTAGAAGCCTGTGTGCAGTCAGAAGATTGAGGTAAGGACAGAGTCCAACCTTTAACCACCTGGTGGATTTCTTAGTGGCTCCTGATGTAGAGAATGCATCAGACCCAGGGAACCAAGGTAGTGGAGAGGGGGGCCATCCATCAACAGAGGAAATTCCAACTGGAGACGATCCATTGGTCTCTGATGAGGATGATGACCAGGATGCAGTAGATGAACCTGACCTGGGCAACACAGGACTATCTGGAGGTGGAGAGGGCCATGGAGGGCCCCCTCCTAACCTTCTAAGTAGGCCTAACCGTAGGGACAGAAGGAACAGATCACTGTCCAGTGGTTCTGGTCATTCTGATTCCTCAGTAGGGTCCAGTGCCTCTGCTGTGAGGAGGATGTCTTCCCCTCAGAGGGGAGTGCACAAAGCTAGGATGAAGGAAGTAAATCTTAGGATCAAGAGGCAAGAAGTTGCCCTTGCAAAAGAGACCCTGGCTCTTGAAAGAGAGAAAAAGTTAAGTGGGTTAGAGCCCACTATTGGCAGCAATATCCCTAGAGGTAGGGAAGGGTCTCATGACCATAAAAACCTAAGTAAGATTGTCCCTCCATACAAGAGTGGGGATGACATCCACAAATGGATAACTGCTTTGGAGAGGGCCTGCAGAGTACAGCAGGTACCCCAGAGTCAGTGGGCAGCAATAATATGGCTCTACTTTTCAGATAAAGGGAGAGACAAGCTCCTCACAGTTAGGGATAGGGATGCTGACAACGACAGTGCTCTGATCGATGGGTTTGGCTTAACCACTGAGCAGTATAGGTTGCTGTTCAGAGACACCCAAAAGACACAGACTCAGGACTGGACTGACTTTGTAGATTGTGCTACTAAGGCTCTGGAAGACTGGTTACTGGGCAGTAAGGTCAATGACTATACAGGATTGTATATTTGATTATGAGAGAACAGATTCTTAATAATTGTCAGAACCAGTTATTGCATCAACACCTGATTGACTCTGATCAGACCTCTCCCCAAGATTTGGGAAATAATGCAGACAAATGGGTCAGAACCAGTGTGAAGCAGAAGGTACAGAACCAAGGTGGTGATCAGAAGAATCAAGACCAAAAGGGTGGGGAGAAAGCAAAAGACAAGAAGTCTTCGCCAGGTCCCCAAAAAGCTTCTAATGAGGGGGTTCTAAGAAATCCAAAAAGAAAGAAGGTCCAAAGAAACCATGGTGCAACTTTTGTAAGGTTAACACTCACTGGTCCAGTGATTGCACCAAGAAGGAGGCAGCTCCAGCCACCATTGCCCCTAAGGCAACTGTTCCCCCTAGTTCAGCTCCAATTGGTGGTTCTCAACAGAAGGGTGCAGTAGGGTTAACCCTGGGAACTGAGGTGGATTCTGGCCTAGTCAGAATTCCAACTCAAGCTGTTCTTGTCTGTGATGTGGACATGGCTATGTCCTCTACTGTGAGCCCCAGTAACTTGGGCAAGTACAGAGATGAGGTTTTGCGTGGATTACAGAGGCCTCAATGCTGTCACTAAGACAGATGCCCACCCAATACCAAGAGCAGATGAGCTCATTGACAGATTGGCTTCTGCCAAGTTTGTGAGTACATTTGACTTGACAGCTGGCTACTGGCAGATCAGACTAGCTGATGATGCAAAAGCCAAAACAGCATTCTCAACCCCAGGAGGACATTATCAATTTGTGGTAATGCCCTTTGGTCTGAAGAATGCACCTGCCACATTCCAAAGGTTGGTGAACCAAGTCCTCTTAGGTCTGGATGACTACTGTGCAGCTTATCTTGATGATATTGCTGTCTTTAGCTCCACTTGGGAAGAACACCTGATCCACCTAAAGAATGTTTTGGAGGCCCTGCAAACCCCAGGCCTAACTATCAAGGCTACCAAGTGCCAGATAAGACAGAGCAAGGTTGTATACATGGGCCACCTGGTAGGTGGAGATCAGGTTCAACCATTGGAGAGCAAGATCCAGACCATAAAGGACTTGACTGCTCCCACCACCCAGACACAGGTCAGAGCTTTCTTGGGCCTGACTGGGTACTACAGGAAGTTTGTCAAAAGTTATGGGTCCATTGTGACACCTCTCAATGACTTAACTTCAAAGAAAATGCCTAAGAAAGTTCAGTGGGCAGTAAGCTGTCAAAAGGCATTTGATGACCTGAAGCAGGCCATGTGCACTGCACCTATTCTGCAAAGCCCAGACTACTCCAAGCAATTCATTGTTCAAACAGATGCTTCTGAATTGGGTTGGGTGCTGTTCTTTCACAACTGAATAAAGATGCTCAAGACCAGCCAATAGCTTTTATTAGCAGAAGGCTGACACCTAGAGAGAAACGTTGGTCAGCTATTGAGAGGGAGGCCTTTGCTGTGGTTTGGGCCCTGAAGCAGCTGAGGCCATACTTGTTTGGTACTCACTTCAAGATTCAGACAGACCATAATCCCCTCTTGTGGCTAAATCAGATGAAGGGTGAAAATCCCAAACTGCTTAGGTGGTCCATTTCCCTACAGGGAATGGACTTTACAGTGAAACATAGACCTGGGACTGACCATGCCAATGCAGATGGACTCTCCAGATATTTCCACTTAGAACATGAAGACTCAACTGGTCAAGGTCAGTTTAATGTCCCTACATTGGGGGGGGGGGGTTGTGTAGGAGAGTAGGGTCTGCTTCTTATGGTCACCCCCACTTTTTGCTGTGATTTTCTGTTTTTTAGACTTTAGTGTGGCTATGGGCCTGCTGATCAGACCCACAGCCCAGCTGTTCTCTCTCTAAATTGATACCATGTACTTTAGGTACATACCTGATTGGGTCACCTTTGTGAGCCCATGTATCGTGTACCATAGGTACCCAGGACATAGGTGCATCTAAGGCCTACCAGGGGCTGAAGCATGTATTATACCACCCCTGGCTGGCCATCCAAGCTGACCACCCCTGGCTGGCCATCCAAACTGACACTATGGCTTGTTGGCTCCCGTCCGGATACTGACACCGCAGTCAGCTAGATCCTTCATGGAACAGCTCCTGGTTGTTGTCAACACCTCCTGGTCCTCGTGGCTGCAGAGACAAGCTTCACCTCTTCACCTGAGATCATCGCGACATCGCCTGGTACCTTCCTAGTCACTGGCTAACGACCCAGACTCTGTCCCCACTGCTTTCAGGTTCTACAGTTCCTCGATCCACCATTGGATCTACCCGGACACTCTTCCTCTGGCCGCCTGCAGCGCTTCTTTGCAGATCTCCATTGAAAGCATCGACGAAACCCGACATCAAAAGGCACCTATGCACCCGGCTTCCCTGGGTGAGGTAACACGAGTACTCCGGTGCTCCCGTGGGTCTTGACTCTCGAAGTGTCCTAGTCTAAAGGGGTTTTGTCGTAGTCCATCCGGAAGTGCCCTTAAACAGTAACTTTGTAACTTCTTCGTTCTCCATTATAAGTCAATGGTAACTCGCGACTGTGTTTAGACACTGCACGCGTCTCCCGTGGGTCTCCTACTTCCTAACCTTAGGTTGTTTAGTGTAGCCCCAGCGATTTCCTAGGCCCTAGGCCTACTCACTGTTTCTGTAGTGGTCCTTATACCACTTACTTAGTATATGGTTTGTGAGGCCCCTAGGGCATAACCGTATTTGTGCAACTTATTGTATGCTAATTAAGTAACTTGTGATGTACTTCGATCTCTGACCTCATAAAGAGTGCAGAGGGGTTGTGTTAGAAATAAATACATATATATTTGATATATACCTTGTGTGGTGTCCTTTCATTTGGTATTCAATGGATTATAATTGGTAAAACAGCTTGCTTCACATGCTCTCTGTAGTCTTAGCCTAAGTCTGCTGGTCAATTGTACCACTAGGATAGCTTGTCTATAAGGTTGACTTTACAACTACCATCAATAAGGGTCGATTAGACTGGTGCAGGGTGCACACTAGAATAGAGGACATCATATGCCAGGCTATCTTCTCACAAGTGCCATCTCTAGAGAGGTTCCCTGCACACTTAACCACTGCTTATTGAGCTGATTTCCACACACTCCTGAAACTAAGGCCACAAGCCGCCTCCAAAACATAGCCCTTCTACTAGCAAAATGAGAATTCACACAACACTGGAAGGTCCCTGGGGGCTCTTGCCTCCCCACCTGGCAAAAGGAACTAGAAAGGTGGGCTGGATATGCAGGGGAATTGCTCCTTAGAGAAGCCAGATGAGGGCTGCGATCGATTGAGTTTGCACAGGTATGGGAGACAATAGTGGACTGCCTAAAGAATCCAGAGCCAAGCTATCCCACACCATCTCTGGCAAGCTTGCCTGCCCGCCCCCCTCATAATCAAGCATACCATAACTAGCTGTGCACACCTAGTAATATGTATACTAATTCTAGACCTACTTGTGTCAGTCTTACCAGACTGTCGAAAGGAAAGATAAACCACGGAATAGCAACAGTGGCAACCCAAAATATCTGATGATGTGATTAATGCATTGGGGGTGCGCCTCAACGGGGGTGGGGAGGGAAAGGGTGAAATTCAGTTTTGGTTATGTAAGTTGAGATACACAATACCTGATTTTATGAAGGAGTTATATTTAATGAGCATGCCAATATAAGGCGTTTGTAGGCATGAAGTGCTTGTACTATGTTTGCTTTGAAACTCTTAATAAAATCTGTTAAAATTGTTTTTTTTTTCAGGTTGCAGTTATTATTTTTTTAATCTGGTCTAACAATTTATACTATTTAGCACTTTGCTTGTTAGGAAGCAGCGTGCAAATTAAGGTTATATTACTGGTTTTATATTTACCTTGTATGTTGTATACCTATGTGGATGGTGGAGGGCCCAATTTAAAAGGGGCATCCTTCATTCACATTTGCTTTTCAGTTAGTCTCGGGAGAATATTTTCTGTTGCATAGATTATTATCCTCATGTTGTTATAATTATTCTCCTGCAGGAGGAAAGGTTCTTCATGATGTGTAGTGTTTAGGTGTTCTGGCATTTGTATAACTTAGTATCTTCTAGGTGCAGCAGGGGTTTCTGATATAGGGATTGTGATAGAAATGGCGGTTATCTTAGAGTATTGTACAGAATTCCCTGACAGTAACTCAAGAATAGCATTGTTCAACAAAGTGTGGCAAATCAAATATAACCAAATAATTCAAACAAATATAAAAGAAATTGACTAAAGCATATCACTTGCCCTATGTTTCTAAAACATAACAAAATATACTAATATATGGTAGGCAAAATGGGAGAAACACAAAGGAGCTACATTCTTGCCTTGAAGCAGTATTATATTGCCTGTCACCAAATACCTCAAAAATTCATTTAATCTGAGAATAATTTGTCTATGCTTCATTGCATTCAAGATGCCATATATTCTATTCCTGTTTGAACATTATCATGATGCCGTTCGGACCGTCATCCGCAGACCTTGTCTGAATCGGTCAGACTGCCGCAGTCTTGTTGGAAGCGGTCTGGCTGACCACTGAATAACGATGCATGCTGAATGCAGTACGACCGACTGCTGGAAGACCACAGACTCTGACAACCTTTCTCCGACTGCTTAGATGGTGGTAGGAGAAAAGAAGCAGCCATAGAGCTGTACTACAGGGAGTTCTGAACGTTGTCTGGATTACAATGTGCATTTACGACAAGCCAACTGTGCCGGTCCGACCGGCTGCCCCAACTCAAATGGGGGATATGGGGTGCACACTCACCCAACTCATCTTCTCCCTTACAGTCTCTGGCATGTATCCCTTTCTCCAGGGCCTCCTACCCCCAGTAGCGGAACTCCGAACACTATGGCTCTGTGGGCGCCATAATGCAGGCACGTTCATAAGTGGTATGTATCCCCAGTGACTAGACTATGCACAGATCACTACATTCTAGCAGTGGGGTACATGCAGCACAAGGTATACCCCACATATGTCTAGTATGTGTGTACACATCACATGTTTCCTGTGAGTTTGAATGCACTCGCAACAACATATTCGGGTATATATGCACTGCTGTAGATGTGACCGCTGTGGTAGCAGTGATTTCTTTGCAATAAGGTGGGGGAACTCTCATGCCCTTGGTGGTCGGAATCGGATCGTAGCCGCGGTGGTTGAATGGTCGGTCTGACCACCATTGTAATGAGGCCATCAGTCCCTGCCACACCTTGTGGTCATATTCAGGGACTATTGTTAACTGCCAAGTTTAAAAACATAAAACCACCCTCCTACTTTCAAAAACAACTCAAATAAAAAAAACATGGAAGCATGGAACAATTAGTTAATCCTGCTCTAACCTTGGTCGAAGTACTACGCTTCGCTCGCATAGTTTGCAAAGTTTGCGCTGCTTCGCACTACGTGAATTGCACGTAGCACAGTGCAAACGTGTAGCGTAGCGGTCATTTTTTGCTTGCTCGCGGTCATCACCATCAAGTTGACGATCGCAAGCGAGCAAAATGACATACCAGCGAGACTTTGTCCTCGTTTGTGATCAGCAACATCAAGTTGCCAATCGCGAACGAGGAAAATAAACCTCCCGGCGAGATTCTCAACGTGGGGAGGTCAGGTTTCTCATTGCGAGTGGTCGTGTATGCTCGCGACTGACTGCGATGGGAAAATACCAGTCCGCGTTGAGAAAGCTGCCGCTCGATTAGAAATCTACTCGAGCGGCAGAAAATGACCGCTTGCACAGTGCAAGATGTGGTTTGCACTGATTGCACAGTGGGGACAAGCATCCCGCACTGTGAAATCAGTGGGAACAGCATTTTGCACAGTGCACTACCCAGTTCGCTTAGCTATGTATAGCTCGCGTAGTGCGAAGTGCACTTCGCATAGCTACGTGTAGCGCTACTACGCGAACTACGCCCAGGGTTATCCTGCCCATTCATTTTTGCAGTCCATCAATCACATGTTGATGTCCACAAAATTATTAAACTAATGAAGCCCAAGTGTGCACAACATACAATACTGCCCTATCTTCATATGCAACAAAACACTTCAATCCTTATATAAACCATTACTCACTTGTTAGTGTACACAATATTATTAAACCAATAAAGCCCAAATTGGCATAGAATATAATTAGGGCTCCCGGTTTTCTGGTATTTTTTTTTTATAATTCCGTCTGTATTTATCCATATTTATTTTTAGGCCATCTTATTGGCACTTATCCATATTTATTTTGTATTTTGAGAATAAATGGAGCCATAAAATGTTATATTTCCACATTTATTTAACTGTTGAAAATGCACTTATATCACGATTAAACAATTTAAGCAGCTATGTATAACAAAACACTACGCTCACAGGTACACATTTGCATTGTACTACAAATATACGTTAACATTTGCATTTATTTAAGGAAACCTCAACCTGTTTTTTAACTCTCCATGGTGTTTATCTGCTCAGGTGTTGCCTGGAATTTATGAAAGAAAGCATGGAGAGTCTCTCACAACAAACACCATTTTCAGAATTTTTCTGCTTTTAAAAGGAAATACAGACAGGAAACACATTGTTTTCTGTCTGTATTTATCTGTAAAAATCAGGAAAAACGGAAGCCTTAAATATGATACGTTTTTTTATAGTATGATCCTGTCCATCAGATTCGCTCCCCTCAGTGCCTTGTGTAAAAGAATATACAAAATGTGATGAGACACAAAGAAACCTTAAAAACATGTCTAAAACAGTAATCAATGCCTTTTGGATCGATAATATAGGGTCTGATTACGATGACGGTTAGGCCATCGTAAGCATGTTTACTGCCTACCATATTACAATGTCGGCGGATGTTTGGCGGTCAGAAAGACCAACTGCCAGAAATCTGAAGGACTCCTTGGGCCCGCGGGTGCGTTGAAGGGAGTCGAAATCCCTAGAATGCTGCCAGGCACTGACGAAGGGATTATGATGTTCCTCCCCACTGGCTGTTTCAGGGAGGTTAACCAGCCATGAAAAGGCTGGCAAAAAGGGACATTGGGGACTGGTAGATGGACCCCCTTACCCCTGGTCCTCTATTTTGGGTGTTAGGGGGCACCTATAGTGTCCCTCCTATATATCCCGGCAGCATGTGGCAGCACCGTATGGTGCATGCTACATAGGGCAGGGATATGTGTTATGTCGATTTTTTGTACTGATGCGTGTGCTGGAGCATGCAGCACCCGCCACAATGCAAAATATAGAGATTGCGACCGCATTGGAGGTGGTCGCATTGTAATCTCATTGGTGGGATCGCTGACAGCAAGTCAGGTTGTCCCATCTCTGTTATGATGGCGGTCGGATGAACGTCTTTACAGACTGGATTCCTATGAGAGTGTGTGGGGCCTTCCATAATGAGAAATCTGGATTATGTATGTGTATAAAACCATTTGACACTATTACTGGAGTGCGACATCAATTTGATAAATAATATAATATTGAGGCAAGATTCCGCCCACCAGGATGCTAGCAGGGGATCCTGCAGAAACACGTTACAGTAATGTTAAAATAAATTGCTGGAACTGACCTTCGGTTTGCGGTGTCATTTTTCTGGTGGAAAGAAAGTTGGAGACCGGAAGTGGCAGAGGATATATACATATACATATATATATGTATATGTATGTATATATATATATATATATATATATATATATCTATATTACCTACTGGCGGTCGCCAGTAGGTATATATAGTTAGGATTTTTTCTCTATGGGTTTTTTGAAAATTCTATGTCTAATAACTTTGGCGTTTGTGGACGGAATTGGCTGAAATTTTCAGGAAAATGGCACATTTTGTTTCTGAGCATCCCTTGAAAATTTGGGGGGGGTTCGTCCAGTGGGGGCCGAGAAAAAAGGGGGGTCCCAAAACGTGTTTTTAACATTGAGTTTTCCATAGGGCGGTTGGCCTCACTTTTAGCCCGAACGGCTGAATGGATTTGCACGAAACTTGGCAAAATTGTAGGGACTGGTAGCCCGATGTGCCTTTTGTAGGTCTCAATATATGTGCTCCAGTGGATTTTGAGAAATTAACGTTTAAAAAAAGATATATATCTGTAACAGCGGACCGGGCAGCGCACTGGTTCGCGGACTTTTCGCGCAACGGAGCTTTGTGAAGCGAAGCTGATTGGTTCTCCGGCGTCTGTCAACATTCCAAACAGTCCGTAGCGGCCGCCATCTTGTCTCTCGGTAGGATCGAGAGACAAGAGGAGGTCAAAACAAAGGGGGAAATAACTATAAGGGGGCATAGTAGATCCTCGCTGACCCCCTAGGTTTGATGTGGAGGTTTTAAAAGGGCCCCGCGGGGCAAAAAAAAAAAATAATAATAATAATTGAACGGCTGAATGGATTTGCACGAAACTTGGCAAAATATTAGGGACTGGTAGCCCGATGTGCCTTTGCTAGGTCTCAATATATGTGCTCCAGTGGATTTTGAGAAATTAACGTTCAAAAAAAGATATATATCTGTAACAGCGCTCCGCTTCGCGTAACGGAGGTTTGCGAAGCTGATTGGTCATTCTGTCACTGGGCTATAGTTGGGCTACATCTGGCTGATATTTGGGCTACATTTGTTTTTTTGTGTGTCTGGCGGCCATCTTTGGGCTACATTGGGCTACATTGGGCTTCATTGGGCTACATTCGGCTAATTAGCAAATAGCTCATCGCAAACTAGGAATGGTAAAGAATCGCTATTTATTCCTTAAAGTTCGCTATTTAGGAAATGCAAATAACTTTGATGATACATATGGCGGTTCATCTCTAACAAGATAAGAAGCATAGGGATACATTTATGATGACTGGCGCATCACCAGGGATGTGTTAGTCATTCTGTGCCGCTGTTCCGTCACCTATGGTGTGCTGCATTTACAATGCGGCGCATCATGGGGCAAAAACAGCACAGATGCGTGATGTATCTGTGCCGTAAAGGTGGCGCATTGCTGGAGTTGTATCGCAAGTGTGATGAAGCTCCAGCAAGGGTCGGGGGTGCCCCTGTCGCAGGGTTTCTGTTCTCACACAGAACTGTGGACAGAGGATTGGAACCTCGGCGAATGCATTGCTGGAGTTGTATCGCAAGTGTGATGAAGCTCCAGCAAGGGTCGGGGGTGCCCCTGTCGCAGGGTTTCTGTTCTCACACAGAACTGTGGACAGAGGATTGGAACCTCGGCGAATGCATTGCTGGAGTTGTATCGCAAGTGTGATGAAGCTCCAGCAAGGGTCGGGGGTGCCCCTGTCGCAGGGTTTCTGTTCTCACACAGAACTGTGGACAGAGGATTGGAACCTCGGCGAATTAGGGTGTCCCAAAACTCACGTTAGTAATCAAAAACTATTTAGCAAGCTAGGTACAGTGTCACATTGGATATAACAAACTCTCAATGTTTAGACAATCCAGAATATGAACTTATAGTACCTCAGGATACGTGGAACTCATGAACAGTCGGTCGTTATAGATTTCTTAGAAACCAGAACATGGAGTTAAGAAGAACAGATGTGTATTTGAAATGTTTATTTACTAATGCCGTCTTCTCAGGCGTAGTACCTTAGATAATAAAAGTACACATATTATCAGTAGCAAAATTACCAGCATAGTTACTAGTACATAAAAAGTGAATGGTGATAGTATGTTAACATGCTGTAAATGAATAAGAGTTAGCAACACTTATAAGCAGCCGCGGGCCGTGGAGGGAGTTACGGTGAGGCAGGGAGGCGGGGAGGGGGAGAAGCAGGGTGGAGAATACAAGTACACATATTATCAGTAGCAAAATTACCAGCATAGTTACTAGTACATAAAAAGCGAATGGTGACAGTATGTTAACATGCTGTAAATGAATAAGAGTAAGCAACACTTATAAGCAGCCGCGGGCCGTGGAGGGAGTTACGGTGGGGCAGGGAGGCGGGGAGGGGGAGGGGCAAGGTAGAGAGGGCTCCACCCTGCTTCTCCCCCTCCCCGCCTCCCTGCCCCATCGTAACTCCCTCCACGGCCCGCGGCTGCTTATATCTCACCCTCCCTAATACACATATTATATTATTTGCTAAGAAGGTCTCTTTGTGTTGGTTTAGGGCGTGCCCATACTTTAGTGTCTTAGATTTGAAGGAATCACATCAGCATACACCAGCTCTCTCTTCATGTGAACCGCATCAACTGTTGTGTATGTGTGTTCGGCAAAGCAATATAAAACCCGCCTCATGCCCAGAATTGGCAGAAGTTGCACTTATGTTATGAGTATGAAGTCGTGGAGATCAGACCTCATAACAATTCTGTATCGTGTTGTTCTTGAAACTTTAGCACTCGCTGTACAGATATAGTTTAACAAGTAAAGCAGATAGTAGACCAATAACATATTATTCTCATGTAAACCACGATGAACTACTAGGTGGAAAGCTAAAGCAACAACTAAGTGTCGTGTGCAGAAGTTGCAAAAAAGGAAAAATGGCGTTTAAACCGGTAATGAGCCCATGCTAACTTAACACGGTGTAAAGATATCCAGGACCTAGATGACACCTCCTCATGATCCGGAAACGAACTGAATAAGATAATAGAAGTGCCATCTCATGAGAGCAGATTGCAAGTTTATATGTGGACGGTCCGCAAGGTAAAGCATTAAAAACTAGGAAAATTTAATGCTAAAGAAAAATAAAACAGCCAAGTACTTTATCGAGTCTTAAGCCAATAGGCAAGGTAAATAATAAAAACTTGACAAATAAGTCAATGAATTGTCAATGAAATGCTAGTACTCAGCATATCAAACATGAAAAAGGTCTATGACATAACTGTGTATGCAAAATAAGCTGCAACAGCCTCCAATAGGAAGTCACCGTCTTCATCCGAAAACAGTTCAGCCATCCAATTTAAAAGCGGAAAAGAACATACGTGCTCTCCCAGCACCGGATCCTCTATCACCATCAGAGGACAGCTCGGTGGGTTTTCAAGAAAGCTCTGTTCCAAGAAAGACTGTGCTGCCGCCAGTAAATTCCAGGGACCAAGTAGTCCATGCATCAATGCCACAGCCCTAATCCTTTCGCCAGGACAAACCAACTCGTGAGTAATGATAGGAGTCATCAGCTGATTAAAGTCGACGTCAGAAGAAACCGGTCCGCAGAGACACAAATCAATGGCCCAATCGAAATCACAGGTCAGGCAGTGAAATACAGGCTGGACACAGGTGAAGTAGGAGAACCGAAAAGATAATCCATATGCCGTGCTTAATATCGCCAACGGCATTGTGCCATAATATTCTAGCATGCGATTGCGGAACAGTGTCAGCAGCTGCAGGGTCGGAGGTTGCATAGGAGGGACATCCATATTTAAAAATGTAAAAAAGCACAAGAGCGTCCGCTGGTAATGCAAGTAAAAATGCCAATCCACGAACCAGAGTGCAGAAAATACAATGAAAGGAAGCAGGGATGACTCCAAAGATTTTCTCAAATGAAGTCACGAGACCACTGGTAACAACTTTAAAAAAGTGCACCAGGGACTTTGTGGAGGATGCGTTACAGATAGTCGGAAACATGTTGCTGAAATTGAAAGGCAAATGTTAATTGAAAAAGGTTTTGCACCTCTGTATGGGTGTTCGCTATGTGAAGTACGAAAGTTTCACAGGCCGAACTCAAGGCCACCTCTCTCTGAGACAAAAGAGCTCTTATTCTTGCCATGCCGTTGAAACGTGTCTCAAGGTTGGTATTTGTGGCCAGATTGAAAACTCCCTATGTTCATGTGTGGGAGGAAATAGAACATTTCTGCAGCAAATAACCCGTTCACTTACTGTTACGATAAAAGGAATACTTTTAATTAACTCAGAACAATCTTCATTATTGAGCATCAAATAACTACCATTTTCCAACAACTTGAACGTGGGGATGATAGCAGGAACTGGCGTGCCTTGCAACACGCAAGCCATATTTGGTCGGTGTTTGTTGCATGAACCGTGTAAATGTATGTGCCTACACATTAGTGAATGATCTGGCGTCTCAGTGCATTCCTCTCCATTCAGATAAACTTCTTGATCATCTTTGAAACATCTGTATGTGTATGGAAGCGACCAGACCTCATGAAGAAAAGCACTACCTAAAGGTTCATAACGACCTATTGGTATATATTTCATACAATTTGAAAACTTATATAAAGCAAAAGGCAGCGTTATTAAACCGTGGATAAGGCATGTTGCCAAAAAACCCGCAATCCTCTGCTGATGATGTCACTGAGCATGTCATGAATGATGTAATATGTGACATCATCAGCAGTGGATTACGGGTAATGGTATCTCTAGTTTACTCCCTTATAGCTGTCTTTCTTTTAACATAAGTGTCTGTTTCCTTCCCTTATACTTACTGTTTTTGGGTCGCTTCCGGTTCGCGTACCCGCGAGCGAACTGGGAAGCGAACTAAGAGAAATAGAGGTTGGCACAGTTCCAAATATTGTACCAATTTTTTAATAACGGGGAGGTAGTTCTGAAAAGAACTTTTTTTTTTTTTTTTCTGAACATTTTTTTACTGTTTTTGAATTTTTCGGAACAGTTTTATATTTTTTTGGGTTTTTCTTGGAGGGGGCAATGAAAACGATTCATTGTAAAGGGCTCAACAGGAGCAACAAAACAAAAAAAAGAAGTATTTATTATTTTGGGCGTTTCGGACAAACTTGCATATGATAGTCAATAGCTCTGTTGATCAGAGTGATGCTTTTTTCTCCGTAGGAAATGAATCCATCGCAAAATGCGCAGATGTGTTTTACATCACCAAATCTCATTTGTATATTTGGCACCATCTCCCTGCCCTCTGGTCCCGTTACTTCCGGTACAACAGATCTTCTGGCCATAATAGGGAGATTATCTAGGTCGTTCCGAAACTGTGCAGCACTGTAGTTGTTAGGATGCCACCTAGTCATATGGCGATGCATTGTGTAGTTTCCGAAACTGTATTTTTTGTCGGTCCCTCTGGACAGTCTATCTTGACATATAAGGCAAGTTACGTATCTTGCATTTACTTTTTTCTGACCTTTGGGAATTTTAAAAAATTGCCAAATGAAGTTTTCTTTCCGGTGAGACGTCCTGGGCTGCTCAGGCAAAAACTGCCTCTCTTCGTGCTCGTCCTCCTGTTCCTCTTCTTCTTCTTCTTGTTGAATTACAACTTGAGCAGGTGGTCCACTCTTCCTTGGATGTGGTGGAGGTGGTGGGGAAGCACCAGCTGAAGCTACTAAAGAAGCCATTGCTCAGTGATCACAAAGGGTCTTTCTCTCACAATGATGAAAGTCAGAGTGAGGAAAGAAGGAGGGATTTTCATCATTTGGGAAAAACAAGAGTTCTCAACCAATCAAAAGTGTTCATTTTAGATTATATGACCTAGTCTTACATCATTAGGAAACCAAAAGTGAAATGAACCAATGAAAAGTGTTATTACCAAGTCACATGACTTGCTGTGTTTACGTTAAGCGCTTTGCAGGGCCTCCCGGTTTGCTTCCAGAAACCTGCGCTTTGCGACTCGCTTCGCGTACCAGTTCGCTAACGTAGCACGTCATATGACGTATCACGCGACAACGTGAAACGTCATGCGGACGGGAGGCGTCACGATGTTGTTTTCTAACGCGGCACTTGCGGTAAAGAAACGTTTACCGGCTCGCGGTCTATTTCGCGGCATCAAGGTCAGCTAACGGGAAGCTTCCCGATTCGCGAAGCGGGAACGAAGAAAAAAAAATATTTAAAAAAAAAATTATTCATAAACATATAAAATATATTTTTGGATTTAAAGAAGAATACATTTTACAGCTACAGATATTAGCTGTTAAAAAACCAATGAAATTCACAGAAAAAACCATAGGTTATAGACCATATATAGTTAGGAATTAGCATTTACAAAACCTTGAAAATTCACTGAAAAAACCATAGGTTATAGACCATATATAGTTAGGAATTAGCATTTAGAAAACCTTATTTTACTCACACAAAACCATTGAAATTCCATATATAGTTAGTTGCACTAACTATATATCGTGCACCCGCAATCCACTGCTGATCATGTCACATATTACATCATTCATGACATGGTCAGTGACATCACTGATGACATCTCAAATGACATCACTGATGACATCACTGATGACATCTCATTTGACATCATTCTTGTGCTAATACGATAAACCTCTTCAGACTCTGATATAACCTTAGATACACTCAGTGTATACAGACACTCACACACTGCCACTCATCCATGGAGTTACTCACACACCCAGTCAGTCATGCAAAGAAACAATCTCACCTCCATTTCTTGAACTATACAGTTAAACACACCTTACTTATTGAAACATATACTAACACATATTTACTCTCTTATACAATCCCTGATACAAGTTCACAATGATCGATACAACCACTCACTCATTCAGTGGCTCTCATGCACAGTTATTTATATATGCCAACTCTCAAATGTACTGTGTTTTACATATGTACTTACTATGACATGTAGCATTGAGATATCCATTCACTCATCAATACACTCATGCACACAGTCAACTGCCTATGTAGCTGTTTCCACATGCACTCTTGAACTCATACACCTAGTGAATAAACTGCTCACACATCTATGCATAGAGTCACACACCTTCCAGCCACCCCCACACAAACTCAATCTCCCATAGAAATACTTGGGCAACCAATTAATAACACATATAGCCTCTCGTATAGCTAATGATCAACACATGCAGCAGTTTACAGAACAACAGACATAATGATGCACAAATTAAGACAGTTTAGTCACTAACCCATGCATTCAGTGAGACACATTTAATCACTCACTCATACAGTCAGTCACGCACCTACTAAATCCTTCATCCAGACACTTATACATCCACTCATTCTTCAATATGTAAGACATATTTTAACTTTACAGAAACATACAGTCACTGGATGTAGTCATCAGTGATGTCATCACTGATGTCATTTGAGATGTCATCAGTGATGTCATCAGTGATGTCACTGACCATGTCATGAATGATGTAATATGTGACATGATCAGCAGTGGATTGCGGGTGCACGATATATAGTTAGTGCAACTAACTATATATGGAATTTCAATGGTTTTGTGTGAGTAAAATAAGGTTTTCTAAATGCTAATTCCTAACTATATATGGTCTATAACCTATGGTTTTTTTAGTGAATATATATATATATATATTACCTACTGGCGGTCGCCAGTAGGTATATATAGTTAGGATTTTTTCTCTATGGGTTTTTTGAAAATTCTATGTCTAATAACTTTGGCGTTTGTGGACGGAATTGGCTGAAATTTTCAGGAAAATGGCACATTTTGTTTCTGAGCAGCCCCTGAAAATTGGGGGGGGGGGTTCGTCCAGGGGGGGTCGAGAAAAAAGGGGGGTCCCAAAACGTGTTTTTAACATTGAGTTTTCCATAGGGCGGTTGGCCTCACTTTTAGCCCGAACGGCTGAATGGATTTGCACGAAACTTGGCAAAATTGTAGGGACTGGTAGCCCGATGTGCCTTTTGTAGGTCTCAATATATGTGCTACAGTGGATTTTGAGAAATTAACGTTTAAAAAAAGATATATATCTGTAACAGCGGACCGGGCAGCGCTCCAGGACGCGTACTTTTCGCGCAACGGAGCTTTGTGAAGCGAAGCTGATTGGTTCTCCGGCATCTGTCAACATTCCAAACAGTCCGTAGCGGCCGCCATCTTGTCTCTCGGTAGGATCGAGAGACAAGAGGAGGCCAAAGCGAAGGGGCAAATGACCATAAGGGGGAATAGTAGATCCTCGCTGACCCCCTAGGTTTGATGTGGAGGTTTTAAAAGGGCCCCACGGGGCAAAAAAAATAATAATAATAATAATCGAACGGCTGAATGGATTTGCACGAAACTTGGCAAAATATTAGGGACTGGTAGCCCGATGTGCCTTTGCTAGGTCTCAATATATGTGCTCCAGTGGATTTTGAGAAATTAACGTTAAAAAAAAGATATATATCTGTAACAGCGCTCCGCTTCGCGTACTTTTCGCGTTACGGAGCTTTGCGAAGCGAAGCTGATTGGCTCTCCGGTGTCTGTAAACATTCCAAACAGTACGTAGCGGCCGCCATCTTGTCTGTCGGTAGGATCGAGAGACAAGAGGAGGCCAAAGCGAAGGGGCAAATGACCATAAGGGGGCATAGTAGATCCTCGCTGACCCCCTAGGTTTGATGTGGAGGTTTTAAAAGGGCCCCGCGGGGCAAAAAAAAATAATAATAATAATAATCGAACGGCTGAATGGATTTGCACGAAACTTGGTAAAATATTAGGGACTGGTAGCCCGATGTGCCTTTGCTAGGTCTCAATATATGTGCTTCAGTGCATTTTGAGAAATTAACGTTCAAAAACAAGATATATATCTGTAACAGCGCTCCGCTTCGCGGAGATAAAATTATATCTGTATTACCTAGCTGTTGCTAACACCAGTTAGCGACGGCTAGTAGGAGATAGCGACCATCTTGGGCCCCACTTTGCATGTGAGTAATATTTATCACTAATGACATGCAAAGTGGGCATGCCAAGATGTTAGCGACTGGAAACAGTCGCTAACATCGCTATCTCCTATTATCAACTTTTGGAAATATTCGAGATAAGCGCGAATATCTCCAAAAAGTAACAGCTGCCCTGAGCAGTTCTTAGCCATGTTATCCAATGGGAGGTGGATAACATGGCTAAGAGCATTAGCTCGGTAATGCATGAATATCGCTGAGTTTTCAGCGATATTAATGCATTGCGGTCGTTTTTTATCGTATTTGCGATAAACCTTGATAATAGCAAGGTTTATCTGCGATAATTTCTGACGGTAAAAAAATCTTTGCAATGCATCGTTAGGGATAAATATCGCTTAACTTTGGTAATATGCCCCAACGTCTGTTAACGTTCGATTCGAAGGAAATCAGGAAGTGTTGAAAAACATTGTCTGCGCCATCTTGTCTTTTTTCAAATGCCACACTTTTGTCGTGCACGGCAGCCATTTTAGATGCCTTGACCAGACCCACTCTGTGCACGCTGTCGATCCTTAGCATGGCTCCCCACCCTCGCAAGCATCTCACCCAGGCAGTGGTCACCCCCGCTGTCTGTCTTATGCATGGGTAATAAACCTCCCCCCATCTGCGCTGCTCTTCCCTGAGAATCACACCCTGTGCCCGCCCGACACCTCCCTTTCGCCCTATTCACTACCGCACCCTCTGACACTCCTTTTCCTCTGTGTCCGATTGTCCAGGCCGGTCCTAGGCTATCAGCTAGCCCTGCAGATGTAGTTTATGGCCACAGCTGTAAAGAATCACCCCTCTTCAAAGGAGTTATAGTAGATCAAGGCCCACACTCGATGAGATACGTCACAGCAGAAGCGTTGCTATTATCTGAAAACCATCCTGTATTGTGATTGGGGAGGGGACCGAGCGTGAAGCGGAAGATTCCAGGGATGACTCTTTGTACATCAAAGTTTTTACAATTATGTGTCACATTAAAAATATATAGCACTCCGACAAAGTAGTAAGATTATAAAACTTTAATAATTTATAAATATATACAAGAAAACAAAAATAGTAATAACATATAAACATTTTTAGGGAAAAACAACGAAGTAGCGGTCGGCTGTGCGAATAGTCCCAACGCAGCACAACGTCCAGATTTCCGGCGTGGGGCGTCGCGGGGGGTGGGTCATCAGTAGCAAACTGTTGTGCGAATAGTTCCAAGGCAGCAGAACGCGCCGAAATCTAGATGACACGAAAGTGATGTCTAGTAAGTTGCCACCCAGCAAATAACGGCGTGGGGCGTCGCGGGGGGTGGGTCATCAGTAGCAAACTGTTGTGCGAATAGTTCCAAGGCAGCAGAACGATGGCACCAAGGTGATGTCCAGTAAGTTGCCGCACTGGTTTTGGTATCCTACAATGCTGCTCCGAATAACGGCGTGGGGCGCCCCGGGGGAGGCGGCGTGAACGGGCCTCTCCAGGTGGAGTGTCATCTGTTGTAGTGGGGCGCCCCTTTACCGTTTCAGTTGCCATTCTGTCCGTTTTTGGACCACTGTGTCAAAAGCCGCAATTCAGCTGAGTTGCGCCCACTCTTGCGGTGCAGCGATAGGCGGCTGTCACAGGACTCTCAAAATGGCGGCAGGCTCTTTCCTTTTTGGGCCTGGTCCACTGAAATGGCCCTGGGACACCTTGGAAATCGGACGCTTGTCTGCTAGGTCTTGGACCCCATTCTCGAAAGCGTCCCCTCCGCCTTGAGAATTCATCAAAAGTTTTGGGGGCCCCGACTCCTGCAGGCTTCTGGTGGGGAGCGGCTGCCATGATTGCTCGCGGAATGACCACGATGGAGCTACGAGATGGTGGTGCTCTCATGCTGACGCCAGTTTAGTCTGAAACATCCAGAAACAAGGTGGGGCTTTCATCGTTTGGGAAAAAAAAAAAGTTTTCATCCAATGAAAAGTGTTGTTTTTAGGTCATATGATCAAGCCTTCCATCATTAGGAAACCAAAAGTAAAATGAACCAATGAAAAGTTTTATAAACAAGTCACATGGCCTGTTATGCGGCATAGGGTATAAAATGCGGAGAAAATACGTTGGCACGTGAGGCGGCGTCAGTAGCGGACCGATGTGCGAATAGGCCGAAGGCAATACAACGCGCCAAGATCCGGATGGCACCGAGGTGGTGTCCAGCAAGTTGCAGCACTGGTGTGGCCATCCTACAATGCTGAAAGTCGGCGTGGGGCGCCCCGTTGGCCTGTGAGTTTGCGTCAGTAGCGGACCGATGTGCGAATAGGCCGAAGGCAGCGCAACGCGCCAAGATCCGGATGGCACCGAGGTGGTGTCTAGTAAGTTGCCGCACTGGTGTGGCCATCCAACAATGCTGAAAGTCGGCGTGGGGCGCCCCGTTGGCCTGTGAGATGGCGTCAGTAGCGGACCGATGTGCGAATAGGCCGAAGGCAGCACAACGCGCCAAGATCCGGATGGCACCGAGGTGGTGTCATAGTTGAGAGTTCTGAGCAGCGGTTGTAACACTGTCTGAAGCTTATTTGCAGCTGCTGCAGCTTCACTACGCGCCAAGATCCGGATGGCACCGAGGTGGTGTCTAGTAAGTTGCCGCACTGGTGTGGCCATCCAACAATGCTGAAAGTCGGCGTGGGGCGCCCCGTTGGCCTGTGAGATGGCGTCAGTAGCGGACCGATGTGCGAATAGGCCGAAGGCAGCACAACGCGCCAAGATCCGGATGGCACCGAGGTGGTGTCTAGTAAGTTGTCGCACTTCTGTGGCCTTCCTACAATGTTGAAAGTCGGCGTGGGGCGCCCCGTTGGCCTGTGAGATGGCGTCAGTAGCGGACCGATGTGCGAATGGGGCCAAAGGCAGCGCAACAATATTTTCTGACTGACACCACAAGGCGCTGAGATGCCAAGATCCGGATGGCACCGAGGTGATGTCTAAGTTGCGGACTGATGTGCGAATGGGGCCAAAGGCAGCGTAACAATATTTTTTGTATGGAAGATACCACTAGGCGTTGAGATGCCAAGATTCGGATGGCACCGAGGTGATGTCTAGCAAGTTGCTGTACTGGTGTGGTCATCCTACAATGCTGAAACTCGGCGTGGGTCGCCCCATTAGCCTGTGAGATGGCGTCAGTAGCGGACCGATGTGCGAATAGGCCGAAGGCAGCACAACGCGCCAAGATCCGGATGTCACCGTGGTGGTTTCATAGTTGAGAGGCACTTCATCTGCAGTGGGGCGCCGAGATCCGGATGGCACCGAGGTGATGTCTAGCAAGTTGCTGTACTGGTGTGGTCATTCTACAATGCTGAAAGTCGGCGTGGGTCGCCCCATTAGCCTGTGAGATGGCTGTTCTTTGGATTTGGGCCTGGTCCACTAAAATGGCCCTGGGACACCTTAGAACTCGGACGCTCGATTTTTTTTCCTTTCCTGTACATGCAAAAAAAGGTAAATGCCCGGTACGTTACACGCTTCATCTGCCACGATGAACTCTCCAGAGGAACCGAAAAAAAATATAGTTGTGGTAACTATACCATGCATCGTCATATGGAGAGGTGGCACCAATTAATTATAGTGCTGCATAAAAGAGAGATTTGGAGGAGAACCCCTGACCTGCTAGTACATTCATCAAAGAAGTGGCACTGAGAGCTTCAGAGGCAAGGGAAACGGTCCCAAATATTTAGAAGAACTTTGGAAAGATTAAAATGACATGTTTAGATTGTGGCAAATTAATTTCATGTGGACAGATGAGTGTTACTCTAATAAATACAGCATATGAACATCATCATAGTCGATGGTTGGTAGAGACATTTTGACTATATCCTGGACCTGCCCGTCCTCGCCCAAAATGGCGCCGGAATAAATGGGACTCGTAACTCCTTGTTGTGTACTGGTTGCAGAACCTTGAAATCACGAGATACGTATGCAGTTTTGAAGCACATGGCGGGCGGGGACGAGAATTGATTGAATATTTCGACATCCCTATGGATATTAAGTTCTGATGTGTTATTGATTACTGTACTATTGAAAGTTCGAATTAACGTCACCCATGGTACTTGCCCGCAAATGTATATCTAGATAATTTTATTGTAACTGGCCCTGTCGTATTTTAATTATAAAATGTACGTCCACCGATTCCGTAACTGTTAGACACCTTAGTTCTTGCACCCTAATGGCCCGCCCGTTACGTTCCTCTACAGTGTAAATGTCTACTCATCATATACGATTACAGTTTGCTCTGTGGCAGGCCCACGTGGTTATAGGCTCGTATTTGTATAATGAAATTTTCACAATAAAGGTTTTTAAAAGAAAACATGGTAGTAGTATATACATTGGTAAAGTTTTTAATAATAGTGACTGTTTTAGAATCATTAAAAGGCAAGTGAAATAAAGCAGACCAATTACATGAAGGGTAAAAGGTATAATACGAAGGAACGCAGTAAAGATAAATGGTCAAGGGCTGTTGTGTTTTCTATTCCTGCAACATAAAGTGATCGATAAGAATCTCATATTCAGGCGTATCGGCGACTAAGACAGCAGGTCGACCCTCTTTTGCTCAACGGCTCCGTCATGGGACGAAGAAACACTCTTTTTCTCGAAAAAAGAATATATTTTACTTGCAGGACAGTTGTAAAATTTCCGGGAAAGTACATTAGCCTGGAACATTATAACATATATTTAAGAAAAAATAATGTTCGGAAGTAATGAAAAGCGTAATTTTTAGGTCATATGACCAAGCCTTTCATCATTACAATAAGAAAAGTAAAATGAACCAATGAAAAGTTTTATTAACAAGTCACATGACTTGTTATGCTTACGTTACGCGCTGCGCGCCCCGGATGACTTCCGGATGCGCTAACGCGGCGCGTCATATGACGCATTACGCGACAACGCAGGTACAGAATATAGTCAAAATGTCTCCACCAACCAGCGGTCGGAACACAACCCCTTTCAGCAGGCTAAATAGTTCTGTTAAATGACAACAGAAGGGACAGGCAACAAGAACCATCAGTCAAAGAGGGGAGGGCTAGTTCTTCTCTACCGGGTTACATTGGGGCGCTACCGGAACTGATCGAATTGGTAGTCTACAGTGTTTCTGGATGTTTCAGACTGAAGCTGGGGTTAGCATGAGAGCAGCACCATTTCGTAGCTCCGTCGTGGTCATTCCGCAACCAATCATGGCAGCCGTTCTTTATCGTTATTTTGGGCGGGGTGGGTGGCGGAGCCGAGCTGTTTTGCAGCCATCATTGTGTGGAGTTCAGTTCATCTCACTAGTTTTGTATTTGTAATGAGGGGTTGTTCCTAATGTTTCTATTTTAGCGAGGTCAAAAAGAGATCCCATTAGTGGCCTACTGATTTTGCTCGATTCCTTTTCTTTTTTTTTACACGATTTTTCGTTATCTGCAAAGACTAAACAGAGTATTGCGACTCTGTGTTTGTTTGTAAATAGAGAATGAACCAAAGAGAACTAATTCTAAAACAGTAAATACTTGGATAACAATCAATCAAATGGAGAGAGAAGCAGGCACGACGGATTACAACGGGGGCCAAGGCCTGCGTTAACTACCTTTCACTATCTGCAAAGAGAGAGTACTCCTAATAGAAATGAGGGGGGGGGGGCACCATTCAAAGCAGATCAGTGTGCATAAACACGAAAATGTTTTCACTTACCACGTACTTGACATTCGACAGCTTATGATATTTGCTATTAAAAAACCATTGAAATTCACTGAAAAAACCATAGGTTATAGACCATATATAGTTAGGAATTAGCATTTACAAAACCTTGAAAATTCACTGAAAAAACCATAGGTTATAGACCATATATAGTTAGGAATTAGCATTTAAAAAACCTTATTTTACTCACACAAAACCATTGAAATTCCATATATAGTTAGTTGCACTAACTATATATCGCGCACCCGCAATCCACTGCTGATCATGTCACATATAACATCATTCATGACATGGTCAGTGACATCACTGATGACATCACTGATGACATCTCAAATGACATCACTGATGACATCACTGATGACATCTCATTTGACATCATTCTTGTGCTAATACGATAAATCTCTTCAGACTCTAATATAACCTTAGATACACTCAGTGTATACAGACACTCACACACTGCCACTCATCCATGGAGTTACTCACACACCCAGTCAGTCATGCAAAGAAACAATCTCACCTCCATTTCTTCAACTATACAGTTAAACACACCTTACTTATTGAAACATATACTAACACATATTTACTCTCTTATACAATCCCTGATACAAGTTCACAATGATCGATACAACCACTCACTCATTCAGTGGCTCTCATGCACAGTTATTTATATATGCCAACTCTCACATGTACTGTGTTTTACATATGTACTTACTATGACATGTAGCATTGAGATATCCATTCACTCATCAATACACTCATGCACACAGTCAACTGCCCATGTAGCTGTTTCCACATGCACTCTTGAACTCATACACCTAGTGAATAAACTGCTCACACATCTATGCATAGAGTCACACACCTTCCAGCCACCCCCACACAAACTCAATCTCCCATAGAAATACTTGGGCAACCAATTAATCACTCACTCATACATTCAGTCATGCACCTACTAAATCCTTCGTCCAGACACGTATACTTCCACTGTCATTTGAGATGTCATCAGTGATGTCATCAGTGATGTCACTGACCATGTCATGAATGATGTAATATGTGACATGATCAGCAGTGGATTGCGGGTGCGCGATATATAGTTAGTGCAACTAACTATATATGGAATTTCAATGGTTTTGTGTGAGTAAAATAAGGTTTTTTAAATGCTAATTCCTAACTATATATGGTCTATAACCTATGGTTTTTTCATTGAATTTTCAAGGTTTTGTAAATGCTAATTCCTAACTATATATGGTCTATAACCTATGGTTTTTTCAGTGAATATATATATATATATATATATATATATATATATCACCTACTGGCGGTCGCCAGTAGGTATATATAGTTAGGATTGATTTCCATAGGGAAATCGCAACATTCTATTGGGAATAACTTTGGCGCCGGTTGAGGAATCTGCCTGAATTTTTCAGCAACTTTGCCTCGCGGCGCTCCGGTCCTTCCCTGAAAGTTTGGGGGGGATTTGTCAAGCGGGGCCGAGATAAAAGGGGGGTCCCAAAACGTGTTTTCCCCATGTTAATTTCCATAGGGCGGTCTGTCGCACTTTTAGCTCAAACGGCTGAATGGATTTTCACCAAACCTGGCAAAATTGTAGGGACTGGTACCCCGATCTGCCTTTGCTATGTCTCAAGATATATGCTCCAGTGGTTTTTACAAAAATTAACTTTGGAAAAATATATATTGGGCTACATTGGGCTATATATATGTTAGAGCCCAAATGTGGCCCAATGTAGCCTAATGTAGCTCAATGTAGCCCAATGTAGCCCAATGTAGCCCAAAGATGGCCACCAGAGACAAAAAAAACAAATGTAGCCCAAATATCAGCCAGATGTAGCCCAACTATAGCCCAATGACAGAATGTCCCAGAGTGTTCTAAAGAACAACTAGAGCGCTAACAGTCTTACTTATGACAAAAGTATGGCACACCTGAAGTCATCTTGATTGGAATAAAGTGGTAACACCTAATACATTTAATTTGAAAAGGAACAAAATGAGGGGTTTCAGTTTTGCCACAGAAATTTTATATATCTTTTATGTGCAAATAAACCAACAGGTTTAAACTCACTGGGAGTGCTGGATTTTCTGACTGACTTGGTCAGGGGAGCTGCAATATATATATATATATATATATGTATATATATATATATATATATATATTTTTTATATATATATATATATATATATATATATATATATATATATATATATATATATATATATTACCTACTGGCGGTCGCCAGTAGGTATATATAGTTAGGATTGATTTCCATAGGGAAATCGCAACATTCTATTGGGAATAACTTTATAACTTTGGCGTCGGTTGAGGAATCTGCCTGAATTTTTCAGCAACTTTGCCTCGCGGCGCTCCGGTCCTTCCCTGAAAGTTTGGGGTGGATTCGTAAAGCGGGGCCCGAGATAAAAGGGAGGTCCCAAAACATGTTTTCCCCATGTTAATTTCCATAGGGCGGTCTGTCGCACTTTTAGCTCGAACGGCTGAATGGATTTTCACCAAACTTGGCAAAATTGTAGGGACTGGTAGCCCGATGTGCCTTTGCTATGTCTCAAGATATGTGCTCCAGAGGATTTTGAGTAATTTAGGTTCAAAAAAATTTATATATCTATGGCCGCGCCCCAGTACGCGCACCGGGGAGCGCTCCGGGCGCGCCACGCGACTTGCGCACGGGAAGCTGATTGGTTCTCGGGTGTCTGTAAACATTCGAAACAGTCCGCAGCGGCCGCCATCTTGTGTCTCGGTAGGATTGAGACACAAGAGGTGGCAAAAATCAAAGGGGGAAATGACCAAAAGGGGGCAGTGATGTCATTTGAGATGTCATCAGTGATGTCACTGACCATGTCATGAATGATGTAATATGTGACATCATCAGCAGTGGATTGCGGGTGCGCGATATATACTTAGTACAACTAACTATATAGGAGCAATTTCAATGGTTTTGTATGAGTAAAATGTCCAGCTAACTATAACACCACTAAAACTTATAGTTTCTTGAGTGAATTTCAAAGGTTTTGTAAAAGCTAATTCCTAACTTTATAACTCCTGAAACCTATGGTTTTTTCAGTGAATATATACATATATATAATGATGATGATGTCAATTTAACGCAGTATAATCTGAGTGGTGACAACAACCCGGGGAGTGGATTCAAACCTAAATCCATTTTTCTACCTCCAGTTGAATGTGACGCTATTGACGTCTTTGAGAGGGGGGTTCTGAGGGATTTGAAGAGGATGAGATATCACAAAACATCTGAGAAAAACTTGACGGTACAACAATGGCAGGCATTAGACAGACTCAAATCAGATACCACAATTGTGATAAGACCATCCGACAAGGGAGGTAATGTTGTTGTTCTGGATAAGGAGGCATATATAAGGAAGGGACTTAGACAACTTTCAGACATCACTTGCTATATGAAATCAAGCAGATTAGAAGTCAATGAGTCAAATAGGACTTATGGGGAAATGCTTAATGAATGGCAAGCACAGGGCCTACTTGAATGGGAGGAATTGAACTATCTTAAATGCCAACACCCTTGTATCCCAGTCTTATATTTACTACCTAAAGTCCACAAAGACCCCACTAATCCACCAGGGAGACCCATTGTGTCATCTATTGGGTCACTCCTTGAAATGACATCTAGGTTCATTGACCATTATCTAAGGCCATATGTTGTCAGTCTACCCGCCTACCTTAAAGACACCACCCACTTCCTTACAATCATTGAGGGTATACATTGGGAACCTAATTACATCATGGTTACCCTGGACGTGTGCAGTCTGTACACGTCCATTAAACATGAATTTGGACTCAAGGCTGTGGAATATTTTCTGAGGAGACGCTCGGTAGCGTTTATGTCCCATTCCAAAATGATTCTTGACATGATGAAATTCTGTCTAGAAAATAATTTTTTTCTTTTTTGAGGTGGTGATTCCACAGTTACAATGTGTTTACACCACTTCAAAATGGCGGACAAATATGTGTATACAATAGGAGGAGGAGTTTGTTACGAAACTAGTTTAACCCCCTTTTCTATTTTTACTGTGGAATTGAAATGATGTATTTAGGCATGTTGTGTTATATTGCAAAGTATTGCGTGATCAAGACACCATGGTGTCGAAACACGTAGCAGTGTTGCGGTAATAAAATTTTGGTGAATTTGGATCCAGCCTCCGAGTGTGCAATTTTCATATGCAAACAAACAGGATATATACATATATATTACCTACTGGCGGTCGCCAGTAGGTATATATAGTTAGGATTTTTTCTCTATGGGATTTTTGAAAATTCTATGTCTAATAACTTTGGCGTTTGTGGACGGAATTGGCTGAAATTTTCAGGAAAATGGAACATTTTGTTTCTGAGCAGCCCTTGAAAATTTGGGGGGTGTTCGTCAAGGGGGGGCTGAGAAAAAAGGGGGGTCCCAAAACGTGTTTTTAACATTGAGTTTTCCATAGGGCGGTTGGCCTCACTTTTAGCCCGAACGGCTGAATGGATTTGCATGAAACTTGGCAAAATTGTAGGGACTGGTAGCCCGATGTGCCTTTTGTAGGTCTCAATATATGTGCTACAGTGGATTTTGAGAAATTAACGTTTAAAAAAAGATATATATCTGTAACAGCGGACCGGGCAGCGCTCCAGGACGCGTACTTTTCGCGCAACGGAGCTTTGTGAAGCGAAGCTGATTGGTTCTCCGGCGTCTGTCAACATTCCAAACAGTCCGTAGCGGCCGCCATCTTGTCTCTCGGTAGGATCGAGAGACAAGAGGAGGCCAAAGCGAAGGGGCAAATGACCATAAGGGGGAATAGTAGATCCTCGCTGACCCCGTAGGTTTGATGTGGAGGTTTTAAAAGTGCCCCGCGGGGCAAAAAAAAAAATAATAATAATAATCGAACGGCTGAATGGATTTGCACGAAACTTGGCAAAATTGTAGGGACTGGTAGCCCGATGTGCCTTTGCTAGGTCTCAATATATGTGCTTCAGTGGATTTTGAGAAATTAACGTTCAAAAAAAGATATATATCTGTAACAGCGCACCGCTTCGCGTACTTTTCGCGTTACGGAGCTTTGCGAAGCGAAGCTGATTGGCTCTCCGGTGTCTGTAAACATTCCAAACAGTACGTAGCGGCCGCCATCTTGTCTCTCGGTAGGATCGAGAGACAAGAGGAGGCCAAAGCGAAGGGGCAAATGACCATAAGGGGGCATAGTAGATCCTCGCTGACCTCCTAAGTTTGATGTGGAGGTTTTAAAAGGGCCCCGCGGGGCAAAAAAAAAAAGTAATAATAATAATCGAACGGCTGAATGGATTTGCACGAAACTTGGTAAAATATTAGGGACTGGTAGCCCGATGTGCCTTTGCTAGGTCTCAATATATGTGCTTCAGTGCATTTTGAGAAATTAACGTTCAAAAACAAGATATATATCTGTAACAGCGCTCCGCTTCGCGGAGATAAAATTATATCTGTATTACCTAGCTGTTGCTAACACCAGTTAGCGACGGCTAGTAGGAGATAGCGATCATCTTGGGCCCCACTTTGCATGTGAGTGATGTTTATCACTAATGACATGCAAAGTGGGCATGCCAAGATGTTAGCGACTGGAAACAGTC
This sequence comes from Lissotriton helveticus, assembly GCF_964261635.1. NCBI lineage: Eukaryota > Metazoa > Chordata > Amphibia > Caudata > Salamandridae > Lissotriton > Lissotriton helveticus. The sequence continues at coordinate 1,541,567,813 of NC_136067.1, read as the reverse complement.
GCTAACATCGCTATCTCCTATTATCAACTTTTGGAAATATTCGAGATAAGCGCGAATATCTCCAAAAAGTAACAGCTGCCCTGAGCAGTTCTTAGCCATGTTATCCAATGGGAGGTGGATAACATGGCTAAGAGCATTAGCTCGGTAATGCATGAATATCGCGGAGTTTTCAGCGATATTAATGCATTGCGGTCGTTTTTTATCGTATTTGCGATAAACCTTGATAATAGCAAGGTTTATCTGCGATAATTTCTGACGGTAAAAAAATCTTTGCAATGCATCGTTAGGGATAAATATCGTTTAACTTTGGTAATATGCCCCAATGTCTGTTAACGTTCGATTCGAAGGAAATCAGGAAGTGTTGAAAAACATTGTCTGCGCCATCTTGTCTTTTTTCAAATGCCACACTTTTGTCGTGCACGGCAGCCATTTTAGATGCCTTGACCAGACCCACTCTGTGCACGCTGTCGATCCTTAGCATGGCTCCCCACCCTCGCAAGCATCTCACCCAGGCAGTGGTCACCCCCGCTGTCTGTGTTATGCATGGGTAATAAACCTCCCCCCATCTGCGCTGCTCTTCCCTGAGAATCACACCCTGTGCCCGCCCGACACCTCCCTTTCGCCCTATTCACTACCGCACCCTCTGACACTCCTTTTCCTCTGTGTCCGATTGTCCAGGCCGGTCCTAGGCTATCAGCTAGCCCTGCAGATGTAGTTTATGGCCACAGCTGTAAAGAATCACCCCTCTTCAAAGGAGTTATAGTAGATCAAGGTCCACACTCGATGAGATCCGTCACAGCAGAAGCGTTGCTATTATCTGAAAACCATCCTGTATTGTGATTGGGGAGGGGACCGAGCGTGAAGCGGAAGATTCCAGGGATGACTCTTTGTACATCAAAGTTTTTACAATTATGTGTCACATTAAAAATATATAGCACTCCGACAAAGTAGTAAGATTATAAAACTTTAATAATTTATAAATATATACAAGAAAACAAAAATAGTAATAACATATAAACATTTTTAGGGAAAAACAACGAAGTAGCGGTCGGCTGTGCGAATAGTCCCAACGCAGCACAACGTCCAGATTTCCGGCGTAGGGCGTCGCGGGGGGTGGGTCATCAGTAGCAAACTGTTGTGCGAATAGTTCCAAGGCAGCAGAACGCGCCGAAATCTAGATGACACGAACGTGATGTCTAGTAAGTTGCCACCCAGCAAATAACGGCGTGGGGCGTCGCGGGGGGTGGGTCATCAGTAGCAAACTGTTGTGCGAATAGTTCCAAGGCAGCAGAACGATGGCACCAAGGTGATGTCCAGTAAGTTGCCGCACTGGTTTTGGTATCCTACAATGCTGCTCCGAATAACGGCGTGGGGCGCCCCGGGGGAGGCGGCGTGAACGGGCCTCTCCAGGTGGAGTCTCATCTGTTGTAGTGGGGCGCCCCTTTACCGTTTCAGTTGCCATTCCGTCCGTTTTTGGTCCACTGTGTCAAAAGCCGCAATTCAGCTGAGTTGCGCCCACTCTTGCGGTGCAGCGATAGGCGGCTGTCACAGGACTCTCAAAATGGCGGCAGGCTCTTTCCTTTTTGGGCCTGGTGCACTGAAATGGCCCTGGGACACCTTGGAAATCGGACGCTTGTCTGCTAGGTCTTGGACCCCATTCTCGAAAGCGTCCCCTCCGCCTTGAGAATTCATCAAAAGTTTTGGGGGCCCCGACTCCTGCAGGCTTCTGGTGGGGAGCGGCTGCCATGATTGCTCGCGGAATGACCACGACGGAGCTACGAGATGGTGGTGCTCTCATGCTGACGCCAGTTTAGTCTGAAACATCCAGAAACAAGGTGGGGCTTTCATCGTTTGGGGAAAAAAAAAAGTTTTCATCCAATGAAAAGTGTTGTTTTTAGGTCATATGATCAAGCCTTCCATCATTAGGAAACCAAAAGTAAAATGAACCAATGAAAAGTTTTATAAACAAGTCACATGACCTGTTATGCGGCATAGGGTATAAAATGCGGAGAAAATACGTTGGCACGTCAGGCGGCATCAGTAGCGGACCGATGTGCGAATAGGCCGAAGGCAATACAACGCGTCAAGATCCGGATGGCACCGAGGTGGTGTCCAGCAAGTTGCAGCACTGGTGTGGCCATCCTACAATGCTGAAAGTCGGCGTGGGGCGCCCCGTTGGCCTGTGAGTTTGCGTCAGTAGCGGACCGATGTGCGAATAGGCCGAAGGCAGCACAACGCGCCAAGATCCGGATGGCACCGAGGTGGTGTCTAGTAAGTTGCCGCACTGGTGTGGCCATCCTACAATGTTGAAAGTCGGCGTGGGGCGCCCCGTTGGCCTGTGAGATGGCGTCAGTAGCGGACCGATGTGCGAATGGGGCCAAAGGCAGCGCAACAATATTTTCTGACTGACACCACAAGGCGCTGAGATGCCAAGATCCGGATGGCACCGAGGTGGTGTCTAGCAAGTTGTGGCACTGGTGTGGCCATCCTACAATGGTAAAAGTCGGCGTGGGGCGCCCTGTTGGCCTGTGAGATGGTGTCAGTAGCGGACTGATGTGCGAATGGGGCCAAAGGCAGCGCAACAATATTTTCTACAATATTTTTGGAGTAGAAGACACCACAAGGCGCTGAGATGCCAAGATCCGGATGGCACCGAGGTGATGTCTAAGTTGCGGACTGATGTGCGAATGGGGCCAAAGGCAGCGTAACAATATTTTTTGTATGGAAGATACCACTAGGCGTTGAGATGCCAAGATTCGGATGGCACCGAGGTGATGTCTAGCAAGTTGCTGTACTGGTGTGGTCATCCTACAATGCTGAAACTCGGCGTGGGTCGCCCCATTAGCCTGTGAGATGGCGTCAGTAGCGGACCGATGTGCGAATAGGCCGAAGGCAGCACAACGCGCCAAGATCCGGATGTCACCGTGGTGGTTTCATAGTTGAGAGGCACTTCATCTGCAGTGGGGCGCCGAGATCCGGATGGCACCGAGGTGATGTCTAGCAAGTTGCTGTACTGGTGTGGTCATTCTACAATGCTGAAAGTCGGCGTGGGGCGCCCCATTAGCCTGTGAGATGGCGTCAGTAGCGGACTGATGTGCGAATGGGGCCAAAGGCAGCGCAACAATATTTTCTGAAGAGAAGACACCAAAAGGTGCTGACATTCCAAGATCCGGATGGCACCGAGGTGGTGTCTAGCAAGCTATGCAGTTGAGTTGTGTGCGCACTTGTGGAGAATAGGTCGAAGGCAGCATAACAATGTTTTCTGAATAGAAGACACCACAAGGCGTTGAGATTCGGTTACCACCGAGGTGATGTCTAGCAAGTTGCCGCACTGGTGTGGCCATCCTACAATACTGCTCCGAATAACGGCGTGGGGTGCCCGAAGGGGGGGGAGCCGGCGTGAATGGGCCTTCCTAGGTGGAGGCTCGTCTGCTGTAGTGGGGCGCCCCTTTACCGTTTCAGTTGCCATTCAGCTGAGTTTTGGCTGCTCTTGATGCTACAGCGACAGGCGGCTGCAAGAGGACTCTCAAAATGGCGGCCTGTTCTTTGGATTTGGGCCTGGTCCACTAAAATGGCCCTGGGACACCTTAGAACTCGGACGCTCGATTTTTTTTTCCTTTCCTGTACATGCAAAAAAAGGTAAATGCCCGTTACGTTACACGCTTCATCTGCCACGATGAACTCTCCAGAGGAACCGAAAAAAAATATAGTTGTGGTAACTATAACATGCATCGTCATATGGAGAGGTGGCACCAATTAATTATAGTGCTGCATAAAAGAGAGATTTGGAGGAGAACCCCTGACCTGCTAGTACATTCATCAAAGAAGTGGCACTGAGAGCTTCAGAGGCAAGGGAAACGGTCCCAAATATTTAGAAGAACTTTGGAAAGATTAAAATGACATGTTTAGATTGTGGCAAATTAATTTCATGTGGACAGATGAGTGTTACTCTAATAAATACAGCATATGAACATCATCATAGTCGATGGTTGGTAGAGACATTTTGACTATATCCTGGACCTGCCCGTCCTCGCCCAAAATGGCGCCGGAATAAATGGGACTCGTAACTCCTTGTTGTGTACTGGTTGCAGAACCTTAAAATCACGAGATACGTATGCAGTTTTGAAGCACATGGCGGGCGGGGACGAGAATTGATTGAATATTTCGACATCCCTATTGATATTAAGTTCTGATGTGTTATTGATTACTGTACTGTTGAAAGTTCGAATTAACGTCACCCATGGTACTTGCCCGCAAATGTATATCTAGATAATTTTATTGTAACTGGCCCTGTCGTATTTTAATTATAAAATGTACGTCCACCGATTCCGTAACTGTTAGACACCTTAGTTCTTGCAACCTAATGGCCCGCCCGTTACGTTCCTCTACAGTGTAAATGTCTATTCATCATATACGATTACAGTTTGCTCTGTGGCAGGCCCACGTGGTTATAGGCAAGTATTTGTATAATGAAATTTTCACAATAAAGGTTTTTAAAAGAAAACATGGTAGTAGTATATACATTGGTAAAGTTTTTAATAATAGTGACTGTTTTAGAATCATTAAAAGGCAAGTGAAATAAAGCAGACCAATTACATGAAGGGTAAAAGGTATAATACGAAGGAACGCAGTAAAGATAAATGGTCAAGGGCTGTTGTGTTTTCTATTCCTGCAACATAAAGTGATCGATAAGAATCTCATATTCAGGCGTATCGGCGACTAAGACAGCAGGTCGACCCTCTTTTGCTCAACGGCTCCGTCATGGGACGAAGAAACGCTCTTTTTCTCGAAAAAAGAATATATTTTACTTGCAGGACAGTTGTAAAATTTCCGGGAAAGTACATTAGCCTGGAACATTATAACATATATTTAAGAAAAAATAATGTTCGGAAGTAATGAAAAGCGTAATTTTTAGGTCATATGACCAAGCCTTTCATCATTACAATAAGAAAAGTAAAATGAACCAATGAAAAGTTTTATTAACAAGTCACATGACTTGTCATGCTTACGTTACGCGCTGCGCGCCCCGGATGACTTCCGGATGCGCTAACGCGGCGCGTCATATGACGCATTACGCGACAACGCAGGTACAGAATATAGTCAAAATGTCTCCACCAACCAGCGGTCGGAACACAACCCCTTTCAGCAGGCTAAATAGTTCTGTTAAATGACAACAGAAGGGACAGGCAACAAGAACCATCAGTCAAAGAGGGGAGGGCTAGTTCTTCTCTACCGGGTTACATTGGGGCGCTACCGGAACTGATCGAATTGGTAGTCTACAGTGTTTCTGGATGTTTCAGACTGAAGCTGGGGTTAGCATGAGAGCAGCACCATTTTGTAGCTCCGTCGTGGTCATTCCGCAACCAATCATGGCAGCCGTTCTTTATCGTTATTTTGGGCGGGGTGGGTGGCGGAGCCGAGCTGTTTTGCAGCCATCATTGTGTGGAGTTCAGTTCATCTCACTAGTTTTGTATTTGTCATGAGGGGTTGTTCCTAATGTTTCTATTTTAGCGAGGTCAAAAAGAGATCCCATTAGTGGCCTACTGATTTTGCTCGATTCCTTTTCTTTTTTTTTACACGATTTTTCGTTATCTGCAAAGACTAAACAGAGTATTGCGACTCTGTGTTTGTTTGTAAATAGAGAATGAACCAAAGAGAACTAATTCTAAAACAGTAAATACTTGGATAACAATCAATCAAATGGAGAGAGAAGCAGGCACGACGGATTACAACGGGGGCAAAGGCCTGCGTTAACTACCTTTCACTATCTGCAAAGAGAGAGTACTCCTAATAGAAATGAGGGGGGGGGGCACCATTCAAAGCAGATCAGTGTGCATAAACGCGAAAATGTTTTCACTTACCACGTACTTGACATTCGACAGCTTATGATATTTGCTATTAAAAAACCATTGAAAATTCACTGAAAAAACCATAGGTTATAGACCATATATATTAGCATTTAAAAAACCTTATTTTACTCACACAAAACCATTGAAATTCCATATATAGTTAGTTGCACTAACTATATATCGCGCACCCGCAATCCACTGCTGATCATGTCACATATTACATCATTCATGACATGGTCAGTGACATCACTGATGACATCTCAAATGACATCATTCTTGTGCTAATACGATAAACCTCTTCAGACTCTAATATAACCTTAGATACACTCAGAGTATACAGACACTCACACACTGCCACTCATCCATGGAGTTACTCACACACCCAGTCAGTCATGCAAAGAAACAATCTCACCTCCATTTCTTCAACTATACAGTTAAACACACCTTACTTATTGAAACATATACTAACACATATTTACTCTCTTATACAATCCCTGATACAAGTTCACAATGATCGATACAACCACTCACTCATTCAGTGTCTCTCATGCACAGTTATTTATATATGCCAACTCTCACATGTACTGTGTTTTACATATGTACTTACTATGACATGTAGCATTGAGATATCCATTCACTCATGCACACAGTCAACTGCCTATGTAGCTGTTTCCACATGCACTCTTGAACTCATACACCTAGTGAATAAACTGCTCACACATCTATGCATAGAGTCACACACCTTCCAGCCACCCCCACACAAACTCAATCTCCCATATAAATACTTGGGCAACCAATTAATAACACATATAGCCTCTCGTATAGCTAATGATCAACACATGCAGCAGTTTACAGAACAACAGACATAATGATGCACAAATTAAGACAGTTTAGTCACTAACCCATGCATTCAGTGAGACACATTTAATCACTCACTCATACAGTCAGTCACGCACCTACTAAATCCTTCATCCAGACACTTATACATCCACTCATTCTTCAATATGTAAGACATATTTTAACTTTACAGAAACATACAGTCACTGGATGTTGTCATCAGTGATGTCATCAGTGATGTCATTTGAGATGTCATCAGTGATGTCATCAGTGATGTCACTGACCATGTCATGAATGATGTAATATGTGACATGATCAGCAGTGGATTGCGGGTGCGCGATATATAGTTAGTGCAACTAACTATATATGGAATTTCAATGGTTTTGTGTGAGTAAAATAAGGTTTTTTAAATGCTAATTCCTAACTATATATGTGAATATATATATATATATATATATATATATTTATATATATATTCACTGAAAAAACCATAGGTTATAGACCATATATAGTTAGGAATTTGCATTTACAAAACCTTGAAAATTCACTGAAAAAACCATAGGTTAGAGACCATATATAGTTAGCTGGACATTTTATTGACATAAAAGCAATGAAATTCCATATATAGTTAGTTGCACTAACTATATATCGCGCACCCGCAATCCACTGCTGATGATGTCATTTGAGATGTCATCAGTGATGTCATCAGTGATGTCATTTGAGATGTCATCAGTGATGTCATCAGTGATGTCACTGACCATGTCATGAATGATGTAATATGTGACATCATCAGCAGTGGATTGCGGGTGCGCGATATATAGTTAGTGCAACTAACTATATATGGAATTTCATTGCTTTTATGTCAATAAAATGTCCAGCTAACTATATATGGTCTCTAACCTATGGTTTTTTCAGTGAATTTTCAAGGTTTTGTAAATGCAAATTCCTAACTATATATGGTCTATAACCTATGGTTTTTTCAGTGAATTTCATTGGTTTTTTAAAAGCTAATATCTATAGCTGTAAAATATATTCTTTATTACGTGACGTATCACGTAGCCACGTGAGACGCCTCATGACGCGTCGCATAACCGTGACGTATCGGCTCTGCAGCGCAAACAAAACCCGTAACGTAAGCGTGCCGGAGCACGCTTACAGATATATATATTTTTTTTAACCTTAATTAGACAAAATCCACACGTGCACATATCTTGAGGCCTTGCAAAGGCACATCAAACAAACAGTCCCTACAATTTTGGCAAGTTTGCTGGAAATCTATTCCCTTAATTTTTTTTTTACTGTTTCTCTTGGTTTTCCCCTTGTTACGCTTACCGGGACGCTACCCGGTACGCGAACCGGACGCTCCAAAAACACAAGATGGCGGACTCCCGTTACGCTGCCGGTTAGCTGCCCGGTTCGCGTACCGGGAAGCGCCTCTACCGCGAAAAATCGCGGGGGACTTTAATATCCCCCTCATCAATCCTAGGGGGTCAGGAGGGGTTTACCTTGCCCCCTTTCCTTCATTTCCCCCTTCTTTTTTCACCACATCTTGTCTCTCGAACCTACCGAGAGACAAGATGGCGGCCGCTCCGGACTGTTTACAATGTTGACAGCTACGCTGCCGGTTAGCTGCCCGGTTAGCTGCCCGGTGAGCTGCCCGGTGAGCTGCCCGGTTCGCGTACCGGGACGCGCCTCTACGGCGTAAAATCGCAAAAAATTTTTTTTTATTTTTTGCCCCGCGGGGCACTTTAATATCCCCCTCATCAATCCTAGGGGGTCAGGAGTGGTCTACCTTGCCCCCTTTCCTTCATTTCCCCCTTCGTTTTTCACCACATCTTGTCTCTCGATCGTACCGAGAGACAAGATGGCGGCCGCTCCGGACTATTTAAAATGTTGACAGACACCGGAGAGCCAATCAGCTTCGCTTCGCGAAGTTCCGTTACGCGTCAGGTACGCAAACCGGGGCGCTAACCGGAGCGCTGTCACAGATATATATATTTTTTTAAACGTTAATTTCTCAAAATCCACTGGAGCACATATATTGAGACATAGCAAAGGCACGTCGGGCAAACCATATCTACAATTTTGCCAAGTTTCATGTAAATCTATTCAGCCGTTCGAGCTAAAAGTGAGTCCAACCGCCCTATGGAAAAATGAATGGGAAAAACGCGTTTTGGGACCCCCTTTTTTCTCGGCCCCCCCTTGACGAAACCCCCCCAAATTTTCAGGGGCTGCTCAGAAACAAAATGTGCCATTTTCCTGAAAATTTCAGCCAATTCCGCCCACAAACGCCAAAGTTATTGGACATAGAATTTTCAGAAATCCCATAGAGAAAAAATCCTAACTATATATACCCACTGGCTATCGCCAGTAGGTAATATACATATATAAACATATATAATCTGCATATCTATATAAATATAAATGCATGCACACATATACATATATGCATACATATGCATGTTATTTACATGAAAGTTTTAAAAACACTAATAAAAGCAAAGCTAAAAAGCCACCTCATTACAAACAGAATGGCTTTAACTTAAACGAGGGCGAGATCTATTGCATTTTCAATGCTTGTTTACTTTGTTTCTATCAAGAAGGCATTCAGATGTGTCACACATTTGCCATAAATTCTGAATGTTAGCACTCTAGTTGCTCATTAGATCACTGTAGTAAAGCTAGTGCTCACCAGGGAAGTCTGCTGCTAATCATGGTTTGCAGCCATTTTCCCGCATTTTTTATCCCGCAGACTTTCAGTCCGCATACCATTATCCCGCAAGGTCATTGACCTCGCATACCATTATCCCGCATTTTTTCAAAACGCATGTGCATTTATCGCGCATGCCTTTACAAAGAATTACGTTTTAAAGGCATGTATGGTAAATGCATTTGCGTTGTGAAAACCACGATGACGAGAGAGGTAAGTGGGTTTGTGTTAATTTTTTCGTGGGTTAGTGATTGTGTAGTGTAGTGTTGTGTAGTGTAGTGTTGTGTTAGTGTAGTGTAGAGTTGTGGTGGTTGTTTAGTGTAGGGTCATGCTGGGGGTAGTGTTTTAGGGTTTAGGATTGTGTTGTAGTGTTTGCGTAGTGTAGGGTCATGCTGGGGGTAGTGTTTTAGGGTTTAGGGTAGTGTTGTAGTGTTTGCGTAGTGTAGGGTCATGCTGGGGGTAGTGTTTTAGGGTTTAGGGTTGTGTTGTAGTGTTTGCATAGTGTAGGGTCATGCTGGGGCTAGTGTTTTAGGGTTTAGGGTAGTGTTGTAGTGTTTGCGTAGTGTAGGGTCATGCTGGGGGTAGTGTTTTAGGGTTTTGGGTAGTGTTGTAGTGTTTGCGTAGTGTAGGGTCATGCTGGGGTGTAGTATTTTAGGGTTTAGGGTAGTTTGCGTAGTGTAGGGTCATGCTGGGGGTAGTGTTTTAGGGTTTTGGGTAGTGTTGTAGTGTTTGCGTAGTGTAGGGTCATGCTGGGGGTAGTGTTTTAGGGTTTTGGGTAGTGTTGTAGTGTTTGCGTAGTGTAGGGTCATGCTGGGGTGTAGTGTTTTAGGGTTTTGGGTAGTGTTGTAGTGTTTGCGTAGTGTAGGGTCATGCTGGGGTGTAGTGTTTTAGGGTTTTGGGTAGTGTTGTAGTGTTTGCGTAGTGTAGGGTCATGCTGGGGGTAGTGTTTTAGGGTTTTGGGTAGTGTTGTAGTGTTTGCGTAGTGTAGGGTCATGCTGGGGGTAGTGTTTTAGGGTTTTGGGTAGTGTTGTAGTGTTTGCGTAGTGTAGGGTCATGCTGGGGGGTAGTGTTTTAGGGTTTTGGGTAGTGTTGTAGTGTTTGCGTAGTGTAGGGTCATGCTGGGGGTAGTGTTTTAGGGTTTTGGGTAGTGTTGTAGTGTTTGCGTAGTGTAGGGTCATGCTGGGGGTAGTGTTTTAGGGTTTAGGGTAGTGTTGTAGTGTTTGCGTAGTGTAGGGTCATGCTGGGGGTAGTGTTTTAGGGTTTAGGGTAGTGTTGTAGTGTTTGCGTAGTGTAGGGTCATGCTGGGGGTAGTGTTTTAGGGTTTAGGGTAGTGTTGTAGTGTTTGCGTAGTGTAGGGTCATGCTGGGGGTAGTGTTTTAGGGTTTAGGGTAGTGTTGTAGTGTTTGCGTAGTGTAGGGTCATGCTGGGGGTAGTGTTTTAGGGTTTAGGGTAGTGTTGTAGTGTTTGCGTAGTGTAGGGTCATGCTGGGGTGTAGTGTTTTAGGGTTTTGGGTAGTATTGTAGTGTTTGCGTAGTGTAGGGTCATGCTGGGGGTAGTGTTTTAGGGTTTAGGGTAGTGTTGTAGTGTTTGCGTAGTGTAGGGTCATGCTGGGGTGTAGTGTTTTAGGGTTTTGGGTAGTGTTGTAGTGTTTGCGTAGTGTAGGGTCATGCTGGGGGTAGTGTTTTAGGGTTTAGGGTAGTGTTGTAGTGTTTGCGTAGTGTAGGGTCATGCTGGGGGTAGTGTTTTAGGGTTTAGGGTTGTGTTGTAGTGTTTGCGTAGTGTAGGGTCATGCTGGGGGTAGTGTTTTAGGGTTTAGGGTTGTGTTGTAGTGTTTGTGTAGTGTAGGGTCATGCTGGGGGTAGTGTTTTAGGGTTTAGGGTAGTGTTGTAGTGTTTGCGTAGTGTAGGGTCATGCTGGGGTGTAGTGTTTTAGGGTTTTGGGTAGTGTTGTAGTCTTTGCGTAGTGTAGGGTCATGCTGGGGGTAGTGTTTTAGGGTTTAGGGTAGTGTTGTAGTGTTTGTGTAGTGTAGGGTCATGCTGGGGGTAGTGTTTTAGGGTTTAGGGTAGTGTTGTACTGTTTGTGTAGTGTAGGGTCATGCTGGGGGTAGTGTTTTAGGGTTTAGGGTAGTTTAGTTGTTTAGTGTATGCTAAAGGCATATTCGTTCTAAAAGTTTTCGTTATTTTAATTTGCGGCCTAATAGTACATGCGGGATTTTTTTTGCGGACTGATGGTATGCGGGATTTCGTCATATATTCGCTAATCATACTTTCTATGGCAAAATGAACCCCCTCATTTTGTTCCTTTTTAAATTAAATGTTTTAAGAGTTACCACTTTATTCCAATCAAGATGGCTTCAGGTGTGCCATACCTTTGTAATAAGTAGGACTGTTAGCACTCTAGTTGTTCTTTAGAACACTCTGGGACATTCTGTCATTGGGCTATAGTTGGGCTACATCTGGCTGATATTTGGGCTACATTTGTTTTTTTTGTCTCTGGTGGCCATCTTTGGGCTACAGTGGGCTACATTGGGCTACATTGGGCTACATTGGGCTACATTTGGGCTCCAACATATATATAGCCCAATGTAGCCCAATATATATTTTTCAAAGTTAATTTTCGTAAAAACCACGGGAGCCTATATCTTGAGACATAGCAAAGGCACATCGGGCTACCAGTCCCTACAATTTTGCCAAGTTTGGTGTAAATCCATTCAGCCGTTCAGGCTAAAAGTGAGGCCAACCGCCCTATGGAAAATTGCATGGGAAAAACACGTTTTGGGACCCCCCTTTTTTCTCGGCCCCCCCTTGACGAAACCCCCCCAAATTTTCAGGGGCTGCTCAGAAACAAAATGTTCCATTTTCCTGAAAATTTCAGCCAATTCTGTCCTCAAACGCCAAAGTTATTCGACATAGAATTTTAAAAAATCCCATAGGAAAAAAATCCTAACTATATATACCTACTGGCTATCGCCAGTAGGTAATACATATATTCTCTGATGTAATTTGAGATGTCATCAGTGATGTCATAAGTGATGTCACTGACCATGTCATGAGTGATGTAATATGTGACATCATCAGCAGTGCATTGCGGGTGCGCAAGTTATAGTTAGCTGAACTAACTATAACAGGGGAATTTCAAAGGTTTTGTATGAGTGGAATGTCCAGCTAACTATAACATGCATGAAGCCTATGTTTTTTTCAATGAATTTCTAAGGTTTTTAAATGCTAATTCCTAACTATAACATGTGTGAAACCTATGGTTTTTTCAATGAATTTCTAAAGGTTTTTTAAATGCTAATTCCTAAGTATAACATGTGTGAAACCTATGGTTTGTTCAGTGAATTTCTAAGTTTTTTTAAATGCTAATTCCTAACTATAACGTGGCTGAAACCTATGTTTTTTTCAGTGAATTTCAAAGGTTTTGTAAATGATAATTTTTAAATGTATTAATTGTTATATTTTTATACTGATTTACTACATTGTTTTAAACTATTTATTTTTAGATAATTTTTTCAATTACATTACATATTTTTAATATAAATTGAAAAATGTGTTTAAAAATATTAAAATTGTAATATTTATTATTTTATTTTATATATTTTTTAATTTATATATAATTTATATAGCTGACAATTATATCCTATCGAAGGAAATTCAAGTTACTGGTAAGTACGGTTAAAATTACTTTTCAGGATCAGTACAGGGCTGAAAGATGCAGCACTGAGGTCTCTCCTGATAACAGGTGAGAAAATCGGAATTCGTAGTTCGGCTGATTTTTGAGGAATTTTTTAAAGTTCCAAAACTTCACACTTAGAAGAATTTCCAAGTGAAACCAGTCAATGTTAGCCTATGGAAGGAAATTTAAGTTACTGTAAGTATGGTTAGAATTACTTTTCAGGATCAGTAGTGGGCTGAAAGATGCAGCACTGAGGTCCCTCCTGATAACAGGTAAGTAAATCGGAATTCGTTGTTCGGTTGATTTTAGAGGAATTTTTTAAAGTTCCAAAACTCCACACAGAATAATTTCCAAGTGAAACCAGTAAATGTTAGCCTATGGAAGGAAATTCATGTTACTGTAAGTATAGTTAGAATTGCTTTTCAGGATCAGTATTGGGCTGAAAGTTGCAGCACTGAGATCTCTCCTGATCACAGGTGAGTAAATCGTTGCAGAGAGGAGTACAAAGGGGCGTGGCCTTTTTACACGTCTCTGCAAGGAAGCCCCCTGGCACGTTTGCAGAGGGGGAACTAATTCCCCTTGAATAGTGGGGTCCCTGGGGGCCAACTAGCCCACCAGGAACCTCCAGTATGCGCCAGGGGGATGCGTTGCAGATAGGTGTAAAAAGGGGCGTGAGCTCTTTACGCGTCTTTGCAAGGCAGCCCCTTGGAGTGTTTGCAGAGGGGGAACTAATTCCCCTTGAATACTGGGGGTCCCTGGGGGGCAACTAGCCCACCAGGAACCTCCAGTATGCACCAGGGGGCTGCATTGCAGAGAGGTGTCAAAAGGGGCCTGGCCTCTTTACAAATCTCTGCAAAGCAGCCCCCTGGCGCGTTTGCAGAGGGGAAACTAATTCCCCTTGACTACTGGGGGTCCCTGGGGGCCAACTAGCCCACAAGAAACCTCCAGTATGCGCCAGGGGTCTGCGATGCAGAGTGGTGTAAAAAGGGGCGTGGTCTCTTTACACATCTCTGCAAGGCAGCCCCTTGGCGCATACTGGAAGTTCCTGGTGGGCTACTTGGCTCCCAGGGACCCCCAGTATTCAAGGGGAATTATTTCCCCCTCTGCAAATGCGCCAGGGGGTGCGTTTGCAGAGTGGTGCCTTAATTGTTTTTTTGGGATCAGCAGGGTACGCGTACCGTACGCGTATCCTGTGAATTTTGTAAAAAAAAACTATTATTTTTTTAGCCTTGGTGGTCCTTGTGGGATACCCTGAGCAGGCCTAGGGGTCAGGGTCTTTCTACCCTGCCCCCTTTGCGTCTTTTGCGCACTTGTTTATCACTTTTCTACAAGATGGCTGCCAACACTTCCTGGTTTGGAGTGTTAACAGACAGTTTTCAGCCAATTAGCATGCAGCTTGTGCTCATAATGGTACGTGTACTGTCCTCGGACGGTACGCGTACGGTATAAAATCGCAAATATATCTATGATTTTACTTTAGATTTTCTAAGGAACTACTGAACGGATTTACACAATTTAAGCGTAATCTACGAAACAAACTCTACCTTTTTGCCAAATTTGGTGTAATTCCGTTCAGCAGTTCGGGCTGTAGCCTCACTTAAAGGTCCCTATGGAAAATTGCATGGGGAAAACACGTTCTGGGACCTCCCTTTTTTCTCGGCCCCCACTTGACAAATCACCCCGAAACTTTCAGGATAGGAGAGGAGCGCCGCATCTTCTTGGAGAATTTTGCGAAGATTCATCGACCGGCGCCAAAGTTATTCCAAATAGAATGTTGCGGACTTCCTATGGAAACTAGGTCCTAACTATAACTCCCTACTGGCGACTGCCAGTAGATAATATATACATATATATTCACTGAAAAAACCTTAGGTTTCAGGCACGTTATAGTTAGGAATTAGCATTTAAGAAACCTTAGAAAACCACTGAGAAAACCATAGGTTTCAGGGGCGTTATAGTTAGTTGGACATTTCACTCGTATAAAACCATTGAAATAGTTCAGCTAACTATAACTCGCGCGCCCGCAATGCACTGCTGATGACGTCACATATTACATCACTCATGACATGGTCAGTGACATCACTCATGATCACTGATGACATCTCAAATGAACTTAAAACGCTCCAGAGAGCGTGTTTGCAAACATGTCACTTCAGGCCCGCCCCCTTTCTTCACCAATGTGCAAACGCGCCCCACTGGCGAGTTATAATTTGGGGAATACAGAGGGTCCCTGAGGAACAACTAGCCCACCAGGTACCTCCAGTATGCGCCAGGGAGCTGCGTTGCAGAGAGGTGTTGTTCAGAAGCCACACCCCTTTTTACCCCTCTGTGCAACGCAGCTCTGTGGCGCTTACTGGAGGTACCTAGTGGGCTAGTTTGAGCCTAGGGACCCTCAGGATTCAAGGGGAATCTCCCAACATAAAAGCCCACAGGGCGCTTTTACACAGTGGCTAAGGGAGGGGATGGGGCCAGAGGGGACGGGGCCTGAGGTGAATTGTGCAAACATGCCCTGTGGCACGTTTTAAGTTGGGTGAATAATTCCCCTTCAATCCTAAGGGCCCCTGGGGGCTTACTAGCCCAGCAGGTGCTTCCAGTAAGTGCCATTGCGCTGCATTGCAGAGAGGTGGTCCAGGCTGTGCCCCTTTTTACACCTCTCTGCAACGCAGCTTTGTGGCGCTTACTGGAGGTACCTAGTGGGCTAGTTGGGCCCTAGGGACCCTCAGGATTCAAGGGGACTTAATCTCCCAACTTAAAACGGCCACAGGGTGTGTTTACACAGTGGTGAAGGGAGGGGACGGGGACTGAGGTGACATGTGCAAACATGCCCTGTGGCACTATTTAAGTTGGTGAAATAATTTCCCTTCAATCTTGAGGGCCACTGGGGGCCAACTTGCCCACCAGGAGCTTCCAGTAACCGCCACTGCGCTGCTTAAGTTTAAATTATTCGCGGCTGGATCCGCTCATCCGGATTTTGCTGATTTTGAAATTTTTTTTTTTTTTTTTTTTTGGGCCCTGGGGTTCCTTTTGGAACCCCCTAAGCAGGCCTAGGGGGTCAGGGTGTTTCTACCCTGGCCCCTTTTCATGTTTTGCACATTTGTTTCACTGATTTCTTATGCCTCGGTTCTACCAAGGCACAAGATGGCTGCCAACACTTCCTGGTTTGGAGTGTTGACAGCCAATTACCAAAGTATGCTACACGGGACTACCTTGGATTATTTCCAGGTTAATTGTAGCTTTTCCGTATGGGAATAATTTAGTGTATGCTAACAGAATTTGTATTTCACTATATTTCTTGAAATACAGATTCACCTGAAAAGACAAGGCAGGAAGTCCACGTCTTGACGATCGTTTACAACCCCTGACATGAAAGATTAACGTGCGGGTGGAAAATACAACTGCGTTGTGCTTTTTTAAATAGTAAGTGTCAATCTTCCATGCACCATAAACTTGCGATAAACAGTCTAAGCCGCTCTTTTCGCATTTAATAATGAATAGACTCTGACCTTCCCATTGTGGGGTTGTGTTTTATATCTGTAGGCTCGGTGAAGAAGAAATCTTTTCTTAAATTAGACTGCAAGCGAGTTTTATTCGAAGTCGGCAAAACATCACGTGGCTCTAGGATTCTTTACGAGTTCTGTTGGGTAAGCGCGGTTGTTGCTACATAGGAAATGAAATATGCCGCTCTCTATTAGCTAATAAACCAACAGCTACAACAGATTCTGACAGTGCTTATTTCCTTTATTTAGGATACAACACTTAATATAGAATACTCGCGAGTCTTGATGTCCGCTTTGGAAGCTGACATCTGATAATCATTTTGCTGATATCAAAGTAAAATATTGGGTAAGCATATTTAGTGTCTATATTAAAATAAATGTAGGAAGTATGAATTTTTCTAATGAAATACTTTTTATAAAAATGACGAACTATCGTTCACAGGAATAATGTTAATTGACTGAACTGTGACATTATATGTTTTTAGTTCATAAACCACATGTTATAACATAGATTGGTTCCTGTAAGCTAGAACATCCAACAGTAGCAACCACTAGGACGATTATTTAGGACATAAACATCCGACAGTGTGGGTGTTTTATACCTAGAGTTAGCAGGATCATAAACCCCTTTGTCAGCAAGGTTAATATGTGGCAACTGCTTGAATATGTAAATGTTATTGCTGTTCTATGTTTAAATGAATACTACATGATATGAATTAGCTGGGAGTTAAGAGTGTGTTATCTTTCTCAAAAAAAGGAGATGGAAATTATAATTAATATTCTCTCTCCTAAACTGCATCGAACGCTAAAACGTTTTTGTAAGTTTTTCTTTTAAATTATGACGTTAGTGTAAATAACTGATTGTATTTTATGTTAATGTATTTCAGAAATGTTTATGTGGCTCCTGATGAAGGCGTTGGTCTAAACGCCGAAACGCGCGTCGAGAAAGTATAATCTGCCACGTTTTACTTTTTCTTCCTAACCCTCTTTTTTATTGACCGTCTTAACATGTATGAATTTTATGATAAAGTTTGATTGCCAACTAGTACTGATATGTCTATGGTTTTTATATAAATACATTTTTGCATTATTATTATTGTTTAATCTGTTTAAAACCTGTTTATGTTTGTATGGTCACTATATGTTTTTTAATTTTATAAAGATTATTATTAAAAAGAAAATATACTTTTATAATTGCTTTGTTTTGGTGTTCGATAAAATAATTTCTCCCAGCTTTAATAATATGGTTATGATATTGTACACATGACAGCCAATTACCATAAAGCTCCTGATCGGGAGCGTGCATGGATCCTGCGCAGCCATAGATATATAAAGTTTTTTACTTTTGGTTTTCTCAGCAACTACTGAACGGATTTACACCAATTAAGGGATCTTTCTGAACCAAGAGCTACCTTTTTGCCAAATTTGATGTATTTCCGTTCAGCATTTCGGGCTGTACCCTTGTCTAAAGTTTCCTATGGAAAATTGCATGGGGAAAACACGTTTTGGGACCCCCTTTTTTCTCAGCCCCCGCTTGACGAATCACCCTGATAGGAGCGGACCGGAGCACCCCACGAGTTTTGAAAATTTCGTGAAGATTCATCAACCGGCGCCAAAGTTATTGGGAATATATTATTTGTATGAGTTTCATGGGTTTAATGTGTTGTATACTTGTTTATTTTGGTTATGAGTAGATAAGGTCTTATAGTTAATTAACATTTTTTGGGTGTATTTGTAAATAAACATCTTGTTAAAATAAAGTGTAAGTAGTTTTAAATGTTTTTATAGATGGTTAAACAGAATTATAATTGAATAATCAATATTTTTTAATGTATTTAAGCAATGTTTTTGTAGTCAATATTGTCGCTTTCGATATTTGTGTTATTTTTTTAATATATTAAACAGAGTCATAACATTTTGTTTGTGTTTGATATTGTAGTAGTTTAACTTTGTTTTACAGCAATATTTGGTTAGCAACATTTGTGTATTTCTTATTTAACTATAGGGTGGCAATATGTTGTGTTGTCATGCATTTAACACTAAAAGGCTCATACAGTTCTTGTTTTAATCCTCTATAAGGCCATGTGTGGCTGTACCACTCACCTCCTGCCACCACATGTTCTGATACTCCTAGTGGTGCACCAAAATCTGGACTGGCTACTGACAGAAGACATTTGGTGGAGGCTGGTAAGTGTACCATCTAGTCTTCTGTTTTTGGGTCATACATATCTCTCTCTTTGTAGGCGAGAAGATTAGTGTTTATTTGCTGTCTCACATCGCTGTATTCACCCTTGTTCCAAATTTATTCAATTGTTGTCTGTGATATTTTTGATAGATTTCCTAATGCTAAGACTTTGCATTCCAGTAGCAGCACAATAATCCCTCCTTTAGCTCCTGTGTTACCATCCAGGAGATAATCTTATTAGTTTGATATACTGTGCTTCCAAAAAATCACCATACCATCATCATGTATATCTTTGAATATGTTATTCCCCTGTATTTGCCTTTCTTTTCAGCTATTAGGAGATAACAACCCTACACACATTAGTACGGTACCAATACCACAGATCACATCAAGAGAAGTCCTGTCAGCAGCACTTATAGGGACTATCATCCGTCGATCAGGTAAGTCTATAAACATCTGATATTTACTACTATGTCTCATCATTTTTTTCCTTTCTCAGGCTCTTTTGTATATTATTTCGATTGTCGGTTTTAGATACATTATTACTTTGCTAGGGTTTATTGCTTATCCTTCATGTATATCTATCTGCAGTGACATCATGTATGTTAAATACCAGTGGTATTCCTTGATTCATAACTCTTTATCTAACATTTCACATTAACATTGGGTCGACCTGCTGGATCAGGGGAAACCTTATCAACACCAACTTCACCTGCTCAGCAGCTGACATTAGAGGGTCCATCCCCCCAGCCAGCATCAATGGCTGGAGCAGCATAGTTGACGTTGTGCATATGTAGCAATTACATGCAAGGACCAACAACCATCTTTATATGTTTATTTGTGGTTTCATGTTACCATCTTAAAGTGCAGCTATTTTCAGAAATATATTATGAAACAAGTTCATTGAAGTATTGATCAAAAACTTTATTTGATGTATTTCCACATTTAGGAGCTTCCTATTGCAGGTAATAGGGACACCCAGTCTGACAATGATGCTGTACCATCCACAAGCCGAGGGTGACAGGCCTTTAGGTAAATAGCCAATCCTCCTTCAAAAAGAGGAAGAGGCTGAAAAAGGAAGAGGAAAAAGAAGACAGTGGAAGAAGAAGAAAGAGGAAGCAGAAGAAGGAGGCAGAGAAAGAGAGAGAATAAGGAAGAGGGAGAAAGAGGAAGAAAGAGAAAGAGGAAGGAAAAGGAAGAAAGAGGAGAAAGGAAGAGGAAGAAAGAGGAGGATGAGGTAGAAGAAGAGTAGGAGGAGAAGAAGAATGAGGAGAAGAAGAAGAGAAGATTAGGCAGAGAAGCAGGAGATGATGGAGAAAGAGAGGGAGGATGATGCGGAAGAAAATGGGAAGGATGGTCTTTGTTGGCTCAACTCAGATAGTATCACAGATATTCTCAGCGAAGATCACTTCACGGCTGTCCAGCAGTCTTCGTTCAAGGTCACCACTCATGATTGATAGCCACCAGCAAAGCAGTCACATATGCTTTTCAAGGCTGTGCAAGACACGGGTCCAAACAGCCCTCAATTACAGGTAACTCTGTTGACTCCCTTATACATTCCCCCCTTGCAGATGCAATTTTGATCTTCATTCTACCTGAAGTAGAGAACACTTTGGTGAGGAGGAGCTCTCTCCTCGTTCATCAACCTCTCCCCTACAACAACATCTCAGATGGCAACATTCTCCATGATTGACAACCTGCTGGCCATATAAAAACACATCATTGGGGAGGGCCTAAGGGATATTTAAAGACCTACATAGGTTGTATCCCCCTTGTACCAGAATCCGATCAACCTAGAAAACCTATGGGTCTAACATCTGAATCATTTATCAGGAAAAGAGCTATTGTCTCAGGTTAGTAAGAGTACTAGCTCAAGGCGTCATCCAGTAGATGGTTAACCCTGTGTTAGCAAAATGAATACCTATGTTGGATTCCCATCAATATCATGTATGATCAATATTCTCATGTGGTCCTCCGTCCTCGGTCCAGTGTCTCTAGATCATTGAGACAAAGTGGTACCATCTGCGGACACATGGTTTGCACATGCCAACACAAGGACAACCATAAGAAACTGGTAAGACGGGTAGGTGCAGTGCAAAAAGATAAGTGTGTGAAAAGTTAAAATAGGATAGAGAATCTCATTCCAACTTTATTCTACCAAGACCTCTTCCTAATTAAAAACAAGGAACAGCGCAAATCAATACTCCTGCAGTTTAACAAATATCTGCATAGGGGCCGACATGTTTCAGCCTAAGCGGGAACTTGACCCTAGGCTTTCATCAGGGCCTCTGTTCTCTTAATAATGCGACTGCAAAAAAATGTGTTGGTGACAAAACTCAAAGGAATAGTTCTATAATATACTTGAACAGTAAAGGATATGAGTCTCCAAATACTGTGGCTTCACTCCTCCATGACACCTGGTGATTTTATTGAATATATAGAGGAAGAAACCAAACAAAACACAGGAGAAACCAGCTGTAAGCAAAGGACCAAACGTGCCTTCAGTATATGTCTAACTGCAGTACATATAATCACTCACCCAGGGTGCCCGGGGAAGAGACCTCACCTCGTCCTGGTCCTGGCTCAGGCGTAGTGAGACCCCGCTCTGTAAGAGGAAAGTGCACCGGAACTGAATATAGGCTGCGGGACAAATTAATCCACTGCAAACCTCATTTCTATGTGTACCAGTGAAATTACTCTCCCTTACTTTCAAAGAACTTGTGTTACTATGGCCTTACTAACTGGGACATCACCCCACTAAAAACCCCATCAAATGCTCCTCACGTAAAACAGTTAGCAAAATTTTAAAGTTGACACTGAACACCAAGAGTGATCAGTGTCTCTCTGTAAGTTTTGCACACAACTATCTGCTGCAAGAGTTTATCAGGAAAAAACCAAAGAAGCCCAAGGTGGAACTCCTTACCTGTCCGGCGCTGTCTCTGGCAATAGCTGAGACAGGGGGAGGCAAAGAGCCGGGCTCAAGCTATCCTTTTAAATGTCACAAGGTGGTCTCTCCACCAATCAGATTAGACAGCGAGTGCAAAACGCTGTCCTTCAAATTTGTAACTAGCTTGATAATGCCCAGTTTATCATTTCTAAGAAACATACATATCGCATCCTGGATGTGTCTGGGAATGATAACACGAAACAAGCATTTCTGTTAGGCACCCCTATCGCGTAATCTCGCGATATTTACAAAACTACAAAATGACGTCATAGCGTCCATTTTTGTAGTCCGTTTACGTATGTTCCTGATTTAACTCCGCAATCTTATACTCCTGTAAAATTGCGATCGTGCCCCGGTTATTGCACAAAAATACAGTGCATCCAAAGGATCTCTACTATTTGGAAAATGCGCCAAAAAACCGGGTCACCCTAATCTGGATGGCGTCTCATACTGCATCAGTCATCGACTCTAAACACAACCCCGATTAGCTTGCCAGAATCTACAGACATATTAGTCCAAGCCAAAGTATGCTGAGTGTCCCAGAAGTTAAGAGGTAAAAGGACCAAGAACCCAGTGATCTCGCGAGAACAGATAGAACTACAGAATGATGTAATCATTGTCTTTCTTGTAGTTCTAATCTCAATGTAATGTGGCATAATCAGGGCTGACAACTAGGTTAGGGGCCTAAAGTGCATTCCCTACTCAGAAAACCAAGCGTTCATTCCTAAGTATAGAATTGGAGTGCTGGTGCGGCTTATGTGCAGTGCCGGTAGTATATCAAAGTCTATGTACCGATGTTAATATAGAACGTTTAGAAAGTTTAACACTCAGGTTCATTTCAGACTCAGCCAGGGAATGTCATCATTCAACCCCTGTACATCTGTACGCAGTTTGAACACCCATTTTTGCTCCTTCCAAAACAGAAAACCTGTCACGTCTGTGATATGTGATGGTATAAAGGGTTTTTCGAGTACAGTCCATGTGAAGTCTGTTTCTCCATGGTTCTTCTCCAAAAAATGTAGTGTCAGCTTTGATATGTTCTTCTTGCACCGGAAGGTGCTTTTGTGCTCTAGCATGCGTGTCTTAACTTTCCTGGTCGTCATCCCAATGTACTTATCATTGCAAGAGCATGTGATCTGATAGATTAAATTCTCACTGTTACAATTAGAAAATTGACGCAATTCCCATGGTCTGGTAGTTCCGATGTCTAGGCTGGTAACACTATAAGTCAAAGCACACATTGAGCAAGTCCCACACGGATGGTGCCCTTTGATTGCAGGTAGGTCCCATAGGGTCCCTAGTTGTCTCTTGACTTGTTCTTGAGGACGAGTATGTACTAAACGATCTCTCAAACTGCTGGCTCTCTTGAACGCAAAAAGGGGATATTCAATCTTCTCTTTACCGCTGTTGAGTATCCGCCAATGTCGTCTTATAATGTTCTGTACACTATTAGACTTGGTGGTAAAGGTACTGACCAAAGTTAATCGATCTTGCAGGGGTTCTCTTGTAGAGGCTTCAAGCAATGCTTCCCTATTGTTGTTCGCCGCCCGTTTCCAAGATCGCTTTATCAGCTTCTTGGGGTAATGTCTGTGTATTAATTGCTGTGATAAAGCACTGGCATGAGTATTAAAGGTATCTGTGGTGGAACAGTTGCGTCTGAGACGTAAGAACTGGCCCACAGGCAAGTTGTCTCGCAAGGACTTCGGATGTTGGCTTTCATATAGAAGAAGTGAGTTCCTTGCCATGGGCTTGCGGTAGAGTTCCGTTTCTAAACCTGTTTGTGTGGTATAAATAGAGAGATCCAGGAACGCGATTCTGTCCTTGCTGGTCTCAATGGTGAACCGTAGGAAGTCATTTTGTGCATTCAGCCACTGATGGAATTGAAGCACAGTGTTGGTGTTACCTCTCCAGATTAGTAAAACGTCAT
Source organism: Lissotriton helveticus (assembly GCF_964261635.1). NCBI lineage: Eukaryota > Metazoa > Chordata > Amphibia > Caudata > Salamandridae > Lissotriton > Lissotriton helveticus. Next base: position 1,541,544,186 of record NC_136067.1, on the reverse strand, counting down.
CTATATAGCGTTTCCACCACAATATAGATGCAAGGAAAGTGTTAGTTGCTGCCAACACGGTTTGTTCTTCAAATTTGTGGACATATAGGTTCGCCAGCGATGGGGCAAAAATACTGCCCATGCTGGTCCCCGAGACTTGTAAGTATAGGGTCTCTTCAAATTTGAAAAAGTTTTCCTTCATGGCCATGGTGGCCAGACCCATGATGAAGGGGACCGGAGTAATGGAGTCAATTTCAGACTCCCCCAGGATGGATCTGATGGTATCTAGAGTCTCATCCTGGGGGATAGATGTGTATAAAGACTCAACATCAAGTGAAACCAGCAGGTCTGTTTCTCGGTTGAAATCAATTTCGGGGATAATTCTCAAGACATCGGCTGTGTCCTTTAGATAAGTAGGCATGGTATGTACTATGGGACGTAGAAAGTGATCCACGAATGCAGAGAGTGGCTCTAGGAGAGACCCCTGGCCTGAAATAATCGGTCTCCCTGGAGGTGGTCGTTGTGGCTTGTGCACCTTGGGTAAGGTGTAGAAGTATGGCATGATGGGTGCTCGAGCTTGTAAAAATTGAGCTTCTTTCTGGGTTACCCAGCCCTCTGCCAATGCCTCTTCTACCATAGATTTAATTTCACAGGTCAGTCTAGTTGTTGGATCAGAGGTTAGTACTTGGTATGCGGTCCTATTGTTAAGTTGTTTCAAACACTGGGTCCTGTAACTGTCCACATCTTGTATTACGATAGAGCCCCCTTTATCTGCTGGCTTGATAATGATGGTTCGGTCTTGTGTCAGAGTTCGAAGAGCTTGTCTCTCTTGCCTTGATAGATTATTGAAACCTTTGTTTTTATTGGACTAAATTTTCTCTATATCATCCTTGACAGCCTGCTCGAATGTTAGTACTTTAGGTGGAATAGAATGGATCGGGGGGCAGAAGGTAGATTTTATACTCAGGCCTGTATTTATCTCTTTATCTTGATTTGGATCGTCAGTGTTTTTGTTCATGAAGAAGTAATGTAATTTCAATTTGCGAAAGAACTGAGCTAGTTCCATTTGCAATAAAAAGGGGTCTCCCATGTCAGAAAGCCATGCTTGTGAGGTATACATGACCAAATCCTATTTTCAGGGAGGATCACATTTTCCAACAGCAGTCAATTGTGCATGGGGATATTTGTGACAAGAGGGCAACTCTGTGTCAGACTGCAAACCACATTAAAGGACTCTCTCAAAAGGTTGACAAGCAGGTATGTGCCTTAGATAACACTGCAAAATGTTACTAAAACATTGCAAAGATGCACTCTGCACATCTTCTTAGATTGAGGAAAGACAGGTTAAGGCAGCATGCCTTGTCCATGATAATGTCAATCTTTAGAGCTAAGACTTACCCATGTTCAGCAGATACACCGCAAACTATGAGGCCCACACATACATCTCTACATCAATCCCCTTGCAACACCCACAAGCCTACCACCTCCAACATCACCATCCCCACCATCACCTAGGCCAACATCTCTGCAAGAACTGCCACCACACAAACCATCACCAACAGCATGCACAACTAGACTCACAACCAATATTGCGTAGGCTGAAACATGGATAATACCCCAACCTTCTCAGGAAAAATTAAAGCAATTCCCAAATTCACTACTCACTTCAGCTACTCTTTCAAGCAGACAGTTAAACTAACTTTTCTAAGCATCATTCAGAAATTTACATTTGTTAAATCTCACGTGTAAGCACATTTGAAAATAAAACATTTTAAAGCCTAACCTAAAGTCATGTAGATTTTCATGTGTCTGTTTCCATGTTAAGTGGTTATTATGTTAAAAGATTTGAAGTACATGTCTATCACCACCTATAGAGCTATGCATTTCAAAATCAGCCCAGAAATTAGATTATTAGTTCATCTACAGCTACTTATTCCCAAAAGATATAGAAACCATTGAGGTTGTATTTTTAGTTTTTATATTATTAAGTCACAATTGCATATATTATAATCATAATACAAATAATGTTTACTGATTTTGAGACTGGAGTTATCAGAGGGAAAGACGGAGGTAAGTCCACTTTAAAAACATGTTGCGAATATAAGAAACCAAATTAGTTTACAAGAGGGTTTAATCAGAGAAATAATATTTTAAAAAAAGCATAGTTCAACATAAGCAGTGCAAAAAAATAGGTAAACAAATCATACAATATAGTCAATAAAAAAATAAAATAATGAAGAAATACAAATTATGAATAAACTCAATCACCCAACAGAAGCTTATTGTCAAACGTTCCTGGCCATCCCCGTGTTAACTTTTAACCACCAAAATATTTATATCCTCCTCCCACCCAGAGGTTTGATAGGTGGCCGTGGCAGGACCGCACATGCCCTGACAAATCTTATACACAAGAGATGAAAGCTGAGTGGGAAAACAAGTAACACTGATGATCCTCAATATATGGCAATAGGAAGTTGGGTGGATTGACGAGATGAATACAATGCTTGCAATCAGGGAGGACTGGAGGCCACATAGACATCTATGCTGTTCAGTTAGCATGTCTCAGAAAGCTTTCTGGTATTGGGGTCTCTGTAGTTAAGTATGAAGTAGGTGTAGGCCCAGATGTTGGTGGGGCCTACTCCTGGGAAAGCTCTCAGGGATATTTTTTAGTGGCCAGAAGGAGCCCATTGTCCACTTCTTTATGGCTAGTGGTGTCCTGATAGGGTTGAGGTAGGATGCGCTAGTGCTTTTTTTCCAGAACTTCCTTGGTTCCTAGAATTGACTTAGTTGGCAGTATTGTGCAACACATGACTAGTATGTTGCATGAAAAAAAAGATTCTAGTGTATCTGATGTCTTTAATTCACAGTCCATATACTAGCCCGTGTCATTTCAAGAAAGGCCACAAGAGTTAAAGGTGATTTAATAACTTACATTTATCAGGACCTGCTCCTATCATGATTTAGTCTGTTTTAGGGCTTTCAATTCATTAGTCTGGTTTCCACATTCTGGTCAAAGAAAAATGCCTTCACCATGTAGGAAAAACTATTTTTGATCATTGTTAAGTCAAGCCTGTATTGTACCTTGTAAGCTCACAAGGCAGGCTACCTAATACATAAAAAAACTCTATTTTCAAAAAGTGACTGAAGCTCTAAAAGCTATTTCAATCTTTGGGCACAGCTAAATTATCTGTAAGACTGGCCTAGGGGTGAATAAAATATTTAATTTTATATCTCCGAATGAGAATTGATCATTCAAAGGTATATCCTACTTAATTTTCAAAATCAGATTTAATGATGAAATCATATTTTTGACAACCTAAGTGGAATAGAACTCTTGAAAAATTTACTGTCAGCTGCCTATGCCATAACTTGCTTAAAACCAGTTCTGCGACTCATGACCCCTCCAGAAGAGTGGTGAATAGACATCTTTGGCTTAGAGCGTTCCCAACCATGGCTCAGAAAACAATGACCTGCCTTTGAGCCCAGGAAGACCAGATAGGGGAAAACTGCCAATAGCTTAATAGGAATTAACTATTTGGGAGGGGACAAAAACAGTTGGCACAACAAATGAGAGCCATGGAGATGCAAGAGAGTACCTCTTAGACTCATTCCCAGGAATCTCCTAGATAGCGAGACTCCATTCTAAGTAGGAGAGAAAAACAGTTTGGGTCCTGTCATGTGGGAAGAGAGACCATCTAAATGGTGGAGTGTCTAAGAAGATGAAGATAGACCTGCCTGGTGGTAGAGGGTTCTACCAATGCTGCAAAGGAGGTGGGGGTGTGGGATGTAAGAAATAATTAAAATTGAGTGGAAGAATTTCTTCTATCACTGGCTAGTGCACTGAATAAATGTGGCACCTCAACCATGACCTCCTCAGAACATTCCTCAACATATGAAAACTTCAGCTGAAGAAGGCCGCTCTGCTGGTAGAAAACCGAATCCTTCTAGATGAAGAGGAATCAACTAAGGACTCAAAGATTCCAAAACTCCTGCTGTTGCACTGGGAGTGGAACTGCTCTCCAAGGGTCATGTGGCTGACCTCCTGTATGCCTGTGACAGGGACACAAAGAATCAAAAGGACTCCTTACTCCATGAGAGCTCAGCTGACCACAGAGGAGTGGACACTTCAGGATATGTGGCTGGAGAGATACCTGGTTCCTAGAACAGAGGCGCTATGGGCTGCCACACTGACTGGAAGGAACTGTCCCAGCAGTTGGGAAAAAGTAGGACTTAGAGGCTGATTTAGAGTTTGGCAGACAGGGTACTCTGTGTCAGAATACCCTGTGTGTCAAAGCCTCGATTGCCCACTCTGTAATGAGATCGGTGGATTGTCAACTTTCCGATGGCGGTGCCCCACTGGCTCTGCCATCAGAAAGCTTACTGTGATGGCCCGATGGAGTAGAGTAAGAACATCAGACTGCCTACCCTATTTAGAGCAAATGGTGTGTTATCTTTTTTCTATCACTGCCAGGAAAAAAATGGCAGTATAAGACAAAAAAAAGAAGAATGTCCCCACACCCTAAGGAAAAACTCTCAGGGTGTGGATATATATATATTTTTCTATAACAAACTCTTTCATTGGATATTTGCTATTTACAAATAAAAAAAGTTTGGTGCGTTGCTGCCGGAAAAAGGAAGTGGACACCGAACTTACAGTGCTGTCACAGGAACCACCACAAAGCTACTTTCTCTGTTGACACAGAGGTCATCACTGGGCTGGCGGTGATCTCTAAATATGATGGACAGTATTCTGTAGGGTGGCAGACGTAATGACCTTCACCACCCTGGAGGATGGGCAGGTGCCTGTCAAACTTGAAATCATCCCTTAGTCTTTTTTTCCACCTCTAGATGACTGAAACGCAGTGGTGAGGCTTCTCATGAAGTTTTCATCCTAGGTGGGCAAGATATCCAGGTTTATCCTACTCAAGCTTTTTGTTGCACTGAAAACAGTGGACCTAGTGGTAACGGTATCCTGGCTTATGGGGTTCTGTCCAGCTACAACTTTCAGTCTTGACCTGCTGAATGTATTTGACTTCTAAAAAAGTGACTAATGGCCTTATTATGACGTCAGCGGTCTGACCACCGGACTACTATAGCCGTGTGCACTACAAGACCTCTGTGCTGGCGGTCTTGAGACCACCATATTCTTATCAGATTGCGGGGCCAGGGGTGTGCCACCTTCGGTCATGCACTTTCTTCATGCTTCGGCTCACTGCGTGAGCCTGATGTCAATGCAGCAGCCCAGCAGCACCCGCACTGTTGTGCATGCACTACTGACATGCACCATGTTGTCCATGCCACACAATGCACGCACGACTGTGCAGGCGTAGGGAGGCACAACATATGACCCCAGTCATATTACAAAATGGGCAATGACACCCGGGGGCCCTGTTTGGGGCCGCCCTTGCCTTTACGCCAGCTTTTTTATGGCAGTTTCATTGTCATGAAAAGGCTTGCTGAATGGCAAGTCGTGATATGAGCGGCTATGTCGGGATCTCCACCGCTTCCATTCCTCCCCACTCTAAACATTGCCAGCACCGCGGTATCCAAGATAATGGTGGTGCCGGTGGTGCTGCAGCAGGCTGGTTGAGGTCCGACCACCACACTCATAATATGGCAGTCGGACCACCGAAGTCAGACCGCAAACACTGGTTCGGCAGTCTCGAGATCGCTGAACACGTAATGAGGTCCTAAGTCCAAATGGAAAACCTTGGAACAGTGTGAGACGGCAAATCTCTCCAACTAATGAGGCACCCTCTGTGGCCACAAAATCTGGCTTTGTCCTACTCAGAGCTTTTGGTGCCCAAATCAGCTACTTCAGCAGGAGCTTCATGAAGATGTATTTGACTTCAAGGGACCCTCGGTGGCCACAGCCTTGCCCCACTGGAAGATTTTAACTTTCATTTCAGAAGCTAAGTCCGAAGGTAACATTTTTGACTGGGACAACTCACTTTGTGAAACAGACATCTGCTTCATCTTGGTCAGCTTATGGTCATGCCTAGGTCCCAGCCAACCGCGAACGGTGGTTTGCCAGTGGTGCTTTATGTAGGTGGTTTTTGCCTGCCTTAGGAGAAGCACATTTATTATAATTGTAGAGTGCCCTGTTGGGGTCTGCCAATGCACAAACAGGGACTGTGCCCAGGCCATAACCTGTAATACTGCGCAACATTTTTCTTCAAAAGAATGTAGGGGAGAGTCCAAACTTAGCAGACACAAAATGCAATAATTCAGGGGCTGCAACGTGTAAGAGCGAAATCACAAAGGAGCATATGGACAATGAAAAAAGAGGATACATACATAATTAAACTGAAAACATGGCCGAAAAGTGAGTCACCATACAAGAGTTACTTTTAATAAAATAAGCAGCATAGTAAAAACCGAACAAAATGTGTACTGTTGAATGCAAAATCAGTAAAAAAAAGTAAACGAGCATATACATCAGTAGAGCAGGGCACAGCTATGAGTTTGAAAAGGAAGAACGAGAGTCGGTATATATTTTGGTAGATGGAAATTACAGATTTTTTAAAAATATTATAATGCTGAAATAGACAACTCCGAACAACAAAAGAAATTAGCTGCTGAAAAGGCATGGACGAGTTAATAAAATCAAGGTCATGTGCAGACGGAGGTAGTGCGATAGAACAAGGACGAACCAGAACAATGGGGCAATGAGACAACGAGGAGGAAGAATGAACAAAAGATATGTTTTTGAAGGTTTGAGCCAAAGAAAGTGGTGGTCTATCTAGGATTCAATAGCTAAACGATAAGCAGACATATTTAAGTAAAATCACTCAGTAAAGTTTGGCAAAAGGACGTAGATGCATGAATCATTCACAGAAAATATATAAATGGAAACAGCACGAACAAATAACAACAAAAAATGAGTTCTGTAGAGCACAAAAAGTGCGGTATCCAGAAAAAATAAATAAACGCAGAATACCGTAGTTTAACAAAGTGGAGCAAGAAAGAGTTTGACGCTTCCCAATACACATAATGTAACCTAGAAAATAAAACAGATAAGAGCAGACCCAAAAATGCCCAAACAATAAAGGGGTCAATAAAGAGCTGGATAATCAACATTATCGAAGGTGGCAAATGAGCTGAGAACAATCAATATCGCGATCGATTTCAGATGGTGAAATTGGTGAATGAAGTTAGAGAATGCCAAAGCGCCTTTTTCTGCAGAATAGCAGGAATAACTCCATCCTTAGACATAGAATTATAATAATGTTACAGTAGAAAGGCTGAAATTTGAGACTCAACAATTCTCTTAAGAAATCTTGACAGATACATTAGAAGTGCAATAGAGTAATAGTAATAAGGAAATTATGGATATATGGACGATTTTGAAAGCAAGGAATAATACTAGCACATTTAAAAGCAATACTTAAGCAATAGTTAAAAATACACTGGACATCAAGTTAATAAAGTAAAGCTTAGCTAAGGTAGACAAAGGTTTGGGAACCAGGGGCCAGATGTATGAAAGGGTTTTGATTTCAAAAACCTTGCAACTCACAAAATTACAGGGTTTGTCTTCGCAAAATCTCTACTTGTGTCTACTAACCACATTTTACTATTCAGGAAAGCTTTTACGAATCCTAAACTGGAGTTAGCAAACTATACCAATTTTCAATTTCGAAGAGGCATGGACGGGCCATTCCTTCCGACCTGTTAATTGGTATGGAATATATCAATGTTTGTGACTGCAATTCCCATTACAAACAACTACTCAGCTACTGACTCCCAAGTTGGGGGTGGTAACTAATTTACAAAGAATAAGGGGTCCACTTTGGAACCTTCTCCCTTTGAGAATTGTGCTGACAGCCGTGGGGCTACTCCATATGTCCCCTGAAGTTTTCCAAAAAGGAAAACCTCTTTTAAGCTGCACCTGTTCCTTAAAGGCAGTAGGCCTGCTTAAAAAAAGGTTTTAGGGTTTGAAATGCAAAGACAGGAACAGTGGTCTTCTGGGCCTCACCGCGCACGTCCCTCTCACTGCAGCCAATGTCAGGGGTTCCCAAACTGCTTCTTACCTTAAGAATATTAATTAGGCAGTTCATTCCGTGACCACTGTGACTCCTTATTTATGTAATCCAACCTATCAGTACATAGGTCAGTTTGCAAAGTCAGATCTCAATTACAAAATGTCAGTGCTCAATTAATGATCACTTTCTTCCTTATGTTATCTTCGTATCTTTAGCCCCCAGTGTCAACCTTCCAGGTGTGGAAAGGTGACAAGATAGTTGGCCTTGGTTGCTTTTCCACATCAAGGATCTATTATGATGCAGTGAGGACAACCACACCCAGAGGACGAGTGCTTCTTGTAGTGACTCATTGGTCCAAGTTTATATTTGTCTGCAGGGATTGGCTATCTGGCATCTGAACTGCAACTCGCCTGCACTTTGAGGAGGAAGAAATTATGCAGATTTCCTCTCTTTCTGTGGACCTGAAGTTAGCCCGGATAAATAAAGAATAACTGGCCAGAAAATGGATCATCTTTGGCATGTGGTGAGCAGCTTGCTGCGGCACTCTTTGGAGGCAGTAGAATGCCTACTTTCCCTTCTAATTTCTGTTGCATGTTACCTAGACTTTCCTCCCTGCACTGCATTGCTTCTTCCACAAAGCAACAGTTAGAGCCTACATTTTTCCACATCTGTGTAAGGAACGGCAAAGTAAGGAGAGAAGCGATGAATCATGATCTGCCCAATGAGGAAACTCTATGCGCCCAAGATACAAGATCCTAGCCACTGTGCTATCTATTGCTATTGGAACTACATTTTTATCATACCGAATATTGCACCCAGAAAACCAATTCTGCTTTCCTGCCTTTTTTCTGATTCCCTGCTAGAATCAGAAGCCCGATGAGTTGTCTCATAGCAGACATTCATTTTTTGTGCAGCAGCACAAAACTGTGGTTCATATGCTGTGCTTATTCAGTATGTCAGTAGCCTGAGCAAGGGCAGGTAAATGCATTAATGTTAGCATGACAGGACAGAACTGCAGTGCAGCCTGTTGTCTGCTGCGCTTGGTCAGGTTTCCGGTCCAGGGAAGGCATGGCTTTGCAGTTCGGGCTGGACTGTTCCCATGAGGCACAGGGTCAGACTGATTTGCATATAGCCATGTCTGAACTGGGGTGGCAGAGTGGGCTAAAGAACGGTGATGGATTAAACCCAGATCTTTTGACTGGGTGTAAGTGTTTGATTGGTTTAGATGCTCCGTCCATCACCACCCCCTTTTGTAGCGCTTGGTCAGAACAGGAGCTGGGGGAGTCTTCATGAGCAGCTGGAGCAGCACACGTCCTCTTTGTACAACAGTGTCTAAAATACCCGAGCCAGCAGGTGTGTTTTTCCAAGCAACGCAAGCTGGAGAGAATCCTATCCTTAAGGTAAAAAGAGGAGCACATGTCTGGCTGGCCATCGCAAGACGCCGGCCAAAGAGACATGCATATTTTAATGTGCACTGCACAGCTCCCTGGTGTTGCCACTCAGGATCACTGGCTCTGCCCCATCCCGACACTTAGGCCCCCATTAGGATGACGGGCGGACTTTGTCCGCTCGCCATCCTACCGGAGTTTGGGACCGCCCGCCATAAGGGCGGGGGTCCCGTGGGGGGTATTAGGATGTGCCGGCCACAGTGGCGGGCACATCCTGCATTTTTAGCTTTTCAGCACTGCCCGCCACAATGCTAAAAATGCATTAATGCATTTGCATAGACAAAGCGGCAGGCACCGCACGGTGCCTGCCGCTTTGTCTATGCAAATGCAGGGGGGTACCACAGGTACCCCCCATGTGCATCCCCCACCTCTCCTTCACTCTGGGGGCCCACTAGGGCCCCCAGAGTGAAGACCGCATGCCTTTCCGTGGCGGCATCGCCGCGGTGGCAAGGCATCTAAAGCAGCCCATCGTAATATGACTGGCGGTGTCTATTAGATACCGCCACCATATTAAACCTTTTCTGCCCCGGTCGCAAGGCGACCGGGGCGGAAAAGCAGCGGACGGTCTTTCCGTCCGCCTCGGTCCCCCCGCCATCCTAATATGGCAGGGGGAATTTAGGTGCGGATGGCGGGCGGATTGCCCCCGCCAGGCTGGCGGTGGATACCGCCAGCCTGGCTGGGGCAATCCGCCCACCATCCTAATGGGCCCCTTAGTTCGGGATGGGTTGCCAAAAACAAAACATAATAAATAACCTTTATTACCATTTTATTTTTCTGCTCTGGGGCTTGTGAGACGACTCTTCTCTGTTCAAATGGAGGAGCAGTCCCTGCTCTACAGTGCTGGAATCACACAAACAAGCAATGATAAAGAGCTGTATTCAACCATGCTGACAACCCAACAAGACCCCCTGTGGATAGCAGTCATCAAATCAGAAACCTAAAGGCTCCTTACTCCTGGGAAGCAGTGAATTCAGTGGTTCTGCAGGGAGACATTTCCAAGACTTTGTTCAGCATTGAAAAGTAAATATATTGGATGCATGGGTGTTGAATATCATTAACAAGGTTATGCCATAGAATTTGCTTTATTGCCCCATGTTAGGCTTTTATCTCTATGCCAGCCCAAAAGAACTGCTGCAAAACGGAAGCGTTGTGGAAAGGCATGAGGGAGCTGTTGGAGAACAGAGTGATCATCCCAGTACCACATAAAAGTGCAAAATCAAGAAATCTCTTTTAAACTTTTGCTGGTGGATACGAGATCAGAAGAATATAAACCAGTATTTGAGTTAAAAAGGCGGTTTCTGCAACTGAGCTCAAAGTGGCCGGATTACAAAAGATTATACCCCCAGTGCAACCACAGGAGTAGGTGGCTAAATTGGATGTGCAGGATGCATTCCTGCACATCCTAATACACAAAAAGTGTTGCTACATTTCTCTGTGGGGAATCACCTTTTTCAATATTGGGTTCTGTCCTTCAGGTTTGAGCCAGCCTGAGGGTTTTCAATAAAGTTCTGGCACCATAGTGCCACTTCTTTACGATCAAGGGATTGCCCTAACTCCATATTTGGATAACTGGTTTAACTATGAGCTATCAAAGGAAATGGCAGGAGCTTATCTCCAGAGGGTGAATGTAATGCTTCAATATGATTGTTTTCTAATCAATTGAGAAAATCCATCTTAAAACCGGTCAAATACCTAGCATTTATTGGAGCAAAGGGATGGAGGAATTTAATTTGAATTTTGACAAGAAGGCTTTTCTTTTCGGTTTAGCTTTAGGAACTTTTAGGCTTCAACAAGAGAACCTTGAGCTGCTGTAGGCGATCTGGAACCATATGATGCATGATAACTAAAGTGGTTTCCCTTAAACAGTTAAGAACTTAGGGCGTCATTACAATGACGGACGGACTTCACTCCCTCCTCCATCATATCGCTAACTAGGACCACCCGCCTACAAGGCGGTGGTCCGACAGGGCCAATTACAATGCGCCCCCCACCAGGGCAGTCACAATGTTCATATTTTACATTGCGGTGGGTGCCGCTGGAGGCAGCACCCGCCGCAACATAAAAACAGGAAATTTTGCATATCCCTGCACTACGTGACAGGTACCATGCGGTGATGCCACATAGTGTACGGATATGTGGGGACCCAACACCCAAAGAAATGTGTCAGGGGTGAAGGGGGGCCTGCTACAGGCCCCCAATACTTATCCCCACCAACCTTTTCATGGCGGGTGAACTGACACGGAAAGGCTGGCGGGGAGGAATATCCTAATCCCTTTGGCGAAGCCTGGTAGGCACCGCCACCAAGGCAGGGATTGGGACCTCCACCGCCCCGGCGGGCTCAAGGAGCCCGTCGGATGCATAGAACCGCCAGCCATGGTAATGTCACAGGTGAGGAATGGCCTTCCGATGGCCGTGTGACTGCCACGGACAGCCTGACGGTGGCAGTTCTCTCCGTCATCGTAATGACCCCCCTTAGTTCGAGCAGTGGATCTAGTTGTGGTTTTACAGGTTCTGAAGAAATTACCCTTTTAACCATGGTATTTTCTCTTTTTACAGTTCTTAAACTGGAAAGTGTTCTTTTTGGTAGCTATTAAATCAGCTAGAAAACTGGGAGAATTGAGTAACTTGTCTTTCAGAACCTTCATATGGGAATTTTTTCTTAGAAATTAGTACTGAAACTGGGTCCTTCTTTCATTCTAAAATTTAATTCCCAATTTAATTTTGATCAGGAAATAGTTTTGCCTCAATTTTCACTCCACTGAGGGGGTGTAAATATTGGGCCAAATGTATAAAAAAAGCTTTGTTATGTCAGGATTTCCTGTGGGGAGGGGGGAGCCATATGAAGTAAATGTGGGATTTTTACTTAGAAAATGTGGAAAGTAAAGTAGGACTATATATTTGTGGGTCTGCCAGAGGGGATGGTTCCTCCTTAATGAGTCTTGACTGGAATGAGGATGAAAGGATTCAGAGCAATGGAATTACCAGTAAGTAATTGAAACATGCTATGCTATGGAACAAGTAGAGGTGCCGGTGAGCACTGACACACACAATACATTTCTTCCTGTAATATTTTCTACTTCCTTCAGAGGCTTTAAAAGTAGTATTAAACTCTGCAGGCCAAGTGTCTTCAAGATAAGGGGTCTGCACAAAGATGTTTTAAAAAAAGGATTTTCACAGAGCATTGCCCATTAGACATTTGCTTTTAGAAAATACGTGCATAAAAAAATTAATAAAACATATCAATTCTAATTTTCAAAAATTTGGCATTTTCTAATATATAGTTTTTCAACTTTTCATGGTCCAGTAGGCAACGGGTAGTTCTGAATTTATTAGTCCAAATGTAATTCTTTGCACCCATTTCCATTCACATTGTTCACACAGAGCAATTAGAACATAACAATGAATGGTGTTACACCAGAATATAGAGTTTTAAATACTGCTTTCAGAATATCATATTTTTCTATATTTAAGGGTGCAAAGTTACTCTTTTCTCGTATGTGCAATGAAGTGATGCCACTCTATATAGCAAAATCTTGTTAAATCAAGTTAAGTGCACATCTATAAATTTAACAACAATGGTGAAGCGCAATGCCGTATTATAAAAGTTTACCTTTTTGATGTCATAAAGTCCAGAAGGACAACCTGGGTATTTTACTGTCAACCCGAAGACAAGTTGGGACCACTAGAGTTTGCTAAACCAGTATATTAAACTGAATGCAGATAATTAAAAAAATATATAATTATTTGTTGCAAACCCCCAGATTTAGAAGCCTTTTTAAAAAAATGAAATCAAACTAATTACTGAAGCACACAGAGTGGTTTTCTAAACCAGGAGCCAGAATGAAACTTCTGGTAACCTAAAGTTGTAGGTGCACCACACTGAAGCTTAAGTTGTGTTCCCTCTCTGATTAACCTGAGGGAACGGATTGATTGATTCAGTGAGTTCTTAAGAAAATGAATGACCCCTGTCTGTTTATGAGAAAGGATTGATCTGGATGAAGGTATTACTCAGAAATTCCTCTACCTCGTTGTGCACTTATATTCATAGTGGCATCTGGAACATGTATAAATGATGTAATACATCTTAGATAATTCACAAGACAATCTTCTCTGTGATAACGTGCAAAAGTGCTAGTGAAAAGGTGAACAATGAAAGTGACACTTTAGGGGGTATCTACAGCGGTGAAGGGACCAAACAGTATTATATACAATAGAAAGAGACAATGATGCCTGTATAGTCATTACTTTTTTGTACAAATTTGGATTTTCTAGGCAATTACAGTGAAGGTGCCGGAAGTTAAGCGTGGGGGTCAACGGCGTTTCGACCTATGGGTCATGTTAGGCCATCATCAGGACCAGGTTTCAAAATTCCATACAGTGTGGCAAGTTTTCACGGAATTAATCCGGATGGACGGCGTATCCCAAAGCATGGAGCATCAAGCGCTATCAAGAGGGAATTGTTTCTATCGGTGTTAGCCCGCCAGGAATGAAATCCTACAAGAGGTCTGTAGTAAATAATATGTAGGCAGGATACTGATATAAGTAAAGCGCATATTAGGCTTTTATTCTATTAGAAAGTAACAGCGATCTTCTTCCCAGCTGACCCAACTCGCAACTGACTAAGTTGGAATCATTGGGGGGACTAGAGTATGGAACATTTACAGACTCTGGAATACAGAATGGGGAATGGACACAAAGGAAGGGCTAATGTAAATTGTTGTGGAAAACAAGTAAGTTAATTTACAACACATCTTATCCCTTTAAATAATGTAATAAAAGAACAGCTTAAATTGTAGATTGTATGACTTTAAAGACTAAACAGTTCAACAAAACAATACGTAAAGTAGGAAATAGCTCAGCACAGATAATCATTCAAATATGGAGGAGGGCGACGTGTTCTTGGGGCTCTGGTAACAGAAAGAGGTTCAAGGGGTGAATTAATAGTATGAGGATTGGGAACATCTTGTTGGTACACATTAAAAGCATCACCACCTCCTTCTTCCCTCAGAACAACAGGAGAAACAGAAGGTATCTCCTCAAAGGAAGATAGTAAATAACCAGAAGTCGAAGCTAACTCCGAGTCACATTGTTCAGGTACCATAGGGATATTACTCAAAGAAGGAGAAGTAGGAGATAATTTGCACTTTTGATACAAAGCTACGTTGCGAAGATTCCACTTCTCACCGTTCTCAAGAACAATGTAATTAGGAAAGGAAAGTTTGACTTTGTAAGGACCTCTAAACATGTTCAAACCCTTACGTACTCTGCTTGGCTTAACCTTGACTAGGTCATCACAGGAAATTTTCCGAACTGATTTATCAGGTTGAGGTACACCATAAAGTCCCAGAGACTTATTCTTTAACCAAGAGGGATTTAATTTAGTTCCAGGACGCCTACCTCTCATCAACTCGAAAGGAGATTTACTGTCAGATTCATGTGGAGTCGACCGATATGCCCAAACCATATCACGAACAGCATCATGTGAAAAACCTCCAGAGACCAAAGACATCTGAATAATCCCCTTAATGAGTCTGTTAGCCGTCTCACAAACTCCATTAGCACGGGGATTATAAAGTGAAGTTTTGTGATGAGTAATGCCACAATTAATTAAAAAGTTGCGCATGTCAAGGGATGTGAGTTGAGTACCGTTGTCAGTAATCAGTGTATGAGGACACCCCTCTTCAGAAAACAAGACAGACAAAAGTTTTATTGTGGAATCGGTAGTTATATCACGGACAAATTTCACAGAAAGCCACTTAGAAAAAAGGTCGATAACCACTATAGCAAAACGCTGATCCACGGGTAACTCAGAAATGGGACCAATAAAGTCGAGAGATACACTATGCCAAGGTCTTTGTGGAACATCAATCTCACCATACGTATGAGCACCTGCTAACTTAAGTCTTTTTTCACTATTTTTACAAGATGAACAATTCTGGACCCAAGAAGTAATCTGGGCGTCCATGGCTGGCCACCAAAATTCGGTTTTAACTCTGCGCTGGGTGAAAGTTTGACCCAAATGGCCCTCATGAGCTAAGGCTATAACTTTAGATCTTAACAAAAATGGAGGAACAAACTTATCCCCACGCATCAAGATAACACCATCTGAAACTGACAACTCATCTAAAATTTTGATATATGGACGAACCGAAACAGGGACACAACTTTCTCAACGTTTGCCTGTGTTCACCATATCCACCACAGCCTTTAAAACGGTATCTTGAGACATGGCAGAAGTCCAATCAACCTGGGTGAAAGTGCCATTGCCCAAAGATAATACATCTTGCACAAAAGCTATTGCTATATCATCTTGTTGGTCACATTCTGCATTTGTAAGACAGTCAACAGAAAGCCTAGATAGACAATCTGCTTGAATGTTACGCCAACCTTGGAGAAAAGAAATATCGTACTGGTATTCCTGAAGTCTTGATGCTAACCTAGCAAGTCTGGGAGAGCCTTTACCTGAACTACCTGGAGAGAGAATACTGATAAGGGGTTTGTGGTCAGTGAACAGCTTAAAACGAGTGCCCCACAAATATGTTCGGAAATACTGCACAGCCCAAGCAGCAGCCAGTGCTTCTTTCTCAATCACTGAGTAATTTTTCTCAGAAATTGACAAAGTGTGTGAGGCAAAAGCAACCGCTCTCAGACCTTCATCATGTCTCTGGAAAAGAACAGCTCCCAATCCAGTTGAACTTGCATCAACCATTAAGGTGGATATACGCTTAATATCAAAAGGTGCCAAAATTTTAGCGTCACACAATTCGCATTTGATATCGTTATAACATTTTTCATGAGTATCATTCCATATAAATTTTACTCCTTTTTTTAAAAGTGATCTCAAAATTGCTGTTTTGTCTGAAAAGTTTTTTACAAACTTAGAATAAAATTCAATAAGACCCATAAAAGATCTGAGTTGGTCTTTGTCAACTGGGCGAGGTGCTACACGTATTGCTTCTAAAAGGTTCTTCTTAGGTTTTAGTCCTTGTGAGGAAATTTCATACCCTAAGTACTCTATCTGTGGCACCAGGAAGGAGCATTTCTCTTTTCGTAAAGTTAAACCAGCTTCCTGAATTCTAAGAAGAACCTCCTTAAGAGTGGAATTATGTTCTTCAACAGTCTTACCAAAAATCAAGATGTCGTCTTGAAAATACACTGCTTTGTCTATCCCTCTAAACAATTGTGTTACCATGCGTTGGAACACACTGGCAGCTGATGTGAGGCCAAATGGGAGGCGGGTAAATTGAAAAGTGCCCTCTGTGGTAATAAAAGCTGTGAGACTCTTCGATTCGTCATGAAGACGAATCTGGTGGTATGCACTCTTAAGGTCTAGTTTGGTAAAAATGTTTGCCCCATTCAACGTTGAAACTAGCTCTCCTATATTAGGGAGTGGGAAAGTGTCTGCTATAACATTCTTGTTAAGGGACCTAAGGTCCACACAGAACCTAATCTTGCCATCAGATTTGCGTGAAATCACCACAGGGGACACCCAATCAGAAGCTTCTACGGGTTCTATGACACCCCCTTGTAACATTTAGTTTATCAGATCTTTCACTTCAACTCTCACCGTTATGGGGACTCTACGTAGCTTGTGCTGAATGGGGATGGCATTTTTCTTTAACAAAATTTTATGAACATAACCATCAAGTCGACCCTATTCACTCCTGAAAACACTCTCAAACTCATTTAAGACGTCATTTAAAGATTCATCATCTACTACCATGACCTGACATTCAGCACGGGGATCCACTCTAATATGAAGGTCGTATTGATGAATCCATCCTAGGATTGGAGGACCATCTAGTGCTACATATACCTTCCCATCAATAACTCTGCCTGAACTCTGGAATACAGAATGGGGAATGGACACAAAGGAAGGGCTAATGCAAATTGTTGTGGAAAACAAGTAAGTTAATTTACAACAAGGTCCACTTGAAGTGTTGAAGGACCGCGTGTTGTTTGGAGATAGGTGGCATTTTCCTGTGTTTTTACTGAATCCCAGGCAAAAATGGAATGAGTTGAAAAGGGGAGACAAAGCAGCTGGGTTCAGTCTGCTCTAGCTCTGGGCGCGCTCTGCTCAGCTGGCGTGAGTCCGGTGCTGAGTGAGTAGGTAACACAAATTGGCAATCTAAGCAACAGAGCTTTCTACAATTGGCCTTTTTATGAGACCTGTGCCCAAATTTAGTTAGCCATAGACTTCCATGCATTTCCCATCCAGTTCTCATACACTCAGGATAAACTCCAGATCCGGTCACATGGAGGTCACATGGAGGTAAGTATGGAGGTAAGTATGAGAAACTGTTCAAAAGAAGGTAGGCTTTTCTAGTGGGGAAGTTGTGGTCTGGTGGTTGAATTCATGGCTGTGGAAATATGAGACCAAATTCTAATCTCAGCTTCTCAAATTGAGCAATTTGTTGGAGCTTGGGCACATCACCCACTACCATTTTGAATGAATACATTTCTCTCTCAGCTGCATGTACACACAGGCTACTCTTCCAGTTTTGAGCACTATTTCAAAATATTGGTGAAGGATGGCGCTTATACTTTTTAGGAAGAAGCAGGATCTGGGGGCTTGGCTAAGATGCAGTGGAGAATTGCTGCCTGATACAGGAGCTCTGAGCCAAGGTGGAGCGGGTGTGGAGTTTTCCAGTGGTGCTGTTCAAATATGTCAGGTGTAACAAGAATAAATGTGGTCGCTATGTTCTGGGGTGCGAGGAGAGTTAATTTGTGTGGTAAATAACACACCAGTTTCAACAATTCTATTTATGGCGTTCCACTTGGTGTTTCTCAGTCAAATGCGATAGCCAATTTTCTCTTCATTTCCTCAGTGTTGCTTCTTTGCTTGCCTGCCAGTGGAGTCGCTGTAAGGAACGGTTCCTTTATGATCCCTCTGACACTTGTTAAAGATTTAAATAACCCTGATAAGAGACAGAGGGGATAATTAGGATAAGCCTCCGACTGCTGGTCAGAGGCTTTCCGAACAACATCCCAAGTTTGACTTAAGACCTCCATATTACAATTACGGCGTGCAAAATTCAAGCCGGCCGGTCAATCCGGCTGACTTCCGACAGGCTCGAGGAGCCCATGGGCCTATCAGAAGGGCTGCATAATGCAGTGAGTAAGGAGTTTAAGCCAAAGGGATTGTGATGAAACTTTCTGAGAGCCAATCCATGTCGGCCTTTTCGACATGGATTTGCTGTCGGAAAGTGCCTTTGGGGGGCCTCTAGCACGGCCCCTTTCCCCCCTGGTCCTCCGGTTGGAGGCTTGGGGGTCACCTATGGTGCTGCCCTGTAAATCCCTGCACCATGTGGCAGGCACCGTCAGGTGCCTACAATTCAGTGTAGGGATTTACACAGGGTGCCATTTCTCTACGGGAGCTTGTGCTACGGCGATGGAGCGTGCACTGCGAAATTTGTTTTATTTATTAAATTGTTTACTTACCTGCAATTATCCATATTCCGTTGTTTACCACCCTCCACCCTGCCCCTCCCCGCACCGCCTCCCTGCCCCAGCGAACTCCCTCCACGGGCCGCGGCTGCAAGGGAAACAGTGGAGAGAAGAAAAAAGTTAGGCAATGGACCTTGGTTCTACTACCTACTTCAGAAAATAAATTATGATCTTTATGGCAAGGATTATATATGGTCTTGAAGGGACTAACAGGTGGTACGACAAATATACCATATTAACCTACTAATAAATGGCTACGTCCTCCTCCCATGCCAGTACAAATTGCAACTCCAGCCACTTCGAGGGAATATCCCTTGGATGCCCCTACACTATCTGAGATACTAACCAAACAACAGAAAAGACCTATACCATCTTTTCTTACCCTTTGTTACGCATTCCATTCACACAGAGCCAAGAAAAGTTAAGAAAAAGTCCCTACCACATCCCAGAAGTTAGAAGGAAGGCTATACAGCAAGAGGTCGAGCAGATGCTTAAGTTATGAGTAATAGAACCCTCCGCTAGGAATGCTGTTCTCTGACTGTCCTTGTACTTAAACCCGATTGAACCTTTTATTTATTTATATCATTTATATTTATATCATTTATAGAGCGCACTGTAACCCTGCGGGCATCCTGGCGCTGAGAGAAAGGTTCAACGAGAAACAGTCAGTCGTGAGAGCAAAATGAGGGTGTGTTGACAGGAGTCTGTTACTATTGCCCCTGAGGGGTTATACCCTTGGAAAGAGCCAGGTCTTGATAGTTTTGCAGAACAGCAGCAAATCTCTGATTTTCCTGATTTCAATTGGAAGGCTATTCCAGAGGCGGGCCGGTGCTACGCTAAACGCTCCACCGCCCTGGGTCGCTTTTCTTATCCTGGGTATTCTGACAAGGTTGGTGGAAGAGGAGCGGAGGGCCCGTGTGGGCTCGTACCACTGGAACTTGTCCTGAAGTGGCTTAGGGCCCTGACCATGCACTGCTTTGAATACGGTACATAGGGATTTAAATAGGATCCTCTGAGGCACTGGGAGCCAGTGCAAGTCAGCCAGCGCTTGAGTTGTTGAGGATCGGCGGGTTCGTGAGAGTGCCAGCTTAGCTGCTGCCGCCTGGATACTCTGTAGCCTGGTAATCAGATATCCAGGTGATTCCAGTAGCAGGGCGTTGCAGTAGTCCAGGCGACTAAGAATGGTACTCCTTACTACAGTTGTTCTTGCCTGTACCGGTAGCAAAGGTAGCAGTTTCCGGAGACCTCGCATTAAAGTAAAGCAGCTGCCCACCAGTTTGTTAACGTGGGTCTCCAGATTTAGATTTTCATTAAAGCTGACCCCCAGATTCCGCACCGTATTCACTAGTGTCAGTGGTTCATCCGAGACAAGAGGTCAAAAGTCTGCAGGCAGGCTTCTGGCGACGTTCCCCACCATGCATTGTAGGATCTCCGTTTTTCCGCTGTTGAACTGGAGCGAGTTTCCCTTCAGCCACCTCACCATTTCATGCATACAGGCATGGAAGCTATCTAAAGAATCCACCTGAGCACCATTAAGGGAGATCATGAGCTGTGTGTCATCAGCGTAGTTAATCACGCTGATGTCATGAGCTTTGATGATACCCAGCAGGGGTTGCATGTAAGCATTAAACAGGACGGGACTGATGGATGATCCCTGTGGAACCCCATGTGGAACTTTGGCAAATTCAGATTGGTATGGAGGGAGTGCCCCTGCCTGCCATCTGTCGGACAGATACATCCAGTTTTGTATTGGCCATGAACAAGATATCAAAATTTGAAAATTACCCTCTACATAGAATAGAAAAACTAACTGAAAAACTAGGGGATTCCCACTACTTATCCACAATAAATCTCACAAAAAAGTACTAGCACATAAGGGCTTTTCCAGTTTACTGTTATCCCTTTTGGACTCCATGGGGTCCTAGCTACCTTTCAGAGGCTAATGAACAGAATTCTTGAACATCACAGGGGCTATGTTTCTGCCGATGTATCATTTTTTAGTAAAACTTGGCAAGACTAACTGAAGCATTTTAACGTGATATTAACTACTTTCCAAAGAGTGGGCCTTTAGAATATTGCAAAAAATGAAATACAAGTTAGGTCATAATAATTTTAGATATCTTGGATACCTTCTTGGTATTTGACCTATTGAATTCCAAGAGGAGAAAATGCAGGCAATCACAGTTGTCCCTTTTCCCAAAACTAAGAAAGAAATGATAGCTTTTTAGGCCTTTTAGGATGCTTTAGAAGATGTAATCATCACTATTCGAAACTCTCAGCATCCCTTACAGACATGCTGAAGAAAACTGCCACTAGTAGAAACTTCACCACTCCGCCACAAGATGCCGTCAAAGCTTCCGAGAGTTTAAAACTAGTAGTTGCCTCCAAACCCATTTTATAATCACCTAGATTCAAAATACCGTTTATCCTACAAACAGAAGCTTCTGAAATTGGTATAAGGGCAGTACTATCGCAAATAAATGGTAATAATGAAGAGAGACCCATCCTGTTTGTAAGCTGCAAGTTATTTCCCCAGCCATAGAAAAGCAATGCTTGGCAAACAAATAGTCAGAGGAGAAACTGAGATATCATCTAGAATGTCGGCCTTTTCTTCTATATATAGATCATGCATCTCTCACTTAGTTAAGCAAGAACAAAAGGAATACTGCTAGAGTGTCACGTTGGTTCCTGCCACTCCAAACCGACCAATTGCCGTCGCACTTCTGAGCACCCGTCTGGACTATTGCAATGCGCTGTATGCAGGACTGAATAAGAGTCAGCTACAGCGCTTGCAGGTGGTCCAGAACGCGGCAGCGAGATTTGTTCTCGACCTACCCAAACGTGCCTCTGCCACTGATGCCCGGAAGCAGCTCCACTGGCTTCCCGTCGGGGATCGTATCCTCTTTAAATCCATGTGTATGGTGTACAAAGCCTTAGCTAAAACCAGCCCTACAGGCATTGGGTCTATCTTGTCTCAGTACAACCCCGGCAGGAATCTTCGTTCCTCATACAAACTTCTTCTCTCTGTGCCCCGTGTCAGGAAGACAAGATGGGGAGGCAGGGCCTTTTCTAACCTGGCCCCTAAATGGTGGAATGCTCTCCCTCTGGAAGTAAGGTCCCGCCCCACTCTACAAGCCTTTAGATCTGCTTTAAAGACCTACCTCTTTACACGCGCATACCTGTAGTGGTGCTCTGCATACTTTTTGATCTGTTTTGATAGGCGCCTTGATACCTTTGGGTTTAGTTTGCGCAATACAAATTGCATTAATAATAATAATAATAATTTGAAGTTAGCCATAGAAGAGGCACAGAACAGGGTAATGTTGACTTTTTGTCCAGTTATCAAATTGTTCCCCGACTTGAAAAATCAATGGGAGGGGAAATGTAAAGAAAGGAGAGACCAAGGGCAGAACTTACCCAATATTCCTGAGGTAATTCCCCTCAAGACTAGACCTTGAAATGAAAAAAACAAACATTAAGGCAGAAGATATACTAACGGCAGATAGAAAGAAAACAATGACAGAAACAAGAGAAGGTCTTTCATTGCTCTGCCAGGGAATGGACCCCGAAAGAGTAAGAGAAGATAAGGGGGAGGAACTTATAGTGAAGACATATGAGAGAAGAAAGAACCCATGAGGCAAAAAGGGATTTCAAGAAGGCAAAAAAGGAAGATGCAATGTGTCTGAAGAAAATATATAAAAGAAAGTGGGGAGGAGGTACACTCTAGAAGAATAACCAGAGGAGCAGGAAAGCCTTTGCTATTAAGCAACTCAGTTAGCAATCTCATGCACTGACCTGTATTCTAATCGCTTCTCCTGAGAGTTTCCGATCTGGTGGTGCCAGCATCTGTGTACAAAATCAGAGACCATCAAGGGTTTCAGATACAAAGTGAAGAAGAAATTGAATCAAGTTAAAGTGGTGTTGCTTTTTAAAAAAAAATAAGTAAGAAGTTCAAGTTAAGTAGTGAGTACATCTTTAAGGTTTCTAACGAAAGTACTGAACTCATACCAATGCCTTACAGCCGTCATGACGTCTCTGAGATTCGAGATCATGATATTGGCCCACCCAATGAATGCTTCCAAGGCAATGACATGTTTATGTTTTTTGCCTAACCACAACAGAGTATCTTTTACTAGCTGGTCAAACCAGCCAATGCTGCTATTGACTTCTAACATACTCTTATCACAGTTTTTCTTGCAGTGGCCATTCTATTATCATCTTCCCACAAGAGAGGACATGTATGGGGTGGGGTTCTCCCATTGAGTATTTCTCTGTTGCGAAAAGGGGTATTTTGTTTTGAGCCATTGAGACACTCATTTATTATTATTAAGTGTGTGGCCCTCAATTATGCTGTTCTGTCTGCCACCCCAATGCCATTGCTATACTAAAAGTTGTAACATCCGCTCATGGTGATCCGTGGTATGTATCCCACTCATTGGAAAGTTTGGATCATTGCAGTAAGGTGGGAAAAGAAAACATGAGGAATGTTGTATGGCCAGATTTGAAGCTGATGCAGCAGACATGGCACAGAGACCATTTTGAGGATGACCGCATTTTCCATCAGTGAGAGTGGGATAGGGAACAAAAACAAAGGTCACATTGAAGCCTATTTTTAAGGGTTGAGAGAGTATGCACCCATGCGTGTTCCTTGTCTCTGACAACATAGACGTGAAGGTGTAGGAACCTTTCTTATGCAATTGTCATACCCTTGGTCAATCACAAGTCATCCTGTCAAGTTTTTAACCTGTAGATCATGAATTTGGAAAGCTTCATCTCCAACCCTAAATATTCACCAAATCTTTCGAATACCTGTAAATCTCGCAGTCCAGACCATTTGGGACGATGAGGGTGTGTGAGTAAATTATCTGCCTAGAGGGAGACCATGTCTGCCTGAGGTTGGATCATAATGGTGAAAAGAAGTGACAACAAAAGGATACTGAGAAACTGTCAATAAGTGCTCCGCCAATCTGTACATTAGCCAGTAATTTAGTACATAGGGGATTACATAGCCACAGAATCTAGGGCTGAGTTTAATTTTCTGAAGCAATTCATAAAGGTGGTGCCAGCCAACAGAGTCAAACACATTCTCAAAATCAGCCATTCGTAACGCAGAAGGGATATGTAGGCAGTCAGCTAGGGCATTATGAAGACAGTGCATGTTAGGTCATGTGGACCTCTGGGGTAGGAACCCACATTATTCCGGATGTATTATAAATCCAGCCACTCCTATCAAGCTGGTGGCTAGCACCTTGGCAATAATCTCAAATTCAATGTTGTTAAGGGTTAACAGAGGATTAGCATTTGTCCAGTGGCTGATCAGTTTTACATATAGCAACAATTTCTGTGGTGCACAAATCCAGCAGGATCTCACCAGTTATCATCACCTTTTCTAGCACTGATTTATGGAAAGATCGTAAAGATTGTGTGATAAATTCTGAAGAACTTGACGGGGAAATCACTGGGACCCAGCGTCTTCCATCATGAAGGTTTAGCAAAGCAGCTGACAACTTCTTGTCTCCTATGTCCGCCTGCTGTTTGTTCCGTTCTTCTGACAAAAAGGCACTGCGGTGTCCCTTATAAACTACCTAAGTGCAAACTTTATCCAGCAGATGCCTCTCAGCATATAAGTGTTGTTGTACCTGTCATCCTTTGGGTGGTTTTTCCCCCACAACATTTTGGCTTCTGCCTCCCATTTGTGCTGTATCTTTTCATTGGCCTTTGGACTCTGAGCACTTTACCACTACTAACCAGTGCTAACATGCATGTGCTTCTCCTCTAAATATGTTGACACGGGTGTATACCTGATTGGCATATTTAGGTTACCTGTAAGTCATTTGTAAAATGGCATACCATATACCCAGGGCCTGTAATATAAATGCTACTAGTGGGTCTGCAGCACTGGTTGTGACACCCACACAAGTACCTTTCAAACCTGTCTAAGGCCTTCCATTGCAGGGCCTGTGTGTGCAGTTCACTGCCACTTCGACTTGCCATTTAAATCCACTTGCCAAGCCTTAAAATCTCCTTTTATTACACATAAGTCACCCCTAAGGTATGCCCTAAGTGACAATAAGGGCAGGGTGCGGGACATGTACTTTTGTATTTTACATGTCCTAGCAGTGGCAAACAGCTAAATTCATTTTTCACTGCTGTGAGATCTACTCCTTCCATAGTCTAGCACTAATGGAATCCTTAAAATACCTTTTAAGCTGTAATTTCTCATTGGAAAGGAGTAGCTACTTCATTTTTAATATCTTTGCAATGGTGGTGATAAATCCTCTTTAATGCTAAGGTTGGATTTAACACTTCCATTTTAGAAATTCCACTTTTAGAAAGTGGACCTTTCTCTGCTTTTAACTTTGCTCTGTGTGCCTGCAGCCTGCCTCTAATGCATGTCTGGGCTGGGTGACAACTTCACTTTGTGCATACTCTCTAGACAGCCACAACACAGGAAGGGTTGGGTGTGGCAGGGTTGCATCTGCATTCATCTGCATACTGATAGTCTTCCTGGGCTGCAAGAGCTATTTCACACTTACATGTTGTATCCTGCCCTCACATAAAGGGCTGATTTACTCCCTACTGGTAGTCTGGAGCCAGAGCTGGGTTGAAAGGGATCCTTGTGCACTTCAGAGAACTCTTTAGAAATCACCCACTACATCAAAGGCACTTTTGGGTATAAGTACCAGAGTTCTGGTCATGTCAAAGTAGTACACTAGTGTACCTGGAAATAACTCTGCTGGAGTATAGACTACTGTGCTGAATGATTGCTGGTCTGCTGTACCTGACTGTTCTGAGGAAGTGCTTCCCTGTTTTGCTGAGCTGCCCTACTGCCTGCTGACCTCTTACCCTGCTAGAGGACCAAGGACTAAACACAGAGTGACTCCAAGGGCTTGCTGGCTTGCTCCCTGTTCTCCCTGAGGTTTCAGGGACATCAAAGACTTCAAAAACTGCTTTTTGTTGTCTACACTACTACTAAAGCCTTTCTGCAGGAATTAGCGCTCTACTCTGTGGTAGCAAAAATCATCATGTGGTGGAGTGCCATGCTGCCCGATCACCAGCTGGGCTCAGCACTCCATGATTCAATCAGCCCAAGTCTCTGCTTTTTAGCTCGTTCTGCCCCGCTGCACAGACTTGTGTTCCGTAGAGCCAGCATCCCTGCATAAGTCTAAAACTCAGGGACAGGTTAGCGTCCACCATCGCCACTACACCATTGGAGAACCCCCAGGGTGGCCTTTCCGGAAAGGCAACATTGATGACCAGACCCTGGAGACTTTGTGATGAGTGGTGGCACCATTTTCCTGCTTTTCAGGTCACTGCTGCACTAAGGGAAACCCCTCAGCATTGCCCCTATAGCAACGCAGTTGCCATGACGATGTCAGCGTCTGACATGGTAGCGCCTACATGATGAACAGAGCCTAGAACTAGACATTTTGGCCTCTTAAGCACGTACAACGCATTGGAGCGTCGTACGTGATTCTGGATCCACAAGCAGGGCGGCTGCTCTGCTTCCTTCGTCTCATTCCTGGGGAGTTTTCGTTTTGTCGATCTCTGAGGGAGAAATCTCTTCCCCCTCGTTCTTTCTGAAGTACTTGGTCGGAGTACCTTCCTTCAGCGTCTCACTCGGAATAGTGAGGACGCAAAATCTCTCTTCCCGGTTCCCCGCTTGTGTCTCACTCGGCGAGTGAGGACGCAATTACCCAGCTTGGATTCCTCGCTCGCGGCTGCAGCGAGGCTACTTCTGCATCTCACTCGGAGAGTGAGGACGAGATTGCTCAACTCGGATTCCCCGCTTGCGGCTGCAGCGGGCCTTCCCCCGTGTTTCGCTCGATGGAGCGGGTACGTTGTTGGCTGCCTTGTTCGCTCACCTGTGCTAGCAGCAATCATCTCCGGAGAAGGCTAGAACTTAAGAGCACCCAATCCTGGTAGGAAGTCTGTGCTTGTTCTTATTGTGCCTATAACTTTTACGTTTCCTTGGGAGTGCTTTCAACTCTTGTTTTCTGTTCATGAGGAGTACAAATGGTTTCATCCTGCTCTGAGACCTGCTGGATTATTTCCTGGATCAGGAGAACATTTGGCTTTGATGAGAAACTTTATCACTTTGGGAATACCTGTCTTTTTTTTCTGACTATACTTTTTCCTGATTATTTGAGTCCTTTCTTTTCTGGGGATACAGGAGTATGCAGATGTGAGTATGAGGAATGCCTGAATATATAATTGTATAAAGACAGAGCCACCCAATAATCCCGTGAGGACTGGGTATAATCAATAACAAATAAACATTTGTCCTCAGAGGAATCGTTTAAACCAACTTCATTAATTAATATTGTCACCAAAAGTGATCAATTATTTACCAGAAGCAAGGTAGATGCAGTTTTTTACTGTTTTTTCTATTATTTCTCAAAAGTTTTTATTAGAATATTTTCTCAAAATTCAGGCATGGCAACATGATACTACTACAATTCGTTGATTTCGGTAGTATATAACACCTTCTGCTTTTTACATGGATGAACCAAAATACCATGTGCAAAAGAACTTATCAGAGTCATACATTCTTATATAACATAAATGATATTAATATAAGCAAAGCGGCGTCAGGCGTCGACGTTTCGGTCCTTCTTCGGTTAATTAATCCCATAGGACCATCCTCTGGACCAGTTGCACAAAATATATCTACAAATAAATATACATTCATGTAAAACACCTTGCATTCCAAGTATCGTCTAATCATTCAAAAGGAAAACAAACGAATCAAGTTGTGTGAAAAACGTTATAAAACCACCACCAAAGTGCTCAATGTACACTATATACATAACATCAAGGTCTTACCACTACCCACCAGCCGGTGGACGTGAGGCCTCAATGGGCAAATTGCTTTGCAGAATCTAAAATCAAAACCAACCACCTATTAGACGTGACACTTCTCAATTAGCCTAAGACTATCTACAAACAGCCTATTCATTACCATACTTACAAAATATTCGACTCAATCCTGCGTATTAATCGGGAGAGTATAGTACCCTGCAGCAATACAAAAACGGTACCAGAGCCATGTTAATTCAACCGACCAGATTAATCACCATGTTACCATCTCCACACCATAGCGTGCAATGGACCAAATACTTACGAATGAAACACTCGATGTTTCTTTTATCACCTAAAAACCAGAATGGACTAATTACTATATGTGGCCTTAACAAACCTCCACATATGAAGTTACTGATACGTAGCTACCACTTACTTAGGTTCAGGAGCACTCGCGTTACACTTCCTCATGCCTCAACGGTCAGGGAATGCCAGTCACGGCACTACCGGGTAGTTTACCCTTTGACCTATACCACGTGGTCGCATGTAATGTGAAAACGCGGTATTGTTATAAATAATCAGGAGACTATTGTGTGCTAGTAATATCAGACATACGGGCAAAGTATACCTTAAATGACAAAGAAACCAATCATAAAAAGCTAATGCGAAGGAGATACCAATATTACGATCTTGTGGCGGCCATGATGGAATGGGTTACAATGTAGATCAGCTGCTTAACCTGCATCAGTTAATCAGGAAACTATTGCATGCTAGTAATATCAGACCTACGGGCAGAGTATACCTTGAATGACAAAGAAACCAATCATAAAAAGCTAATACGGAGGAGTTACCAATTTACGAACTTGTGGCGGCCATGATGGAATGGGTTCCAATGTAGATCAAGCTGCTTACCCTGCATCAACCAGACTCAATTTACAACAATTAGCCACATATGAAGTATATTTGTCAAACTTCCCAGAAAAGGATGCTACAATGTCGCTACAGTGTGCCATTCGATGACAGAAATCAACCCCTTCTCTACGGTGTCACATGTCCAAATCCATTTGTTTTCCCTTAGAGTGAGCAGACGATTTACATTGTGGTAACGTTTGGTGCACTTGATGACATCTATAACAGACCACAACATTTCATTAGGTCGATGTGCCATCTTAATGTAATGTTCCACCAATGGAGCCGTCATTACATTACACCTAATACGTGATTGGTGCTGCAATACACGTTTCTTAACTTCTTGTGTAGTCTTACCTATGTATGATAAAGAACATGGGCATTGAATACAATAGATGACATTTTTTGTATTACAATTTGACTGGTGTAACATTTTAATTTCCTTCCCATTAAGATTACACTTCTTCATTTCTTTAGTCGTTTCACACGCCACACAATTACCACATGGATAATGCCCGATAATGGGAGCCAACCCCCATTGTGATTGCAACGTAATCGTTGTTGTTCTTTGTAAGCCTTCACTAGATAGTCTCTCAAGTTTCTTCCCCTTTTAAACGCGAAACGTGGTTGAGGGAAGAGGGAGGATTATTTCCGTGAAGCAAAGGTCCTACAGTCTAAACTTGTGATGCGCTCGTACCCCTATAGACTGGTGAAAAAAGCCATGAAACGCACGTGGTACTACGACCGTGAGGCCTTACTAACTAAAAAAGTAGATTCTGAAACAGATGATTTGAACACCAAGCCCATAACGTGTGTGATGACGTTTGGTTCTGATTCTAACCAGATTAGATCAATTATAAAAAATAACTGGCATTTGATCAAAAAAACTGAACCAAATTTGGCACAACCACGTTTCGCGTTTAAAAGGGGAAGAAACTTGAGAGACTATCTAATGCACCAAACGTTACCACAATGTAAATCGTCTGCTCACTCTAAGGGAAAACAAATGGATTTGGACATGTGACACCGTAGAGAAGGGGTTGAATTCTGTCATCGAATGGCACACTGTAGCGACATTGTAGCATCCTTTTCTGGGAAGTCTGACAAATATACTTCGTATGTGGCTAATTGTTGTAAATTGAGTCTGGTTGATGCAGGGTAAGCAGCTTGATCTACATTGGAACCCATTCCATTATGGCCGCCACAAGTTCATAAATTGGTAACTCCTCCGTATTAGCTTTTTATGATTGGTTTCTTTGTCATTTAAGGTATACTCTGCCCGTAGGTCTGATATTATTAGCATGCAATAGTTTCCTGATTAACTGATGCAGGTTAAGCAGCTTGATCTACATTGTAGCCCATTCCATCATGACCGCCACAAGATCGTAATATTGGTATCTCCTTCGCAATAGCTTTTTATGATTGGTTTCTTTGTCATTTAAGGTATACTCTGCCCGTATGTCTGATATTACTAGCACACAATAGTCTCCTGATTATTTATAACAATACCGCATTTTCACATTACATGCGACCACGTGGTATAGGTCAAAGGGTAAACTACCCGGTAGTGCCGTGACTGGCATTCCCTGACCGTTGAGGCATGAGGAAGTGTAACGCGAGTGCTCCTGAACCTAAGTAAGTGCTAGCTACGTATCAGTAACTTCATATGTGGAGGTTTGTTAAGGCCACATGTAGTAATTAGTCCATTCGGGTTTTTAGGTGATAAAAGAAACATCGAGTGTTTCATTTGTAAGTATTTGGTCCATTGCACGCTGTGGTGTGGAGATGGTAACATGGTGATTAATCTGGTCGGTTGAATTAACATGGCTCTGGTACCGTTTTTGTATTGCTGCAGGGTACTATACTCTCCCGATTAATACGCAGGATTGAGTCGAATATTTTGTAAGTATGGTAATGAATAGGCTGTTTGTAGATAGTCTTAGGCTAATTGAGAAGTGTCACGTCTAATAGGTGGTTGGTTTTGATTTTAGATTCTGCAAAGCAATTTGCCCATTGAGGCCTCACGTCCACCGCCTGGTGGGTAGTGGTAAGACCTTGATGTTATGTATATAGTGTACATTGAGCACTTTGGTGGTGGTTTTATAACGTTTTTCACACAACTTGATTCGTTTGTTTTCCTTTTGAATGATTAGACGATACTTGGAATGCAAGGTGTTTTACATGAATGTATATTTATTTGTAGATATATTTTGTGCAACTGGTCCTGAGGATGGTCCTATGGGATTAATTAACCGAAGAAGGACCGAAAAGTCGACGCCTGACGCCGCTTTGCTTATATTAATACCATTTATGTTATATAAGAATGTATGACTCTGATAAGTTCTTTTGCACATGGTATTTTGGTTCATCCATGTAAAAAGCAGAAGGTGTTATATACTACCGAAATCAACGAATTGTAGTAGTATCATGTTGCCATGCCTGAATTTTGAGAAAATATTCTAATAAAAACTTTTGAGAAATAATAAAAAAAAACAGTAAAAACTGTATCTACCTTGCTTCTGGTAAATAATTGATCACTTTTGGTGACTATATTAATTAATGAAGTTGGTTTAAACGATTCCTTTGAGGACAAATGTTTATTTGTTATTGAATATATAATTGAGTACACCCATGGAATGGTTGAATTGTTGTATATTCATGTAAGACATTTGAATTCTAGGTGGAGTATATTTCTGGTCAGTAAGAGGAGTATCGCGGTGTTCCAGAATAGATCCACAGGGAGGAACTTCAAAAAGTATTGCTTTGAATCTAGTGAGACTATAATGAGTGTAGTCAGGATACATGCAATGTATTAAGATTCAGCTTTTTTGTTTCAGGTTTTCCATTTCCACTGCTGCACCTACCCTATCCCTATCCCTTCCTTGATCGCCTCTATACTCTGTGCATTTGTTTAGTCAGAGTGCGGGGAAGTCAGGAGGTGGACCCCTGTTGAGCATCGCCCCGATCCTGAGGAGCCAGGTGACTGTGACAGACAATTTCAGCACCACTCAACAGCTGCTGGCCCAAGACGCCCAAGCATGACGCCGGCTCTCCCTTCATCCAAGCCGACTTGTCGGGCATCTATTTACCAAAAGTTAAAAAGACATCCCCAAGAAATCTTTACAAAGAGGTGATCAGAATACTGTTGTACATAGAGCAAGAGAAAGGACCAGTACGGTGCAAAAAGTAGTCCTTTTGCAACCTAGTATCCGTAGATTTTGAGTGATATATGCTTTATTTCGATACGTAAATATCTTAAAAGCAGTACATACATTTTGAGAATTACATTTCTTAAGGCAAGATAAAAACAGTTTAGAAATTTATAAAAGCTAAAACAAGCAACACTGCCGTAATAAATATTTAAAAAAAGAATTAAATTGCAATGGAAAGCCTTTTAGAACGAATCACCCATGCCCATTTAAAAAATTTGGTAACACCACACACAATGAGGGATGATGTATCAGTCAATAAAATACGGAGGGCCACCAAATGCTGTCTTGTACCTAGAAGTCTGCACACTGGAGTAAGCCAGCGCCTCCTTGGAGCACAATAGTCTGGGAATTCAAAAAGAATGTGTGCCACCATCTCGACCCTCGTTAAACACAAAGCACAAAAGGGTGAAGACTCGGAAGCTGATTTCCACCTAGACACCAGGTTGCCTAAAGGTAAAGTACCCACTCTGAGCTTAAAATAAAGAGCCCTGTCCAATGGAATAGAAATGAGGTCCAAATAGGGCTCAAATGCAACCACATCTTTAATTCTTAAAAATGCTGTGGTTGAGTTGCAGTGACGAGGGTTGCAAATGAGTTTAGATGATAACCACTCCCAGTAAAGTTTCTTCAGGGTGGCTTTGGGAGGAGCAGAACGGGTAGCCCACGAGTCAGCCAACCCCAGCTCCCCCAAAAGGCTGTTGACGTCCCTAAGCAATTTGATTCGATGCCACCCCTCCATGGCCATCACCTCCGACAAGCCTGCTGCATAAGAAGCTAGCTCTGGGACCCTCCACAGGCGAGCCCACAGGAGCAGAGGCCGGAGGCGCGCCTGGTCCGCAATAGATCTGCATCCCAAGTCGAGAAGCACCGGAACTGTTGGAGTGCTCAGGGGGAGCGCCATAAGGTCTTTCAGGAATTTGCTTTCTGCTTTAGTTAAAACCTCAAGATTTGAGGTGCCCCACAACTCCGCCCCGTACAGGGCGGCAGTTACCCCTCTGGCTTTATAGATGTCTATAACCGGGGAAATACAATGTTTAGCAGATGAGCGATATTCCCTGAGTAGGGCGCCAGTAACCCTTTTATGGCTCAGCAGCATCTTATGAATATGTGGGGACCAGCTCATGGAGTTACTTAGGCGGATCCCTAAGTAGTCAAACTCACAGACCCTCTCCAAGGGAACAGAGTTTAAAATCGGGGGGGGGTCCTAACCTTTTAGGAGGGTTCATGGTCAAAAATTTGGTCTTGTCTACATTTACCTTTAGACCCCTAAGAGAGCAGAACTCCTGGAAGCGGTTGAGGATCTTTTGGAGACCCCAGGGTGTCCTCGCGATAAGAAGGGTGTCATCCGCAAAGAGCAGGGTGGGGATCCGAATGCTAGCCAGGGACGGGACATCTGCTGGTTCTTTAAGCAGGTGCTCTACCACACCATTCACATACAGTGAGAATAGTGTGGGAGCTAGCACGCATCCCTGGCGGATGCCCCTACACACCGGGATCCTGTTGGTTTTCTCCCCATTCGTGCCCCACCGTACCTGCGCATAGTTGTCTGTATGAAATTTGATCAGAAGCCACAGGATATAGGGGGGCAGCCTCAGCCCATGCAGAACCCTCCATAACTCCTCCCTAGGTGTAGGTCAAAGGCAGTCTTCAGGTCAATGAAGGCCATATAAAGACTGCCCTTGCCCAGCACCACCACCTTCCAGTAAAGGAGCGTCAGCCTAAAGGCCTGTTCGATCGTCCCGGTGCCTGATCGGAACCCTGCCTGAAAGTCAGACAAGATCTTGTAGTCGTCAGCCCATTGGAGGACCCTCCCCAAAATCACCTTCCCAGCCACCTTTTGGGAAGAGTCGATCAAGCTAATGGGCCTGTAATTGGTGGGGCTGTCCCGACACCCCTTCTTAAATATCGGGACAACCTCCGCCCCCTTCCAGGAATCAGGCACCAGTGCGCCCCTCATAATTGCGTTTAGAAGATTAGCGACCAAATGACCCCATTCCTTCGGGTTGGCTCGTAGCAAGTCACTTGGTAGCCCGTCTGGCCCAGCTGCTTTTAGTGGGGCCAGGGACTTAATTACGGCCTCCACCTCCCTCGCAGTAAAATCATCACCACCCCCAACTAAAGCATCGACCTCGAAGGAAAAGGGCTCGCTAAGGACCCCTTCTGGTTGGGAATACAGGGCCTCAAAATGGTTGTACCAGACCTGGGCGGGGATGGTACACGTAACGAGCGATGCATCGGGCCTAATCCTAGATCTAACCAAACTCCAAAAGCACCTTGCATCCTTTCCCTTACTAGCTACCAACAGGTCTTCCCAGAATTTCTCCTCCCACTCCATTTTCGCTGCCCTTAAGGTGTGTGAGTAGTCCTTCCTTGCTGCCCTGATTGCTAGTTGGGACTTTGATTTAACTGCCCTTATCAGGGCATTTTTCAGGGACCTGCATTTTGGTGCATACCTTCCCTGTCTATTCATGGGTTTGGTCCTGTTAGAAACGCTAGAAGACTTAGAGGGTATAATGAAGAGCTTACTTAGGGCCCTGGTTAGATCACAAAAAATCAGCGTGGCCTCCTCAGGCGCTTGAGACAATGAGCCCAGATTACTCTGGGCTGCAGCCAACAGTGCCCCTATAGCTGAGACTTTCTCAGCGGACAAGACAAGTTTGGCCCACTTCAATCGCCTCCCACAGTTAGATACGCTGGCCATCAGGGAGTTAGATGCCGCCAGGGGATGTAATCCAGCCTTGCCCCTGAGCCACTCAGGAGATAACACAAGAGAGAGAAGATTGTGATCACTCTCAATGGTCTGAATAATCTCCATGTCTCTCAGAGTACTCCATAGGCATACGTCTAGAAGAATGTAGTCTATTCTGGACGTATGGTTGGGCCTGTTGTAGGTATGTGCACCGATCAGGTCCGATTTGGACCTTCCATTGACCGCCCTCAGATTAAATTCCATGTTAAGGGCGTTGATTTGCAACGCCACTTGTGTCCACCTTTTGATGGGGTGCAGAGCAAGGGCCGGAATCCCCTTCCTCGAGTCCTCCTCTTCTATGCCCAGCATGTCGTCAGGGCCTAGGGGCTCAAACGTGCAGTTTAGGTCGCCCGCCACCAGAGTGCACGATTTTCTTGGCCGATGCCTAAGGAGATCTTCCAAAAGGGCAATGGTGGGTGACTGTACGCCTCCCCTAGTGCCTCTAGCATAGATGTTAAAAATGTCTAGGAGCAAACAGCCCCGTGAGTCCTTTAGCGTGATGTTAAGGATATCTGGAGAGTTTGTAGGGTGCTCTTCCACCCTACAATCTAGGGAGACAGCAACCCAAATGAGGAGACCACCCTAAGGGCGACCCCTCCCTAACAAGGAGGAGACAGCTGGGACAAAGTGGGAAGAAAATCCCACCTTGTGACAGGGCTACTTTGCCCACGTCTCCTGGAATATACAGATGGAATAACCCTCCACGAGAGCATTCCAGTCAGGCAAACCCAACTTCCTGTCGATTCCCGCGATGTTCCAGCTGAAGATCCTAAGGACTGGATCCGCCACAGCTGGCTCACCGCCTGGATCGAGGTCGCCCCCCGCCTTAAGTGGGTCCTGAGTCATATGGCTGACAGCCCCACCTTGCCTCCCGGGATGCTGATTACTCTCTTGTAAGGGAGTGGAGATTACCATACTCAGAGGGAATATTTCATGATCAATACTTAGCCCTATCTGCTCAGTGACATTGTCTATCCGTATCCGTAGATTGAAATACAAAGGTCTATAGAACAATTATGTGAGATTCATAACAGTGTATAAGGAAGGAAATAGTGATATTTACATTAGCCTGTGTGGGTATCACGAAAATGGTAGGGATGAGCAAGGGGACTGCAGCCACTTCAAACATCATATGAAAGGGGAAATTTTAAACAACATCATGGCCAATTTTGACTTGGGATTTGCAAATAGGCTATGCCGCCCCAAGGTAAAGTTTACCCCCACTTTTTTGGCAAGGGGGCTACAGTCAATCATAGATTTCATTATCCTACCAAATAGATATGGCAGCCGGGTGATGAACTTCGAGACCCTTCCCTCTGGCCTGAGTGACCATTTGCCTATAAGAATTTGCTTTAGTGTAATGGGAATAAATACGCCGTCGCTAGTTGAGACATTGGCCTGGACGCAGAACTTGGCGGTCGCCCGCCAAAACGGTATAGCCTTAAAGTGGGGAATGTTAGATCCTGAAAGAACTTCACAAAAAATCGTGAAAGAGGCATTTCCATCCCTACTTGTATGCTTACAGGACAATCCTGGGAAATGTGAGATCCTGGAGGCATTCAGTAATATCACTAAGAGTATACAGGGAGCTCTTACCAGGGCGCGTACCAGTAAGAACATAGCCAACAAGGGATGGTTTGATAACCACTGTAGAAAGACACACAAAGCCCTGAAAAGCGCCTTAAAGGAGGAAGTAAAAGATCACGCCATGATCACAACACTCAGGAAGTCTTATAACGTAGCAAGGACCCAAAGAAAAAAGGCCATAAAGGAAAAAGCATGGCTGGACCTGACGAACGCTGCTGAGAAGGGTGATTCTAAATTATTCTGGGAGGTGGTAAACTCTCCATTTGTTAATAACAAAGCGTCCGCTAAAATAGAAATTGCGATTGACGAGAACTCATGGGTTGAGTTCTTCTCAAAAGTATATTGTAATGCCTCGGAGGAGTGCCAAGCACAAAGCAAGTTTACCCCCATACCATTAGAGATTAATTTAGAGGAGGTTATGATGGCCATAAAATCCACACAGAATAACAAAGCACCGGGTCCGGATGGGATCCCAAGTGATCTTTATAAATTAAACATAGAGCTGTGGGCACCGGTATGCTTACGGGTAATAGAGGCCTGCTGTGAGAAAGGCTTTGTAAAAACATGGGCAGAGTCGTTAATAATCCCCATACACAAAAAGGGTGACAGGGATAGCCCCTCTAATTATAGGCCAATATCGCTTTTAGACCCACTAGCGAAAATTGCAGGCAGAGTAGTGTTGAGTAAATTGCAGGTTTGGGCGGAGGAACAGAATATCCTTACGCCAGTCCAATATGGGTTCCGCCCAGGGATGGGCACGGTGGAGCAAGTTTTGAACTTCGTCCTCCTCCAGGGGAAATACACCAGAGCTAAAAAGGGCTGTTTTTACGCAGTCTTCGTCGACCTTTCGTCGGCGTTTGACTGCGTGATACATAGCAAACTGTGGGAAACCCTGGAGGAGATGAAGGTAGATCCATCAATTGTGCTCTTCCTGAGACAACTATATATGAAGGCTACAGCTAAAGTAAGGTATGGGCTGACCGGGGAATGTACTAGGTCTTTCCGCATACAGAGGGGAGTGAGGCAAGGATGTGTGCTGGCCCCTTTTCTTTTCTCATTATATACCAACAGTCTGGAGAGGGAATTGGGGGCCAGCGGCATCGATTCCCCGAAGGTGGGGAATAGTCAGATTTGCTCCCTTCTGTATGCGGATGACGCTGTCCTGATGGCAAGAACCAAAGTCGGTGCTCAAAAAGCTCTAAAAAAATACGTTGATTATATGGGGGAGAGGGGACTTATCCTTAATGCCAAAAAGTCATTTGTGATGGGATCCGGTAAAGGTGGGGCTAGATGTAAGCAACTTAGTGTGGGAGATTTTCATTTACAGGCTACAAAAACATTCCCATATTTAGGTGTCACAATTGAGGGAACGGGGGCATGGACCACTGAGGTGAAAAATAGATCCCTAGCATTTAAACGCTCGGTTGCTGCTGTAAAGCATTTTGCAAGCAAATTAGGGAAAAAACAACCAGATATAATGCTTAGGATTTATGTGGCCAAATGTAGAAGTATTGCCCTGTATGGAGCGGGAGTATGGGGATATCAGGACGTAACAACCCTCCAAATCATCGAAAATGATTTCTTTCGATACCTTTTGTCCCTTCCAAAAAGCTCCCCAGTTTACAATTCCCACACGGAATTAGGAATGGAGCACCTAACAGATTTGATTAAAATGCAGCCAATCCTACTGTGGAGGAGAATTTGGGTGACACCTGAACTAGCACTGAACCGAGCAGTAATTAATGATGTTATGGCCCTGGACAACGCAAAAAGCATCAAATGGCTCGAGTATGTGAGGAAAGTCTTTGTGGACATTGAAAGGCCCGAATGGTTCTATAAACCTGAGCTAATCGGGAAAATTCCCAAGAAATCTATAAGAAATTTATGCATGGAGCACTTTAACAACTTGAGGTTTGCGATCGAAGTCAGCAAAAAAAGTGTGATTGGTCATCAATTGCTACTGACTTCGTATAACATACAACCATATTTGACCATCACGACTTTGGGGTTTGAACGCTTTGTCCTGTGTAGATTCAGGTTTAACATTTTTCACCACCTGGTCTCTTACCCGGAAAAAAATGATTGGAATAGACCTCTGGCTCCCTGCCCATGTGATAACGTATCTGCCCAGTCTACCTTCCATCTTGTCTTGCTATGTAAAATGTATCAGAAAGAGCGGGCTAGATGGTTGAAACATTATTTAAAAAACGGGGCATGGCGGCAATGTAGGGTAGCTTACCTGAATCTTCAACAATTAGGGAATCCTCTATGTATTAAGATCATAGTGGAGAAGTGTGGCTCAGGGGTTAGAGGCAGCAGACCCGGAAGCTGAGATCGGTCCTGGACCAGGGTTCAATTCCCCGCCTCGGCGGGTCTTGGGCTAAAAAAAAAAATTCCACGGACTCGATAATTCTCGCTCCGGTGTCTCCTCGACTCATGGGTTCACACTCTGCGACTCTGGGCAATAGCTTGCTTAATCTCCACAACTGCCCCTCGCGGCGGGATGCCTGACTTTCACCTTGTGGATACCCTGCTATCTCACAGGGGAATACCAGGAAGGGTTCCCTAAGCAAGCGCCGGGACACCCACTGCAGGTAGCTGTGCGCTATATAAGCTCAACTACATTTACATTTACATTTACATAGTAATGTTTTTAAAAAGCGCGTTAAAACAACGGAATCTTTTATGTATCAAGGCCTAATCGATTGTTCATTTGCTCAATTGTTTAATACTCTTTTAATCTTTACGTGTACTTTGTAATGTGAAATATGAAATGCTTTTATGATTTTTAATATATGAGAAAATCGAATAAAGCTTTTGAATTTGAAAAAAAAAACCATTAGCCTGTCTAAATAGTGGAGGATTTTACAATGTAACGAAGACTTACGAAAAGATTTACACTCTAAACCATTGATCACGAACGAAAAAGCACAGACTCTGAGAAATCTTTAAGTCTGAGTGACACTTGTAAATATGTGTCACCTACCCAAGATCCTACAGGTTCTTTGTGGTTAAGAGAAAAACCTGTTGGGTGTTTTAAATGTTTGAAATTTATATGAGTAAATATGTTCAGAATAACATGACAAGATTTTCAGATTTTTATGGTAACACACAATATAGGATCAATCATTTATTAACTACATTCTCACACATTGTGTATATATAATGTACTGCACATGTAAAAAATAATATGTAGGTTCCACTACCCGAAAACTTACAGAGAGATGGAAGTAAAACATCAGGGCAATCAAAAATCATGACTCTAAGTACCCTATGGCAATAAACTTGAATCAAGAACATACATTAAAAGATCTACATAGAATTAGATTTTTAGGTGCAGATTTTATCAAATTAGATAGAAGGGGAGGAGATAGAGACAAACAAGTTAGAATGAGGGAGATCTTTTGGATAAATAAACTAAATCCCAAAGTGAAACAGTAAGCCAAACATATACACCTCAGTGTACATGTGAAACACGTCCCCCAAAAGGACAACCCCCCACAAAGAGTCCAGTCTTATAAGTATTTCGCTCATACGGTGTGCACCTCCACTGCTCCCACTGTTTCCAGAGAGCAGTCACCAAGACCAATGTGAACTTTCTCACAAGTGTCGATTGCACCACCAGTTCCAAAAGTAATTTCGTCCTTCCACTGTTTGTATCACAAAACTTTCTTTATTCTTCTTTTCCAACAAAAAACATCCAAACAGCCAACACGTTTCATCCAACTTCCGTGGACTTCCTCAGGGCTTAGTGAGTAAATGTAGTCTTCTAAGGTTGTTGGTCTTTGCCACGAAAAAAGAGTCCCAGGTACGGTGTGTGTCCTTCGTTGAAACTGTTCTGTTCCCTCCTGGATCCAGGGTCAGTTCGATATTACTCGGCTTCTGTGCCGTGCTGAGCAGCAGTTCAAATCATCACATTCCACGTCCCCGGCCCTGCGGATATGGTAATGACCATAGAGTCCAGTATTTAAGGGCCTAGGCTTAAGAACGAGATAGGTGATAACAAAATCCTTTTTGACGGGTAAGAGGTCGTGTTACGCTTTTAAAATGTTTTATTTATGATCCGCGAGGTCACTAAGAGTGGGATACTTTTAAGGATGGTGGAGGGGTGAGAGAATGTTTGCATTTGTATGGTTTAAAATTAGATAGTGGCCTTTTGCCATTTCTCCATTAAACAGTAAGTTTGGATTTGGAGATCTATTTTTCCGATACGTTGACAGTATAAACATGTCTATTAAGAGCAACTGGTAGTACTTGGGAAGTGAATGAAACCTAAGTATATTAGATTTAGATCTGATATCATGGGGTTTTAGAGTAATATTGATAATCAGAGCTATTTAAATAATGAAAAATGATTGAGTGCAGTGGGAAGCGGGTTTCAAACCATTGGTAATAAAGGGATGTGAGTCATTCATCAGGTTTATTAGGATCGTATGTCTGTAATTGCGTGCTAGCATTTCTTATCGTGTGTGTATGAAGCAGTCTGATTAAAGATTAGGGTAATAACGATCGTGCAGATAAAACTAGTATTGTGGGAGATGTGGGTAGAGGAAAGTTATTTTTGCTGGCCAGTCAGGGGTCAAATATATCTATTTCTTCACAGATGATAGTGGAAATTCATAAATCAACTTGTCAGTTTTGACGGTAAAGACTGAACTTTGGATTTTCAAACTGGATCACTGGACTATAAGGTAAATGTTTAACCATATTCATTACTTGATTAGGACTGTGTGAGCACTTTCTATGAGTTACTTGACCTTTTGAGGGATATTTATGGAGATGTACATTATATGGCAGTGACTTTCTCGTTACAATGTATTTTTGATTCAGATTTTGGAACATCGAGACGACACAAGAGGGAAAGTATAAATTGATTTGATGATGGACGCTCAACTTGAGTAAAGAACCCATGACCGCAAAGGTACCCATACTTTCATAATCCTGAGGCAGTAATCAATGTTTAAGATTAAGTTAATACATTAGATTTAGGTTTGTGTTCACTTTGTACCACAGAAGTGAGTGACAGTAATAATTTCCCACTAGACCAAGGATGACAAGAACATCAGTAGTATTCATTGTGAAATAAAGTCTGAATGTGGTACATGGTTGATCTCTGCATAACAAGTGGATTATATACGTCAATTGTATGAGCTGAGATATTATCTTTTTCTTTACTGATGCTTTTTTTGTTTACAAATATATGATTTCTTTTAATCACAATCAATATTTTGGTTTCTTGTAACACGTTGATTTTAGGGTGGCTTTTGTTTAGGACACTTGCATTGTGTTTTATCATGAGTTCAATTTCACTAAGTGAATGTTTGTTTTTCAACAGAACAGCCCTGAAGAAGCGCGTCACTCCTGAAATACGTGTTGGCTTGGCTTTGAATCTTAAAATTGAGGAAATTTTAAATAACTATTGCATGGAATTTTGGGGAAATAAAGACTTTACTGTATGGCTCTTCATTTGGATAGCAGTGTCTTTCTCAGAACGTGAACCGCAAAAAATATTTGATAAGGGTAGATTACTCACAGTCCACACCCCTTACATGTAGTTACAACTACCTAACTAACTTGGTGTAACGACCAGCTCTGCACGTACGACGAGCAGCAACTTGCTTCAAATTATATGGAAGCAAAGGTACCCTGAACAAAATCATTAATGATTTTTAAAGCACTGATTTTGCATTTATTCATTTAATATTCTCATGACCTACTGATTGGATTTTTGTCATTTTGGTCTTATTTTATTCAGATAAATATTCCCTATTTTACTTAACCTGTGTATAATCTTTTTGCGGTGCAGCTATTGTGTGCTGTACAAATATTTTACACATTGCCTTTGTTAAGCCTTTTGCTCTGTGCCAAGCTACCAGAGTGTGAGTACAGGTTATATTTGTGGTGTATCTGACTTACCGTGAATAGAGTGGTGGGCTCTGCCTGGCTTGGGTGCCTACCTCGGCCAATCAGAAACTCCATTTCCAACAGGTTTTGACAATATATTACAAATACTTGCGCTATCAGAGGACTCCTTGTAACCTGGTGGTCCCGTGGGTGTTGTATGTGATTAATGTGTTTATAATGTCTTTCCTTAGGCATGACCAATGTAGCAGTTTTCCCCACTAGGACACGCAGGTCAAAGGCCTGCCACGTGACCCTACCTTCTTCCATTAATGTTTTTGTCAATCTAATTTTGTGGTAGGTCATGTTTCTTGATATTTTAGGATCTTTTGGGATTCCAATCGCAAGAGCGCTTGTAGGTTAGTTATGCCTTCCTGTTGAGATCTATGTCTCTGATGGCCTATCTCTGTTTAAGGCTTTAAAAGCCATCCAGACCATATTATGCTTTTGCTCCCACTACTGTCAGTCCTCCATAGCTTGGCGAGCTGACTTTACTCATGCTTCATAAATACAGTGGACTTGATGTGCCCTTTGGATCCATATAGCCCCACTTTGGGTTGTGTTACATGTCACAGAAACTGCCAATTGTCCTGTGAACCAAGGTTGGGGTGAAAAATCAACCGCTTACTATGTTGAAGTCTGGGCATGCCAACATGCTTTCAAGGCCCATGCAGGGGAAATTTTCTGTCCAAATAAAGTCTTCTCAGAAATGTACAAGTAAGTCTGTGCTACTTACAGTATTGGTAGAGAGACATTCAGAGGGAATACTTCAACGCTGAAGGAGTGTCCACTCCCCATGCAACTTCCAGCTTCTCTTACACCAATAAACTCTCATCCTATGAGCAGTTGCAGCTGCTGAGAAAATCACGAGTGCCTGGCACTTTGCACTGGAAAGAAGGTCCTCAGGAAGCTAATGGTCCCGAGGGAAACTGGTATCTGCTGGGGTCTGTGGCCCTGTCGCTGGGACGATGAGTGAACCAAGGTCTGGCATTTGTCTGCTTTCTCCCTTCAGAACACAATGCATTCAGATGGGTAGCATCAGTGACCTTCTGCCACTCCCATCATTCATGTTTCCTCTCAGATCCACCTGCACCACAGAGGGGAAGAGGGAGGGAAGCTTACATTTTCCAGAAAACTTCTCCTCTGGCAGCCACAGCCATGAGCTAAACAGCACAAGACAGTTTACAAGTCTCAATGCCCCTTCTGTCCTTGGCCTGCTGCAAACTGAAAAGTAAGGTGGGGCTCACACATTGTGAGCACCTCTTTCACACTTCATGTATTAAATAATGGATGAACCAGATGTGAGTTATGGTTATGTTCAGGTTGCATTCTATGGAGGATGACCACCCCCCCCCTACTCTATCTGCCAACAAAGTGTCCTAGGTGGGTAGCATTGAAAAAGTTTGCCTGTCGGGATACACCTCTCCCTTTTCACGTGTAGAAAGAGTAAAGGGTTAGGCAATGATACCATGATTGGATCACATGTCTGCCAAGGTGCTTGCTAGGATGTGGAGACTTATACATTTTTAGTCTAGTCTGGGGGAAGGCCACGATCGGGACACACTCCACCTTTCCACATGCAGTAAGAGTAATGGGACAGGGGACGAAACCTGTTATGTTGACGGGCCCTAGGCCCTCATGGTAGAACAAC
The DNA here is from genome assembly GCF_964261635.1 of Lissotriton helveticus. Lineage (NCBI taxonomy): Eukaryota > Metazoa > Chordata > Amphibia > Caudata > Salamandridae > Lissotriton > Lissotriton helveticus. Next base: position 1,541,500,519 of record NC_136067.1, on the reverse strand, counting down.
ACAGACACAGATAGTTACTGTACAGAACTGGCCACGAGCACGTGCACCCGGGACGTTTAATTGACAGGCTCACGTCACTCATGACGCCTGTGAGAGATGTGTGTGGCTGCAAGTGTGCCCACTCCCATATGGGAGTGGCTACTAACTCTGTGCCTGTCGAGACACTAGAACGTGTCTCGCAGGACACAACAATATACCCTGAGTTGTTCAAATTGATGGGTGAAAAAGTGGCATTGTGAAGGCACAGCACTGGGGAGCAAGTGCTTAATGAGGAGACTTTGAGGCCATTCGATTGAGTGCCCCTGGGATTCAGCTGATAAAGGCACTCATCCGGTGGCAGTGGTGTAAAGGGCCTTTATTGCAGGGGCTCACAGTTTTTCAAGAGATCCTTCTAGTGAGAGGGGATTCACTGTTTGCCCTATTACTGTGGGCCAGGTTCTGTCCTCGTGCTGCATCCAAGTAGCCTGATGGGTTACAACAGAACAGTACCTCCCTGGGATTGTAGAAAGATGTCTGACACCCTGGAGGCCGAAATAGTTTTTTTGACTTGATACCCACACATTTATTGTTGAAGCCACTGGCGTAACGAACCTTAAGGGTGCACCCTGCAAAGTGCATGAAGGGGGAACTCCCCGCCCCGGACCCAGTTAGAAACTCTCAGAGCAGGGGTCCTCGCATGTGCACAGTGCCGAGGGGGCCGGCCCCCTCCTCTTCAACCCTCTCCGCGGGGGCTAATGTTATGCCAAGATCATTTGGTGACCCAACTCTCATTTTATTAGTGACTAAATTATAAGAATCTTGAGCTGTTTTTGTGTCACGTGTAGTTTTAAGTGCAGAGTGTTTTTTTTCTAAATAGCATTAAATGACAGCAATATATCGTCTTGCAGACACAAAACATTAGCTTGACTTCAATACGTCAATACTAGCGCCATTGCAGAAATAACATCTGCCGAAAAATTTGCTCTCCAAATAACGGCAAAATTCTTCTTTTTATGGCCCCATATGCTGTCTAGATGGTCACAAAACAACCACAAGGCAGCTGCCATAAGCCAAGGAATATATTACAAACGACTAGTCTCTTGAAACAAAGAGCACATACAAGAAGGTGTTTCTATGGAAGATTGAAAAAGAAAGGTTCTGTTTATATATGTTAATATAAAGAGTTTCCTGGCTAAAGCAAAAACGAATTAGAAAACAGTATTTGGAGCTTGGTTAGACAAAAAGCAAGGCATTAAAAAGCTTAACTCTGTGCCGGAAGTCATCATCAGGTTACAGCTGATGAAATGTTTAACAAGTGGCACGATCAGAAGTACAGAGTCCGGTAGAAGGCACCTGTTAGTATTGACACTTCATTTCAATCTTCACATGACTTCATTTTCTATTCATTGAAGCTTTTGCTATGTTCAGGATAATGGGCCACATTTATCAATCCTTTACATCGGTCCAGTGGAGCAAAAAGTGATATAAATAGGTGCAAAGTCTGGAATTTGGATTTACTTTCCAGTGCAAGTCAAAGTTTGCACTGGAGAGTAGCCCAAAAGTATTACAAAGTTGAGCTTTTCACTATTTTGCCACAAGGGGGCGCCTTAAAGATGGTACCTGGATGTTCCCACATAACAATCCATGGATTTTGACGCAAAGCCAGATCAACTAAAGAAGGCAGACGTAATATTTGAGAAAAGTTTTCTTATCTCAAACTTTTCTAACTTTGTATGTGTGCTGTAATGTAAACCACACTTACAAAGTTAGAAAAGTGTAAACGTATGTCTAAGCACAGTATTTTGTAATTGAAGTGTACCCATCCAGTACAAAACCTATGAAAGATGTCACTAAACTGCACTATGACTGCATAAGGTGCACCGGCGCAGGAAATGACAACGGCAGCCCCATATATTTGTAGATATGGTGCTGTCTACCTTTCACATAATACAGTGCAGCAACTTTGGTTACTGTGCGGCGTTGCATCATTTCTAAGTAAAACTAGCCCAATGTGTGAGATCTACATTGCCAACCACCAAATCCCCGGAAGTTTATGGGCCAAACACTCAGAGCGTCTGGAAACACTCACAGGGGTCAATTTACAACAAGATTCAACCTGTTAGCAAGCAGCACATGTTGTCAGCTTTGGATAGCTCGAAGCTGACCCGAGGGCATTAGAGTGCTTTACCAGGGAGTTAGATTGTTAGACTTTTTAAAATATGTTATTTTAACAAGGCAGCATAAACATCGTATTTCAAAATATGACTAGCCCAGTTGTACCAACAGTTAAATGATGTTGGAAAGAGTGGCGGTATGTGATAACAATAATTCCTGACAGGCCTGTATTTTCCATAGGGACAGCCCAGGGCCACTACCAAGAACCCCCAACAGTAAGGTCTGGCAATCAGATGTGAAGGCAGAGTTTTGCAAGATGTTCTGGGCTTGAACCTCAGAATGCTTCCAATACAAGGCCGTATGTTTCAATCAGTTATCAAACCTCTGGGTCTACCCCAACCCCAGCGCATCGCAACCCTTCTCATATGCATCAGCAGTGTCATAGCAACCAGTGTCCTGAATGATTCTGATGTATTTTGGACGACACCCAGGAGTGCAACAAGGGAGGTGAGTTTTGGGTGAGGCTTCATCATTGCACTCACCACTTCGAAGACCTGGAGCCAGAACACCTTAACCTTGGGGTGGTCCCAGGCCAAATGGAAAAAGTCTCCACCGGGTGTTCTACCGCATCAATTCTTGGAGTCAAGGTCAGGCCAAACTGCAGCATGCTGGCTGTTATATAGTATGCTCTATTAATGTATTTGAAGTGTGTGAGATGAACCCTCCCATTGGTGGAGATATCTTTAGTTTGCTTACAACAATATGGTCATTGCACATCCAAAATATCACAACCCAAATCATCAGCCCATCTAGTTCTGGCTTAGGACCTGTCACCACACCAGGAATCAGGCAACCTTGCTGGGGACTCCATTTTCCATCCCACATCACGGCAGGAGCCGCCACCAGCCGTGACCCCTGACCTGCGCCAGGAGGCACTAAATACTGCTCAGGGCTCCCGCAATGGGGGACTCGCCCGGGCACGCCCATCCACGCCCGTCAGAGCCCAGAGGAGGCTGGGCTGGGCCACCCCTCTGAAACTCGCAATCCAAGGTTCATAAACTATGGACTGCCCTGCATACTAAGGTACTGTGAACGATTTTGGTTCCCACTAAATTTACCAACGGACTCCCCATCATTAGCTAACTAGCAATTGTTCTTCCATCATATTCTTCCTTCGCACAAATATGGGAAACAGGAAAGTGATTGAGGGAGGGCTGGGTGGTGCTCTCAAGAAAAAAAACAAGAAACAGAATCGGAATCCTAGCCCTGAGGCAGAGAGGAATGGGGAATGTGGCGGTAGTGTGATGGATCATATTGACAATATAATATTTGATTGTGAGGGCCTGCTTACGACACCTGCACCATCTACTTCCACACCTGCACCCACCCCCAAGGTCCCTCAAACTTCCACCACCACTGTATCTAATAATCCAGGCCGTGGTAGGATTCCAAGCTTATTCAAAAAGGCAGCTAGTAAAAAACATCCAACGAAAGCCACTTAAGCTATCGAAGGGCCCCCCACCAGTCAGCAGAGCAACCACAGGGAAGTCCAAGGTGGGATACCTGCAGATCTGCGTCGGAGTACCAGAATTGCACTACTAGCTGAACAACCAGGCACATCTTATACATCCAATTCCAAGGAGGGTCCTGGTTCCATGGGTATATCATCCAGAGGGATGGACATGATCCTCCACCCTGGTGGCAGTAAGGCCATGGGTGTCGAAACACCACCAACAAATTTAGAACTTCAGAGGGAAATTTCAGCCCTAAAAGGAACAATAGGGTCCTTGACCACACTCATTTCTAAATTGTATCATAGAATAGAACATCGTAGCAGCATCAAGACACTATTAACCTTGTGTCCCATAAGTACTGCCACGAGTTTGAAATCATCTCATCTCACTACCCATAGCACACAATCAACACGTAACACCTCAAACATCAATGCAGCATCTTTCCCTGGCACTTCAGGCTACCATGATGGGGATCCTCGCAATACGCCATCCATGCAGGATAAACATCAAGACGGCCCAGGGGGAACACTAGGGGAAAAGCAGGGCCCACAATAGCTACGGTGAAAGAACCACTGCGCCCGAGTATGGGCCACAGTGAGGTGCCTCCACTTCTTAAGCCTCGCCCAATCCCCCACAATGCTTCCCTGTGTACCATCTATATGGTCAATGTACCTAAGGCTGAATCTAATAACAAACATGAGAATGGTGAGCCTGACTCCTATTTTTATCCTGGAATTTGTAACATTTCACAAACCAGCAAATTCTTCCAAACATGGCCGCCCCTCTGGAGGGTAGCTTATTTTTATTAATATTGAGTTAAACTGCACCACCAAGGAGCTTTCCACTAATAACCCAGATACCCGTTGGGTTAGACTTAAAGGCACATCGGGCAAGAGCATAGACATGTTTAATGTCTATGCAAGGGGCTCCAGAGCAGGCAGATCACCAACCCTGCAGGCCCTAGATGAGGCACTGGATGCAAAGCAGGCTGTCTATACCTTAATTGTGGATGGCGACTTCAATGTAACTTTTGAGCCCCTCGATTGGGAGGACAACCTAGAAGTCAATGAGGAGGATAACATGTGGTCGGTCCCATCATTGGAGCTTCCCCCTATAAAAAAGTGGACCCAAGCAGCCTTGCAGTTGACTTCTATAACCCTAGCACATAGGCTACGGGCCACAAATGGAGGAACCACCTCTGACAAAGGTGAGGGAATGACCTATGTTGGGTCAAATGGGTCCAGTAGGATAGATTATATACTCGTGGACCTTAAACTGTGGCCACTTGTTCTAGACATGTCCGTATTCCAGACATGCAAAAGCGATCACAACCTCCTTAGCTTGGCATTCAAGCATCTATGGGGTGAAAAGGTGAGGACTGCGCTCGTTCTCCTAGCCACAAGGAAAGTAACTCCCTCAAATGATAAACGTTGGCTTAAATGGTCCACCATCTTGGCAGATGAACTCCAGCTCAGCACCTTAAAAAGTGACCTTGAGAACCACTTGGGGGTGTTGCAACCCCAGTTAAATGAGCTGACCACACCAGCAAGTTGCAGTGCCCTCCACTCAAAGTTTTTTTTAATCATCTGGCAAGAAAGTTTATCATCCACTCACTCAAGGCCACGTCTAATCAGGCAAAAATAGTAAAAACATCTGCATGGTTCTCAAAGGAGTGCAGATCTTTAAAAAGATGGCTGTCCCTAGCCTTGAGACAAAGGGACATTCCATCAATACACGAACTAAGGAGGCAATACAAACTAGCACAATTTAAGGCAAAGAGAGAATGGAACGAAAGGTAATGGGAAGAATTAAGGGAGTCTTGCACCCAGATGCCAGGTTGTTTTGGGTACTTGTGGGCAAGGGCATCTCTGAAAGGTCCCCGCCTTTGGCAAATAACATTGCAGCAAACACGTGGCAAGAACACTTTGGCACTCTGTATTCTATTCTTTGCAGTCAGGACAAGGAACCAGTGGTGTGTGACTTACTCCAACCTTCATATGGTCTCTCATTCATCAGAGAGGAAATCCTGGCCTCACTGGAGGCAATCATATTTGCCAAAGGCCCTGGTCAGGATGGCATCCCAGGGGACCTTTTTCGATCTGACAGGGAGAACTGGGCATCCTACATAATGACACTCTCTAATGACATCGCTGATGGGGGTGGATGCCAGAATCATGGAAGGTGGCTGAAGTGATTCCTATCTTCAAAAAGGGAGATAGGTCTACTCCTCCTAACTATCGACGAATTAGCCTGATCGACTGTGTCCAAAAAGTCTTTTGCCCCTGGCTTTTAGCCAAACTCCAGGACTGGATGGATGAGAATGATATTCTCTCTGCCCTTCAAGCAGGCTTCTGAGGGAAGACCAGCACAATTGATCAGGATTTCCGCCTCCTCATGCTGTATTGGAAGGTGGTCCTGCTGGGCAAAGGGAACTTACACGTAGCTTTCATAGATTTAAAATCCTCATTTGATCTTGTTCCCAGGGATAAACTATGGTGGGTGCTTATGGAGATGGGTATGTCCCCGGGCATCCTTGCTCTTCTGATTAGGTTATATGAAGAGAATTTTGTGGGTAAGATGAGGTAGCCAGGGAAAGATCACCGATCCCATTAAAGTACAGCGGGGGGTTCAACAGGGTTGTGTCCTGTCTCCTACCTTATTTTCACTTTACATCAATCATGTTGTTGAGCTTCTATCTGCCATCTCAGCGGAGGCTCCCTCCTTAGCTAATCAAAAAATCACCACCCTCCTATTCGCGCAGACGTCACCCTTCCTGTTTCGAAGACCCCAATGGGCTTGCAAAAACTATCAAACCAGTTCAAGTTCTTCTGTGATGGGAGGGAGCTCGAAATAAATACATCAAAAACTAAGCTCATGCTACTGAATCCCCACAAGTCCTTTAAGGAAAATCTGCTCCTAGATAACATTCAGTTAAAGAGAGTGAGATCCTTCCATTACCTGGGAATTAAATAGTCTGAGGGCATGGCCTGTAAATATCATATTAACAAGTCCTATCTCCAATTTTCCCAGGTAACCGGGGCTCTGCTCAAGGAACATTGTCTCTTCTATGCTAAGCAATTGCACTAGCGCTGAATCTATATATTTGCAAGGCTGTGAGCAGTGTCCTTTATGGGGCCGAGTTGTGGGGTATGGCAAGAGCACGTGACTTGACAACCATGGAGAACAAGTTCCTCAAAAACCTGGCTTCTCTTCCCCATGTGCTAGCATCTACCTGCGCAGTCAGGAGCTAACTGTAATACCTAAACTGGATCTGAACACTAGACACCAATATAATTAAGACCTACATAGTATGTGCCCAATTGGAGGAAGATTATAGGCTCTAGATATTCCTGATCACAAGAATTGGGTTTAGCTTCACATCTTTTTGACATAGTACTAAGATGTAGATTCATATAGAAATGTATAGAATTCGGCTACAAGTTGATTATAACCATGTATACCCTTTTCGATGTATATAATTTCTTCATATCTCGATGTGTACACCCGGCTGTAGAAATATTGGAACGGGGCTTTTCTGAAGAAATATATCTGTATTAGTCAGTGTTAATTTTAAGGAACCATTAGATGTGCGAAGTAGGATCATTGTACATAATCAACAAGAGTTCAGTTCGCCATCACAATGAATATCACATGACAATTTACTATGATATAACATACTCCTGTACACAGTAGGCACACAACACCGTTAACCATACATAATAGCCAGAAAGACGGTATACGTAATCCTTATCTCAAAAAGCCACATAAACTTTCCCTGTCGCTATTTGTAAGTATTCTAGTGAGTCTTTCTACTATACGATTCAAGAAGTGCCTATTGGCCAAACCGGTGACGAGCCCCTATTAGCATCGTGCTGCAGCACCGCGTGTCAGCACCACGCCCATCGCCTCATCAAAGTATTTGGGATGGGCACAGTGAGAACCTCTGCTTGTCTTCGGGAACCCGCAGTTGAGACGCAGCAGAGGTAGGAGTGAGCGCGCTTAATATCGCCAGTTTTTTAGAATTAACCACGCTAGATGTACAAATCCCCCTGCTAATAGGCATGAAGGCAGGGCATTCAGTGTGATGTTTGTAATTCATTACATCGCGACATGAAGAAATCCCCCCTTTTTCGAAAATGGTGCAAAAATGTCTCGTAAAAAGGCACAACATAATTGAGTGGCTACGCAGTTTTTTATCTTTTCAATTGTTCAACACAAACTAGCCTTCCTTACTATGTCCTCACCCTCAATCGGGCCCCATTATGAATACTCGCGCCAATCAGCCATGAGACGCGCCCGCAATATTGGGAGTAAGAATGTTTACAATCCGATTATTTATATAATGCGACACTCGATAATCAGATGCAATACTATCAGGGTCAGGGACCCTGGAGCGGAATCGCCACCACAGGCCTCACCCTTTAAATTTAAATTTTGAGATACACTTTTAGCCCCTATAACATTGTAACCAGTGTTTACCAAATACAAGCGCTGTCTGTATATGACTTTAAGTTCTCTTCTCGCACCCCTCTAGACTCGTATGCTGACTAAACCAGCATCACACCACAAATGGTAGAAAGAAATTGAATGGTCCCGTAGCAGAAATAATTAATTCGCAATTCGCGTGTATGGGAGAGTGACAACCCCATCCACCCTACGCCCGTCACAGTGAGTTTCCCTCCCTCTACCTCACATAATGTTTTGGAAGTTTATCCCCCTTCATATGACCTGATGTCTGTGAATCTCATTACAGATATCGAGGAGCTTGTGTTGCCCCATAGGACCGGTCATCTTGAGCCAATTCTGAAGTAGGTGTTTCCAGGTCATTTTTTAAATTGTAATTAGCCACACCGGATTTCTAGTACTGAATTCATTTCTCATTCATAGGTGCTCCATATCCTATTTTGTCCTGATGAAGACCCATTATGAGGATCTAACCACCCATCTACACTAGGGGTCGAAACGTAGACTACAACACGAACACGCACAAGCCATAGGATTTGAAAGAATCAACTGATGTTGATACTATGTGTGATGTTTTTTAAGGGAACCTGAGACCATGATCAGGCTGAAAAGGTTTCACTGTGTATAAATACGAAATGTGTCCATGACACACCACCTTTACCCTGTCCCTCACCTATCCAATCATCCCCATTTCCTTCTAATAACCCTTTTTTCTTCTCACATAGAGAGCACTATATATTGTATGCAAAGCAAGTGCATTAAGAACAATTACTTAAATGAATATGCTAGTTCTGAATTACAAGAGCAGTCATTAAATAAACGTAGCTTATTGATGAATCTAAAATCAGTAATGTCTTGTGGTTAATTGTTATAAGTATCCTATTAAAATTGCATAGATACTACTTTGACCTCCTGTTTGAATGTACTGCTAATATTACCCAGGTCTAGTATTTTTAAGGGTCTACCCCATTAAAACTCAACACAACTCACTTGTGTGGGAGGTGCTAGTACCCGTGACAGGCAAGGGCCCAAAACATAGTGAGGCAACATCAAAATTGCCTATCTTAAAACCACCTACTTTTGCAAGGGGGGTCACCTGGGTTTTTGGCACTGTGCTCGACGGCCATCTAGGGAAACCTACCAAACTCACACATTTCTGAAAAGTAGACACCCGGGGGCTTCCAAGGAGGTATGGCTTGCGTGGATCCCCCAACTTTCCACTACCCAGAATCCCTTGCAAACCTCAATTTTAGCTGAAAAAATCTATTTTTTCACATATGTTCGTGTGGGAAAGTGTGGCATCACCGGGCTCACCCAAATTTCCTATCACCCAGCGTTCCCCCAGGTCTCCCGATAAAAATGATGCCTCACTTGTGTGGGAGGCGCAAGTACCCGCGACAGACAAGGGCCCAAAACATAGTGAGGCAACATCAAAATTGCCTATCTCAAAACCACCTGCTTTTGCAAGGGGGGTCTCCTGGGTTTTTGGCCCCATGCTCAATGGACATCTAGGGAAACCCACCAAACCCATACATTTCTGAAAAGTAGACAACCGGGGGCTTCCAAGGAGATATGGCTTGCGTGGATCGCCCAACGTTCCTTTACCCAGAATCCCTTGCAAACCTTAATTTTAGCTGAAAAAATCAATTGTTTCACACATTTTCGTGTGGGAAAGTGTGGCATCACCGGGCTCACACAAATTTCCTACCACCCAGCGTTCCCCCAGGTCTCTCGATAAAAATGGTGCCTCACTTGTGTGGGAGGCCCAAGTACCCGCGACAGGCAAAGGCCCAAAACATTTTGAGGCAACATTGACATGAATCGTGAGCTGTAAAGCCACGTCAAGGCACCAACCTCTTTACAGGCCATTCATACACCTTTCATACGTGTGACACATACAAAATATTCACACCGCCAGGCGCGGGTCCATCACATTACAACACTCACACCAGCAGACAGCGCCATTCAAGGGCCCATCACTTTCACACGCCCACATTCCTGACACAGCAACTACGCAAAGTGATGGAATGTGTGGAGTGGCGCTCAGCTAGCAGTGTGTGTAGTGACCAACAGAAAGTAACTACTCACACACTGCCAGTCGAGCACCAGTCCACCCACACCGCCATCCAAGCACCAGTCCATGCACACCGCCAGCCTCGCGCCAATCCACGCACTCCACCAGCCAAGCGCCAGCCTACGCTCACCGCCAGCCAAGTGCCACTCCACGCACACCGCCATCCAAGCACCAGTGCACGTACACCGCCAGCCAAGTGCCAATCCATGCACACCACCATCCAAGCACCAGTACACACACACCGATAGCCAGGCACCAATCCACACACACCGCCAGCCAAGCACCAATCCACGCACACCGCAAGCCAAGCACCAATCCATGCACACCGCCAGCCAAGCGCCAATCCACGCACACCGCCAGCCAAGCACCAGTCCACGCACACCGTTAGCCAAGCACCACTCCACGCACACCGCCATCCAAGCACCAGTGCACGCACACCGCTAGCCAAGCGCCAATCCACACACACCGCCTTCCAAGCATCAGTCCACGCACACCGCCAGCCAAGCACCAATCGGCATACACCGCCAGCCAAGCACCAACCCACGCACACCGCAAGCCAAGCACCAATACACGCACTCAGCCAGCCAAGCGCCAATCCATGCACAGCGCCAGCCAAGTGCCAGTCCACCCACACCGCCAGCCAAGCGCCAGTGCATGCACACTGCCAGCCAAGCGCCAGCCCACGCACACCACCAGCCAAGCGCCAGTCCACGCACACCGCCAGCCAAGCGCCAGTCCAGGCACACCGCCATCCAAGCACCAGCCTACACACACCGCCATCACATTTAGAATTTTTTTAAACAAAAAAATAACACAAACCAATTGCAAATACATACAAATCTGCTAACACAAAATCTGAAACTAAATACATTGCACTAATGCCAACCTTTAAACAGAATAACAAATTTTAAACAATACAGGCCAGGCAGTTCACTTTACCACTCATGGATACTCCCAAAAATTCTTATGCGTGTTGTACGATTTAAAACAAGCTAACACACACAACCAAGGTTTAGAAAGACAGTACATACGAGTCTCCCTCCGCACGCCTCTTCACCAACAGACTCTACATCTCCTAGTGGGAAAGTCTTTTGAGGTTGTGGGAGGAATGTATTCAGGAAAGTGGCGATCTTTCCGTCTAGCCATATCCTCCACCACTCCAACTCTAGGAACACTTGCCTGTTCCACTAGAACAAGGCTGCCTATTACAGACTCCTGAAACTTAACAAAAGGCATCTTTGAATCAGGACAAGAATTCTGGAACACAACAAAAGCATTAAAGGTTGCCAAGTGGAAAAGATGAATAGCCAACTTCTTATACCAAATGTAAGCCTTACGAAGAGCAGCATAAGGTTCCAACCTCTGATCTACTCTGACAACACCCCCCATGTGCCTATTATAGTTTAAAATGCACACAGGTTTGCGCACTTCAGCAGCCTGACCCCAAACAGGCACAGGTGCAGTGCTTTCATCATGGATGGTAGTCAGCATGTACACATCTCTCCTGTCTGAAAACTGCACAGCTAGAAGCTCCTCTCATCGCAACGCACTGCACTGTCCTCACACAAGCTTTTGGCAAACAAGTTATTTTGGGAAACCTTTACGGTTACAGCGCATTGTGTCACAAGCAACAGTGCCGCCTTTGGCCAATTCCTTGAACAACCACACACCAGTGTAGAAGTTATCTACATATAAATGGTGGCCTTTGTTAAATAATCCTCTACCTAGTTCCCACACAATTTTCTCAGTCACTCCAAAAGTGGAAGGACAACCAGGGGGGTTAATGCTGGACTCCTTACCGATGTACACCCCGAAATTAGAGACATATCCAGTCCCACTGTCACACAGCATATACAGCTTAATTCCATAGCGAGCCCTCTTACTAGGAATGTATTGCCTAAAAACCAAGCGGCCCTTGAACAACACCAAAGACTCATCCACTGCTATTTCATTTCCTGGAGCCTAGATCTCAGAAAAACGATTAACAAAGTGATCAAGGACAGGCCGAATCTTAAAAAGACGGTCACAATCAGGGTGATCTCGTGGCAACGCTAAACCATTATCGACAAAATGCATCCAAAGCAGAAGCAAATACCTATCACGACTCATGACTGCCGGAAATATAGCCGTTGCCATCAAGGGCCTAGTAAACCAATATGAAGACATCGATTGCTTCCTTAGCAAGCCCACCAAAAAAGTTAATCCCAAGAATTTCTTCATCTCTTCAAGATTTGTGGGAGTCCACCGGGTAGCTCTAGAATGGGGCTTAAGGCTGGCACTGTTGTCCCTCAAAAACTGTTCCGCATACAAATTAGTCTGCTTAACAATCTCTGCCAAAAACACATCGTCCCTAAACAACTGAAAAAAATGTATCAGCAACAAATTCTAAGTATTCACTCTACACCCTGGAACACCAGTAAAGTCTGGCAATGCCAGCTGCACCATGCCAGGGGTAACCCAGAGGCCAACACTATCAACGGGAAGTGATGCAGCCCCAGCCTGCAGCCCAGATGCCTCTTACCGCACTACACTAATGGGAAGCCTAGCAGCCTCAGATGCTTCTTGCCGCACTACACCTTCGGGAAACCTAGCAGCCCCAGATGCCTCTTGCCGCACTACACCAACGGGAAGCCTAGCAGCCCCAGATGCCTCTTGCCTCACTACAGCAAAAGGAAGCCTAGCAGCCCCAGATGCCTCTTGCCGCACCACAGCAACGTGAAAACTTATAGCCGCAGCCTGCAGCCCAGATGCCTCTTGCCGACCTACACCAAAGGGAAACCTTGCAGCCCTAGGCTGCAGCACAGATGCCTGTTGGCGCACAACCAGCACATCAATGTACTCCTCTAACACAGGCACTTCATCAGCACTCGAAGAAGCTTCATCATCCGATGATTGCATGTGAAGAGAAAACTCAGTGCCTGAATCTTCCCCTCCTACCTCTGCCTCAGAATCGGAGTCAGTCTCTGAACCAAGGTGAGGGGAAGACTCAAAAAGCATACCAAAAACCTGCTGAGCAGTAATCCTGCGGCTAGCCATTATCCTTCCTAAGAAAGGAGACTGCACAAACCAGTCAACAACAACCAACACTGTGCAAATTAAGTAGTGAACAAAGTGAGGTTTTAGCACAAAGATCTATACACGCCAAAACAATATAACTCTTACCAAAGATAGCTACACTCACCAGCACCTACTCTGCAGAGACACAGCAAAAAGCAACAATATCCCACTAGAAAGAAAAAAAAACAATTACACATCAGACAGCAAAGTACACATCAAGCACTAATGCAAAAAAGATTTTGACGATCAAAACACAGAAGCCAAACAAACTGCTATTACCACACCATTTACAAAAACACATTCATGTAGGGAAATTAAACTCATTTAGAGTAAAAAGTACAAAATACATTCACTTACCACGCACATGCAAATATACAAACTCCAAAACCAGCAGTAACAAAACGGCAACCTACAACAATCCAAACAGCAAAAGCCTTGAACTAGAATAAAAGAGAGAAATACAAAAATTACTATTACATTTCACAAACAATATGACAATTAAAATTATAACACGCAATGTCGCTACCCAAATGGACATTCGGCCAGATGGGCCTTCAAATAGGGCTGAGACCAATGGGGATTAGGTGAGGTTTTCCACCAAGCCACTGGTTATATTTTTGAATGTTTTTTTCTGCCCGCCCCCCTTGGTGGCAGTCGGTCTTTTTCTTGTCCTTACTGTACCCCCTCCCGCCCACCAAGGGGGCGGGCACAAAATACATCCAAAAATATAACCTCCTTTGGAAGCGAACCTTGCCCAAGGGCTCGCTTCCACACACTACAAAACACAATACCTAGGGCCTAGTGAGCCAGAACAGCCAAAAAAACAGGCGGATCTGGGGCACACAAACATCAACAAGAAATGCCCCCATCTGGAGGCGCTTCCATCCAAATTTAAATGCCTCCAAATAAGTCCCTGGTGCCTAGGGACTTTTTCTGCCCACCCTGGCGGCAAAACGACCAGAAAAACAGGCCGATTTGCCCCCGGTGGGCAGAAAAACATTCCTAAAAAACATGCACCCTCTAGGAAGTGACCCTTGCCCAAGGGGTCGCTTCCATTACAATGATAATGCCCCACAACATTACCTGGTGCCTAGTGGCATTTTTCTGCCACCCCGGGGGCAAAACAGCCCAATAAATTGGCTGATTTGCCCCCAGGGGGGGGGCAGAAAAACATTCCTAAAACAATTCCACCTCTAGGAAGCGACCATTGCCCAAGGGGTCGCTTCCATTACAATGATAATTATTCCCTGGTTCCTAGTGGCATTTTTCTGACCCCCAGGGGGCAAAAGGCCGAAAAATGGGCCAATTTGCCCCCAGGGGGGGCAGAAAAACATTCCTATAAAATTGCCCCCTCTAGGAAGTAACCCTTGCCCAAGGGGTTGCTTACATTACATTTAAATTGCCCCACAACAATCCCTGGTGCCTAGTGGCGCATTTCTGCCCCCCTGGGGGCAAAACTGACAAAAAACGGCCGATTTGCCCCCGGGGGGCAGAATATCAATGAAAATAATGACTCCCACTTGGAAGTGACCCTTGGCCAAGGAGTGGCTTCCAGTGCTAAAAATTAAAATCCCTGGTGCTAGTGGGGGAATTTCCGCCGCACAATCGCGACGCTGTGTGCGATCATGAGGCAGAAATGCCCTGCAAAGAGACATCAGGGGAGAGGAAAATCTCTTTCCTCTCCCCTGATGCCTCCATGCGGACCCTAAACTCCCCTGGGAACAAGAAAATCTACCGGACTCCTCGACGCTCAGGAAGCAAATGGCTTCCCGAGCGTCGGGGACTTCCTGATGAAGTCAGCGCGCGCTGACATCATGGGATTCCCTTGGGGGGTTGGGGGTGGCAGCGGAAGCTCTTCCGCTGCCATCCCCCTTTGTGGGGGCAAAATCGGACACCCGTGGGTGGAGCGCCAGCCCTTCCCCCGTGGGTGGTGCCCATGACCAGCTGGACTCGTCATCAGCACTCGTCCACTGTGTGCCATGACGTGTCCAGCTCGTCATCAGCAGGGTAGGGGTTACAACATCCACCACAGCACTGTCCAACCCTTGCTAGTCTAAAAACAAATTATAATGAACTGTATAGTTTTTTGTATTGAATGTTTTTATTGTTTTCATATTGTAAATAGTGTTTTGTAATTGCTTTTAGCCCTGAAGAAGTCCCATGAGGGATGAAATGCGTTGGCAACAATTGAGTGGTGCTTTTAAAAGAATAATGTGCTTTTCAATAAAATAATCATATTGACTACAATCAAGTAACACAACCATCTGTTATTTTCTTCTGGGAAGCTATTTATTAAATATATTGTTCTGTTGTTTAAATATGATGCACTAGGATATTTATACATAAGAGTACTTGTTTTTCTTGAGTACAGGGTCACTTTTTTGTTCTGGATAGTGGTGGTTTGTAACCACTCTTTTGGGATGTATGTGGATCACATCCTAGTCTAGATGCACTGCGGTATAGTGTAGAACTAATAGGCTCTCACAAGTAGTGACGTTTGGTGCTGGACCTCTAAAGCTCTGACCCCTTTCTTTGTTTGTACTTTTAATATCACCCCTTCCTTGTTAAAATAAAGAAACAGAACAAAGGAATGGAGGTAACTTTAATTTTGTTCACCTCTTTTTGACACTATTCACTCTAATCGCAACTGTCTAAAAACCACCCGTGTGATAAAAGACCCAGTGATGATGCTATTCACCTAACTGACAGAGTGGAGAACCAACATATACCACAGCCCGAGTTAAATGTGAAGGAGGGTCTCCAGAACACAAGATTGTAAGGCCCTGGCAAAAAACAGGACACGTGATTAATTCTCCTCTGATTCTGACTGTACCTAATGGAAGCCGAATAAAACTCTGCTTCTCTCTCCCTCTTTTGATTTGACGGTAGGTTTCGTATTTGGTGTGGTGGAACTTAATTTGTCATCATCACATATTAGATACCCTAACCATTCCTCATTACACACAGTCATCAAGAGAGATTTCATTTGGCTTCCCCTGAATCTATTCCTTTCATGCCCTTTCTCTAGTAATATTAAACATACTGAGGTCACTAAACCTCCTTGAAGTTAAGTTATTTCCAGGTTCCCTCTTAGTTAATTTCATATCCCATTATATAGCTATCTGTACACCTCTTGTTCTCACACCACTTTCATTTTCTTATCTTCCTTTTTCCCTATTACCCATGGATTACTTAGTTTCTTCTCTCCCTCTTTTCTTCCACCCTCCTTTCATAGCACAATGTATGAAACATTTACAAAATGCTAGTTGTGGTTTACTGCAACATTGCTTTTTCAGTTGTTTATGAGATATGTCTTATTTTGCATAACATCTATTATAGGATTTCATGCTTATTTTCTTTTTTCATTACAGTTATTGAGTCTTATAAGACATGCCTCAATATTAAGTGTATCCAAGTATGTTGCTGTTTTTCCTTTGATAACCTTTTAATAAAACATTTCTAAAATAAAAAAAGAAAAAAAGAAACTCAATATTTTATCCAAATACCGAAATAACTATGTAGATTGTGTTTTTTCTTTTTGTGTACCTCTGATCTCCGGCTGTCCAGAGGATTGCTACAAGCATCATATCTAATCCACACCCCCTCAGGTAATGTTCTCCAACCTTCACTTAGAATGTTGCAGCCTGAATGTTTTACAGTGAGCCCTCTTCTGAACATTGTAAAGAAAAGGGAGTGAAAAAAAGTGTGTGAGGTAGGGAAATGCAGGGAAGAAGGAGAAAGAGTTATTATATGCTACTATACTTTTTCTGTATAACACATTTAGAATTACCAATGTAATTTGCTTTTTATCTTTCTGTTTATTTCTGGTCTCTGGCTATTTCAATGCTTGCATTTGTTTATTTTCCTAGTAGAGGGGTCCTGATTTGTGCCTTGGTTTAGGGATCTTCCCATATCGGACAGCTCACAAAGGTACATTACACTTCTGAGCAATTTGCATGTGTAAGTTTAATCTTATACTTTTAAGTAACTTAAATATTTTTGGTTATTCACAAAATTTGACTAATGTTATTCAAAAGTATAGACTTACAAGTCTCCACTCCCTGAAATAGGGGATGGAGCCACATTTATGAGTGAACGTTACAACTGTCAAAAAGAAACAGTAGTAAATCTGGCACCACACATAGCCAATCACTGACACTGCAACACTCTCCCTTAGAAAATAATGTAGGTTGTGGGTTGAAATTAAACCCCAGAGGAAAGAAATATAAATTAAATTACAAAAATAAAAATATAAATAAGCATAATTTACTATTAAAAATATCTAAAAAGATATAAAAATACAAAATATCAGCCTATTTTAATTTAAAAATTAATGCAACAATATATTTTACTAAAATAATCAGATGACTAATTTATTTGATACATTACTTTTAATAATTAATGCATACAAAAATTGCATTAGGTAAGAATGTATGTTTTAATTTAAGCTTCAGCAAAATTATTTAGATGCACTTTAATGTATATATTTAAAAAAAAAAAATAATTAAAAATTAAGTTAATAGTGCTGTAACATTATTGTTTAGAATTATTTTACAACAATATTTGACATAAAAATAGTTTGACTAACTTTTTTTCAAGTTTAATCAACTTTTTTGTAATTTTTCCTATATTTTACTATACGGAGATCCATGCTATGAGAGTGGAATCACCTCCCACTTGCAAAATACAGGGAAAGGTAAGTCCAGTCATATAAGAGAAGTAGAATTTTTAATGGGAGAAGTGTGGGAATGCTGGGCGGTAACAATTTATTGTCTCTGCACAGGTTCTGTCACAGAAATGTGAGGAAAATGTATAGTTTTGGGGAAAGTATGAGATTTCCAGGACATTGTGGGTAATAACACGTTAAGGGATGCATCCAAAACACACCACCATGGACTCTCCAGGATGTCTATTTTTCAAAAATGTCTGGGTTTGCTAGATTTTCCGGGTTGCCAGCTGACCCACTGCTCGAATAGTGTAGCTATTCAGTATACCAAGTGAGAGGAAATTGGGATTTACCCCATCTCTGCTGGCCCACAAGTAAAAATGACACCCAAATGTATGAAAATGTCCACTCTTGCACCATGGGGATTGAGAGGATTTAGCCCCTATTGGGGCAGAAAGATGGTGGGAGATTTAAAGGTGGGTGTACGGCCTGATGGCAGGGTAGGCCAGCCTCCATCCCAATATAACTTTAAAAATATCCCTAGCATCCACTGGGAGTTCTGCCCTCCTCCAGGGGGAAAATTGGAGCCAAACACCAGATGCCCCTAAGAGGGGTGAGAAGCCTGTATTGCACCTCTTCTTTTGCCCCAAAGTACCCTCCTTGGTGGCAGATTAGGGGCAAACATAAAAAGGAACAAACTCCCTATCTGCCTCTTGGGGGAGCAGAAATATTGTATTGCTCTTTTTGAGTGGCGGAATGGCCGGATGCCATAGTGTATTTCCAGCACCCTATTTTTTTGTCCCAATATGAAATCTAAGGTGTCTAGTGGGCTTTCTATCTCCCCCTTGAGGGATATACATTGGGGTAAACCCCCAAATTTGCCCTCCAGAGTGGAAAAAAAGACTATTGCTGCTGTTTCCGGGTGCGGCCTGACATGATGCGTGGTTGGGCTTCTCTCATCTCCTTCCCACCTAGAGTATAAAGGGCTTTATGACCCCTGGGGACAGATTGGGGGTAAGCACCTCCTTTCTGCCCCCTCAAGGGGGTAAGAAAGACTGTTGCACCCGTTCCAAGATGGAGGGCCTCAGCTCGATGTCGCATTGGGTCATGACCCAACCCTTCTTTTTTGGGATATTTCTTCCAAAGTGTCTAGTGCTCGTTCTGCCACCGCCCCATCCTAGAGGGGCAAAGTGAGCTTCAACCCACTATCCACTTCCATGGAGGCAGAAATACTGCATTGCCTGGGGATGGGGGAGCACAGACCAAAGCCCAGGAGTCCCTTTCCCCCTAAATAAGAAATGTTCTTGTATCTAGTGAGTTTTCTGTCAACTGTGAGGCAGATGAGGGTCAACTCCCCCCCAATCTGCCTCCAGGTGGAGGGGCCAGAAAGAGTGTACTGGCCATTCAGGGGTGGAGACTTGGCCTAATGCCTTGCTGGGCCAACTACAATCTCTTTTTTATTCATACATATATGTGCAAATTGGAGATAAACACTCCTATTCGCTATCTAGGGGTGGCAGAAAGACTGTTTTGTGGAGGGAGCACAGCCCATGTTCAAGGGGGCCAATCAATCCCCCAAAAAATAACTGGCTAGGAGTGTGCTTTTGACCACCTCTAAGGGGGCAGTTTGGGGTTATAACCACCCAATTCACCCTCAGGGGGGACTGGAAGGCCCATCTTTGGGTAGGGGTCCGGCCTGATGCCACCCCATCTTTTGTTCGTAATGGTGCTCATTATTTACCTGTTTAGTTAGCAATATTGTGGGCAAGAACCCCCTATATGACCCCCAGGTGGAACAGAAATATGTATTGCCTAAGGGCAACAGAGCACTAGCCTATTGCCAGGGCGGCCTCTCCCCCCTGAAAAGTAACCCCTGTTGTCAAGGAGTGAAACCCTGCTTGGGGGTTAGACCACCTGGGTGCTACTAGATCATTGTGACACTTCTGTCGGAGAGATGTGTAGAGGGATATGTCATAGCCTGTTATTATTGGTACTCCTATGTATTCACAAATGCTCAGTTTTCACTGTGACACTTAAAGCATGTGCCAAATGTCTAGGATTCCAGGGTGTTTATTGACCATAGCCAGTATTTACTTGGGATCAGCAATCAACGGTGTCGCTCTTGCACAACTTATTATTTTATGAACAAACTTGCTGTTTATTTTTTTCCACCTTTGTATATGTATTCTTCTATTTACGGGCACACAGTTGCTGATCTAATTTGTATGCCCTTGTCTCACAGAGGCATGATAAAGACTCCTCTGGGTGCTATAGAAGTGCATCATCCTACTTGTGGATTTTTATTCGGTCAAAGTCATTTCAGTGCTTAAGGAGGGTAATGGTGTCTGGAGTCTTGAGAAATTTAGTAGCAACGATTACCAATAGGTCATCACAGTAAAGATATAGAAGTGTAGATTTCAAATTCCTAACTCCATAACTAATATATACGTCCTCTTGTTTGCACAGATGGTGTTGAAAAATAAATAACTTTTACATTTGAAGGTGTCTTTTGGTTCCTGTTCGTGCTGTGGTGCATCGGGACCTCCAGGCTGTCAAAACTGGGAAAAGCCTGACTAGTCCGTTCTTGGTTTAAGGAATATATATATATATATATATATATATATAATATATATATATATATATATATATATATATATATATATATATATATATATATATATATATATATATATATATATATATATATATATATATAATATATATATATATATTCACTGAAAAAACCATAGGTTATAGACCATATATAGTTAGGAATTAGCATTTACAAAACCTTGAAAATTCACTGAAAAAACCATAGGTTATAGACCATATATAGTTAGGAATTAGCATTTGAAAAACCCTTTTTTACTCACACAAAACCATTGAAATTCCATATATAGTTAGTTGTACTAACTATATATCGCGCACCCGCAATCCACTGCTGATCATGTCACATATTACATCATTCATGACATGGTCAGTGACATCACTAATGACATCACTGATGACATCTCAAATGACATCACTGATGACAACATCCAGTGACTGTATGTTTCTGTAAAGTTAAAATATGTCTTACATATTGAAGAATGAGTGGATGTATAAGTGTCTGGATGAAGGATTTAGTAGGTGCATGATTGCCTGTATGAGTGAGTGAATAAATGTGTGTCACTGAGTGCATGAGTTAGTGACTAAACTGTCTTAATTTGTGCATCATTATGTCTGTTGTTCTGTAAACTGCTGCATGTGTTGATCAGTAGCTATATGAGTAAGTATATGGGTTATTGATTGGTTGCCCAAGTATTTGTATGGGAGACTGAGTGTGTGTGTGTGGGTGGCTGGGAGGTGTATGACTCTGTGCATAGATGTGTGAGCAGTTGATTCACTAGATGTATGGGTTCAAAAGTGCATGTGGAAACACCTGTATGGGCGGTTGACTGAGTGCATTGGTGAGTGAATGGATATCTCAGTGCTACATGTCAAAGTAAGTACATATGTAAAACACAGTACATGTGACAGTTGACATATATAAATAACTGTGCATAAGAGCCAGTGAATGTGTGAGTGGCTGTATTGATCATTGTGAACTTGTATCAGGCATTGTAAAAGAGAGTAAATATGTGTTAGTATATGTTTGAATAAGTAAGGTGTGTATAACTGTATAGTTGAGGAAATGGAGGTGTGATTGATTCTTTGCATGACTGACTAAGTGTGTGAGTAACTCCATGGATGAGTGACAGTCTGTGAGTGTCTGTTTACACTGAGTGTATCTAAGGTTATATTAGAGTCTGAAGAGGCTCATCGTATTATCACATGAATGATGTCATCAGTGATGTGATCAGTAATGTCAAATGAGATGTCATCAGTGATGTCATCAGTGATGTCATTTGAGATGTCATCAGTGATGTCATCAGTGATGTCATTTGAGATGTCATCAGTGATGTCATCAGTGATGTCATTTGAGATGTCATCAGTGATTTCATTAGTGATGTCACTGACCATGTCATGAATGATGTATATGTGACATGATCAGCAGTGGATTGCGGGTGCGCGATATATAGTTAGTACAACTAACTATATATGGAATTTCAATGGTTTTGTGTGAGTAAAAAAAGGTTTTTTAAATGCTAATTCCTAACTATATATGGTCTATAACCTATAGTTTTTTCAGTGAATTTTCAAGGTTTTGTAAATGCTAATTCCTAACTATATATGGTCTATAACCTATGGTTTTTTCAGTGAATTTCATTGTTTTTTTAAAAGCTAATATCTATAGCTGTAAAATTATTATTTTTTTTTGTTCGCTCCCGGTTCGCGAACCGGGAAGCTTCCCGTTAGCTCAATTTGGTGCCGCGACCCGGTCCGCGAACCAGTAAACGTTCCGTTTGCGCAACTGCCGCGTTAGAAATCAACATCGTGACGCGTCGCGGAAGCGCGACGTATCACGTTGTCGCGTAATGCGTCTTATGACGCGCCGCGTTAGCGCACCCGGAAGTGCTCCGGTACGCGAACCGAGACGCGAAGCGCAGCTCCCCTGAAGCGATCCGGGGCACGTCGCGAAAGCACGACGTATCGCGTTGCCGCGTAATGCGTCTTATGACGCGCCGCGTTAGCGCACCCGGAAGTGCTCCGGAGCGCGAACCGAGGCGCGAAGCGCAGCTCCCCGGAGCGATCCGGGGCGCGTCCCGCAGCGCGTAACATAAGCGTAACAGGTCATGTGACTTGTTAATAAAACTTTTCATTGGTTCATTTCACTTTTGGTTTCCTAATGATGTAAGGCTAGGTCATGTGACCTAAAAATAACACTTTTCATTGGTTTAGAACTATTTTTTTTCCAAAATGATGAAAGCCCCCACCTTTTTTCTCACTCTGACTTTCAACTTTGTGAAAGGAAGACCTATTTTGCTGAGTGGAAAATGGCTTCACTAGTAGCTGCAGCTGGTGCACCCCCACCACCACCACCACCTCCTCATAGGAAGAGAGGACCACCTCCACCGTTCCTTCCCAACACAGAGGAGGAAGAGGATGAAGAAGAGGAAGAGGAAATACAGGCAACACAGTTTTTACAAGAGGAGCCCCGGATATCTCACCATAAAAATAGTTTCATTTGGCAGTTTTTTTCTTTTCCTGAAGGACAAAAAAAAGTTAATGCTCGCTATGTGACGTGCCTCATATGCAAAGAGGACTTATCTAGAGGCACAAATAAGAAGTATAGTTACGGCAACTATACTATGCACCGTCACATGCAGAGGTGGCATCCACTAAATTACAGCAGGGCAGAGATGCGTGACCTCCAGGACAACCCACCAACTCCTGTGGCCAGGACATCGGCACAGTTAACTCTGTCGGGGCCAGAGGCATGGGAAACAGTGCCAAACATTCAAGACAACTTTGTCCACATGAAGATAGTGTGTTTATATTGCGGTACCTTACTCTCATGTGGCAATATGAGTATTAATTTGATAAACAGAGCATTTGAAAACTACAAGTGCTCAAAACGCCCCAAAAATTTTTTTTTTTTTTGCTCCTGTTGAGCCCTTTCCAATGCCTGTTTTTCGTTGTTTCCCCCCCAAAAAAACCCAAAAAAACATAAAATTGTTCAAAAAATACAAAAAAAACAAAAAATGTTCAGAAAAAAAAAATATATAAAACAACAAAAACATTAAAAAAAAAGTTCTTTTCAGAACTACCTTCCCTTTATAAAAAAATTGCTAGAATGTTTAGCACTCTGGCAACCTCTATTTCTTTTGGTTCGCTTCCCGGTTCGCTCGCCGGTACGCGAACCGGGAGCGAACCCAAAAATAAAAAATAAATAAAAAGAAGAGTAAGTATAAGGGAAGTAAACAGAGAGTAATGTTAAAAGAAAGACAGCTATAGGGACTAAACCAGAGATACTGTTTAATAGATTTATTTACCGAAGAAAAGATGTAAGAGGATATAATTGTGAAAAACAAAATAGATAAGGAAGTGAAAGAAAAAAAGAAGAGTAGAAGAATAACAAAGAAGAGTTTCTTAGAGAATGTGAGTGAATGTTCAAAATAAGATTAAAACATGTGGAATAACAGAGAGAAAAAACAGAAAGCAGAAAAGAAGAAGTAACAGAAAAAGAATAATTGAAACAGCAAAGAAATCTAAATAACATAGGGGCATATTATCAACATAGGCAATAAAAGTTTTGCAGCTTTTATCGGCAGAAATGTGTCGCTAAAGCCGCTTTTGCTGCAGAAAACTGCCGCTAAAACCGCTTTTGCAGCAGTTTTCTGCCGATAAAAACAGCAATAATTTTATTGGCTGTGTTCATAATATGCCCCTTACTGTGCTTCAACTACACAGAGAAAGCATAATGAACAAGTAGTGAAAGAGTGATCAGTCAGAGACACTAAGAGTAATAGAGACGGAGTGAGTGAACAAGAGTGAGGAACTATGAGAAGAGAAAGACTGAGAAAAGGAGTGGAAGGAGTAGAGTAAGTAAGTAATAGAGAAAGGAATGAGGGAGTAGCAAAGGCAGGAAAGTGAGGGTTAAAGAAATGAAGTAGTGAAACTAATAGAAGTTAAATGTGATAGAAATGTAACGAAAAGAGTAGAAAACATTTACCTTATAATTGTCGTTAACTTAGTCACTTGTTATTTTTATACTTTCAATCTGTGAAAGAGAAAACAAACATTTGAAAAATATTAAAACATGTATTTAAAAATTAGAAAAGACAAGGGAAAAGATTGAAGAACAAACAGTTTTTCAACAACTTTGACACTTACAGAAGCTTTTGCTTCTCCAGGCCCCCTACACAGTCCTAAAGATATACATTTTAAACTAACAGTATCTTGATGCAGATGAAGTGAGACCTATCTTGGAACATGGTGCATCTTTTGCACTGCTGTTGTCTCACAAAAGTGACGCAATGGCAGCGCAAAAGAGGTGCACAATCATCATAAAACTGTTCCTAACATTTTAAATGATTGTTTCAGGATGGCAATAAGGTGTGTCCTATCCAGACGTTTGTTTCAGGTGAGGCCTACTCAGGGTTGCAGATGAAATTTAGGCTTGTTGAAGAGTACAGAGGAGATAATACATGTCCAGGCCAACCAATAAAGTTCAGACCTCCTCTGTTTCCCTGGACAGGCCTAAACTTCATCTGCACAATGTGATTCGTAATGTTAGGAAACACAGGTAATGTATTTGAAAAACGTGCAATTTCATTTGCTCATTTCACAATCACATCACTTGTGTTTCCTTTGGTTAGGTATCTCATTGTGTAGATGTAGTCCAGCATATGAAAGAGTATGCACTGCATGCAACAACTTTGACACTTACTGAAGCCTCAGCTTCTCCATGCCCCATACACAGTCCTAATTATATACATTTTAAACTGACGGTATCTTGCTGGAAATGAACTGAGGCCTATCTTGCAACATGGTGCATCTTTTACACAAAAGTGACGGAACAGCGGCGTAAAAGAGGCACACAGCCTTCATAAAACTGCCCTTAACATTTTAAATGATTGTTTCTAGATGCTGATAAGGTGTAACCTATCCACAGATTTGTTTCAGGTAAGTCCTACTCAGGGTTGCAGATGAAATTTAGGCTTGTTGAAGAGTATAGAGGAGATAATACATGTGCAGGCCTAATAACGAAGTGAGTCATGTCCACTGCACTCTTGAACAAATGTCAGACCTCCTCTGTCTCCTGGAACAGGCCTAAACCTCATCTACACAATGTGATGTGTAATGTTAGGAAACACAGGTAATATAATTGAAAAACGTGCAATTTTTTTTGCTCATTCCACAATCACATCACCTGTGTTTCCTTAGCTTAGGTATCTCATTGTGGAAATGTAGTCTATCATATGAAAGACTATGTAGAATGTGAGCACTGTATGCAACAACTTTGACACTTACAGAAGCCTCAGCTTCTCCATGTCTACTACACATTTCTAAATGTATATCATAAGTACAAAAAGTACAGAATTAATTATACATGTTAAATGGTTTATTTTTGCTGTTCTCAGAATTTATCAAATTTCACTAAAAACAGTGGGGCAGATTTATGATAACTGGCGCATCCCCAGGGATGCGCCAGTTATTTTGCGCCGCTGCTCCGCCACCCATGGTGCGCCGCATTTACAATGCGGCGCACCATGGGGCAAAAATGGCACAGATGCGTGACGCATCTGTGCCGTAAAGGTGGCGCATTGCTGGAGTTGCGTCGCAAGCGCGACGCAGCTCCAGCAAGGCTCGGGGGTGCCCCATCTTTACAATGCTGCGTCAAGACCTACGCCTGCTTCAAGCAGGCGCAGGGTTTTGACGCAGCATTGGCCTGAAAGTGACTGAGTGAAATCTTATAGATTTCACTCAGCCACTTTTGCGAGGCGCACCTGCCCCGGAACGCCCACCCTGCGCCGGAGCGCCCACAAGTGGCGCAGGGCTTTACAACGTGACACATCTGCCTAGATGCGTCACATTGTAAATGGGTCGTAGGGATGCGCCACGTTTACGCCGCAGTTGCGTGACGCAAACGTGGCGCATTCCCAACATAAATCTGCCCTAGTGACTTGAAGGTATTCATCATATAACAGCAGGGAAAAAAAACACAATCAAAATGATTGTGTTTAAAAAACCCATATAACATAACCAATCAGAAATCAGAACTCCTCAAAAGTAACTTACTTTCCATGACGTCGAAGGATGTCCTATGAACAGCTTACACTCGGTTGTGCTGTTTTTATTTTCAGCCCGCCACTTTCTGAAAGAAAACCTCCATCGTTTTGAAAAATATGTTACATACAATAAATGACTTCTCGCTCTCTACCACACGTTTCCACAAGGCCAAATCATGTAAGAGCCATTTATAACTCTTGGAATTCTTGTAAGCAAATCCCTTCATTTTGTATTTACGCAACTTTCAGAAAGAAAACGTTCAAGATCACTTTCACAATCCTGGACTAGTAATATCTTACCCTTCTTGCTCACTCATGTTCTACATTTCCTATGACACTGATACTGCTTACTATGAAGCAGACTTACACTACCTCTATGACTACTACAATTATTTAATTCTCTACATCACTTTTAATCACAAAGCAATATAAAACAGTAGATAAAATTATATCAACCCCTAGAATCATTACACGCCAGTTACCTACCCTAAATTCTCTTTTCTGAAAACAGAAAGTAAGAATATTTTTAAATAAAAAGGCAACATTGTATCGTAGTCAAATGGGAATAATTTCCGAAACAGCAAATTTTTTTACATTTTCAATAAGCTGTGTAATAAGCGGATCTGTCAAATGACCATCATGCCATATAATAGCTGCAGTTACAAATGTTCTTCCTAAAATCAACGACTGTGTAGCCACAACATTTGTAATTAAAGTTGAACACTTACTTTCAACAGGTTTATATAGTTGGATTTTTAAAATGACATTATAATCGAAAGTTTGGACCAATAATCTAGACAGCATTGCAGACTTACATTCCCTCTACTCCATGTTTTGACTGGCTGCTTGAATTAGCTTATAAAAAGAAACAGTTTTTCTGAACTCATACAAAGTGCAGTTATTTTTCCATGACGTCAAGTGTTATGGTAAGAACACCGTTTGCTTTGGGAAATACTCTGTTGTCCTTCAACTAATCTCTGCCCACCACTTTCTGTAAGAAAATCTTCTTTTTTTCCAGGAACTATTTAAAACTCAAAAATAACTTTTGACTCTGTACTACACTTATCCTCAAGGCCAAATCGTGTAGGAGCCATTAGAACCTCTTGAAATTCCTCAGAGCAAATCCTGAGATTCCTTCCCTAAAATTTTGGTTTTAAAAACACCAGGTAAGAATTTTTAAGGTCAAAAGGCAAATTTTTTTTGAAAGTTAAAACAGAATCATTGCAGAATGACCAGCCATTTCTAGACTTTAAATAAGCTGTGTAATGTCCTGATGTTATTGAAGGACCGTCATGATATATAATTGCTGCAGTTACAAAAGTCCTTCCTGATATTGACAACTGTGAAGCCACGAAATTTTTAATTAAAGTTGTCAATTTTGTTCCATCAGGCCTACATCGTTGGAACATTAAAATGACATACTGGCCATATGTTCGTATAAATAATGTTGACAACATTTCAGACTTACATTGGCTACACTCCATGTTGTGATCAGCTGCTTTTACTAGCTTATTAAAGGACACTGATTTACTGTCTGGCAAAGTTAAATATATAAATCTTTCTGAGTCTACACTAGTAGTACTTGATACCCTACAGTTCTCGCAGTCATGCTGCCATTGATAAGAAAGCCCAAACAGGTGATCTACATCTACACCTTCAGCATGCAATACATCAAGCATATACATTAAAAACTCCTGACAATCTTGCTGAATATTTTGAGAGAATTGTGTTTGACCTGAACATCTGTCTAACAGATTTCGAATTTCAGACACACTTTCTATTTTTGTTCTATCAGTGCTACATTTCTCTAACACAGAATTTAACAAACTGCAAAATCTTTGATCAGAATTGACCACAATCTCTTCTTTTACATTTTCTAGAGAAAACAAAACATTAACCACTACATTAGCATAGCAGTTGACACCAGAACTGTTTTCAAATTGAAAACCAACAACATCTTCAACAGAATCCTTTTTCTTTCTGCTTATAATTTCAGGTTCATCGACTTTTCGTCTTTTTGCTACAACCTCCCTACTATTGGTCACATTTCTTCGTTTCCGGCCTACCACACGTTTCTCAAACAAAGGATATTGAGGCAAATGTGGCGCATACTCTCTTCTTAACCTATTGTATTCCTTAACACAATCTAGATCCGCACAAATGTTTGTGACATCACACTCAATCAAGTACAATCCCGATAAAGTTCTAACTCGTGACAATGCCACATATGCCATACCCTCCTTGAACACAGAACTGCCAATATTCACCAATGCACTGTCTACACTTAAACCTTGCGATTTATGGATTGTCACCGCATATGCCAAGCAAACAGGAAACTGCTTACGGCGAACATATAAGTCTTTTACAAGCAAAAACCTAGCAGAGCAACGACCAATTAGCTGTACTTCCTCAATGCCATCAAATTTAATTTTTAAAAATTCAATTCCATCTCTATTTCTGTATTTCACAAAATCAACAACATTACCCATTGATCCATTTACCAGACCTCTTTCAACATGTAAATTCCTTCTTAAAATTATACAGCAGTTTAAGCACACATTCAGAGTCTTTTCAAAACCTGCAGTTTTAGATATAGTCTTCTCTAATGAATCCAATTTTGTTTTCAAATTCTCAGACAACATAATTGTTGATCCCATATGCTCTACTCTGTCAATAGCTTCCAGTTTCACAATCTCTTGGTTTTCTAAATGCAACATTTTGTTATTGAAGATGGCACATTCTGCAAGAGTTGGCATCAAACATAATCCAGATTTCTTCTCAGTAATTTTCTGAAAAATATTCTCAGGCACAACGTCTTGTTCTGGATATAAATTTGACAGTAATCGTGCATGTAAAGCTTCTTTCCCATGCTCGGTCACTTTTCCAATTCTAACATCTTGTAGAATATTCTTGTAATCTTCATCCTTCGCCTGACGCATATTTTCATGCAGTTCAGCATAATTGAAGTTTAACCATATATTGACGTTGCCAACGCTCCCTAGGCACTTCCTGGTATCTTCATGCGTGAGCATTTTGAACACAGGTTGTCCTTTCACTGGTGTCAGCTGCAGAAGATCTCCGAAAACAATGATGTGTTTGCCACCAAATAACACATCATACTCTGTTTTAAGAACTTCTTGCATTCTCAAATGCACAAAGGCAAGCATGACATTAGAAACCATGCTTACTTCGTCAATGATAAGAAGTTTCATTTTCCTCAAAACTCTTGAAACTTCACAACAAGCATCTCCAGATAACTTGTGGTATTGTAATTTGTTATCATGCTCCACTGGCAGCATCAGTAGACGATGCAAAGTAATACCTTTAATGTTATGTGCTGCCAGTCCAGTTGGAGCGGTGACAACACAAGACAGCGATGACTCAGTCCTTTCCTGCAAATAACATGAAATTGCTTTAATGAGGACACTTTTTCCAGTTCCCGCTTCTCCACTCACGTACAGTCGGACAGGCTTCAACGACGTACATGAGCACTCTTTCTTCTCATGACTTAATCCATGATCAATTTGCTTGGTAACTTCGTCATATATTTTCCTCTGCTCAACGTTGAGTTGTCTTTCCAAGTCTTCTAAGTTAACCACATCCTCCTGAGCATGTGCCATGGCTCTTTCCACTTCATTCATGGCAGTGGCAGCTTCATTTTCGATAACAGGTCCTCCTAGTGGATCCTGACTCAATGAAACAGAACTCTGACTGTCCTGGGAACTGTCTCTGGCAATCTCGGCTGCAATCGTTGCTTCCTGCTCGATTTCCGCATTCAACATTTCTAGATATTTGGGAAAAGCAGGACATTCTATGATCTCCTTGGCGGCAGTGAAAGAGTCTTCGTAACAG
This sequence comes from Lissotriton helveticus, assembly GCF_964261635.1. Taxonomy (NCBI): domain Eukaryota; kingdom Metazoa; phylum Chordata; class Amphibia; order Caudata; family Salamandridae; genus Lissotriton; species Lissotriton helveticus. The sequence continues at coordinate 1,541,470,144 of NC_136067.1, read as the reverse complement.
AGGAAATCTCCAAGCAGTTCCTCTTCTGCACGCCAAGGCTTGAAAAGTTGCAAAAGTGCTAAATAGAAAAACTCCTTTTTTTCAGGAGATTCGCCACTCAATTTTCGATGGTTTACCAAGTGGCATTTTCTTTGCTTGACCAGACATCCCTCACTTCCAATTACAGCATACACTCCTTTATCAATATCTTCTTTGATGTTCCTCTTGAATATGTAATTTTGTAGAACCTCATACAGACAAACATTCTCGAGGTGACTGCTTCGATTTGGATAATATGTATCCAACATGTTGGTCTTCAAAATATCGGTACTGTTTGGCTCCTTTTCCGCCAAATACTCAATTTCCCGCACAGGTTTCAGAACTCGATTACGCGTTGCAGCAAGACCAAGACTCGCCCAAACGATACTCCTGGATTTGGCATAGGGACTTGCTGAAGACAACCGGTCAGAACATTCGTAAGCTCCGATTTCTCGATGTGACAACATCTTCAGACTGAAACTGTACAACTTCTTACTGAGGCTCTTTTCATGGGAAATGTCCTCCCACATATCCTTCAATTCTGTCTTTTCTTTTTTGGTGATGTAAGATGTCACATACCGAGCCACAGCCATACAGTTATCAGCCACGAACTGTATATCCATGTTAGCATTCCACATGGACAAAATCACTGGATTGTAGTCGTTGATATACTTGGACTCTTCGTTCCTTTTCAAATTGTATGTGTTTTTAGGTGATTTCTTCATCACATTATGTCGCAGCGAAGACATCAAACTGTTCACTCTTCCTTTAGAAATCACCGGTCGTGGAAAGGCGAAACGACATTTGGTGTAGAACTTGTCCTTGTTTCTGAATTTACGACGACAGTACTTTCCGCAACGATGGCTTTGGAAGCGTAGAACTTGTTCTCTTAGGCTTTTGTCCTCCTTTGCGTTTGGAACAGCACATGTAGAATACTGTTCTATGAAACTCATCACTAAGTCTTCTGGATCTGTTCCAAATATAGGTGCATCCTTGATCCACAGCAGCATATGTATATGAGGAGCACCTCTTGCTTGGTACTCCTTTTTCCAGAAGAAATCCAACACCTCTCCAAGAGGTGGATTCTTCTTATTCATGATGAAAGACATCATAGCTTCAAATCTATGATTGAAGTACTTGCATACATTCACTGGATCCAAAGAGCACAGTTCTCCGGGTGTCTTGAATTCGATGTTTTCAATGTTTCCATTTGCCTCTCGTAGAAATTCAAGTAAGTCTTCACAGCCATACTCGGCACAGCTCAGAGTGAGGAACCATGTGGGAGTTCCTAAGTTCCTCAGCATACATTTTAAATCACCATGACGACGGTACCAGTACTCATTAGTACCACGCTGACACGCCATGAGATTAATCAGGTGAGAATCCAAAATACTGTCTTGGACATTGACTTTATCCATAAAGTCACTTGCCGAGATGTTTTGCATCTGTATACCACTTTTCAAGATGTGGTTCACTGCATATGACAGTCCAGACAGATCGCTTTCAAACAGGAGATGAAACAAATAGGGAATGCATTGTCGAAACCTAGGATCTTCTGCATACAATCGTAAAGTCCGGTATTCAGAAGCAGGAATTTGATGAGGTCGCTCATCATATCTTCCTCCTTGACCTGTTGGAAATAGCTGTGGGAAACACCGAGCTTCCAAACTTTCCTCCCAAACACTAATGGGACTCCCTTTGGCTTGTTTCATTTGAAACAACTCAATAGCATTCCCCATGACTTCCTTGGAATGCAAAGGATGAACACTATAATGTTCATATATTTCTTCACTTTTAGAGGCTTCTACTTTCTCAATTTGACCAGCACACAAATCGCTGTCCTCTTCCTCACTTACTTCCTCTTCTGCAACATATACATTCTTGTAGTACTTATTATTTTTTTTCAAATACAATGTTGCCTTTTTGACTTTCCTAACATCCACTAAATCTTGCCATATTTTCTTATTCTTCGTCGGAACCCCATTAACTAAGATAACCAGAGGTTCCTCTTCCACTTTTTCTACTCCAATTGTGTTAATGTTTTTCTTCAAATCTAGAGGCAAATAAACAACTCTTCCCTTTAATCCTCTCTGTAAATCTGATGGAGGCAATTTCCCAGTCTTTGGCTCCATTCTTACAATAGCCTGAAAGGGATGGATACTTTGAATCAAAATAGATTCATAAGTATTTAAATCCTTCAATTCAGAAGGAATCTCAACCAATTCCAGATTATTATGAACCGCTCTAGCAGGCATCTGGTTTTGATTTAATTTATTACAACAATAAGTACACACACGTTGATCCAATCCCAAATCAAAACAATTTTCTACCATCAAGTATGTTGCGAAATCCTTCCATTCACTATTATTTTCCCTTTCACTTTTTGCATATAAATCCACTAACTTAGTCTGATTCTTATAATAAGTGCGTTGACAACACACACAAGTGAAATTAGGCCTCTCACTTGATTTCACCTGAAACGTGGCAATTTCCTTCTGAAAATTATCTGTACTGGAAACCTGTACACTATCTTCCACATTACCCTCTTCTTCTTGGTCAATTTCAACATTCTCCTCTTTACTTCCAAAGTAACAAAACTCAATTTCTTCACACATATTCTTCACATCTATTTCAGAACCATGCAAAAGAGCAGCGCATAATTGTTTAAGCATAACTGCTGGACTCTTAGCATAATACAACATTCTAACTAATTTCCTCACTTTATTATGATGCACTGCTAGCATCCTGAAATGATGAAAAACACTCTGGCATACTCTCCTGGAAAGACAAGCCAGTGAATGACCATGCAAACCTGTGACTTCTCTCACTCTGCAAGGATCCAATTCTTGCAACAACTTCATTTTCTGCTTCAAACTTTTCTTATTAAATGTCCGTACAAAATCACAAAGCAAATTGATGGAATCCTGTCGCACACTGCAAATACTACTACACTTCCAGGTGTACACAGGTCCCTTAGGACGTCTTCCTAAAACCTCATTACCTAACATCTCTTCTGCCTCTGTTGTCACAAGTTTTTCTTTTTCAACTGGACAACCATCTTTCACCTCATAAGCTCGACCACTGGTGTCAACTGCATGCACCAAATCATTATCCTGGAAATAACTCTCCTCATTGAAAAATGCCTCACAACTTGAAATATGCATCCATTCTCCTGAAAATACTTCACAAAAATGACTACGATTAACTGTTCTCTTCCATCTACTATTTGTTTTGAAATCATAAATTGCCTTGTTTAGCTTCCTAATTCTATTGATTATCAAAATAAATAACTTTCGCTTAATTTCGAATGCCTGATCAATAATTTTCTCAACTTTTTTTTTCTCTTATAAAAAACCACTTTCTGTTGACCTTTCTTAATATTTTTTAACAAATTGCCAATTATCCTGTTGCGGAACATTCGTTTACGAATGTCCCTAAACTGTTGTTTCCTTCTACTATCATGCACAGAGTTATCTCTTGCTCTAGCAGTAACATTTTTGATTGGCCTTTCCTTTCCGTTTAAATTGCTTCTCTTTTTCTGGACTAAAACATTTTCTGTAGTACTACTTTTTTTTTTACAAATATTTCTTATGAATGCTTTCGTTCTCTTACCCGGTGCTTTCTTGGTGACTTGACGATTTTTTATTGTAGAGGACTGCTGCAGTAATTGTTGAACCTGCTGTCTTTGACGTTTTGTAGCCTTTCTGATTCTATCCTTAGACGGCATTCTCAAATTTTGAAATGATCTGCAGTTCAACCTGTGGTAAAATATAATAAAAATTTTTATTAACCACTATTACCAAACAGTAAATCAATAACAGTCATCAAAAACTTAACACACTACTTGTCATTTTTACTTAGAATAATTTTTAGTGCATTGGCAAATTTAGTATTCACAAATAATAGCAAAGAAATTGAATGCTTCTACATTTTACCTGTGCTGTTTTATATGTGAATCTGATCTAATTTTATGAGCATATTTTAATATTTTATTGAAGACACTACACATAACCTGTTTTTGAAGGTGTGTTTAATTTTAAATGAAACGGTTTACATTTTTACTTTTCATTTCTTCTAAATTTTAAAAATAAATGTTTATAGTTCCATAGGCTCAAGCAGGTCAGCTTCCCACCCTATGTCATACAATTCTGACAAATCGGCATCCTCATCATAGTCTTCATCATCCTCAGGATTTAAATCATCTAAGGGATCCGCTTCCACTGACGTTTCAATCACAAGTTCAACGATAAGATCAAGATCAACTGATTGCTCATTATCACTCATGCTTGATGTTGTCGTTATCTTTAAAAAAAGAGAACAACAATGAGATGTTGCAGAGTAAGGCACAAATCTCAGAGACTATAATAGTAAAATTGTTTAACAAGAGTAACATTTTGCAGCTATTATTTAGCCATGTCCAGCGATGCTGAAGAGGTGAGGCCTATGTCCAAGTTTTCAGTAAACAGGACTCATCTCTTCTTAACCTTGGATAAGCCTCACTGACTCTGTGTCCCCTGCACATACTTAAATGTAAAGGGGCAAATTTATGTTAACTGGCACATCCCCAGGGATGCACCAGTTAACGTGCACCGCTGCTCTGCCACCCATGGTGTGCCGCATTTACAATGTGGAGCACCATTGAGTAAAAGCAGCACAGATGCGTCATGCATCTGTGCCGCAAAAGCACCACATTGCACGAATCACGTCGTAAACACGACATGTCTACTGCAATGCACAGGAGGAAGCCACACATTGCATGGTGCTTCACTCCTTATGCCTGTTTCAAACAGGCGTAAGGATTTGATTCAGCAATGCTATAAAGCTGACTCAGTGAAATCTTCTAAATTTCACTGTGTTAGTTTTACAGGGCTTTCATGCAAATGAATGCCCACCCTGCAACAAAACACCTATATGAAACCTGACACAGGTTTCATGGGCACAGGACTTTACAGCATAACACATCTGCCTAGATGCATCAAGTTGTAAATATGTCGCCACATAGCAAATCTTTTGCACCGCCGCTGCGTCACAAAAGTGACGCACAGTGGCGCAAAACAGGCATACACCTATCATAAATCTGTCCCTAACATTTTAAATGATTGATTCAAGATGACGATAAAGTGTGGCCTATCCAGAGGTTTGTTTGAGGTGAGGCCTACTCAGGGTTGCAGATGAAATTTACGCTTGTTGAAGAGTACAGAGGAGATAATACATGTGAAGGCCTACCAATGAAGTAAGTCATGTCCACTTCACTCTTGAACAAAGGCCAGACCTTTTCTGTATCCGTGGACAGACCTAAACCTCATCTGCACAATGTCATTCGTAAACTTAGGAAACACAGGTGATGTAATTGAAAAATGTGGAGTTTCTTTTCCTCATTTCACAATCACATCACCTGTGTTTCCTTTGCTTAGGTATCTCATAGTGCAGATGGACTCTAGCATATCAAAGAGTACACATAAGTTGACCAGTGTATACAACAATTTTGACATTTACAGAAGATTCAGCTTCTTATCTTGTTGGAGATGAAATGAGGCCTGTCTTGCAACATGGTGCATCTTTTGCATCACTGCTGCATCGGTTTCATGTGGCATGGGACTTTACAGCATGACACATCTGCCTAGATGCATCAAGTTGTAAATATGTCGCCACATAGCAAATCTTTTGCACCGCCGCTGCATCACAAAAGTCACGCACAGTGACGCAAAATAAGCTTACACCTATCATAAATCTGTCCCTAACATTTTAAATGATTGATTCAGGATGACGATAAAGTGTGGCCTATCCAGAGGTTTGTTTGAGGTGAGGCCTACTCAGGGTTGCAGATGAAATTTACGCTTTTTGAAGAGTACAGAGGAGATAATACATGTGAAGGCCTACCAATGAAGTAAGTCATGTCCACTTCACTCTTAAACAAAGGCCAGACCTTTTTTGTGTCCGTGGACAGACCTAAACCTCATCTGCACAATGTCATTCGTAAACTTTGGAAACACATGTGATGTAATTGAAAAATGTGGAGTTTCTTTTCCTCATTTCACAATCACATCACCTGTGTTTCCTTTGCTTAGGTATCTCATAGTGCAGATGGACTCTAGCATATCAAAGAGTACACATAAGTTGAGCAGTGTATACAACAATTTTGACATTTACAGAAGATTCAGCTTCTTATCTTGTTGGAGATAAAGTGAGGCCTGTCTTGCAACATGGTGCATGTTTTGCATCACTGCTGCATCGGTTTCATGTGGCACAGGACTTTACAGCATGACACATCTGCCTAGATGCATCAAGTTGTAAATATGTCGCCACATAGCAAATCTTTTGCACCGCCGCTGCGTCACAAAAGTCACGCACAGTGACGCAAAAGAGGCGTACACCTATCATAAATCTGTCCCTAACATTTTAAATGATTGATTCAGGATGACGATAAGGTGTGGCCTATCCAGAGGTTTGTTTAAGGTGAGGCCTACTCAGGGTTGCAGATGAAATTTACGCTTGTTGAAGAGCACAGAGGAGATAATACATGTGAGGGCCTACCAATGAAGTAAGTTATGTCCACTTTACTCTTGAACAAAGGCCAGACCTCTTCTGTGTCTGTGGACAGGCCTAAACCTCATCTACACAATGTCATTCGTAAACTTAGGAAACACAGTTGATGTAATTGAAAAATGTGGAGTTTCTTTTCCTCATTTCACAATCACATCACCTGTGTTTCCTTTGCTTAGGTATCTCATAGTGCAGATGGACTCTAGCATATCAAAGAGTACACATAAGTTGAGCAGTGTATACAACAATTTTGACATTTGCAGAAGATTCAGTTTTTTATCTTGTTGGAGATGAAGTGAGGCCTGTCTTGCAACATGGTGCATGTTTTGCATCACTGCTGCATCGGTTTCATGCGGCACGGAACTTTACAGCATGACACATCTGCCTAGATGCATCAAGTTGTAAATATGTCGCCACATAGCAAATCTTTTGCACCGCCGCTGCGTCACAAAAATGACGCACAGTGGCGCAAAAGAGGCACACACCTATCATAAATCTGTCCCTAACATTTTAAATGATTGATTCAAGATGACGATAAGGTGTGACCTATCCAGAGGTTTGTTTGAGGTGAGGCCTACTCAGGGTTGCAGATAAAATTTACGCTTGTTGAAGAGTACAGAGGAGATAATACATGTGAAGGCCTACCAATGAAGTAAGTCATATCCACTTCACTCTTGAACAAAGGCCAGACCTCTTCTGTGTCCGTGGACAGACCTAAACCTCATCTGCACAATGTCGTTCGTAAACTTAGGAAACACAGATGATGTAATTGAAAAATATGGAGTTTCTTTTCCTCATTTCACAATCACATCACCTGTGTTTCCTTTGCTTAGGTATCTCATAGTGCAGATGGAGTCTAGCATATCAAAGACTACGCAGAAGGTTAGAACTGTATGGAACATGGCTATGTAAGTCAAATAATCAAAATCAAAATTTGCCAAGCACACATGGGGGCGTATTTACAAGGACCTTGCACCACAGGGAAAGGTCTTAAATTAAAATGGGAAAAATAACATCAGAGAGACTCAAAGGCCTTATAAATATGCCCAAAGCAACCTATGAAGCTCTAGCATTACATATCAAGAAACCTAATTGATTTCAAAAATCGTTTTTAAACACATCATCTAAATAAATTATATACCTACATTCAAGGGGAAGTGACTTAAAATGCCCTAAGACACATGAAAGCGTTTTTTTAAGCCCTTGCTCCATTTTTAGATCACTTTTAACATGGCTATGTAAGTCAAATAATCAAGATCTAAATTTGCCAAGCACAGATGGGGGCGTATTTACAAGGACCTTGCACCACAGGGAAAGGTCTTAAATTAAAATGGGAAAAATAACATCAGAGAGACACAAAGGCCTTATAAATATGCCCCAAGCAACCTATGAAACTCTAGCAGTACATATCAAGAAACCTAATTGATTTCAAAAAACGTTTTTAAACACATCTTCTAAAACAATTATATACCTACATTCAAGGGGAAATGACTTAAAATGGCCTAAGACACATGAAAGCGTTTTTTTAAGCCCTTGCTCCATTTTTAGATCACTTTTAACATGGCTATGTAAGTCAAAGAATCAAGATCTAAATTTGCCAAGCACAGATGGGGGCGTATTTACAAGGACCTTGCACCACAGGGAAAGGTCTTAAATTAAAATGGGAAAAATAACATCAGAGAGACACAAAGGCCTTATAAATATGCCCCAAGCAACCTATGAAGCTCTAGCAGTACATATCAAGAAACCTAATTGTTTTCATAAACCGTTTTTAAACACATCAACTAAATCAATTAGATACCTACATTCAAGGGGAAATGACTTAAAATGGCCTAAGACACATGAAAGCGTTTTTTTTAAGGCCCTTGCAACATTTTTGGGTCACTTTTAACATGGCTATGTTACTCAAAGAATTAAAATCTAAATTTGCCAAGCACAGATGGGGGCATATTTACTAGGACCTTGCACCACAGGGAAAGGTCTTAAATTAAAATGGGAAAAATTACATCAAAGGAAGTCAAATGCCTTGAAAATATGCCCCAAGCAACCTATGAAACTCTAGCAGTACATATCAAGAAACCTAATTGATTTCAAAAAACGTTTTTAAACACATCTTCTAAAACAATTATATACCTACATTCATGGAGAAGTGACTTAAAATACCCTAAGACACATGAAAGCATTTTTGTAAGACCCTTGCACTATTTTTGCGTCATTTTTAACATGGGTATGTGTCACAAAGAAACAAAATCTATTTGTAAAACACTTGACACAAAGCAACATTTTAAATACACAACTTTCTTCATAATTTTCTCCCTAAACCATACTATTCTCTATCTAAATTAAATGAATCTTTTCTCACCTTAGCAAATACTTTAAACACACCAAATTGTCTTTAGCAGAGCAAAAGATATGCACTCCAGAGTCTGCAGCTATAAAAAGCACAGAAAAGCTGTAATTCATCACACATATCTCTCATGTCACCCAATCAAAACTCTTCCCTCACTTTTTTCAAATCAACACCCTTCCCCCCTCTGCCCGTTCTGCCTTTTTTGCATAGCAACCACCTCCTGAAAGACCTCTGATGTTTGCAAGTTCACACAACAATGTTTCAATTGAACTCTGAACTCTCAGTACACCTGCGTATCCAGTGCAATCTTTCATAAAATGATTTTTTCTTGACCATTCAAATTACATCTTACAAAGAACTCATCCATGCACCCTAACTTTCTGTTTTCAGCAATCAAAATCCACCAATCACTGCTACTGCTTCATTAACACAGAAACTCCACAGTTTTTTTCATTTTAACCTCTTATTTTTTCAACTGCCATTTCATTGCCACACTTCATCTGACTGCAGCAGAACCTTCTCTCACCATGTTTTCTGTCTGGATTGTTGGACATAGTTACATCTACTGGGCTCAGAGGTATGCTGATAACAGAAATTTACCTAACCTCAATTTACAAGATGTGGAAATTAAGTGGTTTGGCCACAGAGGATTAAAATGTCACCAATTGATACCATTGGTGAAAACTTTTATGCATTTGCCTAAACCTGACCTGTTAATTGTGCACTGTGGAGGAAATGACTTGGGCACTTTGACTGGGGTAGGTCTGGAAATGCTTTTAAAGGACACCTTTGAGCAATTGATGGCACTTTTTCCTCAATCCGCCTTGGTATATTCAAATATATGCCAAAGACAGAAATGGAGGTGGTCGAACCAATTTTGTCCACAAATTGAGAAATCGAGGAAGCATGTAAATAAGTCTGTTTCAGCTTACATGAGAGACCATGGAATGGGCTCCATCTACAACAATAACTTACGTTACTACATGCAAGATATCTACAGAGGAGATGGAGTTCACTTCTCAGATGAAGGGAACAGAGTCATTCTGAATTTAAAACTGTGCATTGGTACCTACTTATAAGTACCTAAATGTACCATAAACCCAACAGCTCTTCTCAGAGCTACCCTACATCTGATCACTCACAATTATTATTTTACTCTAACTTTTTTCACAAATTTTCAACAAAATACGCTCCCCGGAGCGCTACCCGGTACGCGAACCGGAAGCTAACCGCGCAATTTTTTTTTTTAAAATGTTTTTTTTTTTGCACATATGGGCCTCCTCAGCCACCCTCAGAAAACCTAGGGGGTCAAAATACGTCTACCGTGCCCCCTTCTACCCATTCTGAACATTATTTGCCCTCCATCTTGTATCTTAATTCGACCGAAACACAAAATGGTGGACTCCCGTAACGCTGCCGGTTCGCGTACCGGGTCGCTCACCGGGAAGCGCTCCATTAAAAAAGGTGGGAAAGTAATTTACAGAAGAAACCCTGGAGACACTTTCACCAAATATAGATTAGCTCATACTACATACCAATCCCTACCATTTTCACAAATTTGATTGGAATTCCATTTAGCCATTTAGCCTGTAGACCTCCCTAAATAACCTGAGGTAAATTACTTCACAAAACACATCTGAAGTGTTGGAATTGACAACCAATTAAAATGTTACTTTCATTTTCTACTTTTTTTACCTGACATTTGATTGGTTATGTACCTGAATATATATAAAAAAAGAGAGAGAAACACAACCATTTTGACTACTACTTCCTGAACTACATTGCAAGATCATTTTCACTCACAACTTAAATTTGTTTTTAAAAGGTAAGATATTATTTTATAAATTTGAAAACATTTTCAGATAGTTATATACTATCCCTCTGTAAGAGTTAGACATTGAGAAAGGCTTGTTTATTATAATTATGGATTGATTTAGGTTTCTGTGGTATTATTATGAATTTACATAGGCTTTTTCACAGGCACTTTTTAATAGTACTACTTCATGCCTCAAAAGTACCTGTCTGAACTTAAACCCAACAGCGCCCTATCTCTACTGATATATTTATTTTTTATTCAAATTTCAGCACAAAAATGCAAGGAGAACAGAACGTTTCCTTTGAAATTGTCCTAGACATGAACAATGAGGAAATAATTGAACCCATTGACTTGGAATTCATGGATGAATCACGAGACCATGAACTTCTACAATGTGTAGAATCTGTGGATCATTTACTTCATTATGATGACGGTCAAATGTGGGAAGTTATGTTCATTCAACAAGAGGACATATCGGACAGTCAAATGTTAGACATTCTATTAAATTTTGAAAAAGAATCAGAAAAATAAAATTATATTTAATATTAAAAAATTGTTTGAGTCTTTAATCATTTTTATATGTAATTCATAAACTAGTACCAAATTGATTATAATGTAAAGTCAGACTTATAGTATACTGTGCACAATTCCAAAAATACATTTATATTTAATAATCATTAATACTGCTATTTAAATAAAAAAATAAAAAAAAAACAACAAAAAGAACAATCAATAAACATACAATATTTCAAAATATCATAGTCTATCATTCTTTTTTCCTTATAGTACGCTCCCCGGACCGCTTCCCGGTGCGCGTACCGGGCGCTACCCACGCAAAAAAACCAATTTTTTTTAATTTCTTTTTTGCCCCGCGGGGCCCTCTTAAAGCCTCCACATCAAACCTAGGGGGTCAGGGAGGATCTACTATGCCCCCTTATGGTCATTTCCCCCTTTGTTTTGGCCTCCTCTTGTCTCTCGATCCTACCGAGAGACAAGATGGCGGCCGCTCCAGACTGTTTAGAATGTTGACAGACACCGGAGAGCCAATCAGCTTCGCTTCGCGAAGTTCCGTTACGCGTCAAGTACGCGAACCGGGGCGCTGCCCGGAGCGCGCTTACAGATATATATATTTTTTTGAACGTTAATTTCTCAAAATTTACTGGAGCACATATATTGAGACCTAGCAAAGGCACATCGGGCTAACAGTCCCTACAATTTTGCCAAGTTTCGTGCAAATCCATTCAGCCGTTCGGGCTAAAAGTGAGGCCAACCGCCCTATGGAAATTAACATTGGAAAAACGCGTTTTGGGACCCCCTTTTTTCTCGGCCCCCCCTTTACGAAACCCCCCCAAATTTTCAGGGGCTGCTCAGAAACAAAATGTTCCATTTTCCTGAAAATTTCAGCCAATTCCGTCCACAAACGCCAAAGTTATTAGACATAGAATTTTCAAAAATCCCATAGAGAAAAAATCCTAACTATATATACCTACTGGCGACCGCCAGTAGGTAATATATATATATATATATATATATATATATATATATTTATAGATATTTCTCCAACAAAGCAGTCCGGTAACGAAGGATGCACTCTTGCACAGCTGGTGCTTGCGGCGGGCACGGACTATCCCCGAATTGTATCCACCACCAACATAAAGTAAGCTGCACTCTCCCAGATTCAGTTTATAAATAAAGATGTATTTTAAGGCCATTGCCAGCTCCCACCACACCTATGCATTTCGACCAGCAGGTCTTGGTCACGGTGTTCAACAATAGTCCTACTTCAATTTCTCAGAGAAATTGAAGTAGGACTATTGTTGAACACCGTGACCAAGACCTGCTGGTTAAAACGCGTAGGTGTGGTGGGAGCTGGCAATGGCCTTAAAATAAATCTTTATTTATAAACTGAATCTGGGAAAGCTGGTTGGTGGTGGATATATATATATATATTACCTACTGGCGGTCGCCAGTAGGTATATATAGTTAGGATTTTTTCTCTATGGGATTTTTGAAAATTCTATGTCTAATAACTTTGGCGTTTGTGGAGGCAATTGGCTGAAATTTTCAGGAAAATGGCACATTTTGTTTCTGAGCAGCCCCTGAAAGTTTTGGGGGGGGTTCATCAAGGGGGGGCCGAGAAAAAAGGGGGGTCCCAAAACACGTTTTTCCCATGTTAATTTCCATAGGGCGGTTGGCCTCACTTTTAGCCCGAACGGCTGAATGGATTTGCACGAAACTTGGCAAAATTGTAGGGACTGGTAGCCCGATGTGCCTTTTGTAGGTCTCAATATATGTGCTCCAGTGGATTTTGAGAAATTAACGTTTAAAAAAAGATATATATCTGTAACAGCGGACCGGGCAGCGCTCCAGGACGCGTACTTTTCGCGCAACGGAGCTTTGTGAAGCGAAGCTGATTGGTTCTCCGGCGTCTGTCAACATTCCAAACAGTCCGTAGCGGCCGCCATCTTGTCTCTCGGTAGGATCGAGAGACAAGAGGAGGCCAAGCGAAGGGGCAAATGACCATAAGGGGGCATAGTAGATTGTCGCTGACCCCCTAGGTTTGATGTGGAGGTTTTAAAAGGGCCCCGCGGGGCAAAAAAAAATAAAATAATAATAATCGAACGGCTGAATGGATTTGCACGAAACTTGGCAAAATTGTAGGGACTGGTAGCCCGATGTGCCTTTGCTAGGTCTCAATATATGTGCTCCAGTGGATTTTGAGAAATTAACGTTCAAAAAAAGATATATATCTGTAACAGCGCTCCGCTTCCCGTACTTTTCGCGTTACGGAGGTTTGCGAAGCTGATTGGTTTTTCGGCGTCTGTAAACATTCCAAACAGTCCGTAGCGGCCGCCATCTTGTCTCTCGGTAGGATCGAGAGACAAGAGGAGGCCAAAGCGAAGGGGCAAATGACCATAAGGGGGCATAGTAGATCGTCCCTGATCCCCTAGGTTTGATGTGGAGGCTTTGAAAGGGTCTCGCAGGGCAAAAAAAAAATATACTGTTTTTTTTGTTTTTTTGCGTGGAGTGCGCCCGGTTCGCGAACCGGGAAGCGTTCTGGGGAGCGTACTTTCTTGAAAATTAGTGAAAAAAGTTAGAGTAAAATAATAATTGTGAGTGATCAGATGTAGGGTAGCTCTGAGAAGAGCTTTTGGGTTTATGGTACATTTAGGTACTTATAAGTAGGTACCAATGCACAGTCTTAAATTCAGAGTGAAAACTCTGTTGCCCTCATCTGAGAAGTGAACTCCATCTCCTCTGTAGATATCTTGCATGTAGTAACGCAAGTTATTGTTGTACAGGGAGCCCATTCCATGGTCTCTCATGTAAGCTGAAACAGATTTGTTTACATGCTTCCTCGATTTCTCAATTTGTGGACAAAATTGGTTCGACCACCTCCATTTCTGTCTTTGGCATATATTTGAATATACCAAGGCAGTCTGAGGAAAAAGTGCCATCAATTGCTCAAAGGTGTCCTTTAAAAGCATTTCCAGACCTACACCAGTCAAAGTGCCCAAGTCATTACCTCCACAGTGCACAATTAACAGGTCAGGTTTTGGCAAATGCATAAAGGTTTTCACCAATGGTATCAATTGGTGACATTTTAATCCTCTGTGGCCAAACCACTTAATTTCCACATCTTGTAAATTGAGGTTAGGTAAATTCCTGTTTTCAGCGTACCTTTGAGCCCAATAGATGTAACTATGTCCAACAATCCAGACAGAAAACATGGTGAGAGAAGGTTCTGCTGCAGTCAGATGAAGTGTGGCAATGAAATGGCAGTTGAAAAAATTAGAGTGTAAAATGAAAAAAACTGAGGAGTTTCTGTGTTAATGAAGCAGTAAGAGTGATTGGTGGATTTTGATTGCTGAAAACAGAAAGTTAGTGTGCATGGATGAGTTCGTTGAAAGATGTATTTTGAGTGGCGAAGAAAAAATCATTAAATGAAAGAATGCTCTGGATATGCAGGTGCACTGAGAGTTCAGAGTTCAATTGCAACATTGTTGTGTGAGAGGTCTTGCAAGAGGTGGTTGCTATGCAGAAAAAGCAGAGAGGGGGCAGATGGGGGAAGGGTTTTGCTTTGAAAAAAAGTGAGGGAAGAGTTTTGATTGGGTGACATGAGAGATATGTGTGAGGAATTACAGCATTTCTGTGCTTTTGATAGCTGCAGACTCTGGAGTGCATACCTTTTGCTCTGCTGAAGACAAATTGGTGTGTTTCTGAGACTGTTTTGAAACTCAAAGTATTTGCTAAGGTGAGAAAAGATTTCTTTAATTTAGATAGAAAATAGTGTGCTTTAAGGAGAAAATTATGAAGAAAGTTGTGTTTTTCAAATGTTGCTTTGTCTCAAGTGTTTCACAAATAGATTTTGTTTCTTTGAGAAATTGTAATTGGAGAAAATGTGAAGTATTAGTACTGACAGGGCTTTTATGTGCATAGGAGCTGTGGAGTGTTTTCAAATTATGACTTGTAAATCGTTTTTGAGAAAAAGCAATGGTTTTAATATTGATGAGAAGGACATAATGGTGTCTGCTTCTTTATAAGGTAATTGAGAGTCTCTGATGTTATTTTTCCCATTTCAATGTAAGAAGTTTGTCTGTGGAGCAAATTGCTTGTAAATATGCTCCCACCTGTGCATGGCAAATTTAGATTTTGAATGTTTCCGTTACATAGGCATGTTAAAGGTGACTGAAACATGCTGCAAAGGCAATCAAAAAATGCTTTTATGTGTCTTAAGGACATTTTAAGTCATTTCCCCATGTGCAGTGTTTTCAAATTATGAGTTGAAAATCGTTTTTGAGGTAAAGGAATGTTTTCAAAATTTATGTGCGCCATATGACCCCAAATTTCTTTTTCAGGGGTGCAGCAGGGTGTTCTTGAGACACCCCTGCACCGTCGGAAAAATTCGTAATTTGCGATGAGGTAATTGCTAATCGCAAATTGCACCTTCATTCCTATGGGCCTCCTGCTGCATGGAAATGAATGGGTAATTTGTAATTAGCAAATAGGTCATCGCAAACTAGGAATGGTAAAGAATCGCTATTTATTCCTTAAAGTTCGCTATTTAGGAAATGGAAAAAACTTTGATGATACATATGGCGGTTCATCTCTAACAAGATAAGAAGCATAGGGATAGATTTATGATGACTGGCGCATCACCAGGGATGTGTTAGTCATTCTGTGCCGCTGTTCCGTCACCTATGGTGTGCTGCATTTACAATGCGGCGCATCATGGGGCAAAAACAGCACATATGCGTGACGTATTTGTGCCGTAAAGTTGGCGCATTGCTGGAGTTGTATCGCAAGTGTGATGAAGCTCCAGCAAGGCTGAGGGGTGCCCCTGTCGCAGGGTTTCTGTTCTCACACAGAACTGTGGACAGAGGATTGGAACCTCGGCGAATTAGGGTGTCCCAAAACTCACCTTAGTAATCAAAACCCTATAGCAAGCTAGGTACAGTGTCACATTGGATATAACAAACTCTCAATGTTTAGACAATCCAGAATATGAACTTATAGTACCTCAGGATACGTGGAACTCATGAACAGTCGGTCGTTATATATTTCTTAGAAACCAGAACATGGAGTTAAGAAGAACACATGTGTATTTGAAATGTTTATTTACTAATGCCGTCTTCTCAGGCGTAGTATCTTAGATTATACAAGTACACATATTATCAGTAGCAAAATTACCAGCATAGTCAGTAGTACATAAAAAGCGAATGGTGACAGTATGTTAACATGCTGTAAATGAATAAGAGTTATCAACACTTATAAGCAGCCACGGGCCGTGGAGGGAGTTACGGTGGGGCAGGGAGGCGGGGAGGGGGAGGGGCAGGGTGGAGAGGGCTCCACCCTGCCCCTCCCCCTCCCCGCCTCCCTGCCCCACCGTAACTCCCTCCACGGCCCGCGGCTGCTTATATCTCACCCTCCCTAATACACATAATATATTATTTGCTAAGAAGGTCTCTTTGTGTTGGTTTAGGGCGTGCCGATACTTTAGTGTCTTAGATTTGAAGGAATCACATCAGCATACACCAGCTCTCTCTTCATGTGAACCGCATCAAGTGTTGTGTATGTGTGTTCGGCAAAGCAATATAAAACCCGCCTCATGCCCAGAATTGGGAGAAGCTGCACTTATGTTATGAGTATGAAGTCGTGGAGATCAGACCTCATAACAATTCTGTATCGTGTTGTTCTTGAAACTTCAGCACTCGCTGTACAGATATAGTTTAAGAAGTAAAGCAGATAGTAGAGCAATAACATATTATTCTCATGTAAATCACGATGAACTATTAGGTTGAAAGCTAAAGCAACAACTAAGTGTCGTGTGCAGAAGTTGCAAAAAAGGAAAAAATGGCGTTTAAACCGGTAATGAGTCCATGCTAACTTAACACGGTGTAAAGATATCCAGGACCTAGATGACACCTCCCCATGATCCGGAAACGAACTGAATAAGATAATAGAAGTGCCATCTCATGAGAGCAGATTGCAACTTTATATGTGGACGGTCCGCAAGGTAAAACATTAAAAACTAGGAAAATTTAATGCTAAAGAAAAATAAAACCGCCAAGTACTTTATCGAGTCTTAAGCCAATAGGCAAGCTAAATAATAAAAACTTGACAAATAAGTCAATGAATTGTCAATGAAATGCTAGTACTCAGCATATCAAACATGAAAAAGGTCTATGACATAACTGTGTATGCAAAATAAGCTGCAACAGCCTCCAATAGGAAGTCACCGTCTTCATCCGAAAAGAGTTCAGCCATCCAATTTAAAAGCGGAAAAGAACATAAGTGCTCTCCCAGCACCGGATCCTCTATCAACATCAGAGGACAGCTCGGTGGGTTTTCAAGAAAGCTCTGTTCCAAGAAAGACTGTGTTGCCGCCAGTATATTCCAGGGACCAATTAGTCCATGCATCAATGCCACAGCCATAATCCTTTCGCCAGGACAAACCAACTCGTGAGTAATGATAGGAGTCATCAGCTGATTAAAGTCGACGTCAGGAGAAACCGGTCCGCAGAGACACAAATCAATGGCCCAATCGAAATCACAGGTCAGGCAGTGAAATACAGGCTGGACACAGGTGAAGTAGGAGAATCGAAAAGATAATCCATATGCCGTGCTTAATATCGCCAACGGCATTGTGCCATAATATTCTAGCATGCGATTGCGGAACAGTGTCAGCAGCTGCAGGGCGGGAGCTTGCACAGGAGGGACATCCATATTTAAAAATGTAAAAAAGCACAAGAGCGTCCGCTGGTAATGCAAGTAAAAATGGGAATCCACGAAGCAGAGTGGAAAAAATAGAATGAAAGAAAGCAGGGATGACTCCAAAGATTTTCTCAAATGAAGTCACGAGACCACTGGTAAGAACTTTAAAAAAGTGCGCCAGGCCCTTTGTGGAGGACGCGTTAGAGATAGTCCGAACCATCTTGCTGAAATGGAAAGGCAAATCTGTATTTAAAAGGGTCTGCACCTCTGTACGGGTGTTCGCTATGTGAAGCACGAAAGTTTCACGGGCCGAAGTCAAGGCCACCTCTCTTTGAGACAAAAGAGCTCATATTCTTGTCATGCCGTTGAAATGTGCTCCCAAGGTTGGTATTTGTGGCCAGATTGAAAACTCCCTATGTTCATGTGTGGGAGGAAATAGAACATTTCTGCAGCAAATAACCCGTTCATTTACTGTTACGATAAAATGAATACTTTTAATTAACCCAGAACAATCTTCATTATTGAGCATCAAATAACTACCATTTTCCAAGAACTTGAACGTGGGGATGATAGCAGGAACTGGTGTGCCTTGCAACACGCAAGCCATATTTGGTCGGTGTTTGTTGCATGAACCGTGTAACTGTATGTGCCTACACATTAGTGAATGATCTGGCGTCTCAGTGCATTCCTCTCCATTCAGATAAAGTTCTTGATCATCTTTGAAAATCTGTATGTGTATGGAAGCGACCAGACCTCATGAAGAAAACCACTACCTAAAGGTTAATAACGACCTATTGGTATATATTTCATACAATTTGAAAACTTATATAAAGCAAAAGGCAGCGTTATTAAACCGTGGATAAGGCACGTTGCCAAAGCAGTCAACCTTTTGGATTTATACTGGAAATGTTAAAGGAAGAATTACGGAGTAGGGCCTGTAAATCTTTAATGGACAACGAGTAAAATTACTCCAACCATCATATTCCTCTAACTCCGGGATAGTAGGGGTGTTTAATTTTTTAGAAGTAGCCAATCCAAAGCATTTGGTCTGGGAAATTGTTTCATTCACAAACAACATATGATTTGGGATGAGACATGCACGGTGGAAAGCCTCAGTGCCTTGTACCTGCCAGGTTCGTGAACCCCAAACTGATGTAGATCCTGGATATTTTTACTCTGTGTTACGTTAGCATGGTCTCATTACTGGTTTAAACGCCATTTTTCCTTTTTTGTAACTTCTGCACACGACACTTAGTTGTTGCTTTAGCTTTCAGCCTACCTGCGTCAAGATCTATGCCTGCTTCAAGCAGGCGCAGGGTTTTGATGTAGCTTTGTCCTATCTGATTGTAAATGCGGCACACCGTGGGTGGCAGAGCAGCGGTGCACGTTAACTGGTGCATCCCTGGGGATGTGCTAGTTAATATAAATCTGCCCCTTTACATTTAATTATGTGCAGGGGACACAGAGTAGGTGAGGTTTATCCAAGGTTAAGAAGAGATGAGTCCTGTTCAGTGAAAAATTGGAGATAGGCTTCAGTATATTATATACTTAAGTAGTGTGTTAAGTTTTTGATGACTGTTATTAATTTACTGTTGGGTAATAGTGGTTAATAACATTTTTTATTATATTTTACCACAGATTCAACTGCAGATTATTTCAAGATTTTAGGATGCCTAGCAAAGAAAGAGTGAGAAAGGCTGCAAAACGTCAAAGACAGCAGGACCATGGAATAATGCAGCAGTCCTCTAACAAAAAGATTTGTCAAGTCACCAAGAAAGCACCGGGTAAGAGTCCAAAAACAGTCATAAGAAATATGTGTAGTAAAAAAAATATTACTACAGAAAATGTTTCAGTCCAGAAAAGGAGAAACAATTCAAATGGTAAGGAAAGGCCAATGAGAAATGTTACTGCTAGAGTAAGAGATAACTCTATGCATGAAAGTAGAAGGAAACAACAGTTTAGGGATATTCGTAAACGAATGTTCCGCAACAGGATAATTGGGAATTTGTTAAAAAATATTAAGAAAGGTCAACAGAAAGTGGTTTTTTATAAGAGAAAAAAAATAGTTGAGAAAGTTATTGATCAGGCATTCGAAATTAAACGTAAGTTATTTATTTTGACAATCAATAGAATTAGGAAGCTAAACAAGGTAATTTATGATTTCAAAAGAAATAGTAGATGGAAGAGAATAGTTAATCGTAGTAATTTTTGTGAAGTTTTTTCTGGAGAATGGATGCATAGTTCAAGCTCTGAGGCATTTTTTAATGAGGAGAGTTATTTCCAGGATAATGATTTGGTGCATGCAGTTGACACCAGTGGTCGAGCTTATGAAGTGAAAGATGGTTGTCCAGTTGAAAAAGAAAAAGTTGTGAGAACAGAGATAGAAGAGGTGTTAGGTAATGAGGTTTTAGGGAGACGTCCTAAGGGTCCTGTGTACACCTGGAAGTGTAGTAGCATTTGCAGTGTACGACAGGATTCCATCAATTTGCTTTGTGATTTTATACGGTCATTTAATAAGAAAAGTTTGAAGCAGAAAATGAAGTTGTTGCAAGAATTAGATCCTTGCAGAGTGAGAGAAGTGATAGGTTTGCATGGTCATTCACTGGCTTGTCTTTCCAGGAGAGTATGCCAGAGTGTTTTTCATCATTTCAGGATGCTAGCAGTGCATCATAATAAAGTGAGGAAATTAGTTAGAACGTTGTATTATGCTAAGAGTCCAGCAATTATGCTTAAACAATTATGCGCTGCTCTTTTGCATGGTTCTGAAATAGATGTGAAGAATATATGTGAAGAAATTGAGTTTTGTTACTTTGGAAGTAAAGAGGAGAATGTTGAAATTGACCAAGAAGAAGAGAGTAATGTGGAAGATAGTGTACAGGTTTCCAGTACAGATAATTTCCAGAGGGAAATTGCGACGTTTGAGGTGAAATCAAGTGAGAGGCCAAATTTCACTTGTGTGTGTTGTCGACGCACTTATTATAAGAATCAGACTAAGTTAGTGGATTTAAATGGAAAAAGTGAAAGGGAAAATAATAGTGAATGGAAGGATTTTACAACATACTTGATGGTAGAAAATTGTTTTGATTTGGGATTGGATCAACGTGTGTGTACTTATTGTTGTAACAAATTAAATCAAAACCAGATGCCTGCTAGAGCAGTTCATAATAATCTGGAATTGGTTGAGATTCCTTCTGAATTGAAGGATTTAAATACTTATGAATCTATTTTGATTCAAAGTATCCATCCCTTTCAGGCTATTGTAAGAATGGAGCCAAAGACAGGGAAATTGCCTCCATCAGATTTACAGAGAGGATTAAAGGGAAGAGTTGTTTATTTGCCTCTAGATTTGAAGAAAAACATTAACACAATTGGAGTAGAAAAAGTGGAAGAGGAACCTCTTGTTATCTTAGTTAATGGGGTTCCGACAAAGAATAAGAAAATATGGCAAGATTTAGTAGATGTTAGGAAAGTCAAAAGGGCAACATTGTATTTGAAAAAAAATAATAAATACTATAAAAATGTATATGTTGCAGAAGAGGAAGTAAGTGAGGAAGAGGATAGCGATTTGTGTGCTGGTTAAATTGAGAAAGTAGAACCCTGTACTAGTGAAGAAATATATGAACATTATAGTGTTCATCCTTTGCATTCCAAGGAAGTCATGGGGAATGCTATTGAGTTGTTTCAAATGAAACAAGCCAAAGGGAGTCCCATTAGTGTTTGGGAGGAAAGTTTGGAAGCTCGGTGTTTCCCACAGCTTTTTCCAACAGGTCAGGGAGGAAGATATGATGAGCGACCTCATCAAATTCCTGCTTCTGAATACCGGACTTTGCGATTGTATGCAGGAGATCCTAGGTTTCGACAATGCATTCCTTATTTGTTTCATCTCCTGTTTGAAAGCGATCTGTCTGGACTGTCATATGCAGTGAACCACATCTTGAAAAGTGGTATACACATGCAAAACATCTCGGCAAGTGACTTTATGGATAAAGTCAATGTCCAAGACAGTATTTTGGATTCTCACCTGATTAATCTCATGGCGTGTCAGCGTGGTACTAATGAGTACTGGTACCGTCGTCATGGTGATTTAAAATGTATGCTGAGGAACTTAGGAACTCCCACATGGTTCCTCACTTTGAGCTGTGCTGAGTATGGCTGGGAAGACTTACTTGAATTTCTACGAGAGGCAAATGCTAACGTAGAAAACATCGAATTCAAGACACCCGGAGAACTGTGCTCTTTGGATCCAGTCAATGTATGTAGGTACTTCAATCATAGATTTGAAGGTATGGAGGAAGGAGTACCAAGCAAGAGGTGCTCCTCATATACATATGTTGCTGTGGATCAAGGATGCACCTAAATTTGGAACGGATGCAGAAGACTCAGTGATGAGTTTCATAGAACAGTATTCTACGTGTGCTGTTCCAAACGCAAAGGAGAAAAAAAGCCTAAGAGAAAAAGTTCTACGTTTCCAAAGCCATCGATGTGGAAAGTACTGTCGTCGTAAATTCCGGAACAAAGACAAGTTCTACACCAAATGTCGTTTCGGCTTTCCACGATCGGTGATTTCTAAAGGAAGAGTGAACAGTTTGATGTCTTCGCTGCGACATAATGTGATGAAGAAATCACCTAAAAACACATACAATTTGAAGAGGAACGAAGAGTCTAAGTACATCAACGACTACAACCCGGTGATTTTGTCCATGTGGAATGCTAACATGGATATACAGTTTGTGGCTGATAACTGTATGGCTGTGGCTCGGTATGTGACATCTTACATCACCAAAAAAGAGAAGACAGAATTGAAGGATATGTGGGAGGACATTTCCCATGAAAAGAGCCTCAGCAAGAAGTTGTACAGTTTCAGTCTGAAGATGTTGTCGCATCGAGAAATCGGAGCTTACGAATGTTCTGACCGGTTGTCTTCAGCAAGTCTCTATGCCAAGTCCAGGAGTATCGTTTGGGCGAGTGTTGGTCTTGCTGCAACGCGTAATCGAGTTCTGAAACCTGTGCGGGAAATTGAGTATTTGGCGGAAAAGGAGCCAAACAGTACCGACATTTTGAAGAGCAACATGTTGGATACATATTATCCAAATCGAAGCAGTCACCTCGAGAATGTTTGTCTGTATGAGGTTCTGCAAAATTACATATTCAAGAGGAACATCAAAGAAGATACTGAGAAAGGAGTGTATGCTGTAATAGGAAGTGAGGGATGTCTGGTCAAGCAAAGAAAATGCCACTTGATAAACCATCGAAAATTGAGTGGCGAATCTCCTGAAAAAAAGGAGTTTTTCTATTTAGCACTTTTGCAACTTTTTAAGCCTTGGCGTGCAGAAGAGGAACTGCTTGGAGATTTCCTTTGTTACGAAGACTCATTCAATGCTGCCAAGGAGACCATAGAATGTCCTGCTTTTCCCAAATATGTAGAAATGTTGAATGTGGAAATTGAGCAGGAAGCAACGATTGCAGCCGAGATTGCCAGAGACAGTTCTCAGGACAGTCAGAGTTCTGCTTCATTGAGTCAGGATCCACTAGGAGGACCTCTTATCGAAAATGAAGCTGCCACTGCTATGAATGAAGTGGAAAGAGCCATGGCACATGCTCAGGAGGATGCGGTTAACTTAGAAGAGTTGGAAAGACAACTCAACGTTGAGCAGAGGAAAATATATGACGAACTTACCATGCAAATTGATCATGGATTAAGTCATGACAAGAAAGAGTGCTCATGTACGTCGTTGAAGCCTGTCCGACTGTATGTGAGTGGAGAAGCGGGAACTGGAAAAAGTTTCCTTATTAAAGCAATTTCATGTTATTTGCAGGAAAGGACAGAGTCATCGCTGTCTTGTGTTGTCACCGCTCCAACTGGACTGGCAGCACATAACATTAAAGGGATTACTTTACATCGTTTACTGATGCTGCCAGTGGAGCATGACAACAAATTAGAATATCACAAGCTATCTGGAGATGCTTGTTTTGAAGTTTCAAGAGTCTTGAGGAAAATGAAACTTCTTATCATTGACGAAGTAAGCATGGTTTCCAATGTCATGCTTGCCTTTGTGCATTTGAGAATGCAAGAAGTTCTCAAAACAGAGTATGATGTGTTATTTGGTGGCAAACACATCATTGTTTTCGGAGATCTTCTGCAGCTGACACCAGTGAAAGGGCAACCTGTGTTCAAAATGCTCACGCATGAAGATACCAGGAAGTGCTTAGGGAGCATTGGCAACGTCAATATATGGTTAAACTTCAATTATGCTGAACTGCATGAAAATATGCGTCAGGCAAAGGATGAAGTTTACAAGACTATTCTACAAGATGTTAGAATTGGAAAAGTGACCGAGCATGGGAAAGAAGCTTTACATGCACGATTACTGACAAATTTATATCCAGACGAAGATGTTGTGCCTGAGAATATTTCTCAGAAAGTTACTGAGAAAAAATCTGGAATATGTTTGATGCCAACTCTTGCAGAATGTGCCAAATTCAACAACAAAATGTTGCATTTAGAAAAGCAAGAGATTGTGAAACTGGAAGCTATTGACAGAGTAGAGCATATGGGATCAACAATTATTTTGTCTGAGAATCTGAAAACAAAATTGGATTCATTAGAGAAGAGTATATCTAAAACTGCGGGTTTTGAAAAGACTCTGAATGTGTGCTTGAACTGCCGTATAATTTTAAGAAGGAATTTACATGTTGAAAGAGGTTTGGTAAATGGATCAATGGGTAATGTTGTTGATTTTGTGAAATACAGAAATAGAGATGGAATTGAATTTTTAAAAATTAAATTTGATGGCATTGAGGAAGTACAGCTAATTGCTCGTTGTTCTGCTAGATTTTTGCTTGTAAAAGACTTATATGTTCGTCGTAAGCAGTTTCCTGTTTGCTTGGCATATGCGGTGACAATCCATAAATCGCAAGGTTTAAGTGTAGACTGTGCATTGGTGAATATTGGCAGTTCTGTGTTCAAGGAGGGTATGGCATATGTGGCATTGTCACGAGTTAGGACTTTATCGGGATTGTACTTGATTGAGTGTGATGTCACAAACATTTGTGCGGATCTAGATTGTGTTAAGGAATACAATAGGTTGAGAAGAGAGTATGCGCCACATTTGCCTCAGTATCCTTTGTTTGAGAAACGTGTGGTAGGCCGGAAACGAAGAAATGTGACCAATACTGGGGAGGTTGTAGCAAAAAGACGAAAAGTCGATGAACCTGAAATTATAAGCAGAAACAAAAAGGATTCTGTTGAAGATGTTGTTGGTTTTCAATTTGAAAACAGTTCTGGTGTCAACTGCTATGCTAATGTAGTGGTTAATGTTTTGTTTTCTCTAGAAAATGTAAAAGAAGAGATTGTGGTCAATTCTGATCAAAGATTTTGCAGTTTGTTAAATTCTGTGTTAGAGAAATGTAGCACTGATAGAACAAACATAGAAAGTGTGTCTGAAATTCGAAATCTGTTAGACAGATGTTCAGGCCAAACACAATTCTCTCAAAATAGTCAGCAAGATTGTCAGGAGTTTTTAATGTATATGCTTGATGTATTGCATGATGAAGGTGTAGATGTAGATCACCTGTTTGGGCTTTCTTATCAATGGCAGCATGACTGCGAGAACTGTAGGGTATCAAGTACTACTAGTGTAGACTCAGAAAGATTTATATATTTAACTTTGCCAGACAGTAAATCAGTCTCTTTTAATAAGCTAGTAAAAGCAGCTGATCACAACATGGAGTGTAGCCAATGTAAATCTGAAATGATGTCCACATTATTTATACGAACATATGGCCAGTATGTCATTTTAATGTTCCAACGATGTAGGCCTGATGGAACAAAATTGACAACTTTAATTAAAAATTTTGTGGCTTCACAGTTGTCAATATCAGGAAGGACTTTTGTAACTGTAGCAATTATATATCATGATGGTCCTTCAATAACATCAGGACATTATACAGCTTATTTAAAGTGTAGAAATGGCTGGTCATTCTGCAATGATTCTGTTTTAATTTTCAAAAAAAATTGCCATATGACCTTAAAAACTCTTACCTGGTGTTTTTAAAACCAAAATTTTAGGGAAAGAATCTCGGGATGTGCTCTGAGGAATTTCAAGAAGTTCTCATGGCTCCTACACTATTTGGCCTTGAGGATAAGTGTAGTACAGAGACATAACTTTTTACCATAACACTGGACGTCATTGAGAAATACGTGCACTTTGAATGAGTTCAGAAAAACTATTTCTTTTTATAAGCTAATTGAAGCAGCCAATCAAAACATGGAGTAGAGGGAATGTAAGTCTGCAATGCTGTCTACTGTTTTACATTGCTTTGTGATTAAAAGTGATGTAGAGAATTAAATAATTGTACTAGTCATAAAGGTAGTGTAAGTCTGCTTCATAGTAAGCAGTATCAGTGTGATAGGAAATGTAGAACATGATTGAGCAAGAAGGGGAAGATATTACTAGTCCAGGATTGTGTAAATGATCTTCAACATTTTAATTCTGAAAGTTGCGGAAATGCGAAAAGACGGGATTGGCTTACAAGAAATCCAAGAGTTATAAATGGGTCTGACAAGATTTGGCCTTGTGGAAACTTGTGGTAGAGAGCAAGAAGTCATTTATTGTATGTAACATGTTTTTGAAAACGATGGAGGTTTTCTTTCAGAAAGTGGCGGGTTGAAAGTAATAACAGCACAACAGAGTGTAAGCTGTTCATAGGACATCCTTGGCCGTCATGGAAAGTAAGTTAACTTTAAGGAGTTCTGAATTCTGATTTGTTATGTTGTATGGGTTTTTTAAACACAATCATTTTGATTGTGTTTTTTTTTCCCCGCTGTTATATGATGAATACCTTCAAGTCACTGTTTTTAGTGAAATTTGATACATTCTGAGAACAGCAAAAATAAACCATTTAACATGTATAATTAATTCTGTTCTGTTTGCATTTATGATGTACATGTAGAACTGTGTAGGAGGCATGGAGAAGGTGAGGCTTCTGTAAGTGTCAAAGTTGTTGCATACAGTGAACACATTCACACATCGGTCCACTCTTCCTTGGATGTGGTGGAGGTGGTGGGGAAGCACCAGCTGAAGCTACTAAAGAAGCCATTGCTCACTGGTAAAAAAGGGTCTTTCTCTCACAATGATGAAAGTCAGAGTGAGGAAAGAAAGAGGGATTTTCATCATTTGGGAAAAACAATAGTTCTCAACCAATGAAAAGTGTTCATTTTAGATTATATGACCTAGTCTTACATCATTAGGAAACCAAAAGTGAAATGAACCAATGAAAAGTGTTATTACCAAGTCACATGACCTGCTGTGTTTACGTTACACGCTTTGCAGGGCCTTCCGGTTTGCTTCCAGAAACCTGTGCTTTGCAACTCGGTAAGCGTACCAGTTCGCTAACGTAGTACGTCATATGACGTATCACGCGACAACGCGAAACGTCATGCGGACGGGAGGCGTCACGATGTTGTTTTCTAACGCGGCAGTTGCGGTAAAGAAACGTTTACCGGCTCGCGGTCTATTTCGCGGCATCAAGGTCAGCTAACGGGAAGCTTCCCGATTCGCGAAGTGGGAACGAAGAAAAAATTTTTGAAAAAAAAAAGTTATTAATAAACATATAAAATATATTTTGGGATTTAAAGAAGAATACATTTTACAGCTACAGATATTTGCTATTAAAAAACCATTGAAATTCACTGAAAAAACCATAGGTTATAGATTATATATAGTTAGGAATTAGCATTTACAAAACCTTGAAAATTCACTGAAAAAACCATAGGTTATAGACCATATATAGTTAGGAATTAGCATTTAAAAAACCTTATTTTACTCACACAAAACCATTGAAATTCCATATATAGTTAGTTGCACTAACTATATATCGCGCACCCGCAATCCACTGCTGATGATGTCACATATTACATCATTCATGACATGGTCAGTGACATCACTGATGACATCACTGATGATGCTAATGCTAATTCCTAACTATATATAATCTATAACCTATGGTTTTTTCAGTGAATATATATATATATATATATATTCTTCAATTTGGCTCAAAGTTGTTTGTAATCCCCTGGCGCTCCCATCACCGGTGCCGAACTTCCAAGCAGAGCCCTGCTTCAATTGTATTCTCCAACTCCCTTCAACAAGGGAAACAAGTTCGCACTCACAGAAAGGTTTTAATCCCAGTTCTTCCGTTTTATTTGTCAATGTTTTTCAGCATTCCAATTTACAAAAACCAACGCGTTTCGCAACCCACCGGTCGCTTGATCACGGCAAGTTTCACAACAAATGGCGACTCCCTCTATATTTTCAAAAGGAGGCGCCACCCCCATCATGCTGATGACCTCACTTCCTGTGTGTACACAGGAAGTGTCTTGGGAAATGTAGTTTTTTTAACATTGTTTACAATTTTTTTTGCAACAAAAACGATCTGTGTATCTTTCATACATTTTTTCATCACTGACAAAGCGATTTAGCCCCAACAAATGTTTGTTTTGTTCGCATGTCAACATTTTGGAAAATCATATAAACAAATCAAGTCTAATGAAGTTTTGCCCTGTGGAAAAAATTGCAAAATGGACAAGGTACATCGATGACCTTCTAATAATATGGGAAGGCACAGCCCAAGAGTTTGACACCTACTTTCAAATCCTCAATTCCTCAACTTCCAATTTGAGATTCACATACAAGATCAGCAAAGATAAAGCACTCTTCCTGGATACAGAAATCTACATACAAAACAACAGAGTAGAAACAACTCTTCACAGGAAGGAAACTGCGACAAATTCAATTTTACATTTTGACAGTTTTCACAAACCATCAGTGAAAGAAAATATCCCATATGGGGAATTTCTCAGATTGAGAAGAATATGTTCAGAGGACAGTGAATGGCAAACAAAAAGTGAAGCAATGTGCCAAAGATTCAAAAAACGAGGTTACAACAATCAAATAATAAAGAAAGGATGGCAAAGAGCTAACTCAAAAAAGCGTGGAGATGCATTAACCACAAATCGGGAAAAAGGAAAAACCAACAATGAGGACATAAAAGTGGAAGACAGAAAAGTAAGATTAATTTTGGACTATACAAGAGAATCCAAACAGATTGCAAATATTCTGAGGAGGAACTGGAAACTATTACAGATGGATACAACGATTGGAAAAATAATGGGTAATCATCCCTTGATCACGTACCGAAGAGCGAGAAATTTGAAAGACAGACTGACACAAAGTCATTTTCAAGATCATACCAAAAGGAAAAAAGGCATCCAGTGGCTCAAGACCAAGGGATTTATCAAATGCCAACATTGCAAAGTTTGCCAAATTGCAGTAAACAAAAAAGAAGTAATGTTACCGAACAAGAAAATGTGGCGAATAAACCAACTAATTGATTGTGTGAGTACTCATGTTGTATATGTATTGGAATGCCCGTGCCCTTTGAAATATATTGGGAGCACCAAAAATGAATTCAAAAAACGCATCCTGGAGCATATTAGAGCAACAACAAATAAAGATCGCAGTAACGCAATGGCGAAGCACATGGAAGTGGCACACAAGAGCGACTGGAAACTCTTAAAAACATACGCACTGGAATGCATTTTACCACATGAAAGAGGGGGTGATCAAGAAAAAGAATTGAGACGTAGGGAATCAAGACATATCCTGAATTTCCGAACAATGACCCCTTGGGGACTTAACCAGAGCGAAGAACTTTATGTTCATTTATAAACATTATTCGATTATCGTAACAAACTGCATAACTGGGACTGTCAGGTGGAGGGAGGGGTGTTTAAGGTTAATTTGAATAATTTATTTTTTGCCTTTTGTGAATGGATAACGAAAGTCTTTTTGGAGTAAACAAAGTAATCTCTTTTTATAATTAGGAAAAACTGCTAAAAAAAACAAAAATAATCACGATCTGTGTAATTTAACAAGTATTGAAGATTACCCAATAGAGAATGAAATTACCTATTGTATGACTATGGGATGGTTAGATGTTGCATATAATTTGTATGGGTTAAATTTTGATATGAATTCAGGTCAGAAATATCTGGGAATGGTCACTAATCCATAATTCTAAATATCTACTACCCACTGGAGGGTTAGAATGGATACAGATAACGTGTATTTAAGGGTCAAAAATAGATAACCCGATAGGTTTTGGGATATAAATCACACCCTGAAAGATATGAATTAGATGACACTCCCCTCATCTTTATTTGAATTAGCCCACTGGAGGGCATAATTAGGCAAAACTTCATTAGACTTGATTTGTTTATATGATTTTCCAAAATGTTGACATGCGAACAAAACAAACATTTGTTGGGGCTAAATCGCTTTGTCAGTGATGAAAAAATGTATGAAAGATACACAGATCGTTTTTGTTGCAAAAAAAATTGTAAACAATGTTAAAAAAACTACATTTCCCAAGACACTTCCTGTGTACACACAGGAAGTGAGGTCATCAGCATGATGGGGGTGGTGCCTCCTTTTGAAAATATAGAGGGAGTCGCCATTTGTTGTGAAACTTGCCGTGATCAAGCGACCGGTGGGTTGCGAAACGCGTTGGTTTTTGTAAATTGGAATGCTGAAAAACATTGACAAATAAAACGGAAGAACTGGGATTAAAACCTTTCTGTGAGTGCGAACTTGTTTCCCTTGTTGAAGGGAGTTGGAGAATATATATATATATATATATATATATATATATATATATATATATATATATATATATATATATCACCAAAAACATGCCCAAGCATTTTAAGACGCACTCCTCCATCTGGTGATTACAACATCTTTACTGCAAGGAACAGGCTTTCAATTACGATTGTTTTAGTTCGTTCAGCCTGACGCGTTTCCGAGCAAACGTGCTCCTTCCTCAGAGGCAGTTTGAAAAATCACGCTGTGCTTGGCTGTCACTGTTCCCTACATGCTTAAGATAATTTATAGGCCCCCGGTGTGCCTTTTCATTAATTAGTAAAATTCCGATGCATGCCGGACCTTGTGGTGCAATTCCATACATTTTTTTAGCTCTAGTGGTTTGCGTGTCTATTCAAAACGTTTCACGTACCGATTCTCGCCCTATATAATATACTAGGAACATAT